>NC_067288.1:11253125-11879687 GCF_020740795.1 Apus apus
AAGACCCACTTATGAATTTGGTAACCTTGTACTTGATTACAATCAACAATAGTTCAACATTTTTGTTGCTTATGTATCTGATTTTCTTACAGTACAATGTCCCCTTACCTTAGAAAAAAACTAAAACCACAGTTCATGTTGCAAACTGTGTTGTCTCATTGCTTTCAGATATTCCGTCAGGCATTAAGAGATTAATATTTCAGAAAGCATCCATGTAGATTTTAGCATGTATATTCAAATGTGTTTGCTGGTTGTCCAGCTGTATTTTTACAAGAAAAAAAAAAAAAATTTCCGAGTGAAGCATACACAATATAAGCCAAAAAAACCCAGATCCCAATGGAGATAGAGGCTCTGCATTCATAAGTGTTGAGTTCCACAAAACTATCTAGTGAAAAAAGGTCTGTTAACTATATTATTTCATGCCAGCACTCTCTGTAGAAAAATTCATGCCTTCCTATTATGCATCCATTGATTTGGCTTGTTTTATTCTAGCACTATAAAAGTGATCTAGTTGGAAAAACAGAAAGAGCTCACTACACCCAGACATTGTAAGGCTTAGAGTAAGTTGTTTCTTTTAAATTCAAACAGTGGGTTTCAAATTAAGAAAATGTGTATTTTCCATGAGGAGTATATTGGTATAGCACATCTTAAGACAGCTAGTCAGTGCCAGCCTTCATCTTGTTAATTAACATGGAATAATACATTTAAATCCTTCACCACATAAGAATAGTAATTCCTAGTGAATATCACTGAACTAGAGTAATTCCCTGGTGTACTGTACTGTGCAATAAATCTGTCATTGGCAATTAACACAAGCTCTGTGCAACAGCAGGAATGGACTTGCTAACTATAGATGTTACTATCGAACACAATTTTAGGAAGTATAATATGACACGTTTGCTTGGCTTACTAAGAATATATGGAAATCAGTTACAATACATTTTTTTTTAGTAATTGTACTCACATTTGATTATGTTTAACTAAAAGTAAATAAAAAATTAAGATCTTTCAAATAGTTTGATATATAGAAGTACTGCTTTTATTACTTACAGTGTACAAACTGCAAATTCAATTATGAAAGAAAGAAAAGTCACAGAAGTAGTTCCCTATTATATTACAGAGTGAGAACTGGTATTACAGAAAACTGGAGAAAAGCAGAAGTCTGGAAAGCATTGTCTTATGTTGGTGCTATATTACTAGAAAACAGAGGAACAGACATAATTTGATTTCTAACTTTCTAATAATCTGCTTCCTGGTTACTATGTAGTATTTAGCTGGAAAGTGCGAGGACAAGAGTGTGAGCAGGATCAGCCTTTGGGTGGGGCACTGCCATGTCCTGACCATACACTAGACTGACCACACTGCAGACCTGCTAAGGTTTTCTTAATTATCTTGAACAGTGTGTGCTTTCCATGACCATTAGATTGTGCTAAGCTGTGTTCCTGTACAGTGTCTGGTACAGTCTGGACTTTTATAATTTAATTTTAAAACACCCAGAAAACAGTCTCTGTTCCTTTTCTTCAGCAAAATCATGCAACAGTTAACATGCCACCAGAAGTAAAGTCTACAATAGGTCTTCATCTTGCTTTAATATAGACTGAATCATCACTGAACTTTGCTGATTTTGCCTAAAAAATACAATTAAACAATATTTTCTATTCTATCCAGGAAAAAAAGCTGGTTTTCCCTTCCTTTATGCTGCAGGCATCCAGAAATGACAGGATATTAGGTCTGTGGGCTTGCCTAAACTAAGGTCACATCTAAGAACTGAGGAAGGCATCAGGAAGTAGTTATCTGAGTGAAACCAGACATGACAGATATAATTTTCTAAAATGTAGCATCAGCTAAAATGTCTGCTAAGAAAGTTCTGTCTTGCTGATGCTTCTCTTTTTCTGACCAGGTACATAGCAGCAAAGATCAAATATGTCTTGGCAATCTGTAAAGAGCAAATAAAGCTCATCCATCAAATCCAATACATTTTAAGCCAGTTGGCACTGGGACAAGTATCTACACAAGATAAAAGACAGGAGGGAATCAGCTCCTTACAGGTGCAAGACAAGTACAGGTCCAGTCAGCTTGTGACAGACACAGTCACTAAGCGTGAGCAAAATGCCATGGGCAGGTAGTTAAGTCTGGTGCTATCACTAATTTATCTTATTTACATATAAATGTAAAAATATATCTGACCTGTAAATTCTATTAATATCTAGGCTTTTTATCTTCTCTGGCTTGCTTACCTTGCCAGTTTGTGATACCATGTCTGAAATTAAGCCGCAGTCCTACCATCAGGGTGGCACAGACATAGAGGACCATTTATGGATTGTGAGAGGGAAGCTACTCAGCCTCACCCTCTGCCTGTTGATGTGTAAAAAGTCCCTTCCATTAATTTTAATACATTTTTGAAATATTGTATGTATTTGAAGCATTCTGAAGCAAAACTTTGTTTCACACACTGTTCCTGCAGAATCTGTCCCAGACGGTTACAGTTGGCAGGCATTGATTTGAGGCAAGTGAACAGCATCATGTATAGCAAGCTTAAACTCAAGACTGTCAATATTGAATATAGACAGTAGTGTCCAGTCTAATCCAAAGATAAAGACGTTACGAATACATTGAGTAAAACTTTGGAGAAGTCCTTAAAAAAATAAGTTTATTATTTTTTTTTTTACAATGTTTTCTAAGAAATACTAGTTTATCTTTAATAAAGCTACCAGTATGCAGTATGGATTATTGATTCTTTAAAATTCATTATGAATTGATGAGATATTATACATGCTTAATGGGAATGAGTATGTATTAGTTTGTCCTTTTTTCAGAATAGTGTATCATTCCACTCTGTACAGTGATAAATTTTCTACTTTAATCTTTACTTTGATGGCTTTTCACCATTTGAGCCAACAACTGATGGAAAATTAAAGGAAACTCAGCTTAATTGCTAAAACACCTGATCTATTTAGCAATATTTTAATACTGTGAATCTCACTGACTCTCATTTAAAACTGTTCTACCATTGAAAATGACTGGTTTGCATATTAGAAACAGAATATATTATGATTTCAAAACTGTTTTCTAATGTTAATACAGATTCAGAAAGAATTTCAGTTAGGATGAATTTGCTGACTGTAGACATCCAAATTTAATACAAAATTTGTACACAGATCACAGTTACTGAAACTGGCATAAATTTTGCTTAGCTGACATGAAAACCAGGACCAAGGACTGTAGTTCCGTAAATAACAAAGACCTGGGTTTGCATCCCAAAAACCTTGTATTTTCCCACTTTACATGGGAAAATTACCTCATTAGGCAAAAAATTATAAATGTATTGTTGGGACTTTCTTAAAATATTTATCTATTTAAAGTATTACAAAAACCTAACATATAATTTGGAAAATGTAAATGCAATTTCCAAGTAGCATTTTGGCAAGCTACCAGCAGCATCTATTGGCAAAGCAGAATGTGCAAGAAGGGGCAAATAAAAGCAAAATACAGAAGGTAACTTGATGGTTATGTGATGAGATCACAAGCCAGTTATATGCCAACAGCAAGCTTTTATTTTAATTAGGGCTTTGTACAGAACAGGATTATGATGTTCATAAAGGCTTCATAATTATTATATTGGAAAACAAAAAAAATTGTCATTGTGCACATTTGGATTTGAGTTCTCAGCCCTGAAGTTTCCTCCATAGCCTATAGCAAGTGGAGAGTAAATGTGGAGGAGCACATTCGGATCCCCTGCGTGGCAGGGTTTGCACCAAGCATGTCTAATTGAGTCACACCATCAAGATGTGCCAGTCAGAACAAGCAAACAAAAAGCATGACACAACTAGGAGGCTCAGTCCTACTGTTTAGTTACAGACAATTTAATAAAGCCTGCACAGGATGAGTAGAAAGGAAAACATCTGTGTTCATGGATATATTTAGACTGCTCTGGTGTTTAGAATAAGTATATCAAACTGAAAACACCAGGGCATTATGTGACGAAAGATTCTCGCTAAGGAATAGCTTCCATTATTAGAGGCAGTCTTTGGGGTCATTGTCACCTACGTTTATGTATCCATCTTGGGCACATTGGGAGATTAGGATTCTTTCTAGGCAAGAAAATAAAAATTAACTCTTACAGGACAGATAAGACTGTCATTTCATAGGGAAACTAGCATCTGAAACAGCATCTAGTCAAGGTGATTAAAATGAGCTTATATTAATATGGCTGATAGTACATTAATATGCCTGTAGCACATTGGCTACATCTAGAAGTCTGCTCCATACAAATATAGGGACTGATGAATTTCCACAAGATTTCTGACTAGACTAATTTAGGATGAGTACATGTGTTGCAATACTTAAGGTGCACAAATTCAGTATGTATAAGGAATATTCAATTGTTATAAAACTTGCTCTTGAGAGTCAAGTTAGGCAAGGTGTGTATTTTTTAAGTTAGGCTCTCCCACTTTTTAAAAGTAAAACTTGATTATCAATTCCAGCATGTACTGCAGAGAAGCAAGTATTCTGATAAAGCTGTGCTTAGAAAAAGCAGATGTTGAGAGCCTCCTGGACACTGGATAATCTTCTTTATGTTAAATTTGTGTAGTGTAAAATGAAACTAAGTGCTATGTGTTAACATCTTGCTGAATACGAACATGTACTCAAAGTTATAGCAGAAGAAACAGCAGCAATCACTAACTATAAGCTGTTGCACTACAGAAAAAATTACATTGGTTACATGACATTTCCACCTTTTGTTTGTTTTTTGACTGTGAATTATATTAGACCACTGGCCAGGCAACGTACATGAAGACTAAGACTCCCCTGAGTCACTGACCGGGAGAAGTGTGCCGAGATGCTGTGAGCTAGCTGTGATGGTGCACTAAGCTATGCTGATTCACTGAACTTTTATTGCCTAAAACTACTTTGCAAAAATAACTAAAATCCATGCAAACCAATGTATGAAAAACTGTCACTCCCAATAGCACAGTGAAATCCCTGCTTATTTTCCTAAGTGCCTGACATCAAAGATAATGCATTTGGATGAGCTTATAAAATCCTGCAGCTGTCACCAGGAGCTGGATCGGGCTCAGTGTCCAGCTAAGTAACTTGATGCAGAGATTAGTAAGAGATATTCTTAAGCCTGTATTATATTTGTAGTTGTGAGCAAAATCTTATTTTCTGCCCCCAAACCAGAAATCCACCTGCATGGAATTTCAGCAGTTTCAGAGCAAAGCTATACTCTAGCTTTCCTGTGTTGTCAGGCTGGCACTGTTTCACAGTGAGGGGCAGTGCTCCAACAATGCTAATGCAGCATGTTACTGCCCAGATCAGAAGTGGGAGCAAGGAACTACTCCTGTAGCTCTCTCTCTTCATGCTCATTTTTGATACAACAACGGCAAGTCACATTGGGCTGCTCCATTTCTAACAGGATTTAATCTAAACAGGGAGGATATCAGTGCCTCATTAAAACAATGGGTTTTTTAAGTTCTCCTTACAGATTTATCAATTTCTTGTGATGCAGCTCAGACTGTATGCACTGTATTGTATCACTTGGTGTTAACAGCTTCTCAGCCTTGCTTGTTGGAACGGGAGACATAGATCACTGAATGGTTTGCAGCACTGTTGGAACTCTTACTGCAAAAGACAGAGAAGCTCAAGGGAAAAAAAAATAACAGTCATTGATTTTGTATGACTACAAAAAGTGTTCCACACAGTCTGTGACTGGCACTGGCTTTCTACCAACCAACCACTCAAACATAACTAATAAAAATATTTCTTGAACACCATCACTTTGCATATTGGTGGACAAATGGGAGGATGCTGTGTTTGAGGACATCTAAAGTCTATGAAAGACTGAGCTGTTCCTACCTTTATCACCTGTGCTATTATTGTAAGAACCTAACAACAAGAAAATTCAGATTTTATAAAATGCTAGTGTAAATATGGATTAACCTTTTTGTAATAGAATGAAATAACAATCTGAGACTTACCAAAAAAAGGTTAATCTTCACTCTCTGGGTTTTAAGACACTATCTTAGAAGCTTTATCAGAGCTTTTGTGAAATACAGTTTTATTTCAAGTATGTAGAAGTGATGACAGTAAGTCTTCCTGGATTTTTTTCTCAGTTCATTGGTTTTCTCAACTGACAGATCTCTTGTTATCACTAGTCTTTGATCATATCTTTCATGTTCTATCTAGGCTCCCACATTCTGCTTTAGACTTGGATTTAAAAAAAACACCACATAAATCTAGAACAACAGGTCAAGTGGATACATACATATAGCAGAGAAATAAAAAAGATTATTTCAGTAACATCAGCTATGATGGCAGAGGAGAAGTAACCATTCCTTCTGCAAGGTTGCTTTGTGTCTCATCTGAAGACTTTACACAAAGAACTGTGCATGTTATTTAACATGCTGGACTTGAAGCAAGCCCATGCTGTTAGATGTAGATCCAAAATAGCTTCATCAGACAACTACAACACAATCTTAGAAAAAAAATGTGTGATTTTATAGTAGATGGGTTCCCTAACACTGCTTATTTATCACTAGTAGTCTATACAACCATTCTACTATATTTACATGCTCTGTATTTTTGCTTCAGAATGATTTTGATCTTTTTAAAAACACAAATTCATTTTTGGTTATGCTCTCATCTTTAGGGTATTTTCTCTGCTTGATGAGATTACTGTCTTTTTCTGATTAAGTAGCTGAAGAGGTACATAGCAGACACTTTTGTTTCTGCATGTTCAAAGGGCATGTAATCTTCTCTGTGTTGAAGACATAATTCTGTTTTGGACTAGAGCTTCCTGCTCATCTATACCCTTTTATCCAAACAGCAAGAGTCTTATGCCCTTGATTTGAGCATTGGAAAATCTTGCTTTAGGAGCTTTATGAAGAAAGAATATGAACATATTCAACATTTTTGCCTTCAGGTGATTGCTAGGTTGGCTATTTTGAAGTTGCAACCTAGCATTTTCACAGGACTGTTCATAGAATTTGAAAACCTAATCAATTGTGATTAAAATTTTCTGACATAGTTTTCCAATTGGTCAGGTTAAAATGTAGTTGTGTTAATAATTTCACAAGTTGAACTGCTGACTGCAAATGTTGTGTAATCACCGAGCAAATGATACAGAACTAGTGCCAATCTAGTAAATGGAATTGTTTCACAATGTGCAAACCAAATTCAGTCATCCTGTAACATGTAAAGGTTCCTGCTTTCTCTCTTTCCAGTCTGTAAACTGCATAGTAGATTTCTAATGCTAATGATAAAAGTATATTAGTAAATTAGAGGAAAAATTACGTTATTTTTATGCACAGCAGCCATCAATTAAACCTAAAAAACAAAGTGTGTTGCCAGTCAAGATTAATATTGTTCTTCAGGAGCATGTTTTATAATGTTTGTTAACCATAGCAAACTAGAAAAGGGTTATACATTGAAACACAGTTGTATTGTGTTTTACTGGTTTTACTTTAAAATCTTAGTTACTCAGCTGTTTTACAATGCTGTTATGTATTTACATTGTTTTGTCAATAGATCTGTGCCAATTTAATACTGCCAGAATATTTGGCTCTACTGTACATATGGTATATTTTTGTGTTTCATCTTTTTCCTTTTAGGAAATTCAAACATCAGGTGCACTCAAGATGTGAAGTTGCAATGAAGTACTGTGAAAGGACATAATTGCTCAGTATGTTCTGGTTTTGAATTGAGACTAGTTTACACATATACCAAAAGTTCTAGCATTATTTGTAATATAGTTAGCATATTGCTTTTGTTAAGCCAAGAAGATCAGTCTGTCACAAATTAGTAATATTCTGCTAACTGAGATCACAAGAAGTATTCAGATTTCACTAGTTCTTACATATATGTAATGACAAACCTGTCTATATGTACTATTAAGGCGTGGTTTGAGAGAGGCAAATTAAAATTTGAAGGTTCCTCAGAGACTAAATACAAATTACTGCAATGCAAGTATGCTACTATGAACTGAGTATTTTAAGATTGTTGACACCCCGCTGAGTTTAAGATTTCTACAGTTTAGTAGAATATGGGATATTTTTTCAATAAGTATTTTCAAAATTCTGTCTTTAAAATTAAGTGTCTTGGCATTGCATCTGACCTTTAATTTTTCATTTAATTTTCTAACGTAATTACACTAAGCATGTCATGGGTGGGCAAAGAAAAAAGTATTAATAATGTTATGAAATTGAAGGAAATAGATTTACCTGTTATTTTTAGGTGGCTGTTGAAGCAGCCACCTTGAAACAAGCAAACTAATACAATTCTTTTTATTTTCTGTGGTTACCAAGATCAATTTCTACCTCATTTCCAATACATTGATTAATCAAAAAAGAGGTGTCAATACTTTAAAATAGTCTTCAAAATTCCACATACTAAAAATTAATAAAAACTCTTGACAAAGCTTTGGCAAACTTCTTTTACTTTAATGCTGTTGAAGCCTTGGTGATAGTATCACACTATATAATAATTACTTTTTTCAGACAGAAATATCTTAAGACTACCAAATGAGTCTTTATTTATTTCCTTTGAATAATTTGCTTTCTGATGTATTACTTTAATTCCGTTATAAGAGTTTAAATTTTATTTTTATTTGTATGAATGATCATAAGCTATATAAAGATTTTTCAGGCCTTAAAATAATAGTTTTACTCAGCTTCAGTTCTTAAAGGAAGTTTTAAAATGTAAATTAGCATCAGCATTTAAAGAAGTTATTTTTGTCTTTGAGTTTAATAAATATTTTCTTTAAAATCTTTGGTGCATAATTAACTACTATACAGTTAATGGGAATATTTTAAAATTCCAGCTTAGTCCAGTTATTATCAGTTATATCACAAATTTACTTTGCTGTATTTGTACACAAACAAGCGATTATCTACAAAATAGTGGTCTCAATCAGATATTTGATAAGCCTTGCCATAAAAACCTAAATATAAAAACCTCAATGAAAGCTTTTAAGGAAAACAAAAATATAAGAAATACCCTGCTCGGTCAAATGACTATTCACAGAATCATTCCATCTCATCCAAAGTCTGCTCTAATCTGTTGCAGTAGGAGAATTTAGTTACAGAGAATATTTAAGTCTAGCCACTAACTGCAATTTGTTCCTTTCGTCACCCCCCAGCATCCATGACGTCTGTCCTAGGAACAGGCACTAGTGGATACGTAATCATTTTAGTATCATTTTACAATCTCACCAGCCCTGAACTAGTCTAGTCCTTTTTTGAACCTGTACATGCTGTCTGTCTCCATGAAAGCCTGTGGTAGCAAGGCCCAGGAGTTGCTTCCCACTACATCAAGAAGTGTTTTGTTTACTCTGCTGTATCTTTTATCAAATGATGTGGCAGTGGGTAAGAAAACCAGTTCTTCATTCACCTTACTCAGGTCTTCCACAGTTTTGCAAACTTTGTTTATGCCCCCTCAGCTTTACATTCTGCACACTGAGTAACTGCAGCTTCTTATTAAATATTCCGCTAAAAGCACAGGTCACAATAACTAAAACATCCTTATGTTTTTTCGAAGCACAGTTTAAAAGAGCATAGCACAGAATGTTAAAGAAAAGTAAAAGATGCAATGATGCTGTCAAAACAGAAAGTCAGGCACCAAATATGCCCACAGAAGCATCAACCTCTTTGATCCTTTTAAGGTCTGTTACTAGATTAATCAGATGCAGACATGTCCTTGGAGTTTCTGTGGTTACCATGCCTTTTTGTATATTAGGTAAAAACAATTTACAATATACTTTTTCTCCTCAAAAAATCAAATTTAACTTATAACTATGTGTTACTGTACTTTTGAAGTGTTACTATAAAATAATAAAAATTTTATTTAAAATTCAATAAATACAATACAGTAAATGAATTTGAATAAGTTATTTAAATAACGCATATATATTACATAGGTATACTACAGATATTATTTATTTTATTTAAATCAGATATAATATATTGATTTTTAAAAGCATAAGCATTTGTATCCATATTAAGGTTTACTACCTTTGATATACTTAATGAAACAAAATGAATGTTTCGGAAGAATCCCACCGTTATCCTACAGGTGCACTGATTCAGCTCTACAGAAGTTACTGTACTGAATAGAGTGAATAAAAGTAAGGATTCATTTTCTAAACACAGTCCTAGCTATCATATGATCTAGCATCCACTGAAATAATTTGAAGCACTTTAAGAGTTTCACTGCATTTTAAAAAAGACCCCAGGCAACACATCAATGCTTCTCTGACTCCACTTACAGTGTCTCTTCTAATGGCAAAAGAGTCTAAGAAATGTCTAACAAGAGCAGATTAATTCTTCCATCTTGTTCACTACTTTGTATGCAGCTAATGACAGGTTTTGAAGGAAAAGCAGCAAGCATCAGATTGTGTAACACTGTAGTAATCACTCCTTTTTCTGTGCAAGGGTAGAAATGTATTCCTTAAAGTCTCCTGATTGACAGATCTTATTATAAGTTTTGTCCTAGCTGCTGCAACTGCATTATCCCTGTTGAGCTTTATTTTTAATCAGCTTTTGCATCTGCCAGAATACTAGCCTGTGTCACTCAGTTTCATAGGTTAATTATATGTTGGGCACAAGAATTTATTAGCCTTTTCAATGTTTAAAAATCAAAGGCCAGATTCCCTTTCTGAGCTATTAACTACACTGATCATAAGCAAATGTATAGCAAAGCCAACTTAATGTGTTCAGAGACAGAAATTGAGCTAAAGTAGTTCTTCATTAGCCCAACTGATGTTAATGGAGCCACAGTAACTCACACAGGATCAAGCTCATAAACTCCCATATACATTTAATTTACTGGTTTTTTTCCAGTTTTTATTCCCCTGAATATTAATACGAGAGAGTACATCTGTCATTAGACCTTGAATTGATGATGTTGTATGGAGTAAGAGTTTTGACTCTTGCAGGTATTTTTTAATACTCATTTCAAGTCAACTGCTTCCATGAATACCACGCAAACTGATCTTTTGTTATGGAAGTAGATGCACAATGGCTGAGAGCACAGTCAAACAGAATTTGCTGTGAAATGCAAATAACTCTTCAGATATTTTATTTATTTATTTATTTATTTATTTATGTTTTTTAAGCTGTAGATAAGAAGTAGAAATGCATTCATAAATACTTGACTAGTTCTGAAAAACCTTGAAAAAATCATTCTTAATAACCACTCAAACTCTTTGTAGAACCAGAATAATTTAACAGCCATGAGAATATTTGCTCTGACTTTGCACTGTAACAAGAGAAAGAACTTCCTATCCCTGTGTCCCCAGCCCTTTCTTCCTACTGCTAATTTTGGGAAAGGGCTCTTTCCCGATATTCTTATGATGGAGATATTACTATTCTAAAAGATTGTTAAATTGTGCTAGTAGCATATTTCAGCAAGCCAATATAAGCAGGCAGCATGATGAATCATCCAGTGGCAAGTCAAGCCTCAGAATCTGGAAAAGACCAATCTTACTAAAAAGCATCAGGACAACATGTTTTCCCATCAAGTGTCATTCAGTGCAATCATAGCTTAGAAGATACTTGGCAGGGATATTCATACCCTCTGAGCCTTCTTTAGGGTATTTTGATATTGATCATATCCACCTGATTTATTCATGTCTGTGTTTCTGGAAGGCTATAATTTACTTAAGACAGCTCTCTCCTGATGCTTAAAGTCATACAGGTGAAAGAAAGAATCGATTTTAAACACCTTTTGTATTAAATAAATACAGTGTCAGATGAGACAACATTAGCAATGCCTTCCAAATAAATAACAACTGCACAGCATCATCTCCAACATTTTTTTTTGTCTGGGCTTATTTCAAACATCAACTAATTCAGCAGCATCAAAAACAAAAGAAACACTGTTTAAAATTATCTCCCCTTTATGACAGAGGAAGAAACCAGGCATGTGCAATACATGGCTCAGCATTATAATCAATCTCAACCAAATTAACCTGAGTGTCTAGAAGTTAACAAGTCCTAGTTAAAAATTATTAAAAATCAGGAAAATATTACAAATTTTTATTATTTTTTTAAAATATCTGAAAAAAAATAAATAAAAAAGCTGATGTGTTCTTTAGGCTGGGAAGCGTGACAAGGCTTTAAACAGTTTTCCAGTTAGGAAACTAAGTATCTGTCTTGAAGCTAAACCCTGTGTCGCAAAAGCACAATAACCTTTTACAGTTAACAAAGTCAGGAATATTCGAGCCTGTAGCCATTAGAGGTCACTATTAGCAGGCAAATGGCAGATCCTTCCCGAGTGCAGGCAGACAGGGTTAACCCGGGGCTGTCCCTGGGCTGGGAGAGCGGAGCGAGTCCGCGGCTGAGGGGAGGCCCAGCGGATTCCTTCCCTCCCCTGCCCGCGCTGCCAGCACCCGGGGGGGCTCCAGGGCTGCCGGGCCACATCCACCCACTGCACTATTAACTTGTTAGGTGGGAGTTTATTTTAATATAAATAGGAAAGAAAAAGAAAAAAAGGAATTTACTCCCACTACTTGATTTGGATTAACCTTTTGACTGTACTCTTAAACACTCTGCCTTTGTGATTATCTGAGCAAACTGACACAGGCAGGGGTGCAACAAGGATGAGTTCCTGTAGGTTTGTATTGTTTATTCTTCTACTTTTTAATATTTAAAATTTGATTCTGCAATTTCGGAGGATTTTAATATTGCAAGAGTCAGTTGCTATTCTCTACGTAATTTTGCACAGCTCATGCAATTCATGAGGTTAGGAATATCACTACTTTGAAAGGAAGAAAAAAGTGTTGAGGGGTGGAGGGAAAGAAAAAAAGCAATTGGAGGCTGAAGTAACAAAGAACTCATCTTTAGGACTTCATGCAGCTGAAGAGGAGGTAGCGGGGACCTCTTTTACCATTAACATTACTAAACTATTTTAACACTAAAGGCAATCTGTCATTTTGAGTAAATTCTCTTCTGCTTCTATAAACACAGCCGTAATCAATTAAAGACCTACTTGTGAAGGAGCTATTGTGTGCAGTTCCATTCAGACATTGCTAAGTTGTCTTTTAGACAGCCTGTGGGGAAACACTGGTAAGGTGATGGGAAAGTTCAAAGTGCCTAACTTTTCAATGTGGATTTTGTTATTGAGACTTTTTTCTTTCTCTTTTTTTCCTTATTGCTTATCATAGACAGGGTGAAAAATGGGTGATATCTCTCTATGCGTTTAACACTTATAACATGTTCTGCCTGGGAGGTTCTGCAAATATTTTAAATTATTCTCTAATGTAATTCCTCGGGGTCTTATGCATGGCAACAAATAATTTACTAATTTGAAAGTAATGAAATAATAAACAAACTTTATAGAAACTATACATACATATACACATATTTATAATTGTGCAAGTGGGCTCAGTCCATAATACATTGGACACTAGTCCAATGCGATTCTGTGCAGTGAAATATAATGTGATTTACAGTAGTGTGAGGACAAGAATGAATTTCTGTCTAACAAAAGCCCTTCAGCAAGTCAGATTTCAATTTCATATTGAAAGAAACAGTCAAATTGATCATTCCAATAACTCACATTAGTTTGTTTTTTTAATCATCTTTCTACAGCAGTCAATCACCTGTATCTTCAGAGTCCAAGAATGTTACCAATCTTTGCTGAAGCAACCAAAATAAACAAGGAAACGTGAACTTAACTTTGGTTATTTAGTTCTTTTTCATTTTTCTCAATGAAGGAAAAGGTAAGGTTAAACAAAGAAGAGTGCATAAGGAGACCAAATTCTTACTTTTGTTTTATTAGCGTTTTTTTTACCCTGAACATTGGCATGGCTTTTAGGTTCGTAAGTGAGGACAGAAAAACTGAAATATAAATGGAGTTAAAAATTTTCCCCATTTTTTTTTTTTGTTTCCATTAAAAATAAATGTAATGAAATTTTAAGAATAGGCCCTATAAAAAAGAGTAGCAATTTAGAGATACTTGTGGAAAGAAAATAAAAGAGCAGGCAGTTCATACCTGTAGAATCTAGATTTCGCTGGACTTTCTGATGTCTTTACTTTTGGAATCTCAAGAATGACAGTGTCTTAGCCTTAGTCTAAGGAAAGTAATTTAAAATTATCATTAGGCCAAGCAGCCTTTTGGCATGATGTAAATTATTTTGAAGGGATGGTGAAAAATAAAAAAAAAAAATAAAAAAAAGAGGAAAGTATGAAGACCATAAAGAAATTAACTTTCTTAAAAATGTAGTGGAAAATAATAATCATGACAAACATACTTGTCTTGTCTTGCCTTAGATTCTACCAGTTAAAAATAAAATGAACAGCAGCTTTTTCTAGGGCACTCAGGGCAGACTGAAACCTGCTCGTGTGCTATACTAGTGCTAGCCAGCAAACTTTCTAAACTTCATTTTTCTTTGAATGACAGCTTTTTGGAAGTTATACAAGAGAGCACTGGTGCATATACCAGGCACTTTGTAGATGAGTCAGGACACCTTAACTAAATCCATTCATTACCCTGTCCCCATTGGGACAGGCAAAAGCTGCCAATTTGATGTTGGTAATGTGGATGCTGCATTAGGGAATTGGCTAAGCCTGCCAGAATTCATTCCTGAACTTTAGCAGCCACAAAAGAGTATTTCTCTGTCGTCTGTAATTGATTCAGAGCCAGGTCCCAAAAGGACAAGCTTCCTTTTGTGTGCCATCTATACCAGGGTCTAAGGACACACAGTGCTACCACTTTTTGTTTTTAGCTAGATCACAGGAAACATCTTTAAAAAGAAAAGAAATAAAATCCAAAATGTCATAAATCATACTCCTGAGCTTTCTAAGATACATTATTTATTAGCTTTATTATTACATTCTGGTCCATACTGTCAGAAAGTAGTCACAGTCAGCTTACTATAAGGTGAGTATTTAATGTAAATAGGGTGATACCGTTTGGAGAGCAAATGAGGTCTGAAACCCAAACAGAGAAGAAATGCATTTGTAAAAAAAAATAAAATTTTCAGCACTTGAGCTCACTGAGTACAGCACTTATCATCAGTTCATATTCAGGTCAGATTCCTTCTTCCTTTGAAAATCAGGTTGAAAAAACCTTTGAAGACTTCGCCCATCTTCCCCTTACCTATCTGGTTACAAAGTTACTAATATTATTCACCATTACTTTGTGTGTCATATTTGCATGTTCTTCATCTACTATGCAATGCATTGAAGATTTCATGACTCTAGATCAAATACTCCTAATAAGGATTATGAAAAGTTACACAATTTCATTAGCATCATCAGTCCATTCTGGCAACATTCTCAATTCATTCTGCAGAAAATATCCCAGAAATTTAACAGGTAGGACTCTTAGATAGTAGAACTGTTGGCCAGCCCCAGTACAATCTTGTAAAAGTGGTTTGCCTATGTGTGTTTCAAATGGTTTTTACAATACCAGAGCATTCTCACAGCTTCTGTTCCCAGTATTCACTCTACAAGTGACTTCTAACTTGTTGAAGCAGACATCATCTGTTTGAACTTGAATACATTCACTGTGTCTTTTCCTTGTATTCAAGTATATTCTATTAGAAATATTTTACAAAATGCTCATTAAACATAGAGGCTTATCCACATGAAAGCACGTAAGTGCTATAAATGCTTAGGACAGAGTCAAGAACAGAGAAACCTATGTGTGTGTAAGGCTAATCATAGTTCAAACCAATGGTTTTAGTGGTGAAGCCTTCCTTCTCCTTCCCACCCACTCAGCAGGGGTAAGCAAAAGAACCCAGAAAGGGTGAGGCCCAGTCACTATAAATGTTCGGATGTTTAATGAATGTGCCATAGCTTTCACCTACTAACTGCAAGGCCTTCTCAAGCAGACTCCAAATTCCTGCTGAAATGAAGACTTTCTTTCCTGGACTAGGCCTGGCATTCCTGGGAAACAATGGCCCTTTTCAAGTAGTCTCTGAAATTTCACAGGTGAAGGGAACAGGGCAGTCATTTGATCCCATCCACAAGGAGCCTGTTAGCGTTTTAAAAAGTGAAGACAGAGTCTATCATGGAAGCACTGGCAAAACTGGTTGGTGACAGAAAAAGACAGTCTAGACCCACAGTTCAGGAGACCCCTGTGAAGAATAAATCAGTTTGTCTGCTACCTCATGCTATAACTTCTTTCACACATTTTTTCAAGCATGGTCTACACAGCCCATGGTCTACAGAGCTCAGGAGACAGGATTCTTAAGTTGTATCACGTGCCTTAGAACAGTGGGGTTTATACTTCCTTTAGCCAGAACTTCACTTTGAGAAAGTGCAAATTAAAGAAAGCCATTGCCAGGATACAGGATTGTGTTTGGAGAACACTTATAATACATGAATTCAGGCTTTTGAAATGTTCTTTAGTGGCATTACATCAGAAAGACAAGGATACCACAGTAATTCCAACTGTTTGTTTTCTAATGAATTTTATGAAAACATTAATAAGTGTCTTCAGAAAACTTAGGAATGGAATGTTACAAGTGCTACCTGTGCATTGGTAACACAATGGACTCAGAATATAAAAAATTCAGCCTTGTAGATTTCCCTTACTCCAAACATAATATTCTGAAGGGACACAAGGGCTCTTGGTTCTGTGAGCAGAACTACAGAATGACAGAAGCCTCCCAGATTATTTGAGGGATAGAAGGTAAATATTCAGAACTAGCACTGCTTAAGCTGGTATGTGTGACCAACTTATGTTATAGGAAATTAATTTCATCCCATAGTTAAAAAACAAAAACAAAAATAAAATAAATAAAACCACAACAAAACAAAAAATAAAATAAAAACACTAAAACCCAAGAAACCACCAAAAACTCCAACTCACTTTAATTTACTAATTGTCAAATTGAGAAGCATTTTGCTTCTAAAATTCAGAAAACTCTCCTACTCTCTGCCCACATCATATTATCAGGAACATTATGCTTATTGGTCTTTTTAGGAGAACTTGAAGTTTACTCCATACTGAAACTCATCAAAAAGTGCAAATTTGAACTACTTTCTGAGAGCAAACCTGGGTGAATCAACCACATCATTTGATAAGCAAAAGTACCAGCAAGGGGGCAATATAAATGCTTGAGACAAGATAAATAATGATGACTACTAAGTAAGACACCAATACTTCATTCATGCCTCTGACCTAACTCATCCAGGCAGGAGAAAGTTGCCTTGGCTTTATTCAATGTTTATTTAAAAAAAACCTATTTCCTAGTATTACATAGGGAAACTTGCTTAAGTGTTTCCTTTGCTTTCTTTGTCCCATAATGAAGACTAGTGTTTCATTGCTTTTCTCACATAAAAATTCCAACTTACTGCCAGGAAACAGATTCTTGTTTAAAGTTTTTGTGAGAATCAGTGAAGAAACTAATTTTCTCAAGTGTAAAGGAAAGAGAAAAACAATTAGCTTAACAGAAAATAATTTTAACAGAGTGGCTAACCTACATTTCTACCTTGAGACCAAATGAAGGTCTACCTTTTCATTTCTCCAATCCATGTCATAAACAAAATAATTTCCTTTTTTCCTGAGAAAAAAGTCAAGCTCACAGGTGAGCCGATCAAGGAATAGTTAAAGAGAAAATCTGAGACAGTTGATGTGACTAAGATGAGAAGCCATTACCTTGCATAACCTAAAGGAACTAGGAGCAGTTTTGTACTTAACACGTGAAGGATATTTTCCATTTTAAGTCCATCATGGTTTCACAACGTAAGTATTTATAGCCATTACACTGATATGCTCAAGCCAAAGTGGACTGTAACCACTGAATAGAATTTCTGAAGGAAAGTAAAACTTCTATGACTTGCTCTTTTCTATTTCCAATCCTTCATTTCCTCTTCTCTCACATCATACATGAGTATGGCCTTTTTTACTTCATTTAGGCAAAATTACTGGGGCAGAGATGTTTGTTGGTGCCCACTGCTATGTAAAGAGTATACTTACCAGTAAACATGGGATGGGCATACTGCCCTACCTCAGACGTGATAGTAAAGGTGAGATAGAATATTGCTAGGCCTATGCTGCAAATTCCCAGGAGCTAGTTTTGCTGTTGAGAGGATACCAGCAACACCATCAATGGTGCTTATATTACCGCTGTTGAATACCTGGGCAATTACTGTATTTGGTCTTGTATTCCTTGAGCTCTTCTCAGCATATTTGGCCATTACCAGAAAAATAAATCTGGCTTCCTACTTAATTTGCTGGACACAAAAAAGCTGAAAATTACACCCCAGGTTTATTTCCCCATTATTGACAGCTGTCTCCATATCATTAGGCCTAGCAGCAACGTATTCAGAGGGAGGCCCTGAGAGAGACAGTTGGTGCAGGCAGGGTGAAGCAAGGGGGAAAGCTGCCAAGGAATTGCTTCTTGGGTGAACAGGGAAAAAGGGAGCTCTGGAATGTGCTCATAGGACTTGTGCTGAGGTGCCTTCCAAAGAAAGTGGGTCAGTCATGCCACCCTCACAAAGACTGGTACAGCCTCCTGCGGGGAGAAGATTGTTTTACACAGGCGCTCCACCCATACTGGCAGAGAAACAGGGCTTATTGGCACAGGGAAGGACTAGTTGGTGGCCAGCTCTCCTTGGGGCAAGTCTGACTGAAAAGGCTGGAAGCACTTGCAGAGGTATGTGAGGCAAAGAATGGCATTAGAATACTAGAGGGTTTTTTTCTGTGTGTGTTACAGGCTTAAATTTAATAACTACGATATTCAGTAACACAATGGGCTTTAGAATTACCTGAATAGCTCTTTTGGTAGCCTTGGTCTTGCTTTAACACAAGAAATCCTCAAGATCTTTCCATCATTGTCACGCCCTAGAGTTCCCTTTCAGTTTTTCTGCAAGTCTCCTTTTTAGTACTGAGTTTGAACTGTTGATGGCTTGTGACTGAAGGAAGCAGAAGGAGGAGTACCTTGCTATTTAGGGTATCATTAGTCCCATTCAGTTCCCATTTTTCTGTGTGTGGAAGGTGGTTTACACTCGGCTTACTGGAACTCTGTTTCACCACACTGCTGTTTGAGTTGGCAGCATTATACATTTTATTAGAATAAATATAAGTCCAGAAACTGATGAAAGAGAAATAGAAGGCTCACTGTAGTCTACTCTTTTCAGGGAAAATAAACATCATAGGATGCTTTAAAAAAATTCCATTATGTATCTTCCTGATTAGCAGCTAAAATCTAAATGGCTCCTTCTTACAGGCAAGACTAACCAGAAAGATTATGCTGAGCTTTGCTTAAGGGAACCTATTTATGCTCAATTTTTATTGTTTTCACAAGTTCTCACTACTTCAGAAGCATGGAATTGTTTATATGTCATGCTTTAATGCTATGTGTTTCTGTAAGCCTCATCAATTATAGAGTTAAATCCTAAGGATTTTAGAAAGTAGTTTACTGCAAAAGCAGGTTTCCTTTTCCTTTCCCTTCCCTTTCCTTTAAAGTAATGGAAAAGAAAGCGCATTTTTTCCTTAAAAGAAAGAAGAATAGTTTTAAACATTGAAAAGACTGTATTCAAGGTTTTGCAGAAATTACATCTAGGAGGAGTAAGACAAACATAATTGATACCAGTAGTAACTTTGGAAGAAGGTACTGTGCATAAGTGTTGTTGGTGAGACGCACAATGCCTGCCTGTCAGCAGATACATTGGATATTTTCCTTCACTGGGCTACCCAAAAGCAGCTATTCTCACTCTTAAGGGCCAAACACTAAGGGGCTAAATTTGTAGTACCCATTCCCTGTAAAGAGTACCAAAATAACCACACGAAACCTGACCCACAGAGAACCTCAAAATGCCAGAGCTGAGCATTTGCTACTCAGACCTCAAATGTGCCCTCTCTCCCCTGCCTCCCACGCCAGCTCTCCCCAACTCTTGGAGGAGTAAATAGGGCCATTCATACAAGAGAGACAGAGAAAGAATTTTGAAAGTTATAAAAATCTTCCAGTATGATACCTCCTACAGTGCTAACCACCATACTAATGATGAAAAACTACACCCTGCATGTGCAAACTGGCATCCTTTTTACTATATATTAGGTTTTATCCTTTAATGAGGCTTAGAGTCAGTGATAAAACTCCCATTGGATCTAGTCGTCATTAGATTTCTCCAATCATGGTTTAGAACATACAGAGGCATTTTTCATACATATCACTATATATTCCATCAGTACACTGTGCCTTAATTGTCCCTCTCCTTTTCACTTTGTGTATTATTTAATGTGTTATTCTAAATGCTCTTTGGATCATGGGATAGTGTCTGCCTGCATGTGTATGTAAGGCAGAGCCAGGCTTAATGTGAACAACAATACAATTTTTAGTAACATTGTCCTGCAGAAGTGTCTACTTTAAGATTATATAAACCAAAGTCCAATATTCAACTCATATGTGGGTTTGTTGAGGCTGGTATAACACTTTGGCTGTAAGCAAACAGAAATGGGTTCTGCTCACAAGACCTGCTCTTCCTACTGAGATGCTTTAAAAGTTACAATACCTGTCTATTTTTCCCTTACTTTTCCTCTTCCCATTCTTTCCTTCCTTTCCTTAGTGGAAGCCACGCAAGAAATAAATGCTGGTAATAGGTCAGTAATTAGGGTCCTATTAACATTTACTAATTTTGCTGGATATTGTCAGCACTTCAAAAACTGCAGTCTAGATGATCTGTATCAGAAAACACAGGATTGGAGATTTTCCTTTAGAAATTTTGGCAAGAATAATTGTGCTAGGTCAGAAAATGTATTTTGAGGCAAGCAATATTAGTGCCCTTCTCAGCAGATTCTGTAATTGTGACCCCCCCGCCATGGTAGTGGGTGGCAAGGTTAAGAAAATGTAGGTGTCTTCTTAAGTGAGTAATAAAGTAATGAAGTGCTCATTAGCATGGAAGGGAGAAGAAAGGAAGAGTGATGATTCCTTCCTGTCACACCCTCAGCACAGAGCCAGAGTAGATGTTATCTAGCACATACAGGTTTGCTTTTAGTGACAGCATTTCATCAGGATTGAGTATTTTTGTTTTGTTGACCAATTCCCATTCAGATTTGCACTGGTACCTAACAAGTGGATTCCTGTCTCACAGGTCACAGTTAGATATGAAACCTTGCAAAAACACTCCTCTCACAAAACAACAAAATGGAAACTAAAGAAGGGCAGAAAAAAGCATTTGTTAATTCTGAGCTTTTGGTAACCTGAGGAAATCTGTTAGATGATGTACATTGCAATTATATCCTGCCCAGACAACAGGCCTAGAAAGGAACTAGCAAGATGCAGTTGATCCACAGAACACTTTTCATCAGTTCCAAGCAAACAACATCAGACTAAAATGCTCTTATCCCTCTGCAGGAATTAAATACATAAGCAATCTTTGAATCCACTGAAGATGTAAAACAATCTCACTTTATTAGAAAAGCCCAAGGATGTTTTGACTGAACTTCATTCTTGGTCAACGACAGAAACTGCCTCATAATTAGCTAAGAGCCTCTCTCTTTTCAAAATAGCTAGTATAAAATTTAATTATAAAGAAAATACAAGGAAAGTTGCATTACTGTCCAAGAAAATAACAATTTAGAATTCTTATTATACCATCAGTCATGTTTTTAGTAGGAATATACTGGCAGTGGCTTAGCAAATCATGATAAAATATTACATTTTTTGCTAACTTCACAGAACAAGTAGTACACTTTCCAAAGAACGACAAGGTATATTATCGTACAGTATTAATGAGATCTCACATTATGAGCAGGCCACCACTGAATTATAGACCTCTGTAATTTCCATCATACTAATAGCCAAATACAATCCTAACATCAATCATTTCATCTGTTGAAAACAAACAAGAGATCCTTTCTTAAAACTAAAGTCTTTCAAAGTTGCACATTAAATAATTAAGAAACATGCAAACATATTTTAATTGCAATAGAAAGCATCTCTTTCATTTATGCTTTGTAAAACAGAAGTAATTCCACAGAAGTTAGCAGGGTTATACCTAAACCAAATTTGTGCAAAGTCATTATACAAGTCATATGTTATGGAGTTTATAATCTGTTTCTTTAAATAAATTTGTCATGTGGGTTAAATGGAATCCATGTAGCAGATTAATTAATAACCATCCCAGGTTAATAATTTTGGCATGTGAAGACTCATTAGAGAGGACTGAAAAATATGCACAAAGATTTTATCTAATGTTCTCACTTGAATTCATGGTAAAATAATAACTCCATATTGCAGTAAGGTTTTATGATGCTTTAATAAGATAATGGAGGCAGCAATGGTTTTGACCTTCTCCTGAAGATGAAGCAAAATGTAATCAGAATGTTCAGATAAGGATTTTTTTTATGTAGTATAATTGTTCTCTGTGTTTTCTAGAATTACCATTCTTTTCATGGAATTTCAGCTATGACATGGCATGTGGAATTTAGGACATCAGCTATGAATGAACAATTAACAGTGCTCTTGACTAATTATTATGTTAATACCGTATTGGAAAGTTGCTGTAATTATCTAGTCATGACTATCTTCTGACATTCTGCAGATCAGCAATGCAAAATAAGTGCTGGAGTTTCTTCTGACTCATGTCACATTTTTATTTCATTATCTCTCAAATTGCATCATCTGTATTAATGAAGTATGGTAACAGTTTCTAATTATGTATGTATGAAGCCAGGTTTTAGAAAGATCATAATCCAAAATTTTCTGTTTGACTCAAGTCAAAGTCAGAAGTCCAGACAGGATGGAATACATCCACTATCAGAAACTTCCAACTATGAGTGGCAAAGAGCTGAAATCCTTGTGCATAGCAAATAAAAACTGAAGTGATGCATACCTTTTAACAAAAAGGAAACAGACACTCTTCAGTATAATGCATCAGCATTCTAACCTCATGGCCACGTTTATGTCCACTGTCACTGGTAAAAAACTTTAATAATTGAAAACATGCTGTCAGTACAATTGGAAATAAACAGTCGGTCTGGAACTGAGCTGGAAACAGGAGTAAGATCCCTTTTTTGCTGTTTTCCTGTGTTATTATTTTAACTGTCCTATGTTATTCTCTGGAAGAGGTATTTTAAGTACCCATCTCAGTTTTGTACCTCAGAAAATGTAGTGTTTTCATCTTAAAGTCATAGGACATTCCACAGTATGTTTTGGCATCACCTTAAGAGCCACTGAAAACTGCAAAAGAGTACAGAATGCCAAAACACTGTGTTCTCATTCATTTGAAAATTCACAAAGGCAATAACATGCAACTTAAAAAAAAGAAAAATAAGAGTGGGCAAAGGGAAGTAACTGAAAGTCTGTTTGACCTCTGAAACAAATATAATTGTTGGCTCAAATTCTTTGAAGTATAGAATTAAGCAACAAATTCCAGGCAATAGTTTTTAACTGAGTGAGGACTACAGGAATTTGTGTAGTCTGTTATTCCTTCCCTTTCTCTCCTCTTCTCCATAGGGTATGTATAGCAGCCTCCCATCCCAGGAGAGAAAGCTAAAACCTACCTTTCTGGAATTATAGCATGATTCCCACAGCCTAGGTCTTGCAAAGCCCCTTCAGGAGCCTTTTTCAGAAGTCCACTGAAATAGGTAATTCAATAAGCTTCTACAGATTCACTCTTCTCCAAACTTGTAGGGGAAAATAGAGAAAATGCCCATATTACTTTATGATGTATCCTGTTAATGATGGAATTTCTTTCAGGGAGCACTCTGTGGGCAGCCTGACTTGTGGAAGAACTTAGATTGCTTTTTCTTATTCAAGTTCACAGCTGAGCTTTTAGAGGATTCTTCCATGCCTTGTCAATCTTTTTTATTTTAAAGACTGAGCAAACATATTTTAATCAATTTTAAAGTAATACATCCAGACAAATACCAAAACAAATGCCATACAGATGAGGCCTGCCCTTCTGCCCAAAGACTGTGTGTGAGCATACTGTGTGTCACTCTGTTAATCTGTGAACTCCCCAAATTATTTTTCTAAATACATTTTTCATTAGTGTGTAGAGGTAAAATAGAGTAAAAGTAAAAGGCTTCAACAAAATTTCAATTGTACAGCTTCTTGGCCCACTATACTGTTATAAAGGATACATATGTTTGTAAATGCTGGAAGAGAATATATATTACTTGGTCTATGAACAAGATTCAGAATGAAAATAGTTTAATACAGGGTCCTTGTACTCTGTCTTCTATGAATGACTTCTCGGTCTGAGTCCAGAGGAGGGCCACAAAGATGATCAGAAGGCTGGAGCACCTCTCCTACGAAGACAGGCTGAGATAGTTGGGGTTGTGCAGCCTCGGGAAGAGAAAGCTCTAGGAAGCCTTATAGTGGCTTTTCAGTACCCGAAGGGGCTATAGGAAAGCTGGGGAGGGACTTTTTACAAAGACATGTAGCGATAGAATGAGGGGTAATTGTTTCAAGCTGAAAGAGGGGAGATTTAGGTTAGATATTAGAAACAAATTTATTATTATGAGAGATGGTGAGACACAGGAACAGGTTGCCCAGGAAAGTTGTGGATGTCCTCTCCCTGAAAGTGTTCAAGGCCAGGTTGGATGGGACTCTGAGCAACCTGGTCTAGTGGGAGGTGTCCCTGTCCATGGCAGGAGAGTTGGAATTAGTTGATCGTTAAGATCCTTTCCAACCCAAACCACTCTATGATTCTATGTCTGGTTTGATTTTCACCTTTATAAGATAACTCTCAATTGTCAGTGCACATGCACAGACACACGTGACATGAGTGGTTACTAAATAAACAGCCCTATAGAGAGGGAGTACAATATTTCACTGACTGTAGAATGAAACCCAGTTTTATTGGCAGACTTCAATGATGCTAGACAATAAAACATTTGTAAGTTTTCCTGCAGACAGTCTGGCTGGCAGTTTCAGCAGGTCTAATTTATTGTGAATAAATAATTTCCTGGAATCTCTGAGGAGTCATTTTAATGCTCTGAGAAAAAAAAAAAAATAATCTGGCATGCCATTAAATTTGTTTTCTGTTGTTTTGAACCAAAAATACTTAAAATGAAAAAATTTTAAAAACTCAACCTGATTTCAAAGATATTACTTTGTAAATGTCACATCTCCTCCCAGTTTCACACTGGTTTTACACATGAATAGTTTGTGTTTATATCATCTTTATATTTAAAGGCATGCCAAATACCATCTGTTTGCAGTTTCTTTTTTTGTGTATTATTTCTCAGTTCTAGGCCGAGAAACCATCTAGGCTAAAGAACTCTCATATTTCTGCAGAGTATATTTAGACACTGTTTGTGTTTCTATCCTACCGTAAATTGATTATTACTTGTAGCATGACGGTGATCAGACTGTTTTCAAAGGCAGTGCATTCTTGAAGCAGAAACAGAAATTCAAAAAGGCAGTGTACAAACCCACTTCAGAATATATTAGAAGCCAACTGTAAAAATATAGACGGAGTCAATTAGTTGATTCAGTTTTGCTGCCATCAGCAAAAAAAAAAAGAAGCTTTAGTTTCCACAGTTGCTGAGTACATTTTTTCCATGAGGCACCTCGCAGTTCCTGCCAGTGGACTAATATATAAGTACTTATTGCACTCTTATTCATTTCTTATTTCTTTGATGTATCAAAAAGATTCCAAATAAGACACTGAACCAATAAAAGGAATCAACTTTTATCACTAATAGCATAAGGTAGATAACTAGCATAATTCCAAGAGAATGTACCACTTTTAGTTTTGTTGATACTCAGCATAAATAATCTCCATACAATCCATGAAATATAATAAATATGAAATTTGTACTGGTAACAGGGAATTATAATGGAAAACAGTGGGTAATTTTAATTGTATGTTCTCATTATCTGTATTGTCCAAAAAGTTTTCTACATTTTAGTGTCACTGTGAGGAAACAACCTCTAAAATTGCAAGGTAAATTTGAGAAGGAGAAAAAGGCTACACATATATTTTGTGTAATTGGATAGTGTATTTGAACACCAGTTCAAAGAAAGAGAGGACTCTCTACAAAATGAGGAGTTGCATGGCCCTCTGTTCCCATATGGTCACTTATGCTTATCTTTACAGGGAACCATAGCTTAAAGTAAAAGCACAAAACCAGCATTACTATCATCAGTGCTCAGCCAGGGTGAAAGTCTTCATCACATGTGGATGAAAATGGACAATAAACACTTACAGGCTTTTGCCCATAAATAATACACCTGCCATTAGCTACTGCCACATCTATGTCCTTCAGCTGACACTAAGTGCAAAAACTATTACCAATTGTAAAAGGTCCTTCCTTCTGACTGCAGGGAATCAACTGATAGTTTTGCACTGTGCTGCTTCCAGTTTTTAATACTTTACAGTCAATGAGCATTAACTTGATGTTAACTTCATATTAAATGTTATTTGCATAATAAGCTTGTAGGGTACTTGTATTTCTATTAGGCTACAATTTATAATTTATAATTTTCAATCCAAGCTAATCCCATAATTACTCAGATGAGTTCCTGAGAAGTGGAATTTCCTCTTCCCATCCTTGAAGTGATCACCTCAAAAAACACCCAAGTAGCTTTTTTCTGTTGCAGAAGCTTTCATAGTCAGTGAGATGTTTGTAAAAGAAACTTCATACTCAGAATTTATCCTCACGTTTTACCTGTCCCTATTAGCATCTTCCTCTGCTTCACATTACTTATTTTTCTGACTTTCCCAGCTCAAAATCATGGATGCATGACCTTTTTATCACTCCTGCAAAACTCTAGTAGATCTTCTGGTTCAGAGATTATTCTCTAATGTTTTTGTTTTGTTTTCTCAAAATTGTCTTTTGTTTCAGAGATGTTAGTATTGCTATTAATTTACATTTCAGATTTTAAGTTTAGACAAGTTCCTTGAGATTGAGAGTTCTTCAATCTTGGAACCATAACATTTTGGTGCCCTTTCTAACATACATTGTTTTATTGTTTTATAAGAAAGCAAGCATTTTTTAGGAAGAAAAGAAAAATAAGTCTTCATGGTAAAGGCCTCCAAAGATGAAGGACCTCAGAGAACTCTGTACAGTCTCTGACTGTGCAACAAACCTACTTTTGAACCTGAAAACACGACTGTCTGAAAGGTCACAGATTAAACGCATATTCTCAGTTGCCAGAAAAAAACATTTCCATCTCTTTCTTTTTTTTTTTTTTTTTTTCCCCTGTTCTGTGAGAAGAGCTTCTATTATAGTTATGGGCAAAGGCTTTTACTACAGGCTATTGTTTTTTATTAGAAAACAGTACTCTTAAAAAACTTGGACTTGCAAAAAGCAAGTCGATTTACTTACTCGCTGATTTATTATTTAGTAAAAAGTTGGGTTGAAGTCTGTCTGAATTCAGGAACTAGTAAGCCCACTTTCCAGTTCAGGATTTTTTCCCCTTCAGTTCACTGTTATATTTTTTTCTTTTTTGCTACTATAGTCTATATAAGATAGAATGCATACATGAGTCTATGTATTCTTTATTTTAGGTGATTAATTCTTTAATAGAGAATATCTGCTTATCCCACATTGTTAGAAACTGTTGCCTAGTAGTATTTTTAACAAATATTTTGAAAGCCAACTATGTTCAGGATACAGTAACATAAGGAGGTTTAAAATGGCCAGGGATGAATGAGAGGCTGGAGAAGCAAAAGTTAACCTCTGAGATCTCTCATGCATTAAAACTATGCTCTAACCCTTCAATGAATAAAACAGTACAGAGGGAGGGTGGAATAAGAAGCAAAATAATAGAAAGGCAGATTTACACGTATGCTAATCCAGGCATTGGAAACATTAATAAGGAAAAAACTACAAGGAATACAGTTGATTGCTTCCAATATTTCTCACAAAGGAAGAAATAATTATTTCTTATAGGTGCCTTTTTCATTAAGGTGCCTTGTCTAGATGTCTTGCTGTAACTCCTAAGAAAATTACTGGACATTTTTCTCAACGTTTATGTTTTGTTTTTTGTTTGTTTTCTCCCCTACAAGGTATGAAGGAAACACATGGCACACAGCTATCAAGTTTTGGGTTATGTTAGACCCTATGTTATTCCTATGCCAATGGAAGGAAAGAGACTCATCAAAATGGTATTCAAAATAAGTGGATATCTAACAGGCAGTATGAATATCTTTCAGATATTCACAGACGCACATATATATATATATATACACACACAATCCATATTCAGTTAATAATGCAGCAGTGAAGGGATTTTCTCCAGGACAACATTTGTAAATTAAGAGAAAAGAATTTATATTGATTGTAGTGAAGGTGCTCCTTATAAGAAAATGTAACAGACAGTTAATGTAATTTTAGAGAAGTGCAATTTATATGTTCTGAGACCTAAAAATAGTAATGTATCTGTTGTGTCCATTATATTATTTTATGCTCTTCTGAGGGAAAGATGCTGCTTCATTAACCAAAAAATTAGGCAATCAGTGTGGAGACATTGGTTAGATTGTTACTATGAAAGTCTATTAAAAAGAATCTCAGTTTCTTAGAAAAAAAACCTTGGTATATATTTCTACATATAAGTTACCATATATTTGTATTTAATATTTCTCTTTCCAGTTGGAAGCAACTCTTTTGCATTTACAACACAGTTCTGAGCACATGGAATTCAATAAAAACATTCTCATCAACTTTAAATAGATTTTGGATTAGGCCTTTAAAAACAAAAAGAAATGCTATGTGAGTCTCTAGCAGTGCTGTTTTGCTAAGTATGAAATCTTTTAGAAATCCTTTTCAGAGCAATTTTTTTGCCTGAATGTGCATAATTGTTTTTATGTTCCACGAAAAAGTGCAGAGATAGCCAGCTAAAGCCAAAAGTTTGAAAAATTAAAACCTAAATACTTGGATATAATTATCCCATATACTTACTGGTGGCTTTGCAATTTCATCAAATATTAACAATGTATTTAAAACATAAGTGTTATTATGGGTCCTTTTTAGCCTACCACTACTACATAGGTTGATGCATGTTTTATAGTAAATCCAAGAGTTTTTAAGATACACTGCAGTATGGGCCAACAAGTAGTGAAACTTTATTTTCTGGATACCATGTATAAAGTTCTGCTCTATTTTTATGTTTGAAGCATTTATTTGTAGAATACATAGACATTCCATAAGTAACCATTAAAAAGATTATGTATGGCAGAGGTACCTGCTGTATTTTTTTATGAGACAACAAATATTCTTTGAGACTCGGTATCTCTCTAAGATTGCCTAGAGGGATTAAAAAAATACTCTACTGTTATTTTTTAGCCATTTGGTAATACCCAAATAATTGATACACTGTGAGGTGTATTTTCTGTCATTTTATTGCTGACTGGATAGAACAAAATTTCCTTTATTTCTACAAGCACAAAATCTATAATTGCTGTGATACAAAGTAGCCTAGAAGAAGGTATTGAGGAATGGAACGGTGTTTTCTTCACATACATTGTACAAGAGATGGCACTGAAAATATATAGTCTTTTGCTGGATCTTTAATACCTCTTCATAAAGGCATATGTCTATTTACCAGAAATGCAAAAATATTCAATACAATTCACTTACTTTGGAAGACAATGGGCATTTACCAAACTAGCTAGTGCTGTCGGCCAATGTATCAGTTCCTGATGCTGTGTTAAACACTTTTATCAGAAATGGACAAAAAGATAGAGAATGACTAATTCGTTGCTATTTGCAGAAAGGAAGATTTTGGTTAGATATTTGGGAAAAGCATTCATATCATAAGAACTTGGAGAAATATCATATTTCCACCATAAGGAATAAGATGGGTATTCTTCAGCAATGAAATAAATAAACATTAAACCTCTTCTGGATTCCTCCAGCCACACAGTAAACTTTCACACTGAAACTAGAGGGACAGCAAATATTGGAAAATATTAGGCACAGAACAATCTTCCCTACTTCTTTGCGTAGGTACCTATAGAACTTCGGAGAATAAAATGTTTTTCTTACAGGAATTAATTCAGGGAACTCTTTTGGCCTTTTATGTGGCAAGACTAACTAGATAAATTACCAACTCCCTTACGGCTTTACAGAATGTAACATTCTCTTGAGTGGCAAAAAGGCCCCAGGCAGACATTAGATTAGCAAAAGTGTTTCTATTTTTAACTGAGGAGGGTGATGTACCTGTAAACTGTGGTTTAGAATCTTTGACAGGTCTCTGAACTGAACCACACTTCCTAAATTTCTATCCAAGGCTGTCTTCTTTCCAAAATGAATAGTAAACAAACCCCAAGGGAAAACAAGCTAGGTAATATAACTTTGCAAGTATAAGATGTATAAATTAGCTGGCAGACCACAGTAGACACTTCATTTGGTTATTGTAGTTACTGAAATACATTGTAACCTGCAAAATGGAGACTGTGATGTTTGTTTAGCAGCACTGGTACTTGTTACTCAGGAACAGAAACTGGGATCATGGTAATATCTTGCCCCAACTGGATTTTATTGCAATGACGTACAGAGCTGACGGAGGTATTTCTGAAACTGGAAATAACAACCCACAGGAATTAGAGGGTTTGAAATACCCCAGTGAGATGTCACATTTCTTAAGAACAATAGATTACAACATTTTCATTCTGTACTGCTTTGGATAATTAGTTTAGTAAGTCAGTTTGACATTCATGCATATAATAAATTAATATGCATGGTGCTTCCTTATTCTTAAGCCTTTAAATGCAGCAGATGAAAATCTCCTTCCTGCAGAAACACACTTCATTATAAATGACTGGCGATGAAAAGTAAACAGCCAGCTCTGTTGAAGAAAAGTGCTGAAAGCTAATACTTTTTGAACTCTGAATCTCTATTTCCACTCTTTATGGAAATAAACACATTTATGGTTTGTTTATTGCTTGCAGAAAGAAAGCTTGTTCATCCTCTTCCACTCCACCCCCTTCATTTGCTGGTCTAGCTACTGGGTGGAATCTAATCACAAGATGTCTGTGTATATCAAGCAGATGTTCACTGGCAAGAGAAAATCAATGTCTGGCATGCAGTTATATTGTGTTTACAGACTGCACTGAGCACACTTACTTGAAAAGCAATGTTATGTGTCACTATATCTGTATTTCATAATAAAGAACAAGTGCCCACTTCAATTTATGGATCACCTCTATTGTCATTCCATAGCAATGTGTTTTACAGATGTCTGCTGAACTGCCTTTGCTTCTGAACCGTAAGAAAGTATGATATGTTATCTGTCTGGTATTTAGATATTAAATTTTGTTTGAAGAGAAGTTAGAATACCCTTGAATTAATTTAAAAACTCCTGTATAAAACAAGACCTCTGGCAGTTCAAGTTCAACCAATGGGTCTGACAGATTTTCAGTGCATTAACTTTAGCACTTTATTTCCTGTGAAGCCAACAACTAACTCTTAACTCCATGTGAAAAGGTATCTAGCGCTTATGGGCTCCTCCATGGCACTTCATGGCTCTTGGCCCCTCTTGGGATCATAGTCTCTATCTGTTAGTATTGAGAGAGACAGTAAAGAAACAGCAGCAACACTGGGAACCATCCTTTCAGACTACGTCTGACACAAGCACTGAGTGTTACATTATCTGCTTCAGTGAAGCAGAAAGAGGAGACCATCAGAGAGCTGGCTGTGCTCCCTACTTTTCTGTTCTTCCAGTTGCAGTAATGCAACCTGTGGACTGCTCTAACCTCTGCCAGCTGGCAAGAGTTCCCAGAAGACAGTCTGTCAGTGAGAGTAGCTATGAAACAGCCTGATATCTCCAGTTTTCTCTCTGCTGTGATGTGTCTGCACTGACTATGATGGGTGGGCTGGTAGCTGTGGGCACTTTCACATTGACAACCATGAAAGAGGCCTTTCCCAATGTAGGGCTAATCATCAGCATGAGAAAATGGGATCTGCACCATGTCTCTTGTTTACCACTCTGAATGGTACCAATGTTGAGATATGCTGTAGTATATAGTGGAGTATAAAAAAAGATAAGTTTAAATCCAAGCATTTTTTTCACAAAATTATTTACCTCAATTTTATATTGTACATTATAACTGAATACTTTGTCAACCACCACAAAAAGACCCAACTATAAACAACAACCAAAACCAAACAACTGAGAGAGGGATCAGCAGACAAGCGGAAGAGCAATATATGGAAATAAAAATGTGTGAAATTCCACATGAAAAAATAACATGTTGATTTCATAGTTTGAAACCCATATTACTGGGTTATCAACCCTGTACACACAGCTTTGTACAAATTAACTGCAGACACTGCAAAATTCACCAAGAGATGCTGGAGAAACAGTCGGCTAAAAGATGTCTAGCACAGTTACAGTAAAGTGCACACAGGATCTTCAACTGCAATGACCTGATTGCAAGTGCCAATTTAGACATGTAATCTTAGTCAGAAATTTTGTGTGTGAGTCGATAACAAGATAATGACACAGAAAATACATTACAAACATTCTTTGGCAAATGGAAATAGAAATGCCATATGCCAAGTATCTGAGTAATTGCCAGACTAGTTCCTTATTGAGCGTTGGTCTCCCCTATTGCAAACACTTCTTAAATTGAGACAATTCTACTGACTGTCCAGAACCTGGGCTTCAAGCTCAATTCTACCAAGCTCTTTTTCAGCACAGGTAAGTGGCAGCACAGACAACAGTTCACGGCTGCTGTACTCTGGATCAGCTTTAACTCTTTCAGTAATGTGATACATATTCTGGCCCAAATCTTTTCTCCCCATTCAGCCTAAGCTCCCAAGTACCCTTTGCAGTGGGTAGGGTAAGCAATGAGAATAACAGCTGACATAAATTAACTTCAAGCTGTCTGCAGTTTACCAATGTTTAGCAAATCCTCTGTTTCCCTGTTAGGAATATGTTAGACTGAAGATACTAATGAGAAAAGGATTCCACCTTGAGCCAATAGACTTCTTTTAGTACAATCACTGCATTGTACTTATTGAGGCAGTACAGTAGACACTGGATCTGTCTCCTTACATTAAGTACCACAGGATAATACTATTTTTTATGCAAATGTTGTAAAATAGTATAAATGTTACATATTGATGAGTCTGAACAATAGCTGTTACCTTCCTATTCCTCTTCACAGAGATTTTAGAAGACTTGGGGGAAATTACTATCCTAGCCTAGACTTTATTTCGCTTAGATAAACTGCAGAAAGTTAAACTGTCATCTACTTTGTTTTGTGATGCTCCAGTCTTACCTAAGCCTTCAATTTATACTAACTGTATTTTTTCTTCAAACTCATTTGTCTTGATAATGACAACTCCTTTTCTCCATTTTTCCTTTGAAGAAATTCGGGGAAAAGTTGTCAAATGGACTTGGAACACAGGTTTCTTCTTTTAACAACAAAAAGAAAACCTGTAAAGAAATGTATCCTCTAAACAAGCCTCTTCTGTACAAAGTGAATGTGCAGGAAATTAACATAGGCTTTGGGTTCCATTCCTCTTCAGGACAAAGATAAAGCTTTTAATAAGGAAAGCAGAACACTCTAGAAATAAGTTGTTCTATATTCAAGTGGATTTGGAAGTGTTTCCTCAGCTAAGGGTATATTTCATTTAATTAGACTTTTCAGCCACTCCCAAGATCTCATTTTAACTTCTGCTTCTAATTCTCTGTGCTCCAGATAGGCTTTCTGGAGAGCTAACAGGCACCATTGAGTTGTGGTTCTGCATTTTAACTTGTCTTACTTCACAGAAGTGTCACCAGAAGCCCTGGCCACAGGTTCTCTAGCATGTCCATGACTCCTTATGAAGAGGATACTGAAGAGCATGTCTCAAAGATAAATTTAGACCTAGAAGATAAAATTTAGGGATTGCTGACTCACACAAAATTGAGACAGATTTCATCAAGTAGCAGGTACTTCAACTTAGATATCATGCTTATTACTGGAACCGATACGGAACCATGGTATGGATTAATGACAGATAATGTGAAGTTACTTCTTCCAGTGTTTTGTATCAATGGCTCATTACAGGAAGGAATGGCATAAAATACAATTTATGTGCTTTTGTAATCTATGACTCAGATTAAACCCCACATTAGCCTTTTGTAGCTCTCTAAGGCTCTTGTTTTGGTGTTTCAGCTACTGTTTTGTGTTCTCCCATCTGGTGACCTGATTCATTTGTGTCACCAGGAGACCTTGGGTAATTTACCTCTTTGGCTCTTCAGTTGCCTGACAAACAGGCAATTGTTTCCTTCTCCCTACCTGTCCTCCTTCTAGAAAGGATAGAAAATGTGACAAGTACAGTGATAAACAAGAAGAAACTAAAGAAAAACATACTAATAATTTTAATTCAAGTCCTTTTCAGTGACATGGCATTTCAGAGAAGTGGTAATTGAATTTCAAAAGGAAAAAAACCCACATATGAGGGAGAGCACCTAAAAGTTTCCTAAAGTACTTCATTCAAAATTGCTAATGTTAAAACAGCAAACTGTAATTGGATAGTGTGAAAAAAACCCACTGTAAAACTGAATGGATGTCTTTTTTCCTCATATGCCTTTTCTGCCCATCCAAATTCATGTGCTTCAGGGTGTTCGTTTTATACCTGCCACATATTTGGAACATTATAGGCATAAAGAGAATTTTTGCTGCTATGGTGTAAGACACCCTTGGCTTCTCTCTGATGAAACAAGAGCTTTGTGACTTTGTCACTTCCTCATGGCTGGTTTATGATGGGATAAGAAGGTTCTCCTTTAGTTTCAATTATTAAGATTTTGGGAGCGCTTAAGTGGAAAGCTTGCTTTACCCTTTTGCAATGACACGTAGGAAATCTCTGCCAGGCTACATGTTAGACCACTGACATGAAGTCTTTGCAGCCAAAGAATCACTTCACCTTATCCACCACTTACTGCATACAGTTTCCCACCCCAGCTGATTAATAGTGTGCTGGCCCTACAAGGCAGCCTTGTTCTTCTCCAGAGCTGTTACACTTCAGTGGTTGCAAGTTTCTTTTTTGAAAGAGTCAGAATCAAAGACATGTTATAAGTGCCCCATTTTGTTTTGTTTCAGGAGTCCATCCTGTTGCTGTGTTATCCAAGATGTACGAAATTTAAAGATAAGTTTCTTTAGCCAGGATTCTTTTGCCCTTTTTGCCCTTCTCCATCAACATCCTTGATTTCTCTTTTCAGCACTGATAATTTGTAAACTAAATGTATCAGTAAGAACTAGATCAGTCCGGCCAACTCCTTCAGCAGTTTCATGTCTTTTATTTCACCCTCTCTCTTGCACCTAGTTAGTTGTTCAGTTTTGTAACCCACTGGACAAAAAAATAAAAAATAAAAAATAAAGGTCTTTTGACTGTTGTCTCTGTTACTACTCTTGTATCTTTGTGCTGTTTTTCACAGTCGTGCATGAACATTACCTCTTCTGTCTTGCTGTTCAGGACTTGAAAAATGTTTTAAAAGCCCACTTTCCCCTGCTTTCCCCCCAGTCCTAGCTGTGCCTCAGATGAATTAGCTATCTGAAGCCAAAAGCTCTGAAATGCACACAACTTTCTGCTCTCACTAATACTCCAGTGTAATTGCATTTCACAATGACAGGAAAAAGGAAATAAAAGTCACTGAATATAGAGAGAACACTAAGCTTTTATGCAATATATAGCATTAAAACTACTTATGACATTGTACCACACCCTGTGTAAATTTTTTATGAAAATAATTAATAATTAATGAAGCTCAAGTACAGGCAGTACTTTAATATCAAGGGATCCTATCATAATTTCAACATTTACATTATTGTCTTCTAATCATGCTTTTAAAAATGCACACAGTAAGGTTTTATAATTGTGTTACAGTAAAATTTATAAGGTACCTTGGAATGAATCATTATTTGTTTTGCTTTTAAATCAAAGATGAGCAATGTTTTGGGGAAATACAATATTGATTAACATTGTGGTTCTCTTTCATAAATTAAATCTGAGCTTGTAAAGGTTGGGGCTTTAAAAAAGTCATAAAGAATGTTACGCCACTATGGTCTGCAGCTCTGACACTGATGTCTTGATTAAGATTTGCAGCTTCTGTAAATTATCAGCTTCTCACAGTCAGTTTGGAGATGCTAGGGCAAAAAGTGTCATTTCTTTCCATAGAAAAGCAGACTGGAATATAAAGCAATAAATAATGCAAAGTACATATATAGTGTATGGAGTTGATGAGGATCCAAAAGACATTGCTGTTGAAGTCAGTTTTCTGAAAAATTGAAATTAGCTTCTTCTGATCATATAATGATCTAAAAGAACATTTGAAAAGAAAACATAAATTCTTCATTGACAGCCCAGTTCAAATATGTGAATATGGCACATGGGACAGCAATTAGTGAACAGAGTCACTATTATCCTCTGCAATCATTTCCAAACAAATGAAGAAAGAAGTCTGCAAAGCCATATGGTACATATATTATAAAGTAACCTGTTCCATTCTTTAGACTTTCTATTACTGCTTTTGACACAGCTACAGGAAATAAAAAGCTACTGGAATGCAGACCAGGAAAATGTATTCCCAGAAGGCTTTGCAAAACTAGAGGCTGGAATCCTTGAGTGGAAACAGACTTTGCAAAGCAGTCTTCCATTCTCAGCAACTTAGAGGATCCGCTCAAATGAAAAATACATTCTACAAATGTGGCCCTATTTAGTAGCTGTGCTTTTAAGATACTTACAGAGAGAAAGGAAAAGAAAGGAAAAAAGAAAAATACTCTGAAAAGGGGAAAGTCTCCTTATGGATGACTGCAATATAGACTATCAAAGAACTGTTTTCAAGACAGGCAGCACAAAGTCAAATAATTCATATTTAGTGTGCAAAGTTTGATTATTTTCTTCATTATAATTTCTCTTAATGCACTGGTAACCTGAATCAAGTACATTCTCATTTGAAAGCCTGATTTTTTTGTCATCAGTCCTTTATAATTATTGTTGTTCTGCCTAATCACTTGACAATATTATCATTTTGAGCCTGGAAATTTGCCTACAGGCAAACTAAAGTAGTATCTCTCTTCCCTTTCCCAAGACTCAGTTACCAGAAAGCTAGCACTAGTATGATGTTTCTAATAGCTACAGCAAAATTACTAATACTAACAAAAAGAAGATTCTGGAAGGTAATCTTTCAGATGTTTTGTCAAACAAGTGGCATACGCATAAGAGAAAATCATAGAATGCAGTGTTTAAACTTATTTGTGTACTTAAACACTCAAATATGTAGGGAAATAATATCTTTTAAGCAAAGTTCCATATATTGATTTTTATTGTGTGCCTTTTCAAACTTTTCACATGTTGTGCTGCCTTACCAGCTATATGTAGTTAGTTGGACATTTTAAAGCAATATTAAGCCCACTGGAAAAGAAAACCAAATGTGTCTGATAATCACATTATTCAACTCATCTGTATAGCTTTAGAGATCTGCTTCTTTTTTAGCTAAGAGGGTCATCAAAAATATACTGCTGACAGTTCATACCCAAACATTACATAGAGACTTTTTTAGTTTCTTAGAATTCCATTAAGCAGGACTGCCTTTCCTGGATTGGCCTCTACACAAGAAAAATGCAACGGATAGATAAGAGTTATTTTCTCAAGTATTCATTCTAAAACCCTTTTAAAATTACGTAATGTGTGCATTCCAAACCTATGTTTGTTGGTTTGAAGAGGCAGAACCTGGAAAAGCTTATTAAAGGAATTTATTTAGCCCCAGAAACATATTACTACATATTAAAAAAATCTGTGATCCACAAATCAGGCAAAAAATGCTTTTATAACATTAAGAGTATGCTGCACACATGCTGAGACATTTAAATCAATAATCTACTAAAAATATGTATTTTAAAAAATACTCTCCTTCAAGATACCTAGCATCAGTCTAACATCCTTGCTCTGAAAGAGTAATAAACTACAATGAAAGTATTCGTACTATAAATGAAAGAAAGCTTGTGCAAAAAAGTTAGTTATAAATAATCTGCCAGTGACTTCAACTCCATTGCCTACTATGGGTAGAGCCTTGGCCTCACAGAAGCCACTGTGCCTAATCCTAATGGATTTAATTCTGCATGTTCTGAAGAAATTAGCAAAAATCCTTACATATCATCATAAATATATCCTGGAAACATTTAAGCATGCATCAAAAAATTACAATACCCTGTGCATGACATTATTTGGTCACTTGTTATTTAGCTATATTGATAATACTGATAATTAGTAATTTTGATAAGATTGATAATACAATAAAGTTTGCAAAACATTGCTATCTTGGCAAAAGTAAGGTTCTTTGTATGGTCTGACACTGAAGCATACAGGCTTGTAAAAAGGGAGGTGATTTGCTGACTTATTTAAACACATCAGCAAATGTTTATTTGAGTCGTTTAAAGGTCTCATTTCTCTGCTGAACGGTCACACATGGCTGTGTTATGCTTGCAAGAACCAGTCCAAAAGAGGAGCTACCTATAAAAGGATAGCTGTAGGATATTTTATGAACAGCTGTGTTGGCTGAAGAGAGCAACCTTCAGTGGTCAGTCCCAGCTACACTTTATCACCCTCTACTAGAAGCTTCTATGCCTGATATACGTGGATGTGAAAGTAATGCTGCCCATTCTCATTGTTACTTTGCAGTGATGGCTTGGGAAATGAGATCAAGATGATCACCTGCTGAATTTAAACACTGGTGTTTCTCTTTAGTTGATCATATTGCATTCACTGCCTGTGCTTCCAAGATCTCTGTGTTATCATAAATACACACAGAGCTACTCAGAACATTAAAGCAAAGGTCCCAAAGATCCTACAACTGAGTTCAAGCAGGCCAGATAAAAAAATGTGAAGTTCAGTTACTAGAGGATGAAGAGTGACAACATTAGCTCTCCTTAGGAAGACTGTAAAAAAAATTGAGTTTAAAAAGGAGACAGCAGGAAAAAAATAAGTTTTCTTCCCTCTGTATTTTGGTGTATTGCCAAGAGATGGGTGGTATACAACAAAGATAAGACAGGGAGGTGTAGGCAAAGGGAGCAGTAATAACAGAGATTAAGGAACAGAAAAGGAAATAAAATAAAATAAAAAAAGGTGTAGGCCAAAGCAAAATCTGTTTTGTGCAGCATTTTGAAGGCAAAACTAAGGAGAATGATGTGGGGAGTAGGTGGGAAGTCAATAAATAGGTTCAAGATGGTGAAAGGAAAAGTAGTTAGAAGATTATGGTGATTATTTTGGCAGCAACACCTTAGACTGGAAAAGGAAAGAACCTAGCCAGGGGAAGGCAAGAGTTGTCAAGGAGATTACGAGGATGAAGCAACAGCACAGGAAAACCAAAGAGAGTAATAAGATCAAGTCTCCAGAAACTCATCACATTGGCCAGATTTGAATGTACTTTAGTCGGATGTATCCTTTGGCTTCTGTGGATCTTTGTCAGGGCAAAAGACATTATTCTTCAGTTATACCCAGATTTATGCTTTGGTAAAAAAAAAAAATCTCCTTTTGGTTGTGCCTCAACACTTTCTGAAAATGGAAACAAAGACTTGGAAAAGTGTACATTTTTAGAGTTAGATAAATTTCCAATAGGGCAGATGGATATAGGTTTACTATTTGTTCAAAGGGATGAACTGTGACCATATTTACAACAAAATCTCAGTTTGCAAAAAAAAGATGAAGTTTCAATTGGTTGAAATTGAGGAATGCTAGTGATAACATTACTTTTTTTTCAATTGCATCAAAAGTACTAGGTTAGAAAAACTGTTGCTGTTGCCTATACTTCTTCCCTTACAGTGTGGTTCCAGAGGGGGCAAATCAGCCTTTCTGGCTTAAGAGTCAATGCCTCCTAGAAGCAAAAACTATAAAAACTTACAGCTAATATAATGATAGTATAATATCTTGGGTTTAATCCTATGAACATGCATGCAGGTAATTTCAGTTGCACAGTGAATCATATTTACTTTTCTGGGATTATTTCTGTTACTAAAATTCCTCATGTATATAGGAGTTTAGAAGCCTGGATCTGTTCTTCACTTTTTCTGCCATGTGCTGGCACAGTATTTTAGTAAGGGAGACGCTTAAAAAAGATCCGATACAGGATCTTAAGAAGTCCAAAGAGAGTAATTAAGAAATGGCCAAAGCACTGTAACAATTAGGATAGCAAAGTTCATTCTAGAACTAAAGCTGGTGACTTCTGTAGGAGCTATATAAACGCACTGAGAGCCCTTTTAAAATTTTGCTCGGTTCTTTCCCTCCTTTTCACAAATGAATAGAGCTATTCATTTCAATGGAACTTTTGTCTGTGTGAGTCTGGAAAGCTGTTTGAGCAACTCACACAGCTCCAGGTAGCAAATGTTTGCAGAATCCCAAATGCTAGACAGCCTGTAATGTTAATCTGGATGGCCTCAGTACACAATAAAGTGGCTCGGTAGAGCTTGTCCACTACAAAGACTAAACAAAACGAAGTGACTGGTCATACCAAATAACTGGATATTTTTAATAGACTAGAAAAGAAAGAATAAAAGAAGAATTAATCTCCCTTTGCCTAGGTCAATGTACAGCAGTATTGGCAGAGATGGAAAAAGGCTCATGAAGTGTTAATGTCAAGAAAGAAAATAAATGTAAGGAAGTCCATCATTAAAGATCCAATGTGGTCTTCATTAAAACTACAAAAATGATAAAACTATGTGCTTACACACTCTTAGATGCACACTCAGCTGGAAAGATCTAACTATTTTGCCTCTGTATGCACTTTATTTCCACAGCCTCAGTAAAAGTTATAAGCAGGATTTGATTAAATACTCTTTAGTAATCTGAAAAGACATTCCAAGTATTAACATGCAGTGGAACACAGGACACCTGTAAATTTATGACACCTCTCTTTAATAGCTTGCTCCTCACAAGCTCTGCTTGCCTCCCATCTAGTTACAACTTCTTCATGCTTTCAGAGAGATAAATAACTATCACTCCTCTATCTATCATTGCCTCTATTCATTTTGTCCCTTTCTGGTCCCATCTCTTTTGCCAGCCTCTACACAATGTTTGCCACTTCAACTCAGACTAGCCAGGGTTTTTAGTTTTCTTGTTTATGTAGTTCCCAATTTTTAGGAGTTATCCATGAGGATAGTTCCTCTGTGATATACCCTTCAGCAGTGCCAATAATTAGTGAAGAATTTTTTTAGGAAAAATCCCTGATACTTCATTTCCCCCAAAGGCGGTGCATTTAAGACTCACAGAGCACACAATTTGATATCTGCATGAAAACAGCAAAAATAAAGACTTTTTTTCTTACTAGACCTTGGTTACATGGGTACTGTACGTGACCATCTCTTTCCAAGATAGAAAGGTACCTATTTGCATTGAGAAATGTTGCATTTTATTTGCACCTGGATTTTAATGAAGCAGGTTTAAGTAGCTTCCAGCTGTCTTTGTAAAGACTTGCCAGAACTTTCATCTGAAAGGAATCTAGAGAAATCATAAACTTCAGTCTGTGAAAGCTGAAACTACTCAGTAACATGAGGCTGAAGGAGGGGAAGGAAAGAGAGAAGCAGTGGACAGAGTATGACTTGAGTTTAAAAATGCATTTTTGAAATATAACACCTCCTGTTGTGCAAAATTACTCAGAAAGGCAACAATTATTTCAAAATTTGTGGGGGGGAACAAAGCTGATGACACAAAACATCCATCCTTGCTGCAGGTGAGCAGGTCATGTTTTGCCTGACTCATCTCCTAATGAATGCCTCTTTGCTTGTGTACACATACTTTCATATACAACTGTGAAGATACAAATGTTTACAGAAAATGTACTGTATAAAACCCAGAACAGTCTTATTAAAAAAAATAAATGAAAAAAATAAAAGAAACATCTTTTAGGGATGCATTTTGCCTGGAGTTCTTGCTTTAAAATTCTCTCTTTCTTGCTGAATGTCTTACAAACCAGGAGACATTGGTAGTTCCTAGTGATAGGCCAGAGCTAGCTCACAAGGTCCACATGAAGAAAGGGGAGTGCTAAGGGCTTTTCTGGACTCTGTTGTGGTCCCATTTCCACATGACTGATGGAAAAGGGATTTGTTGCTGGGTACTTCTGAATATATCATAAAATATCACTACTTTGTGTCAAGAACTTGTTTTTCAGATTGTCTACAGGTATGTTCAGAATATGAATAAAGTTACTAAGATGTAGCTTTAAGAAAACCTCAAAGAAAATGGACCTTTATTAACCAAGTAAGAAAAGAAAATTCGGTTTATTATAATGGTAGTTAGGACGTTGGATTCGGTTATCCCCACATAACCCCACTGAACTTGCTCAATGGGGTCACAGTACTGCAAGCCAGGGCAGAGCTTAGCCCAACGTGTAAATTTCAGGAAGAAAAAAACTTTATTAGAGAGCTCAAAAGAATCCTTGTGCTCTCTGAAGGAAAGGTATAAAGAGGTGCTTGTTAATCCTGGTCAACACAGTCCACTTTCTGGAAAAAGCGAGGGGATCTTGGTAAGAACCTGTGGCTCTTGTACCCAGCAAGGCAAAATTTCTCTAGGAGAAAAAATAACTAACTAGAATTTTAAAAACCACTACGTGCTCTGTACATCTTTATAATTGCATGACACATTCCTATGGGATAGACTTAGCAGGAAAAAATCAACAACTCAGTACAGACACTATCGTGTAGTACTTTTAACTCTTCAGCGTATTTTTCTTCCTTAATACAAAATTAGTTCTTTTCAGAATTCAACATGCAGGGTATATATTTTTATTTTTTTTTACAAAGCCTTACTTTGTGCTAGCATTATATCTCATTATCTGTGTGAGTCCTGTTTATTCCAAATCATAGAAATTGCTTTAAACTGTCTCCTAGTGTCACTCCAGAGGAAGAAAGAAGTGGCATGCTTGTGGGTGTGAGGAAAAAAAAGAGGAGAGAGATCTTTCATATGGTTTTGAGAAAAAATCAAATATTGAAGTCATCTTACATCTGTAGGTGCCTGAAGATCTGACATAAAATCAGGAGTGGATGGCACCCAATTTTTAGTATTTAGCCACCCTCACAAAGAAAGTCCATGCTCTCTCCATGTCAGTCATTTGGTTTCACTTACTGCCTGGAAAATACTCAGGTGAGATCCCTTCAGAGGTTAAATAGTACAGTCCCTGTGCACCTTGAACTGACCACACAGGATGCTGGACCACAGTTTGGGATTGCAATTTGTCACAGCTGCTGTCTTTACTCCCGCTTGCCTGAGAGGGTTTAACAGGAGCTGTGCAGTCTCATTCCCTCCTCCTACCCATCTGCACTGAGTCAACAGGCTTCACGGTTGTGTGACATGCAGAATGTAGGTGGGTTTGTCTGTCTGCATGGAGGTTCATTTCTCTCCTTATTTTGCCCCAGTGTAGACACAGCATGACATTTGCATTGTTTTGTGAGCTCTGCATGCTTGCAGAGGGGGCCAGAGAATTTAGTAGTCTCTGGCTACCTAATCCCAGTCAATGTCTCATTTAAAAAAACCTGTGAATTATATAAAACATACATAGAACTTGGAATGGGAATGCAAAGTCCAGTGTAACTAATTTTTTTTGATAAGGTGTTGCCCTCTAAAGCAATCTGCCCAGTTTCCTGAATCTTTGAAAAACAACCTACAAAACTAAACCCAACTGATTTTTCCTGTTATCAGTAGTTTATATTTTTCACTTCAGCTTTTGTGGAACATCTACCAATAAAGTCTTACTGATCTTTGTATATTTAAAGAATCTTACCAGAAGTGCAACATGATTTTTCCAAAACAGTATGGAAAAAGAAGAGAGAAGTCATGATCCATCTGTAAACTCTGTGTGTTCCACAGTCATTTATTACTTCATACTGAAATTTGAAATATGAGAACAAAGAGGCAAAGCCAAAATTAAAAGCCACACCAGAAGGGAACATCTGCAAAATTCTATGAAAAAATTCACAAATGTTATGAATTAAACCTTTTATGGCTTTCCTTACAGCTGCACAACCTCACACTCAGCAAGACAGGAAGGACTATCGAAATATTTCCTATTCAATCTTAAGAAGCAGAAGCCTATGCCATTTATTGGAAACATTAAATAAAAGTCTGTGTGGTGGCATATTTAAGAAATTGTAACAGCTGACAAAGAATAAAAATTGGAATAATAAAATACAACATAAAATGCAAATAATTCTAACTTTCATCTTTAACGTTGTCTTTACTATGGCTATGGTTGATTTACCCAGCAAGTGGTAAGGACCAGTGGAGAAGTCAGTGCATCTCACACTGAAAGGGCATACAGAAACTTTTGCAAAATACATTTTTTTTCATTGAAAAGCACCAGCTTGTGAAAAATGAAAGTGCTCTTAAAAAGAGGCATGTTTCTGTGACTTTTAGTTTTGGTAAAGAACCCTATGAACTACAAAAATAATGGCATGTACATTTTCAAACACTTTTTTTGACGTACCAAGTAATTATTTTAGGGGAAAACAAACAACCAAAAAAAAAACACCTCAACAAAAAAAAAGCAACACCCAAAACAATGACCAAACTGAAATGGTAAAAATTCAGAAGTCATTTACATTGATTTATAAACTCTTTCAGTCTGTTGGGTTACGGACCTTTTCCAAAGTCAATGCTTGTCTTGATGTTGAGGAAAGGAAACCTCAAAAATCTGGTGAAATATCCCAGATAAACTACTTCAAAATCAGTAACTGACTGCTTACAGTGAAACATGGTCTGCACCACTGAAGTCAGTGTGAGAAGGATTTGGACTCGAAACAGGGAAAAAGTTTCTAGCCACAGAAAAGATATCACAGGGCAAAGCATGTTTCAGGAATATTTTTGGTGATAAAATTATACATACTTGCGGATTTGCAGATTAGGGAAGAAAATCAATATTTCTCTTATCAGGACAATTATACGTAACATTCCTCAATGCACTTTCTAATATCAGCATAATAGTTATTTTATTTTGGCAAATATTCATTTGAATATTTCCTACTTCTATGCCATAGGATTTTGCAGGCAGGTATTGAGTAAATGCATATAGCCACACACTGCCTTCGAAAGAGTACTTTCAGATATTTCCCAAAATCTAAAGCTATTCTGAACTGTATTGATGTTTCCAGAAGTGACACTGAAATGACAAGCAACAATACGATAAAGTGCCAACCATCAGATAAACGTTACAGAAGGCAAATATTATACGTTTGTGTTAAACATTTTATACCTTTACCATTGCCATTAAATATAGTGAATGATGTATTTGTATACAAGTTTATGCTTTTGACAAAAATAGATTTGCTTGTAAGACAAAGGTTGGATATTACATACACCAACACTGCAAGTACATCGCCATGCCAGAGAGTAAGAATCTTTTTTGAAAAATGAAGCTGATGAAAGATTGATAAAAGCATGCATCAAGTGAATTCAAAGATTTGCAGGATTAAAGTAATTAAATACAGAGATAGTGCACTAAATATTTTTCACAGCATATTAAAAGCATGCATAGAAATGAGCTGCCTCAGAGGATACAAGCTGAGCTGCATCACTGTCCTTTTCATCACAGAAAGACAGGAGAGAATGTTCATAAGCAGTTACCAACACACCAGGAAAACCCAACCCCTTCTTTCCTGTCTCTGACTTTTTCTTCAAATCTAAACCCACTAGGGTAGAGCAATACAGTGGTCCTGTGTCAGCCTACAGGAGGTATAGAAACACTGACAGTTCTATTCAAGCCTATAAAGAACCATATGTCAAACCTGCAGATACTTGTGACACCTTTGTCACAAGTTACATTCCAGCTTCTAAACCTTCCTATGTAAACTAGGGTTGCAGTTTCATGATATTAAAGTATTTAAAAAACTGTAGAGGAGAATTCTGTACTATAAACACAAGAAAATGTATGTAGACTGCACAAACTGAAGTTTTCACATTACTTTTTCACAAACAGGGACTCCCCTTAGCTGGCTCGAGAATTTATGTGCTTTGCAGTCAGGGTAAAGAGAATCACTGTCTTTGCAGTTCAGCTTGGCACTGAAGCAGCAAATAAACTTTGCTTGTGGCTGCCTTCCAAAGCAAACAGAACTTTTATCTCTACTTAAATGTTTTATTAAAACAGTTAATATCACATCTAGCATTTATAATTTTATTCTGTCTTGCACTAAAATGGACTATACAGAAGGATAATTTGGGTAATTAGCTCAAAGTGAAAACCAGGACAGAGGAAAATTTGTGCACAGTGCAATGAGTTAGGGTGGAGGGGTGATTAGATCTTGTGCTCCTCTGTTCTTAACTCTACAGCCTCCATAAAAAGTAACTTGACTCAGCTACAGTTCTCCTGGGAACTCCGCTCTGGCATAGCTCCTTTTCTTCCATTCACAGTGAACCTTCTTTTAAAAGTCATAATCTGTCCTGGAATCTGGTTTCATATTTTGAGTCAGAAAAATACTAGCTTATTCTTCTGTTTAATGCACAATATGTGATAAACAATTTTTCTGATGCTACCAAGTATATTTAACACCCCAATAAAGGTACTGGGATGAACTTTTTGAAAATTTAACATTTATATAAGACTTGAACTCTTCTGTATATAGAAAGAGTATTTACTTAGAGTTGGACCCTTGATACTCAACACTGGGAATATATTGTTCACTGTTTCCAGCTATTCATGGATAGGCTCCAGATATTTCCCTGACACATAAAATAATTTTATTTTATTTGAATACTCTTATAGTAGCTGGAAGCATTTTTCAGCAATGGACCTCACTCAGTGTGATATATTTGGTGAACAACCTTTCCAAATAGTTCTTCATGAGCCTGTACTACTGTATACTGAAAACGTATGTTAGAGCTGTTGCACTCAGCACAGATGTTCCACCAAGAGAAGTACTTCAAGCTGAGAAATTGCCTACCATCAATTGTGCAGTATTAAAAGAGAACCCTGTTTTATGTACCAAACCACTGAAAACCAGTTTCTGTATCTACTGTTAATGTGAGAAAGTAGTGAAGTTGAAATAAATGTTACTGTACTATGAAGCTGAAGTAAAAAGCAAATTTCAAGTTTTGGGGACAGACAAAAAGATGTCAGAGAATGCCAACTATAACCTCTTGGCAACTGTTTCTTCAACAAAATAAACCCAGGCAGTTCAAGTTCAGTCAGACATTGATTTTCCTGGGGAGGTAGATTGTTTAAGCAATATTCAGTTTTTAGTTAGCACATGTGCTCCCTTTCACATGGGAGAGGAACTATCTATCCAGCACCCCTGTCACACAGCAGCCATATTAGCTGTCAAACCACAATATCCAGGAAATCAGGGATGAAAAGATAGACTGTCTCTTAGTTTTTCAGTGTGGTATATTTCTTTCAATACTTGCCCATGTCATTTTGAAGGATGAGAAAATTTCCAAATTCTCTCGCTTTTCTCCAGAATGCTCTACTATTTTCATGTCATTATCACTGTTCTATTTGTGAAAAACATAGTATTTTTATTCCAGCTATTGCTCACAGTAGCAGAATCAGCACCAAGTTTTTAATGAGTACAAGACTCGAATGTGTTTATTACAAAATATCATTTTCCAGCATGGTGCATTCCCCCTTACTTCTGTAATACCATTTCTCTGTTGCTGGAAGTAATCTGAGAAGAACATTACCTTACAGAAGATGGGAGGTAGGCAGAAGCAGAGCCCCACTGATCTGGACATTACTGGCTAGGTAGTCATGGCAAAACTCAAGACCCTACATGAAAAGCTAGTCAGATAATCAGATGTTAGCCTGAAGTGGTATCTGTGCTGCCACGGCAGCATAGGCAGCTCAAGACTCAAGCATTTCTCTTTCAAACACGACCTAATTGCCATTTCTTTCATTAGTGGAAACACTGTCTCTCTGCAGTAACACACTTGACTTTGGACTTCCATTCGGTACTAGATTTAATGAGGATGCTCCAGCCCTTTGGGTCTCGAATAAAAGTAAAAGTTTCAGAGAACAGGACAGAAATAATGTAGGAGTGACACAACTTCTACTAAAAAACTTTAACTTAAGACAGTTTGCAGAGAGGGGGATTCTCATTCCACTAACATGGAGAGAATCACACCTCTTTCATCATCCTGTGATTAATGCAATCAGAAATTACCTTTGAATGTCACTGATGGATATATAGAAAGAACAAAGGCATTGGCTCAGTTCCCGTCTTTTGTGCAGAATGTACAGTCCCTGTTGTCTTTATCATGGTATTGCCAATTCTGAATGAAAGAGCTTAGAGATATATAAAAAGATTTGGGTGGAAATATAATACCTGCAGTTTTGTAATTTGTCATTTCTAAAAACCCAAACCATCATGCTTAGCCTTTTAAAATTGAAATCTTCAGTTATGCCCCAACCACAAAAACATGCTTGTGCTACCATGTGGATCCCAGCAATTACAGTTTGTTCCTATGATCTTAACTGTATAAAATCTCCAGTTACTTTACAGAAAACATATTTCTATGTTGTTATTAAACCTTTGAGGATTGCTTATTATAAATTTTATTATTTCAAATAAACAGGTTGATATTTCAGAGGGGGTTAAAACACAGATAATTTAAATAACTTGATAGTACCTGATTGACTTTGTTTTGAAGAAGACATTAGTAGGTGACAGTCTTGCATTAATCCAAGTATCTGAGTAAAGTCTAGCCAGCTCATGGCTGATTCATGTCCTGCCCATATACCCATTTCCTTTCTAAGCTGCTCTAGAGGTTAATCCTCAGTACTATAAAGTATATCAACCTCCTCTCTCTCTGGATTCGGCTTGGATGCATTGGGGTTTGTCATGCTTCTGCCAGCTAAGACCAGAGGCCTTTTATAATAGTATATGTTAAATCTCCTCATCACTTAATATTATTCCTTACAGAGCTGAGTTGAATTGAGGAAGAATTTAAGAAAACCAGAAAATTGTCTTTCATTCATGTAACCATGTGTCGCTAGGTCAGGATTCCAGGTAAAAACAGAATGGAAATTAAAATTAGCATTCTAACTCTAGATAGTGTGCATGTTACCCAAAACAGAACTTAGAAGCAATAGAGAAGATACTCAGTGTCTCTTCCACCAAAAAATACTTCTAATATTTATGGTATGAACTTTTCTTTCTTATGAAATTTTTATTTAGTCAGCCTGTTTTTCCCTAAGGGAACCTATTGATGCCTTGTCAATGCCAGATTTGCTTAAAGAGAGATTTCACCTCAGTAAGCAAATAAAATCTGCAATTAATGGGCGTAATGCAAGAAAGTAGGGAAGATTTCATTTTCTTAGTCTTGGCAATGATCTTTTTAGAGGAAAAATGCATATATTTTTTTCTTTGACAAAGGTGCTTGTATTATTATTGCTTACTCAAGCAAGTGCTTGAGTAAACATGAATATCAATGAACAAACCTAGGAAAAATATCAAGCTATGTTTTTCATTCAGAGTAATTTGTTCATTTGTTATCCTTTCTTCTTTTTCTTCAGTTTAAGCACTAAGCACCTGTCCACATTGTATCCTAATAATTTTTAAACTTGTATTACCATAAATCAACCTGGATGTCTTTATTCAGGCTACAGTATTCCATAGTACTTGTCAAACAGTCTCTTCAAACAACAGGCCTGAATTTTGCTTCAGTACTGGAAATAAATTCAGCTTTAGGTTACACTTAAGAGGTATAAAATTCCATGCATAATAAAGAGCATGCAGCAGCACACGATGGAAAGATTTTGCAATTTCAATGTATTCCTTCACACACCACTTTAGTAAAGATTAAAACAATTTTTGTTTAATGGTTTTCAAATAACTGCCTTCTGCTTGAAGTCGATTCCTGCCAAAATGAAATGAGTATCTGCTTTGAACAGAAGATCATAGAGGCAGGATTCCACCCCCTCCTCCAATCCCTATCCCATTAAAGACTGGCTACTGGAAACTCTGGTTTCCTGATTACCAGTGAAATCAATTAGATCACAGAATGTGTTCTGGATCAATCTCTTTTCTTAGGAGGGAAAGAAGCAACAGAGATCTGCACAAAAGTATGGTGCCTTTTTTGTGACTATTATTTCTAATTCCAGCTGAATTATGGCTTCAAGCCTAGAAGCAGTGTTCACATAAATTAAATAAAGGAAGAAAATTTATAAAACTGGTTAAGTGAAAAAATGTATTTAACATTCAGTATCAGAAAGTTCATAAAATACAGGTGCATTCTGTTGTTAGCTGATTCCATAGGTTTCTGAGCTGTGAGTAATTATATCCAATTTCTGGGGGCAATTGTATTTACACGATAAACTGAGTTGATAAATAGCTGAAAATTGTAAATTCAAATGCAAATATGAAACAGCTGTTCAGAAGTTTTCGTGGTTCTGACTCAGCTGGTTTTGGCTGAGACTTTTCTTGGCCCCATTGTTTCAGCAACAAATTCCCATTAAAAATCCTGGGCATTTGGTGGCATTGGTCTTACACTCAGTTGTCAGCCATTTTTGAGACAGAGATACAAATGTAATGACAGTTCCGTGGCAGTGCAGCACAATAATGGCCTATCTGGTCATGAGTGGTATGAGATCTTTGTATGATAAACACAACAGGTTTATTAGATCAGATCCTCAAACACATTTTGCCTTTTAAGAAATGCCTGTCTTCCTCATTAAGCAATGCTAGGAGAAGATATTTCAGATAGTAGTGTGGTTAACACATGCTTTCTCAATGTAGTAGCTGTTCTCTTTTCTGTCAGAAGGATATATGGATTTAATTTCGTCACTCTACTCAAGACTGAGAGCAGTAGTGATGGTTCTGTTTTCATGGGGGCAAAACAAGGTCTTGATAGGAAAAAGGAGCCTTATATTTACACCTTTCAAAATTAAAATATAAATAAATTTCATAATTTAAAATTCTAGATAAATTCATACCTCTTGACAGTCTGCATATTCCTCCTTTTCCAAGACAGATTTAATCAATAGTCCTCTTTGCTGTGTACTGGTAAATGTCCGCATAACTATTTTAGCCACAGGCATTCAGGACAGAGTGAAAGAACAAGCAGTACCTGGTTAAGACAGAAAATAGCAAGTGTTTATGAAAGGTATGATGAAGGTTTTCATGCGGCACAGTTTATCCAACTGTGAAAATATTAGTGGGGATATTACTGAGTGAGTGTTCAGAGCTCTTTTGGCCACTCACCAGGATAAATGATCCAAGCAGAGGGGCTGACTACAGATTAGTTACATATAGAGAAGACACAAAGAAGCAAGAGAAATATGACTCCAGGAGAGCACAGCATGTGGCTTGAAAGACTAATCCAGCATTTCCTGAATTATTTTTCCCTGTGCCCAGCTCCTCAGTGAACTCTGCTCTTTTTCCCCATCTTCTCAACTAACCCCACCTTGCACTGTCCTATGGGTTTCTACCATCTACAGTTACAAATACTATCGCAGTCCTTTCTTCAGGATGCTCTCTGGTTTGAGAGACAGTGGTACAATTGCTAAGAAAAAAGTTATCACAATATAAGGAGAGCAGAGGGTTCAACTATATCACCACACCTTTTCACTGAAAGTATTATCTTAGAAAGCCAGACAAAAAAAAAAAAAGGCCAACAAGCCAAATATGCCTTTTCTCCTTCATATAATATCTCCCTCAAGCACACTTCCACAAGTTCTTCCACATTCAATGTAATTCTCACATGTGATTCAATTCATGGTAAGCTTGCATCTCAGATGGTCTTTCTGTGCTCATCAGTACTGCAGACTCTCTATTGAATGCCTCTCTGAGACCTAGTCAGTTCTCCCATTGCCGTTCTGCACTGTCCTCAAAGAAAAACTTGAATAATATTTATTTCAGATAAAGCAAGAATGAGTTTGTTCAGCTATCCTAAGAGGCTGGAAAGGTCCCAGTGGCTACGGCTTCGTGTATTCATTTTTCACTCTCTTTGGGTCTGACTGAACACCTTTATACCAAGACAGTAATATGGCACTAATAAGCAATGGAGTATTTAAAGATATAATGAAAAAATTATATCCTAAAATGACAAGAAAGCTGACGTATTCTGAAATCCCTGTGGAACTGGATGCTTTTGTTTGCTTTATAAGCAAACTGCTCAGCTACCATTCAAGCTACAACAATGTGAAACACAGGATACCCTTGTTCTATCCTCATTGTCACATCTTGGAATGTTCTTTTATTGCTGATAATTTCAGAAACAAGCTGGCAATTATCCATTACTGTTTCCAATTCATCCAGCATCTCTAGAATATTAGTATAGCATCCTTCACAGCTGCAGTAATATTGCACATAGACCACTGAAATATAAACCTACCAGAAAAAGCAGTTGAAGCTCTGCAGTATTCAGAACATGCTCTACTCGGTGCTTTTCGTGTCACAGAAATGAGGAACTGCAGGAGATCTTCACTGCAGAGCTCACCCCTTACTGCAATTAAGCATTATCAGCTACACATAAAATGAGCTTTTGTCTGGCCTTGTCTTCAAATGTGAAGGATTGCCTAGCCTCCAAGGGTAGCCTCATATACTGTTTATTTCCCATTAAAGTATTCTTAATAGTTCTCCTAATTTAATTTCCTACTTAATTTTCCTGACATATTAGCTAAAAATTCCTGTTGTAAATGAAAGTGTGGTGTTCTTATCTGTTCAAATCTACTGTGTCTATTTCTTTATGCTGTTTAATTCTCAAAACAGTATGATTGCAAGGCATTTCAACTCTATCAAGAATTTTCTATCATGCATTCTTGCTTTATTTGGATATTTTTTTAATTTGTAGAAAACCATAAAGAACTCTGTAATTTTATTAGCAGCAGCATCAATTAGTACTACTTAGTATGTTTGTTAATGTAGTTCTGTATTTCATAGTTTATCATAACACATTTTTGTAGATATTTGCTTTACTATATTCCAGCTGTGCTTCACAGAACTATTTTAAAATGTTGGTTTTATTACAAACAAATATTTTCTCTGCTGAGCATTTATCACTTATTATGATTAGTTCATACTTCTTAAGCAGATGCTCCGTTATCTCTTCAATCGCAAAACCCTACTTTAAGATACCTTTCAGAACACATATTCCTATGTTGTTGCAGTAACAATGACAGAACACAAATGGAAGTGCAATCCCCTGTCAGAAGAACTGTCACTATTAAAATTCCACTTTGATTCCCTTATTCATGCATCCACAAACTCTTCAAATTAAAATATTTTCTTTACTCTGCAGTTTTAAACCTTTACGGTTAATACTCTCCCCTGTGGATCATGATTAATAGACACACTGTACACCTTTCTCATGTCATAATTTTGGGTGGCTTTCTCAAGTAATAGAAAAATTGCAACCTCCTATTGTCATTCTTTGCCTGGTTACTGTTTGGATATAATACTTTGGTTACTTCATTTTTTCTGAACACTACATTTTTCATTTTCTAAAGATATTATATTAAGTTATGTCTTAGTAGAAGACAAGTATGAGAATCTTTCAGCTAGTCTAATTTCTTATGTACCACAGCTATACAAAGTTATGATTCCGGCCTGGATAAAAGCCTGGATAAATCCCATTCTTAATGACAACTGCAACAAGTTTTGGCATAATTATGTCAAATTCTTTTTTCAAAAACAGATTTTTTTTTTAATTTAAATACATTTTTTCTTCTTTTTTTTTTTCCCTTTTGCCTTTTTTCTTTTTTTTTTGAGAGGCCCACAGGACTTTGAATGGCATTAAACCTGTTGCCAAATGTAAGCATGGAGTTGTATTTCTACATAGTAAGGCATTTTAGGCATTAAATTATTGGTTACTAAATATTAAACTTGAAAAAGGAAGTGGTCCTTTACTTTGAGCTAAGGTTAGCTGGTGAAAATTGTCGATTTCAAAGGTGTAGTTCTATATTTATTGTAAGTTGACTCCACTAAACCACAAACAAATGGTTTTCTAGTCTCCTGCTTCTAGGAAATTAAATAGAAGCTTGCAATTACTTAACTGTGCACCATCTTATACAACATATATCTGCACACTGCCTTCAGCAGGAGTCAGAAGAACTAGAGGAATAGGTCTGTGAAGTAGATTAGCACTCTTGAGGCTTAAATTATTTCAAAATAACTCTTAAAAAATATTGCTCATGGTGGTATAAAGAGGAATGGAGAAGCATTCATGATGTGCTATTGCTTGAGCTCCTACTGTCAAAAACTTTGGCATATAGCAATAACAGGGAATCTTCCTATTAATTCGTTTGATTTGGAGTAGGTCTTTGGGAATAAAAACCCAGACATTTCTCATATCCCCACAAATTTTTAATTTTTATAGGTAACACTATCTGATTAAAACTCCATGGAAAGCTATTTAAACAGATTCATCAGTAACATAGGTCAAACCATATAAAATTTGGAACAAACACTGGCACCTGTTAGCAGATATTTTCTTACCTAGGAATGTTGAGAAAAGAGCAGCACAGAAATCAGCTCTGTGAGAAAGTATGAAATGCTTACTTAAGTCAGAGGAAGCATTCTCAATAGCACAAAAAGGCAGCAAAATATTCCACCATCCCTTGAAAAGTACTTGTATACTTGTTTTCTGTTGGACAATACTGAAAACCTTTGTACCTACTGTGTAATCAACTTCCAGTATGAAAACAGGTAAAAGTAACTTTTCTCTCTGTAAGGGATATTATTTAATAATAAAAATATTTTTACCAAAAAGCAAAATATTTCAGCATCTTTTTGCAAACGCTTAATCCAAAGTCCAGGAATAGGGTTACATTGCTAGAAACACTCTAGTGCAATATATATTTTAAATAAATACAAAATCCTCATATTGTCAAAGTGATTAAACCCCCAATAAAGGCCTGAACTCAAAATGTACCACATGTAGGTTATCTAGTCTTGTTTGTTTTCCTTCTCCTTCAGTTGATCTGTACTGTAGTTAATGGATAATTACTTCTGTCTGACATACCCTTTGAGGATATATTTATATTCAGATGTAACTAGTGAAATAAAAGTAAAAACTGAGAAAAAGATTTTGAAGAAAAATTAATTAAAGGTTTGTTTTTTTTCAGAATGCACAACCATTAATATTTATGGAAGGATTTTTTAAGTAATTGTGATTACTTCCTGAAGTATTAATTTTATGCTAGTAAACTCCTTTATTGTCAAGAAGTTTATGAGCATATCCCATGCAGATTCCATCATAATGAATGATGCAATTTGCATTTTTTAACTTCATTTTTTATATTTTGCATATTAGCAATAATGTTAAAAAATCAGAAACAAAGAATATTTGTCACCTGAGAAATTCCAGCATTTCAAACACTTAAGTTGCTCCATCTCAATATAAGTGATAAAGTTCTGAAAAAATCAATTTTGAAATACTAGTCTTTTTGTGTAATTTTTGTTCTATTCCCAGATATTAATGTTTGGTTTTTTTCAGCTTGTGAAAGTGACCTAAAATGTTTTGGTTTCAATAAACTGATTTTTAAATTAATAAATTAATATTGCACCATTACATTAGCAGTAGTAGTGCAGCTCTAGATCTGGCAAATCTTATATAAAATATGGGAACTATAGGCTACAGACATTCCTGTTTAAGATTATAAAGACTCAAAGCAATGTACAGAGAAAGCAAAACATTAATATATTAGTGTGTTTTGAAATAACTTAATTCAGGTAAGAGTAATTCATTTTGAGTTTCCTCCTCTGATAAAAAACAAACTGAAAAAAATTAACATCTATTAAAAAATCTAGTTTGTAGAAACAGCATTATAGGTTGAGAATAGATTGTCACATGAAAGTTCCAACCATTTCTAGTTTAAACATTGTATAAAATGCTGCCTCTGCCAATTAGACATGCCTCAGTCCTTCAGTACAAAGCCATTTTGCCATGTGAGGTTGTAATGCAAAAGGCACGACAGTCATGAAAAGAGCGCCAGGTTTGCCAGAATGAATATTTAGTTATTCTTTAGGTTGTCATTTGTGGGTTTATGGAAGAACAAATGCTTAAAAAGACAGAGGCGTTCTCTTGGAAGTAGAAAGGGATACAGATGATTACAATACAAAGTACAACATAATAATATATTTACTGCTCAAAACCAACCACAGAAATATATAATATATACATTCATTTTGAGAGTTACAGCAGATGTTCACCTATTTGAAGTGAGGGCCAACAGCTTTTCCCAACCCCTTAAAGCCCTAAGGGAAAAAATAAAAACCAAAACCAAACAGTAAAATCAAAACAGACACAAACTTTTCCTATATATGGATCTTAGTTACCCAGCTACTCAACTTGAAGCTTTTGGATTTTAGAATGAGATGCAGGTAACTGCTTTTTAACTTATTTCAACCATTGCATTACAAGAGTTTTGAAATTGCCAATCTTTAGTAAAAAGCCACCCCACCTTCTCTTTAAATGCTACCTGCAAAGAAAAAAAGGAAGAAAAGTAATTCCTCCCTTTTACTACCTAATGATTAGGTGACTTGCCCATGAAATTCCAATCAGGTTTCTCTTCAGCCTGACAGGATTCAAAGGTATATTCTCCAGTGAGTGCTGTGGATGTTGGAGCCCATTGCTGTGACTAGCTGTGCATTTTCCATTAAGCAGACATAGGCTAAAATTCAGAAAAGCATCTGAAGTGGGAAAAAGTAGAGCAAGGACAGCACCAGCATAGAACAGGTTATGAACTAGCAGTCCATTCCCTGCAAGGCAGGCAAGGAGGTGAACACACTCAAGAAAAGAAGGGAGAAGCACTCACTTCCTAGGTGAACACTTAATATTTTGCTCATCTGCAAAAAAGGAACTAGGCTTGAGGTCTTCGCATGTTTGAATGGCCTAGCTGCAGATTATAAAATCTCAAGTAATCTGAGGCATTTCCTTGCACCTCTGCGTAACCTGTCTGCAAGTCAGGAATTAAGATTTCATGGAATCATAGAATGGTTAAGGTTGGGAGGAACCTCCTGCATTGGAAGGGACATCTCCCACTAGACCAGATTGTTTAAGCCTCATTCAACTCGGCCTTAAACACTGTCAGGGAGGAGGCATCCACAAGCTCTCTGAACAACCTGTGCCAGTGTTTCACAACCCTCACAGTGAAGAACTTCTTAATGTCTAACCTAAATCTACCCTACGCCAGTTAATAGTCATTACCCCTTGTCCTACTACTACATGCCCTTGTAAATAGTCTCTCCCCAGCTTTCCTGTAGCCCCTTCAGGTACTGGAAGGCCTCTATAAGATCTCCTTGGACACTTCTGCAGGCTGAACAAGCCTCTCAGCCTGTCTCCATAGGAGAGGTGCCCCAGCTCTCTGGTCATCTTTGTGGCCCTCTTCTGGATTTGCTGCAACAGGTCCATCTTCTTGTGTTGGGCATTCATATCTGCCTTCTGCATTTGTTGTGAGCTAACTTCAAGCAGCAGCACACTGGGCTAGTTCAGGTAAAATATACACAGATTTCAGGTGGGAAAAAGTAACCTTTAAACCTATAAATTGACATAAAATACACATTTACAAAAGGGTGCTTAAGCCTGGAATATATATACACATATATACAATACTAAAGAATTCCGAGTATGATACTAAATCTAGTGAAAAATGCCACTGACATTGATAGAGTGATTTATCTGAATGCTGCTACCACTGGTAATTGTCAGTGATGTATTTTGAGTCAGTATATGCCTCCAAAACCCATATCTAAATCAAACTCCTGAAGGAAGAAACATTTGTGGATTTGGGCAAAGCAAAAAATAGCGAGGACAGACTCAGGTCCTTAATGTGACTACCATATACATTAAACAAATAACAAAATTAATAGATCTTTAGAGCATATTAGTTGATAGAACTTACTGACATTTTGAAATGTGATTCTGCAAAATGTATTATGACAGAAATTGCAGAGATACGTAAAGTTAGACGTATTTTTAAAAGCCTTTGAGACTAATTATTGTGCTTTTGATCATATTCAATTATTTCTTTACCTTTTTACTCTGCCTAGAAGAATTTTCTTTAGCTAATCTTCTGCCATCTCAGTATTCCAGTATTCTCTCAATAACAGCTCCATGATTAAGTATTTTTTACTAATTAAATAATGTATTCAGGGCAGATCGTGGAACAGTGATTGCAGAAAAAAAGCTCTTTACTTCGCCTACACTGTGGAAAAATATTCTATGTTATACCTTAGGATACAGTTCTCCAGGGATGCACCATAGCTTGGCTCCCCAGCAAATGGGGGATGAGCCTCATTTCCAAGCTGTATCTACCAAACTACACTACAGATCTTACTGCCTGGCTCTCTAGAGCCTCTGAAAGGAAGCCAGGCCAGGCACAGGGAACTGCATGCATGGGTCTACAGCTGCAAAAAATCAGCTCATCTGAATCACGAGGACCCTCCCCAGAGAAGTTATAATATCGTACTTCAGAATTATTTGATGTTTAGTGTTTCTTTTTCCACATGTAATACTGCTATGAAGTATGGTGTGAATGGGACAGAAGGGTTTTCTGGCCAAAAAGCTCTGAAAATTATTGCTTTGAAAAATCTAATTATTCACAAAGGAGGTGGCTTCTGCAGCAATTTAAGCACTCTTCTAGGTGATTGAAGAGTCTTATGTTTTGTTTCTGATTCAGAAATAAGTCTGTTCACTAAGAATAAACTGTGAAAGAAACATTGATTTGAACTGAGGAAGAAAACATTATCTTTTTAAAAATAATTATATATAAGTCATACCACACCAGTCTCTTTTTAAAAATAATTATATATAAGTCATACCACACCAGTCTCTTTTTTAAAATGAAATCTTTGAGATGTGATCTCCAGGCAATTTTAAATAAAAAAATGCTTTACTAAGAGCTCCTGAACAGTTCCAAATACATATATTGTGCTATAGCTAAGGATAGTGAATCAGTACCTTTCACTAGACTATTGAGAGCTAAAATAGTAAAATATTTCACAAGTTTACTCAGCTGTGAATAAAGTGTTTCCTAATCTCATAGTTAACTGAACAGCTACAGGAACAGAGGAAAGAGAAAAGTAATCAATTCTTACTTACTGTTAGGTAGGAATGATACTTTTATTTCCACGTTTCAATATTTGCTGAGCTCTGTTATATCCCATATGTTATATTCCATAGTTATTACAACAATTTCCAACACACCTGTCAGAGCTGGACTATATGACAGCTTCAGAAGGAAGATCTCTGCCTAACTAACCCAAAGATCAATACCATCAGCTTTTAAGAAATAAGTCTAATTATCCCAAGGTTTCTGTGTGATAAAATAATGAGAGTCCATTGGTGTTTCATTTCCTGCTACTTTTTCTCTGAGTTGATCCCTTACTTGTAAGAAGGAAGTCTGGAAATTAGTGAGAGCATTTCAGAAATTATGTACAATGCCACATACAATAAGGGTGGCAAAACTGGACCTGTTCTAGGAGAAAGTGCTCCCTTCAAGGGACTCACACATTTTCCTTAACATGTATAGGACTCCAAAGCCATTTGTGGGAGAACCTTCACTGTTGACCGTTGCTTGTATGAGTAAAAGTGAAATAATATTTTATTTATCCTTTTGTTTTTCATGAACAAGAAGGACCCCACAGGGTTTGTCACTGCACAAACACTGAAAAAAGTTGGTCTGTCTCAGAGCTTATAGCCCTAGCTTTCTGCTATGAACAAAGTAAGTAGACCTGCATACATGTAAAAAGCTCATGAAACTGTAAAGGAAGAAAAATGAAGAGAAAGAATAGCATGGAGCCAAGTCTGGTTTAAGCATGACTGCAAAGAGGAATTTTTGCTTGCTCTCTCAATAGACAAGCTGCAATTCATGTACTGCTTTCATTCCTGAGTTTCGAGTCAGTAACTCACTGGTGTGATTTCCCATGGCATGCAAGCAACATTGAGCAACTAAGAGAAAGCCTGCTCTTCCCTACCTCTACATGCTGAAGCAGGTCACGCAGATGCCAGCTCATACTGAAGGCTGGCTATACAAAACAGCCATCCACATCTCTTAGTCAATAATCCCCTCCAAATTCGCAGCGACAAAACACCCTCCAAAAGCAATATATTCCTGGTAAAAAGTGCAATTAATGGAATTACTTTAGGGGGTTGCATAAGGGGGCTGAAAATAAAGGGTAAGGGCACTACTCAGCTTACACATTTGTGCCTATGCAGTCATAGAAGAACAAGATTTTCTTTATGGGCTCTTATACTTTTCCTGCTTGCCTTGATAGTTTTATTTCATTATTTTAGAGGCAGTGTGCATCCCTAAAGAGTGCATTTCTACCAGTTTTTCCCATGTTCCCATTCATTTACTCTTTTTCCCATAAAATACAAATAAATCCAGAAATGGATTGGACTCAGTTCATGTACTAATCCTGATACTGATACACATAATGAAGATTTATAAAATGGCTTTGTTGTTGCTAGTATCAACATAATCAAGAAATAGATTCTCAGACATGAAAATACAACATTTACCTGAAGGAGAATAAAAGCAGCCAAACTGAACTCACTTGCTAGGGCTTCACCATTGGAATGGAAAAAAAGCTAGTTTCTCTAGGCCAAGAGTTTGCTACAGAAAAACAAACAACTGAGAAGGTACCCAATAAAGGCACTTAAAAGATACCACAAACTTTTAGGGTGAAAGCTCAGCTGAGATGGAGTTCAGAATATGAAAAAGAGTTAAAAAAAAGAATCAGATATCTTGTCACGTGCCTCTATTTGTAACATGCCTGTATACCTCACAGATTGCTGTCCTGCCAGGAATAAAAAGACAAGATAACTAATGGCAGTATTTACACTAAATAGGAAAAAAAAAAATATAATGAACCACCATGATGGACAGGAGGGGAAGACCAGAGACTGTCATGAGCAGAAGTACTAAGTGAAGTGAGTTTTTGGATGTGATCACTAGTGTAGTCCACTTCTCTCAGGTCCTACTTGTACTATTGTTCTTAACTTCTTATCAGGTCAGTTTTGTAAAGCCAAATCTCCAATGTGTGGAAACAATTGCATGCGAAGAAATTTTGTACCTGAAGGAAAAGTTTGCTTTCCTCAGAATGATCCCTCCAGGGTTTATGAAACCCCATCTTTCACCTCCTCTTAATCTGTTCTTACTGGTTTCTTCCTCTCTCTACTATAACTCCTTCAGCCATTTTGCTATAGTGCAGCCCAACAAATGTTAAGGTGATTCCTAAAGTATGTGAAAATTTATGTTAACTGTTTCATGTTGATTATTTTTTGAAAATGAGAAAACCAGGGGCTAATGTGGGATGTTTTCTGCCAACAGAGAATCTTGACTCCCTGAAGTAAGTTTTCATGAGAAAAATAGCAACCAGCTCAGACTCAGGCATTAGCTGAAAGCAGATAATCTCTCAGATAGAGAAATTTAAAAACCCTTCTATTTTTTCCTATATGAAACACCAATTCAGACAAGTAAAACATGCCCAAACAGAAGAGCTGGAAATCAGCAGTGCTAAGTACAGTGGTCAAGTGTGTAATTTTCAGTATAGACTGTTGCACTATTACTTTTGCATTTCTCTCAGCAGTCTGTTCTGGGCACAACAGCCCAGCGTGCAGTGTTGGGACAAAGAAGAAATAATGAAGTGTTACAGCCCTAAAGGGAAAGTAGGTTAAGGATTTAAACAGGCAAAATAGCAAAATGGGAAAGGCTGATGCAGAACAGTCTCTGCCAGAGAAAAGAGTAGGAAAGAGGGAAAAGCACCTGCAGTAGTCATGTCAAGAGATGCTAGCCAGGCCTCCAGTCAGTATGGTGGCCAATTGTTAATTAGTATTTTGAAATCTAATTTCAGTTTAAATTTCAGTAAAGCCAATCTAACAAATCCTGTTCACTGGATTGAACAGTGAATTTTTAAAAGTCTGAAGCAATCTGGAAAAAAAAAAAAAGCAATGTGGAGCTGTGGATAGCCCACAGGAAACCTTGAATGGTGGCAGAGCAATAAAAAAAACCCAACAAAACCCAAAAAACCCAAAACATGATAAAATACATCAATATATGCTCCATAAAATTGCAGAAGAGTTATTTATAACCTGAAAAATGTAATGATATAAAATTATTCAAGCACCCGTAATAATAATTATGCAAATCCAGTATAGGATAGTTTAAAGAATGGAAACTAGTTTACAATAACATCTATAAACACAGCAACAAAAGGGGTATAAATATAGTTATCTTTGGATAATGTAATCCACGGAATTATTTCCGTTCCTCCTGTTAGAAATATAATACTGATCTGAATGAAGCCCTGATGCAAAACTGAGAGCAAAGGAAGCAGGAAGGAAATTAAGATCCCAAAGGTAAATGGGTGCAATATGGAGAGGAAAATACAAGATTTAGATCTACAGTCTTACTCTCCAGTACACTAAAGAAAGTGCACTCATTTTTTTCTACCTTTATTACCCTTCCCCTAGCCCTAAGATTTTAACTACATTCCTGATAAACACAAAAAATGTTTGATGTATTTGAAAAATGCATTGAAGAATCTGTATTATTGAAACTAGGCATTAAAAAGACAGGCAGTTCTTCCTGAGAATGGCAGCTGTTAAGTATACTAAAACCATCACACAAAAGTTTAGGAACATGAAAAAGATGGCATATGAGACTCAGCAAGACTGCAAAATAAAGGAAGCGTGATGCTGCAAATTCTCTTGCCTCTTTTCACAAGTGTGACCACCTAAAATCAGAGATCAGCATCACATTTTGGGCACCAGTGGCACTGGCTTAACACATCATAAAATCACCATGCTCAGGCTTTAGACAGTTCAGCTACTCTAGATCAGCACATTCTGCTACGAAGTTTAGGAGAAAAAAAAAAAAGGTATCTGCTTCTGAGGTAACAAGAGGGCAGCCTGCCAGATTAACTTATAGAAAAGGTGGGGAAAAATTAAACAGGGCAGCAAAAAAGCTATATATATAATTTTGTATGAAAGCAGGTATCTTGTAATGATATAACTAAAGCACTTGGGATTTGTGAGCCTAGCAGTGTGCTAGAAAAATACTCTCTCATTACACTAAAGCTAAGGATGGAATTGGCTGCTGTAACAGCATGTGAAAAACCAACTTTTTGTTCTGAGCGTTATTTTCTTAAGTTGGCTTTCTGCATTTGTATCTCCAAAAATGAACAGGGCAGGGTCATACAGACATGTAAAAGATCAATTATGCTAACTAGAAGGGTACCCTGTGATTAAGAATTTAACAAAAAAAATATCCAGCTGTTGAGAGCAGTCCAAGTAGTATGTACTATTACATGAATAACTCAAACATTTTGCTACTCTCCTGGAACATCAGAACTGTGAGTTGTTTCTGTTCAATTTTCACATCTTCCAAATATCCCAGCATCCAGAAATTGTTTGCTTTTAACATTTCCAGATGTCCTCTTGGCTAGTTTTCTTCTTCTGTTTGGACAGATCTGAATGACCTGAACCTTGGGAACACAATTATACGCCGGGATAAAAATGTTATTCTCTGTTAATAAAGAACAAAAGATTGCAAGGCAAAAATATGCAGTGACTTAACATCTAAGCTGCTCTTCATCCTCAAATAAAGGGTAGCAGGAATTTTGATTCCTCCACTCATATTTGAATTCCTATGTATGAACAGAATCCAATATATTCAAGGGGTTAATAAGACAGCTTCTGATTCAGTCTTACTCTAATGAGGATCCATTGAATCACAGACTAGCAGATGTGTTATTATCATCCTGTATTTTCTTGGAGAAAAACAGACTAATTTGAAAAAATACAGTTGAGGTAAATAATGAAATAAAAGCTATGCACTTCAACAGGGGTAACTAATGTCTCTAGTAGGGCAGGCAAGACATACTTGTATTATTAGTATGTGGGCTATAATCCTAGTATGATGCTACTGTGTGTGACAGAGACTGTGGGCAATAAAATCAACTGCAACAAATCTGACCAGAGTCTGCTTTCAGCCCACATCCAAAACTCTTTGGCCTAACAGTGACGGAGGCTGGAAATGGGCTGCAGGAGCCAGGGTAATTAAACATGGCCAGCTCCCAACAGTCATCATTCCGTGAGCCCCATGACTGCCACCTGGCCAGGCTTCCTCCTCCACAGAGCCAGACCTGCAGCCAGGACTTGACAGGAGGGGAATACTGGCTTCCCAGGAAAGTGCATCACTATTAGTGTATCACAGATCCCAGGAATTAGCCCACTGACCTACAAAGACTCCACAAGCTGTAGTTTAAGCAATATTGCTTTTGACTATTCAAATTTCAAGCAGCTGGATTCCATCTTCATATGAACCACTAAGACAAAAAAATATCTATTTTTAGTTTGGTGGGACAGTATTTCTTTGGACCAATAGACAAATTACTACCTGGTTAGAGTACACAGAAATTCTCTGCTCATGTCATGTCACATACCAGATACATATCTTTCATCTAATAAAAAGTATTTTTTAATACCATATAAGGAACCATGTGAATAAAGGGAACAGCACAAAACCAACTGCTAACTAGGCTTATGTCAGTCAGTCCAGCCCAATGAAGAAGTGAAATCTAGACAACATGACACTGCTCATTTAGCAGCACCCTAAGCCTTACATGTCCTCCTTTCCATTTTATTCCTACCATCCATATTTCAGTTGCCATTTTACAACTACTTTTATTTTAGGTCTTTTACCATATTGATTATCTGGTCAATCTATTCCAAACAAAATTAATTCAAGCTACACTACCTATGCATGAACTTAATTCAAGCCACTTGGTGTATCAGAGGAATAAAATGTTGAGAAAGGGCTTAATCTTGCTGATGGATACCAGACTTTTTCAGAATGAGTGTTCATTGGGAAGAATCCAGCCCCTCTTTGCTGCAAGATTGCTGGTTCCAGTGCAATCTCAGAAGCAGTTTGACTTTCTTCTCTATTCCTTATGAAACAATTTTTTTTCCTATTTTTGATGCTGGAGTCTGTGGGTCTGGTTCCTCATGGAAGAGCCACTAATGTGCAGCTTGCAGCAAATTGTAACTATTTAGATTAGTGCAACTTCCAGCTTCTCTTATGTATGACTAATTAATTCAGTGTTACATAAACACCTAAAAAAACCCCTCCTCAGCATTCACAAGTAAAAATCACATTAAAATCACTTGAAATTTTAAGATGTGATACACTAGGGTTTTTAAAATTAACTTGAAAAGGTGCAGCATTTTTTACAGTAAACGCATCCAATTTGATTATTCAAACAATTATCCTAAGTATTCAAATAAAAACATTGCTCCATCCAGTGAAAGGCCACTATGAAGTCAAATACATTTCACATCTCATTTTAACAATAGATGGCTTTTTTTTCTTCTAAGGCCAAACATCAGCATTTGAACACCATATAGCTAGTTTCCAAGCACTATTATTATTTAACTGGGAAGGAACAACAAAATGCACCAGTATAGGCTAGGAGGTGATCTGCTAGAGAGCAGCTCCATGGAGAAGGACCTTGGAGTCCTGGTAGACAACAAGTTATCCATGGAACAACAATGTGCCCTTGTGGCAATGAAGGCCAATGGTATCTTGGGGTGCATTAAGAGGAGTATCTCCAGCAGATCAAGGGAGGTTGTCCTCCCCTTCTACTCAGCCCTAGTGAGACCTCACTTGGAGTATTGCATCCAGCTCTGAGGTCCCCATTTCAGGAGGGACAGGGATCTACTTGAGGAAGTCCAATGGAGGGCTACATGGATGATCAGGGGACTGGAACACCTGCCTTACAAAGAAAGGCTGAGAGACTCTGGGCTTCTCAGTCTAGAGAGGAGAAGACTGGGGGGGGATCTAATTCATGTCTGTAAATACATGAGGGCTGGGCCACAAGAAGGCAGGGACAACCTCTTTTCACTTATGCCCTGTGATAGGATGAGGGGAAATGGATTCAAACCCGAGCACAGGAAGTTCCACCTCTACATGAGGAAGAACTTCTTTACTGTGAGGGTTACAGAGCACTGGAACAAGCTCCTCAGAAAGGTTATGGAGTCTCCTTCTCTGGAGACTTTCAAGACCTGTCTGGATGCTTTTGAGTGATCAGTCCTAGTTTTCTTGATCCTGCTCTGGCAGGGGGGTTGGATTTGATGATCTTCAGAGGTCCCTTCCAACCCCCAATATTCTGTGATTGTGATTAACTCACCAGCAAAACAATTTGCTTTTCCATTCACTTGAAAAAAAAATAAATTCAGATAATGTAGCTGCTTGAAGTAAGCAACATTATTCAACTTTCTATTACAAATACAAGTAGTGTTGCATTGCTCAAGTAGAATTTAAGAATTGCTTTCCCTCTTAATGTCTGATTTCTGCACTTTTTTTTTTTCCTTCCGAGGTGGTAAAGCTGGAAAAAACAGGACCTCTCCAGCCAGTTAGAATCTTTGCCCCATCAAGAGAGATCAGCAGTCTACAGCTGCAGACTCAAGTTTGCCTCATTCAGAAATACTTCTTAAGTATTCCTTTTTTGTTTGTTGGATGGCTTGTTGATTGTTTTGTGTTCTTGAGGTTCTTTTTGTCACAAAGAACAATATTTCAAAAGAAAAATATTTACATCCCCGTAAGTAATTGTACATTCTAGGAACTACAGTCTGCGTCTCATTTTCTTGTTATTGACTGAGACAAGATTTCACATCCACTACATCCCTGCCCCAAGAAAATTTCAGCAAGTGTTTTACAGACTATGAAGATTTGTCATAGCACTGCACAAGAAACCAGACAGAAACTGATAATTACAGAATGGTTTGGGTTAGAAGGAACCTTAGAGAGCACCTAGTTCCACCCCTCCCCCCACCATTAGGAAGGGGCACCTTCTAGATCAGATTGTTCAAAGCCCCACCCAATCTGGCCTTCTCTGTGCAACTTGTGCCAGTGTTTCACCACTCTCACAGTGAAGAACTTCTTCCTAATGTCTAACTTGAATCCAGCTTCTTTCAGTTTAAAGCCATTACCCCTTTGTCCTGTTGCTAGATGCCCTTGTAAATAGCCCCTCCCCAGCTTTCCTGTAGTTGCCCCTTCAAGTACTGGGAGGCTGCTATAATGTCTCCCTGGAGTCTTCCCTTCTCCAGGCTGAACAACACCAACTCTCTCAGCCTGTCTTCCTTCATAGAAGAGGTGCTCCAGCCCTCTGATCATCTTTGTGGCCCTTCTCTGGACTCACTCCAAGAGTTCCATGTCCTTTCTGTGTTGGGGGCTCCAGAACTGGACACAATACTCCAGGTGGGGTCTCACAAGAGCTGAGTAGCAGGGGAGAATCACCTGCCTTGACCTGCTGGCCACATTACGGATGCATCCCAGGTCATGCATTAGCAAGCTCCTTTATACCTGGCTACCTGAACTATTGTTGCCAAAAAATAAAAGCATAAAAGAGAAGCAGAGGACAGTGTTTTAACTATTTTTTCCTGCCCATGCAGCTAGGTACTTATTTTGTTTTTTCTTTAGAAATGAAATAGGCTGATAAATTTTCAGAAGCTGAGGAATTAAACACACTAAACCAAAAAGTCAAAGTGAGTTGGATAAGTAAATAAAACATATCAAGGGAACTTAACTCCTTGGCAGTGGTACCAGTGGATTCCAGTGGAGCTTGTGTCTGGAAAATTTGACTGCAGGTCCCAAAGGGATTAATTTTTCATATTTATTTTACTTTCCGGTTGCAGATTTGGAAGTTTCTGCTGTTAGTTTTCTCACTTTCTTTATTCCTCCAAGAGCTAGACAGCAGCTCAGGAAAAAAAATAATTGAAAACATGTACTAATTAGGCAGTAGGTTGGAAGACCTGCTTTCAACTTGCTACTATAAATAGAACAATAGAGCTATTGACATTATTCACTATCCAAATATTCCACATATACTGTTTTTCTAAAGTTGTATTTTAAATGCATAAAGTTACTGTAATAGGAGTTAATAATTGTCACATTACCATTAATGAAATGTTATTTCACAGCATTGTAAGCCTACTTACGATCACTCCTAAAAAGAGAATGTGAGCACTTACAGTAAGGCCATTTACTAACAACAACCTGATAACATTGTTCTTCAGGACACAGCCCATTGTTTCGGGAAACTAGTAATCTTAAATTCAAACTATAAGTTACAATAACTGTTGGCATTCCATCAAAGTAAAGTCTTTGTCTGCAAGCATAGTATTTTATTTTTTCTTGGATTATTGGAAGAAATGAACTTCAGATCCTCTGCACAAAAGCTACTTGAAAGAAACACGACAACTTTCAGATTGACAATGTTTATAGAAATACGCAAGGCTTGCAGCATGTTAATATTTTATTTGAATGTTTGGGTCTCTTAGAGCCTTAAATACACTTTTACTGTTAAATAATCTCTAGTAATTTTACAGAATCATAGAAAGGTTTGGGTTGGAAGAGACCTTAAATATCTAATTCCAACCCCCTTGCCATAGGCTGCGACATCTTCCACTAGATCAGGTTTTTAGAATGCAAACCAGATGAAGAAGCTAGAACCTCAAAATGCTTTTTAAGGACTTAATTCAGTTCATCTAAAGCAAAGGGGAAAATATTCATTTACTTAATGGTATCCTAAATTCAGCTCTAAATGTGTGCAAGTTAGCAGATAAAAGTCAATTACTACCTCACAGTAAAAGAAGTCAAAATAAAATTCTCCAGATGATTCACATGCGTATTTGTATTGTTTTACTAAAGTACGATTTTTAAGCTAAGTTCAGTGAAATTGGTCTTCTATTTATGGACAGGTCCTTCATTGTTAAAATGTATTTTAAGGCAACACACATTATTACATTATACCAATTTTCTGTCACAGACATGATTCGTTCTTATTTGATTGAAATTTTAATCAGCTGCTGGGAGAACAAGTCCTTCACTGATGACTTTTAAAAACAGCTTTAATACCCAGGTTGCCTTGGGAGTTAGAATTGGTATTCACTTTATAGCTCTGGACACAATGAATTTTTTTCTTGCACAGCTGAAAATGACGGTTTTCTGTGCCTTGAAAATTAACAGATTAATCTTACGAAACAACTTCAAGCTGTATTTACATTTAAACAGATCAAGTGCTACAGGTAGATGCAGATAAGCAACACTCAAACTGAGCTGAGAGGCTTTCAGAACAACAATTACACTAAATATCACAGCCTGGAACCCTAAATCAAAGAGTTTGAGAAAGTCTTATTTGGAGAAAACATCCTATTTGGAGTACAGACAAGGATGCCAGACATGACACAAAATTAAATCATTCCATTCAACAGAGCCCAGGTAAAGACTTCACCAGAAGGTCGTATCACACTCTGGCCAACCCACTTCATTTAAGAGGTGTGGAAAATACAGAAGCAATAAAAAAGTTATAAGCTTTTCAGGAGTGCAGAAAGCTTTAAATAATTGAATTTATTCTCTAAAGAGAAGACTGAGGAAAAGGTGCAATAAAGGATTCTGTAAAACATGCTGAAAAAGCAAGTCACTCTTCCTATCCACTATGCTTTTATACTGGACAACCAGAGAATTTGTGTAGGAAAATTCAGCTCTGTTTCCATATCTCACATCTGAAACTTCCACTTGATTATTAAGATGATGCTAGTAAGTTTTCTGTGTACGCACCTATGGCTTACTATCACAGTTAGCAGAGCTGAGCTAGCATGACACATGCCCAATTTCCTTGCCTGGTTAACAAGAAAACACACCTCCTGCCCATGCACAAACAGTCTGGAAATTCTATAACTAGTGATATTCAGGACCCCCACTAGCCTGTGTCCAGCCATACTCCTAATTATAGAGATGTTCTCTGTTTCGTCTCTGTATTGTCATACATTGTCATTTCTATAACCTAAAAAAGAGAATCCTGCAAAGGTAAAAGCAAGCATTTTAAAAACTATGTACACCAACTTCACTGTTTGGTAGCTTTATGGAACAATATACTCATCAGCAAAGCAAATATAATAAAAAAAACTTAAGCCCTGACAAAATTTTGTCATTAGCTTTATTCTGTACCAAACACATTATAGTGCCATTCTAAAAGGGAGAGTAGGGTTTCTAAATAACCTTCATTCCTGGAATTCTTAATTCTTTAATCCTGTTCTAAATAGAACAACAAAGAACAATTAAGGTCATATGCTTTGTCTTCCTAAAATGTCTGAACACTTGATGTAATGAGGTACACTACACTCCTAGATATATTTGCTGCCAGGCAGCAAACTACAGAAATGGATTTTTAAGTACCAGATTTCATTCATACATTTTTCTTTCAGTGATTTATTTAAAGCAGTTGAAAGATATAGCAGTGGTTTTGCAGTAATGAAAATTCCACTTCTTGTAGCACTTGTGTCTTGGCTCAGTAGTTGCTGATTTGCTCCAAAATATATTACATAATAAAATGGAATTTCCAGACAGAAGTCAGTACTTTGCAGCTAGCTATATATCAGGGGAAACCTCTTCTACACTTTAGCTGCTAATTAAACGCCATTGGTTCTTGACAGAAATACTTCCTGGGTTACATTTCTTTTTTGCTCCTGTGAAGACATTTAGACAAGACTCTGTTGCTAATTTCCATTTTATTTTCCAGTTTGCTAATGCAAAAATCTATCCATCTTTTACTGGGACAAAGTGAGAATTTCTGATAAGCAAGTAAATTCATACTGCAGACCCAGCATTTTCCCCTAAAGTTGACAATTCAGTGTTTAAAAGGTGGTGATTTCTGAGGGCAGCATACATAAGAAATAGCAGAAGTAGCATGTTTAGCAACCAGAACAAACTAATATTTGATGGTGGAACACAGAAGGAGTTGTAGTATTCAAACTTACATATTGGATTCATATGAAATTCAGGATTATAAGCTAATCATCCACAAAGAACTAGTAGAACTTAAACTTTGTACATGGAATGCATCTAAGAAATTCAGGGGAGGAAGTGGATGAAAATTCCAAGTTTTGAACAAACATTTGCATTGATCACAAAGTATAGCTCCATTTTTAAAATTATGTCCCAGTGGATAATCTAATATGAAAAAGCTTGAGCAAATTAGAATAATGACAGTATAAACCACTATGTGATCATCTAATTAGCTGTCTGAAATGAAGTAAAAAATTTAGTAGCCTGAACATACTCTAGTGAAATCACAGATGTTCCAAACTGAGAACAAAACCGATTCATAAACTTGGGCGATCAGACTGCCAAAACACATGAAATGCAAATATATCCACTATAAAATGCTCATGTTCAGTGCTGGGCAAAAGTTATAAAAAATGTAGTCTATCATATATCAAAGTCTATAGACCTAGAATATTACATAAAATAAACCAGCAGCACTTGAATCTTCTGCATCAGCCTTTCAAGTTTAAGTTTCATCTGCTAATACAACTTGCTTAAAGAAGTCTAAGTAATCAATAAATGTATTTGGAAAAATGCCTCTCAGATAAAGATAATAATAAAATAGAAATAAATTAATTTTAACTGAAATGGTGACTATTTGATTAAGAACTGTAAATAAATATGAATCAGTTTGTTAAAAGTAGTATGAACTACATTTAACTGAAAACCTTTAAAAAATTAAACACCTTCTTCAACAATAGTATCAACAAAAGCTTTTATTTTTTCCTCCCAAAGAAGAAAAATCCCTGAAATGCACAAGTTTTGCAACAAATAGGTTGTGATTATTCACCAAAAAAGGTACAGCTAGCACAGCTCCAAAGCAAGTGATCCCAGGGTCAGAACCACAGCTCTAACACAGTTGATAGTCCAGAATACTTGTGCTCTGCCAGGGAACTTGTAAACTGGGCATTATTTTCACTCTCCATTAATGAGTGAATCTTTAAGAAGAAATTGAAAAAGCTTGGAAAAACTGTTGTGCTATTTTGGGGTTTGTTTGGTTTTGTTTCTTGGTTTTAGTTGGGGTTTGTTTGTTTTGTATTGGTTTTGTTTCAGTTTTCTTTCTAAACCACTCAAATTATTTCCAACAAACACCAGAGGAAATAATTTGTCCTTCCTAGGTTCTTTCATTCAATCTTTGCACTGTCTTCCACATTTCAATTACTCCTCCGTGTACCATCCTCACCATAGGCAACACCTAGCTCTCCTGTCTTATGCTGTGATACCGATACCGAAAAGTTTAATTAAGAAATCTACAGATGGATATTCATTTATAACAAAGAGGAGGATATTCTTCTATCATATTTCACACAGTAGGTTTACTTGTGCAATACTTTCTCTAGCATTTTCCATGAACATAGAGTACCTTCAGGTCTCTATGTAGGAAACTGCAGCATGATATTTTGAAAACTCTATTTTCATTAGTAATTACACTTAACAGATATGCTAAGCACTCTGATCACTTTTGGAAAGCTTCCTTTTTTACAGCCAGGATCCTGGATCTCCTTTCCCAAAAGTGTGAACCAAGTGGAAAGACTATTTTTAACCTATCCAAACTGTAATTCCTCCTCACATCTGAGGAAGCAATCAACCATCCACATACTGTTCCCTGAAAAAAAGCGAACTTTTAACAACTTTATGGGACCCAAATGTTTCATTCAATACAGTATTAAAAAGGGAAAAAAACCACAAACCTATAGATTTTTCCATACATGTTCCCAATTTCTTTTTCTCTATTCTTGCCCCACTGGAAGAGCAGTCATACTGACAAGAGTTAAGAAAATAATAAAAGTACTCACTCTTAGTATTTGGTCAAGAATTTAAAATCTGAACTGACCAAGCAGCACTGCATTTTGTGAAACCTCTGGACATCCCAGAAGGAAGAAGAGCCACCATTCCCTCCTAGGTAATTTTTATTATCCTGTTCCCCAGAGTCCACTCTATAGGCCTCCAGTCTACAGCTGGCATAATGTGCCTTTGTCAGAAGTAGCTATAGGCACTTCACAGATAGAGTGGGGGAAAAAAAAAAAGGAAAGTTGCTTTCCTGTGAATGAGCCAGAGGTGATCTTGCCAGTGGATGATGTGTAAAGAGCTATTGCTGCAAGAGGAAACTTTTTGCAACAGCTACTGCATTACACACCTCTACATCCTTCACCTGCAGCAGCAATGAGCATGGCTTTGCAGGAATCCAGACTAGAGATGGGTATTTTGTCTGAGATAGGTATCTATTTAGACTTCACCTGAAGTCAGTCCTCAGCTCTTATCTCTGACACTTAAACTAGCTGGACATTGCAAGGGAAATCAACAGCCTGTATATGCTTCAATCACCTGGCAAAAATGAGTTAACAAAAGGAGCAAAAGAATAGTGCTTTAAGAATATTTTCAAGGCAGTTACAAAATCATCACCAGGCAAATGTTCTCAGCTGAAGTATTTCCTTGGGAAAATACAGGTTTGGATCAAACAAAACTCATTTCTGACTTGATCATTATCCCCATTTATCCCACCTACTTGAAAGGTCAACACTAACCCTAGGGAAGTTTTAATTTTATTTTTTTTTTAGACAGCCTGTAATTTTTGCAAGAACATTTATTATATCTGCAACTTAAACAAGTGCGTCACCTAAATTTTGCAATATAGTCAAGTGGTTATTTGCAGCGCTATGACTACTAGTGTCATGAAGCGCTTTGTTGCCAAAATTAAACATCAATAGAAGATGACAGTGTGGTTTTCGATTATCTTCAAAATCAGGGATTGAGAATTGTGGCCCATACACAACTCATTTATCAATTTTTCCTCTCAGCCAACTGATAAATAAAACTAAGATAAATTCTTACTAAAGCGTTACCTGTTGCATTTTTAAGTATCAGTTGTTTGGTTTAAGTAGAGCAACAAATTCTTTTAGTGGATTTTTAGTCCACAGGTCATCTTCTGGACAGCTATTTCAAGAACATACGCCAATAGTTTGCTGAATAACTACTGCATGGCAGAGGCTGTAAGAGGGAGAAAAAAAAATCCTTCCACTTACTGTGATGAACAGAATAATGATACAAAACAAAGAAAAATATACAGTAACTATTCTCAAATATGCATTTTATTGTAGCAAATAAACATTTTTTGCATTCTGAATTCATCATGATCTCTATCAAATATTTCACAGAATGCCCCACAGGCAAAATAGTGCCTAAAGAGTATAGGTGCCTAAATCAGATTTGAAAACATGGCTCAAGTTGATTGGTTAGCTGCATACTTCTGAAAATTGTATTCTCTCTCATATATTTAAGGCAAATCACATAGGTGACTGTATTAATAACTTATAATTAAACTAAAACCACTTCAGGTAAGTGACCAAATTCCCTTATATTCTATAAGGTCCAGAAGACCTCTTAAATCTTTGACTTCATGTGCTTCAAAAGGTGTGAGTGCATGCAAGAAAGTTCACTCAAAAGTACCACCAGTAGAACACAGATTCCACAAAAGGCAGAAACTGAATTTGGGATATCCCCAAAGTCCAGTTTCATATTAAACCCTACTTAGTGACCATATCCCAGCTTCACAGGTCAGGTTTTGAGTCCTATATATGCTGTAAATTCCACAAACTTATCTGCAAAGCTCTCGTTTCAGCTTTGCTTAATACTCATTAATTGTGTTACTCAGAATGAGTCAAGACATGTGCATAAACTATATAATTTACTGTTTGCTCTTCCCACTTTATTTTTCCCCCTTTTTAGCTAACTCTGACCCAGCCTGTTTGTCCACCTTCTGTCTTTTAAGACTCATGCATATAAGCTATCTTAAAAATCAACAGTAGAATCACCACCTTCTTTCTTCTTTTTCTCATAGTGGTAGTAATTCTAATTTCAGTGCTTAGGTACAAGTCCCTTTTCCAACATAGATGTAATTAGAAGCATGAGGCAGCTTTTCCCACTTAATTTGAAGCATCTGGCATTAACCATTATTTTTCTTATGTACATCAGGGTATATGTTACAACATTAAAACCAGACTAATATAACCAAGCAAAATGTCAAAAATTAATTCCAGAATCCATAACAAATCTATGTCCACTTAATGACATAGACATCCTCATCTGCTTATGAACCTCTGCTTCTATTATAACAACAAATAAATGAAACCAAAGGCAACAAGAAATAAAAACAGTGGAAAGATGAAAGAGCAACTTGCTAGTGAAAGCATTTCTTTGCTTCCACTTAATTCTTTTTTGTGTCACATTAATTTGTGCAAGCAGTGACCAAAAACAGAAGGGAAAAAAAACAAGTTGTATTAGGCACAGAGAAAATTTACAAGCTGGGGGTATATTTTGAAGATATCTGTTTTGCTGTGAAGTCTATTTCCAGGAAAAGAGTTTACCCCACCAGACAGCACATCATGCAGATCTGAACTCAATTCATGCAACCATATTTTCACCAATCAGTTCATGACCCCTGCCTAAGAAACCCCCAAAGATACAAAAGGGCAGGTGACACCAGTCACAGAGCCCAGGCCTAACCAAAGACAGCTATGGCTGCCCACTGCTGTCTACTTCATGTCTGTCAGAGCTGTGGAAAGCTGGAGCAGCTGCTCTCATTGTCCCAGAAGGGCACAGACACTCTTGTTCAGGAGGACTTTCTATGCTCCAGCTCCACCACTGCCCTCTCCTCAACTGCCATTAGCATCATGCCACCTCTTTCTCTGCCACATCCTCCCCAGCAGCCCGGTCTGGTCTGCTCAGGCAACTGGAGGTGGGTCAGCAGTTTCACCACAGGAACTAAATCAAATATGCAAAAGGGCCGGAGAAATCATAAGCTGCTATGTTTTGGTTTACGTTTGGTTACAGGGGTAATCTTTCTGAAAGTTACTTACAGACATTCTCCCAGAGTGGAGGTTCTGTTCATCACAATCAGGTCTCACCCGCTCCCTTCCCCATGGGGGGAGGCCGGAGCTGCCCCCGGCAGCCGGTTCCAGCCGGTTCCAGGGCCGGGCGCAGCTGAGCCCCTCAGCCAAGCCGGCGGTGCCTCTGCGAAAGCGTATTTAATAAAGGGGAAAACACCACAAAAGTGGTGAGGAGTGAGGAAAAAAGTGTGAAAACCAGCCCTCCCACGCCCAAGGTCAGAGAAGTGGGGAGGAAGAAGGCTCCAGGCACCGGAGAAGGTACATCCCTGCAGTCCGGGGAGGGCCCCTCCCGGCGCGGCTGGTGTTGGGTGGGTTGCGGCCCTGCTTTTACCAGGGACTTGGCCAGTATGGTCTAAAGAACATGTCAGAGGGTCTTCGCCAGGGCTAAGGTGGCAATATCACAGAAACCACCTGCCTCTTTACTAAAGCTCTGGACTTTGTCAGACTGCCCTAGAGCTCTGTTTCCACTTCTGTGCGTGTAAATCTCCAGCATAAAAAAACCCCTCCTGTACTCCAGGCCCTGTCCCCTGCACACCTTCCTCTGATAACCTGAAGCTTAGCCTCCTTTTCATGAGCCATCCACTCTTACTCATCTCCTCTGTGGATGGTGCTGTCAGCATTTTGAGATGCCTGCTAGAAGCAAATTACAAGTTTAATTCTGACATTTCAAATATGACTTGCCTTGCAGATACTACTGTGTGCATGTATCCATGTGTGTGCTCACATGAACACAAAAAGTTTGGAGTTTGTGGTAACTTATTATTCAGTAGAGGAATACACAGAAAAGAAACTTAGAGCAAACTTCCTGAAAAGGACACACAAACCTTTTCTCAGTGTGAACTGTTAAATTTTTAATTAAAACTAAACAAAAAGCCAGAAGAATAGGTAACTATGAGGTAACTATGAGGTAACTATGAGGTAACTATGAGGTAACTATGAGGTAACTATGAGGTAACTATGAGGTAACTATGAGGTAACTATGAGGTAACTATGAGGTAACTATGAGGTAACTATGAGGTAACTATGAGGTAACTATGAGGTAACTATGAGGTAACTATGAGGTAACTATGAGGTAACTATGAGGTAACTATGAGGTAACTATGAGGTAACTATGAGGTAACTATGAGGTAACTATGAGGTAACTATGAGGTAACTATGAGGTAACTATGAGGTAACTATGAGGTAACTATGAGGTAACTATGAGGTAACTATGAGGTAACTATGAGGTAACTATGAGGTAACTATGAGGTAACTATGAGGTAACTATGAGGTAACTATGAGGTAACTATGAGGTAACTATGAGGTAACTATGAGGTAACTATGAGGTAACTATGAGGTAACTATGAGGTAACTATGAGGTAACTATGAGGTAACTATGAGGTAACTATGAGGTAACTATGAGGTAACTATGAGGTAACTATGAGGTAACTATGAGGTAACTATGAGGTAACTATGAGGTAACTATGAGGTAACTATGAGGTAACTATGAGGTAACTATGAGGTAACTATGAGGTAACTATGAGGTAACTATGAGGTAACTATGAGGTAACTATGAGGTAACTATGAGGTAACTATGAGGTAACTATGAGGTAACTATGAGGTAACTATGAGGTAACTGTATAGTCAGTCCAATTATGGCACATTTCTTATATCAACCACAAATTAATTACAATTTTGGGGTTTTTTCAGATGCACCCAAGAGGATACCAGGTGTCCAAAACCATTAGTCTACTGTTGTGTAAACATCAAACCCACCTGGAAGTCTGACAGAAATGAAAAGCTAGCCTGCTGTAAAGAAGCTTGCCTGTGAGTACTTTGCTATTTATTGTTTCCATGACAAAAAAAAAAAAGTTTTTTTTAAATACAAGGCATGCTTTCAGTTGAAGATTAGACTTCTCTAGAAGTTTTCTTTTTTCAGTACTATTTGAGAGCATGATTTACTGTGAAATACCAGCATGTAAGTATATTTGAAATATACAGTTAGATTTGTTTTTAAACTCAAATTCTAACTGGCTGCACAGATGCATGTATACAAACAAACTAAAATTCACAGTTATTTAACAAGTTTATGTACCAAGCCTTACAATTCACCACCTCACTGGGAGCTATGTTTATAGGAGTTTCCACACAGTATGCCTCTACATAGGTTTTGTTCTCATGGAAAACTGCACAATGAGTCTGTCTTGATGATAGTTACCTCACCTAGAACTGATGTTTAATTTTCATGGTAGAGTCTAGGATCAACTGCCATTAATTTTTCCTATGTTTCACATCTGTATTGTGTTCAAAGATCTGACCTGTGTATTGAAGGTTAAGAAACTCCCTATTGTTTTGTTGTTTGTGTTTTATTATAGCCCAACTAGGATTCCAGTTGAAACTGTTACATATAAGTACATATAATATTTTCACTTTATTCATTTTGAGTGAAATAATTAGAAACTGCTTATTTTTAAGTCCATACCTCCCTGCTGGAGATATAACCCAGTATTTCTACCTGGTTCCAAACAGAGGGTATTCACTTCAATGTAATAGTAACAAGTTTCACCCAAAATTAAACTGAGATCCCTGTCCTATGCTCTTTGCTTAAAAGTTATTACATTTCTATCTTCTGAATTCTATGTACTATTTGTTCACTGAAGAGCCAGCTTCATGGCAAGTAATAAAGAAATAGACACATGTAGCATCCTTGCAGAAATGATCCGCATTAGTTCACCTTCAACTTAAAGCTGCATATCTCTTCATCCTTGTAGGTAATACAATATTTGTTATCTACACTCGTGTCAGATCCTCTCAGCTGCTACTTGTGTGAGCTTGCCAGAGACATCTTACATGCTGTGCCCTGGTGAAGCTCACTCCTGCTCTGCTCCAGGCAGACTTCCAACTTTTCCTTTGCTATCCCAACTAGACTTCTGCCTATGCAGCTCTATTTCATTACTGGTCAGTATCCATTAGTACCAACACTTCACATCATCTCAGTAATCCGAACCCCAACATTACTTAAATAAAACAGTCAAAACCTACTAGCATACTACTCTTCTGCTGCTAGACAATAAGGCAAGAAAAACCTCAAGAAACCCACAGAAATAGCTACAGATAGAATTTACCAGTGCTCTGATAAAAGAAACATGAAATAAACCTAGCAGGATAAGTTTACACTCCCTCACAATGAAGTTTCAAATAGCCAAATTTTAGTTGTATTCATGCTGATGTGAATCTTTAGCATTTCTATTGTTTTCACAGGTAGCTGCTCTGGATTTTCTCTGCTGTAGCCAAGATCAGCATGTGGCCTTTGAACTCCATTCTCTTGCTTAAAAGCAGTTGATAGGAAGCATGTAGTTATGCTACCCTAAGCTTTCCAACCTTTTATTAACTCTTCCAGCTTGTGGATAAATTTATTCCTTGGATATCACTTAAGTTACTACTATTCCTTTCCTTGGTAATGAAGATTTATACCTAGTAAGGGAAATAAGCAGTGTGCTGAAACAGCGCTGAAGGTACTTTCTTACATGTTTAATTTTTATAGGCTCAAGAGTACAAATGTTGCCCTTTATAGGGTTTGCCTGACATTCCTGTTGGGTCTAGTACACCACTATCAAACTTTTTTTACACTACAGGGAGGTATCTACTGAAGCTGACAGACAGCTCTACCACTAAAGAAGACTTTAGTAAAATAAATAAATAAATAGATCTGCATCTGGGACCACTTTGCTATTTTCAGTTTTCCAACTCTTCACTAGAACAGAAAGATTCAATTGCAAGAAAGATATTTTCTTCTCTTGTTGAAATTCAGAAACATTTAAGTTAGCACCACTGTGGTTCTAAACTCAGATTTGTGCTTGAGGAGCTCAACTGTGGTCACTTATTCTCTGTAACTACCAGATAATACAGGAAAACTTAAGATCAAATTATGCCTTTCCAAGGGCAAGCAAGTTGCATAGTAATGTGCTGAGCCACCACCAAAGAACTCTCTGGATGCTATTAATACAGGGGCAATTTTGTAGCATTTTTTCTAAATATGTAGCCTTACAAAAAAGGCTTATTTCCATGTAGCTAACACAGCGGAAAATGTGGCTAGAAACTTACTAGTTAAGCACAGTAACTTTAGGTTTAAAAAAAGAATTATTGTAAAGCTTATAATTTAGGAATTACTAGTTAGGTCATAAAGTAGGCTACTGGTAAACACTAAGTATTAAGGATTACAATAATACATATTTATTACTGACACCAAGAGACCAATTCACTAACTGCAGTATGTATGCATAAAATGATGAGACTAGGATACAGTTTTGATGCATGTCTTCATGAACTGGGTATTCCTAAAAATTGGGTCTTCCTTACATGAACATGTGACAAATATGGAAAAAAAGAGATTAATGTCAAATTACTTTTAAGATAGCAATATCTAACAAGATCTTGAAGAAAACAGACTTTATAAGCATGTGTAAGGTCATGGTAAATGTTTTGACAAAGCTTCCAAACAGATTTCTCAACAGCTTTCTCTCACATAAACACATACAAAAATTCTGTTATATATAGTGAAATATTTTAGATAACCTGGGAGGAGTATTAGATTTCTTAACTGCATGTTACACCAATACATCTCTTCCATGACTAATAAAAACCTGAAAGCAGTTTAGTAAATCTGCAGTCAGTATGAGGTGCTTCAAACTGTTCATCTAGAAACACATCGTTCCCATTTGCAAACCAAATTCTGCAGCACTCGCAAGAACTGTGACATGAGATCTTCTGCATTAAATACCAGTCCTCCTCTGCTACACACAGAGTTAGTATGATTTCACTGTATAAAGGTGGAAAAACACAAGTCTTTGTAAAGAGACTTGGGCTTCTCAGACTGAACATATGACTTTAAATATGCACATAACACCTCAACTGCTACCGAATATTTAACAGATTATAGAATTACTTTGGATAGTCTTCTGTAAATTATTATTTAGATGCTGACAAGAGACATAATTAAAAATTAATAGGAATGAGGTAACAAGAGAACACCATTAAACACTGACTAGATCTGTAGAACACACATCTGAATGCTGCTATTAGTGATCACCTTTCACAAAAGGATGCTTCAGTATCACACTAAGTAGATGCAAGGTATTCAGTTTAAGCAAAATGATGGAATGATTCCTGCACAAGGGTAGATGTAAAAGAGTGAGACTCTTCAGCTTTGATATGAGTTGCTCTAGACATAAAAAAATTAGAAAATATGATAAAGTGATCCCAAATTATTTCTAACCATTGCTCATAATTCAAGCTTGCAGCCACCTGAGGAAGTTATCCATTTGTAGATTTAAAGTTAAAAATAGGAAATACTTTTTCACCTACTGCATGTCAATATGATAGCATGTGTATTTTGAATGCCAAAGTATAAAGAGGTTCAAAAACCAATGATGCAAATTGGTGTAAAATAGCTCAGTCATTAGCTTTCAAACATGATGGTGAAGATGTTTCCACTGTTGAACATCTTTAATAGTAGAACCCTAGAAGCTGGGACAGTACACAGATGTTCTTCAAGCCCTTTAAGTTTCCAGTCCTGGCCACTCTCTGGAACAGGATACTCAGATCTTGGATCTGACACTACGTAGCCATGCTTATTTTTTTAGAACTGCATGTGAATGCTACAGAAACACTCAAGTGCTTTCTAAAGATACTAGAAAAGGAATTTGTATGATCCAGATGTTTTCTGTATTTAAATTGCAAGTCTTCAACTTAAGTTGCTCTGCCTCTGGCTACTGTATGCTTCCTCAACAGACAGGAAATCTTCTCTTAGTTCCTGAGTAGACACAAGAAGGGTCCTGGGAGTAGACAGTTTCAGAATGTAAAAAATAAAGAATGACCAACTCAAATGGTCAGTTTCCTGTCAGGAGCCTTGTGCCTTACTGTACAATACATTATAAACATGAGCCCTGCTTTCATTTAACATTTGCATTTCATTTCACAGTAAAATTGGTCTCCTTATTCTAAAAAATCCAATTTTAATTAAGTTAATACTACTTTGGAAATTAGTATTATACCAGTGATAAATATGAATCCAAACCACATGCCATTCTTTTTTCACTTGCATTACATTATTTAAAAGAACCAGTAGCATGAATGACCCATCACATGTTTTAACCACAGAATCCAATATGTAAAACTGGTATTACAAAAACAGACCAAAATTAGTTATTTGTAAATTGGTGTTTCAGTCCATGGCCTGTTCTCTCCCATCTCATATGCTGTGACTGCTGCTCCAGGAGATGACCAGAGCCACCAACATAGCTGCAGAGAGCCTATAAGAAAAAGCTGGTAGTGGCCTAGGACTTGGGTGTTGCTAAGAGAAGTCCTACCAATTCAGATAGCCTGGCTGCTGGAGAACGAAGAAGGTTGAGTTGGCAATACAAGATGACCTCTGGAACTGGGTGGGCCAAGAATCAGAAATGCAGTATATTTCAGTTGATTTCCTATGGAAGGACTACGTGGTCATGCATACACGAGATGGGTTTTGCTAAATTACTCCTGTTCCCGGTACAATGACTGAAGGTTTTTATACACAGCTCTAGAATGTAAAGCCTTAACAGGACATGCTGAAATTTCTGCAGGCAGAGAAAGGAGGCAGTTCTTAGCAGCTGGCTGAAGGGAAGATGTTTTCTGTATTCTGGAACCTGAACTTAAATTAAAAAAAGGACTTGGCTTTTCAGTAGTCTTAACTCCTGTCAGTCCACCCTGAAAAACTTCTGTTAGTGTAGAGTTCAAACCCCTCCTCGTTATCTCTCTCTCTCCTCTCCTGGAAGCAGGAGTTTCTCCTCCCGCATTCTTCATTCGTTCCTAACCTTGCCTAGGGAAAATATCCCTTCCCCACAGAAATAATTTTATCTTAACATCTTGCTCTATGAACTTCTTGTGGTTGTTCTAGTGACTTGTGTTCCTCACTACCAGAGCAATGTGAAGCATCTGCTTTCTCCAAAAACTGGAGGTGGGACTGGGAAATGGGATAATCCACTTCATGCTTTAAAATGTAAAAACCCTTTAGAGGATTTCTGAGTTTAATGTGTTTACATTCCTTAGCAGATACAGTTACATATCAAAAGTAAATGATGGTTAGGAGACATCTATGCTTCAGAAATTCTTTTAGTGGGACTTATCCCTGCTAGTAAACATTTCTCTTAAATTGTACTGTTTTCTTAGCATTCAAGGATTTATATACTTAACATATTTTATTCTCCTTTCAATGTTTCTTTCACTAATATTTTCCACAGTTCTTATTGTGTAAGATTTACACTACAAATGCTAGAGCTATGCCAAGCCAATTTCTTCTTCTCTTTGAAATGAATGCTTCTATCTTTGGTTGGTTTTTTGTTTGGTTTAGGTGGGGGTTTTTTGGGCATGGGCTTTTTGGTTCTTTTAATTGAATGACTTCAACATATTCAGGCTGTCACTAAAAGAGCAAAGCAGCCCTAGGACTATAATGCTTGCCCAGACAAATGCACATTCCTGTCTGTAAAGACCTAGCTGGAATGTCTAGCATCACAATTTCACATTTTGTGCAGTCAATTCTATTTCGCATACTAAGCCACAAACCCATTATAGTCGAAAACAGAAGTCTGTTTTAAATTAGGTGACGCAAATACAGTAGTAACAGAAACCGCAGGAAAAGCACAGATGTATAGAATATATGCACATGCAAGGCAACAAAGTATGAAAGGCAAGTATCAGTTAAAATGCTTTCTAAAGGATGAAGTAATCATTTTTAGGAAGTAGTACTAATTAATAAAATGATACATTAATTGAGCAAAAAGACAATGCAGTATTTTACATTTTCCATTTACTGAAGTTCTTACCAAATATGAAAGCAACAGAAACTGAATCCCAAAACATTTTCTATGAAGACATGCTATATGCATGGGGTGTCTTCCTTTGACTGTACAACTGGAGGACAGTACAAAAAAAAAAACCACTGCTAAAGAAGCCTTGCAAAGCAAGTAATTTAGGCTCAGGAAAGACATGCCCATTTACCATGAATTAAGCAGGGAAAACAAACAAACAAACAAACCCCAACCAACCAGAAAACCCCGAAACCAAGCAAAACCAACAAAAACCCCCACAAAACATGATGCAGGCACAAAATTAGACACTACTGCATTTTGTACCATGAATCTAACTCCTGAAGAGAGTAAAATGACTGCCTGCACCAATATCATTTTTATGACCTGAAATACCCGAGATGGATCTAGCTTAAAAGTGGAAACGGAACCAAATACTGGCAATACTATTTTTTTTATACAACTGTTCTATTCCCTAAGTAAAATTATGCATAATGTCATGATTTGATGTAAAATATCTGTACTGGTAAATCAAGGGGTTAAAATGATTCAGGCACCTTTGAATACAGAAGTGCATGAAATTACTAGATTGGAAAGATTTATTTTAATATTAGGAGTATTTGAATTGACTTGTCCTTTGTTCAGCTCAGTTGTAGCCAACTATGTTTCTAGCTATAGTATATTGTTCCAAGTGTTCAAGGACAAAGGAGGTTATTTGTAACAGGTTACCATCTGCAGAATTTACATGTCTCCTGTGGTTTCAGGTTTTTTTAGGCCAAGGAAAGTTGCACTGTTGAAGTGATAAAGTCTTGATTTATATTAAGGAAGATCAAGAGACTCTTGCACAAAGACCTAAGAAGCTGTAGCTACTAAAAAAAATTCTTAAATATTGAAGAAAACAGCATTTGTGGTTTTTAAATTAACTTTGAAAATGCTACAGAAATTCTCTGTATTTAAGAATGGAACTAATCAGATAATGCATATTATGAAATACTAAGTTAATACTAATGATGCAGTAGTTGTGTGAAATTACTATTGTACAATCACCAGATGACTCAAACAATTGAAAAACTAGAATCTTTGTTGTTGTTGTTGAAAAAGGCTGGTCACATTAAGCCAGTATCTCCTCCACTCCTTGATAAGTGCCACAGGGTATTTATCTTGTATGAGTACTGACACTACGGATAGTACAATGCCTTTTAGTGTCTTTTTCACACCCCACTAGGGGAAAGAAGGCAAACAAAGAATATTCAAAACCACTAATTTCTTGTTCTGTATCTAACTATAATTTCCCCACATGTCTCTCCCTTTTAGAAATTTATTTTACTTGCATTTATTTTGCCTCCCCTGTTTTTCTCTAGTATTTGCTTCTCCTTTATATAACACACAAAGGATATACAAAGATAGATTATTCTCAGAGAAATTTTTCTCCCAGATTCTTCACATCCACATGCCAATATAGTATGTTTATTTTAAATTAATGTGACACTTTAAAGAGAACCTGCCTTATAATACTTGACTAAGATGAGTTAACATAGCAAAAGAGGCAATAACGTACTATTCTTAAAACTGACCTACATTAAAAAAGGGGCAATGGTTTTAAGTTGAAAGAGGGTGATTTCAGTTAGACATTAGGAAGAAATTATTTAGGATCAGGCAGTGAGACAGTGGCACAGGTTTCCCAGAGAAGTTGTGGATGCTCCATCTGTGGAAGTATTTAAAGCCAGGCTGGATGGGGCTTTGAACAATCAGGTCTAGTGGGAGGTGTCCCCCCTGTCACAGAGGGATTGGAAGTAGCTGATCTTTAAGGTCCCTTCCCAAACCATTCTACGATTTTTGATAAATTAAAACTATTTCCTCTTCAAATGTCACTGTAGCATGTCTGCTACATAATTCATCCTTGCTTGTTATTCATTCTAATGAAATAAATGTTGAAGAACAGTGTGGGTGAAGCTAGAATTTAAAAATAATTAGCCTTTGATGTTAAAAAGTTTTCAGTAACAAATTTATTATGCTAGCCTGAAATCTGTAACACAACAGATGGAATAATTAAGTAGATTTTTACCATCTGCCATTGTTTTACCTGTATTTGCATTGGGTTTCTGTCAGCTGCCTCAAACTGTCAGCTGGAGCCGTTTGGAAATGACACATGAAGGAGTTTCCCTCTACCCCCTTTAAAAATCAACCATTCCATGTTCTCATATTCAGACTTAATACATAGGTAAAAAATGAGTTACCAATTACATCTGTAAATAATCACTGGAAGCAGAAAAGATCTGTATAATTTTTTTAACACAGCAAAACAGACATTCTTATATCAGGAAATTTCCTAATAAAATCCTGAAGTTTTTAAATATGTACTTCCCAGTGAAAGGAATTAAGGAGATCTGAGGCTAAAGCAAGGTCTTTAGCTCTAGATTATTATAATTTCCAGAGACACGAGGGTCTTCAGGAAGCTTGGTTCAAGTTTTTGCATTTTTTTCCCTTCACATTAATGAATTTCTTCATTTTAATGAAGCTTGAATGTAAACCCAATGGGATTGGACTTTTATCACCTCTGCATTTGTAAAGTATAGTGCAAACCGAGAGCAAATCTTAGTAAAAAGACAAATACATACTTTGGGAACCTGTTGCATTGCTTCCTTTCACACCTGAAAGGCGCGGAAGAACAATATGTGGGACAAAACTGTGGACTCCAGTATTCTTTTATCAAGCCACAAAAAAAATCTGCCGAGGGTAGAAAAATATCCAAGACTTTGCACCAGGAAACTTGGATCAAGACAACTAATTTCCTTTGAAACCAGATGCTACAGCAGGCTGTGAATTTTGTAATATATTCTAGATATTTCATAACAAAAATAAAAAACCCAAGTAGTATATACTATCAAAATATAGGCCCAAGTATTCCAGGTAAAGGCCTTTTACCTAAAGACCCTGAGTATTTCTTCTGAAATATGCAGTCAAAATTAAATGAATGCAAAAAAAACTAAACAGGGAAAATGAGAGCTTTTTTTTTTAATAAGAAGTGACAAAAAATACAACTCATTACAGTCTATCAAAACTGTCACTAAGAAGATGTGATAACTTTAACTTTCTATCAATACGAATGGCTGAAGGCCAAAAGGATATTCATGTATCTGCATTAAAAAATAGACAAATTAGCCATGAATAAATGTAGTCAGCAAATGAGAAGATTTTTTTATTATTTTTTACACCAGAGGATGGACTTCTGGAACAATCTTTTGGTCACAGAAACAACTGATCTCATCTGAGATGAGGCTTGATAAAATTCACAAAAGAGACTGCATTTTAAGAATTGTCTGAAATACCAGCAGCACAGACTTTGGGAAGTCCCTTCTTGTAACCCCATGGCTTCATTTCCACATTATCCTGACTCCTATGCATTCAGATATTTTGCTTGCCTTTTGAAAATGGCTGCACTTTGAGCAAAGGACATGATTGTACTAGAGCTAGCTAATAACTGCATATACTTAAAAAAAAGAACAGAAAAAAGGCACTTCATAAATTATTTTAACTGTACAAACCTACATGCCAACGTTTCTTCAGCTCTCAGATTACTAAGATGCCTATAGCAGCTGGAAGAAAATTCTCTCCAAAAAAGGAAGGACATTAAGATGGCTATTCTGTAGTTGTTGACTGTTGTCCCAGTTTTGATACAACTTTGACAACTAGGTCCTTTCATAACACAAACAGCAAGGAGAGATGAATGAGTTTTTGCACCCTCATGTTTCCACACACCAGTTTCTCTCAGGTGACACCAGCTCAAATAAGCAGTCTGAAAACCACACTGCATCTCATTTGCTTCATTTAACAAGAGAAAAGCTGGTACATTGGAGTCTCTGTGGATCACTGTCATACTCTCCCACATTGCACTTCTGTGGGATAGGGCTATATCAATATACATAAAGTGGGAAGGAACGGAAAATGGTCCTATTGTGTGATTAAGAACTCATGCCAGTGTGGGAGATATCTAGGCCCTTCTGTTAGCAGTGAAATGTCACCTGCTTCTGTGTCCTCAGATAGAATAAGAAATACAGGGAATTAGTAAAGACCTTAGCAGCTGTTGTGCAAATTGCTTTACTTTCATGCCAAGCATTACATGTATTTAATTTGATAAAGATTAACCTTGCTTAATTAATTGATGTTTTGCCAATTTCTTTACCTCTTAAATGCAGGAACACTTTCCTAATGTTTATCTTGATTAATCTATGCTTTGAAGCATCCATTTTACATTTCATAACAGTGTGATGAAAACACAGGAAACTACATAAGTATATGATTCTGGTACTCTAGTTTTGGTCTTGTGTATCTCAATGATCACATTCTTTGATATGCCACAGTAAGTTTTAAAATGCTGCATTTAATAGTAAGTCTGGTAAACCACAATTGTAGAGCTTGGCTATGCTTATTTTGGCTTTGCAAAGTGAGATATCAAAGTGGTGTAAGATCAACTTGCCATATTTGGCACCATCAAGTTTAACTTAAACTTGCAGCCTTGGTGAATGGATAGTCAAATGAAACCACCCCTCTGGAAATAGCAGGGTACTATATACAAGCTGGAAGAATTATTGGTTGTAAAGCAGTCTGGACTGAATATAACAAACTCAGCTGGCTTGGACTCAGGGAGACTGCTTTTTTGCTTCATAGCAGAGCTTTTGTTTCAGAAGCTGGAGACCCTATGTTTAGCCCAGCAACAAATTCTTAAATGAAACAACTCTGAGTAGGTTTGATAGCATGTTTACTTAGGCCTCCAGTTGTGTACTGCTTTGGCCACATACCTTATACAGTATGGTATGCCTGACTGTGTATTACCCTACAGTAAAAATTTAAAATAAACCAAAGCCTTCCCTTTAAAATATCTAAAAAGCAATTGTGCCATAAAAACATGCCTAGTCATGCAGAAGGCAGATCTACTAACATGCTAGCTTTCACAAAATGGCTGCTATACCCCATGCTAAAGCAATTCATTATGGGTTTTCCTTCCTGTTGGTAAACAGGTCATACTCTATGACCAATTCTTAATGCCATATTTCAGTTACCAACATTTTCCTTCTCCCATCACCATTTTAATCTTCTTTCATGGACTAAACTACCTTACACAATAGAAGCTTCCCATTTCAGGTCATTACTATTATTTTTAATTAGCTTTCCAACTTAAATATGTACCCACCCTGGGCATACATATAACTAGCTGAATGTAGAAGTACAAGTCAGTGTGAAGAAGGGTTATAGAAACAGTCCTTTGACATTCACATTTCAGCCAGTGCTCCACAAAAATAACATTTGTGAAATCATTACATCAGAGATGAACTAGCATAATGCTTGAAACATTTTCTATCTTGCTCAAGTAATAGGGATAAACTAATAATTAAGAACTACATCCAAGTCAATCTTCACAGGGTCACTTGTGAAAACAAAAATTAAATTTCAAAATCACAATTCAAGCATCATATGAAAGGGTTGAGTAGACAAATTTATTCAGAATTAAGTCTCCATAATTAGGTGTAATTTAACTCACTTTCCTTCCAAAACACATTAGAGTTATGCAAACAGTTTAATTCTGAATGAAAGTGTTTTCTAGGAACAAGGGCTTCAATTTTCAACTTTTATCTTTGATAAATCTGAACTAATTTTTCCTCTGTGAACATTAAAAAAAAAAATGCTCATTTAACATGCAATCCAGTGCTAGTAACTGAAGAACACTAGAAAAGGAGGAAACTGATACTGTTAAATACAAATGGATGTTCTACATTGAAAACCTTTTGGAATAGAAATAGCATCTTTACCTAAATATTACCTAGGTAAATATTCTTAGTATCTTTTGCTCCCTTTTCTCTTTATGCACCACAAACCAATTTTCAATCCAGAAACAGGAAAAACAATGCAAGCAAAAGCAAGAAAGCACTCAGGAACAATTTACATCTACCCACAACATCTTTTTTGCTTCATATTATTTTTAAAATTTTGATAGACATTATAGATGTTTTTGTTTACTTTCTCCTTGTAAATAAGTAGAATTAAAATGCCAGAAAACTATGAAGAGTTTTCTTGCCCCTTTCCATTACCTTACCAATGTAAAATTAAAATTGTTTCTAGAAAAGATAAAACCAGTAAGTTTTAAGAAACTGCAACTGAGAACATGGAATATAAACATACAGAATTCACTTACCTCTTAGGAATGTTCTTGAATAATACAGCACTAAAGCAGTAAATAAGGATCAATTTTTCCTGTCAAGAAATGATAATGGAAGGACTCCTAGTAATACACATTTCATAGAAAGGCTATAGTAATCTATCCTGATAAGGATATATGCGAAAAAATACCTATAGTTCTGATATATGAATTTTCTTAGATTTATAGTGAGAAAATTAATGGCATAACCTCAGTTAATGAGCACCAAATCATGTGCTTCTGATGTCACTTATTGATGACTTATTTGGATGTAAGTATTTCATTATCCACGTAAAACTGGCATGAGGATGAAATGACACCCTGTACAGTCTTAATTACAATTCTCTTACACAGATATTTGTGTTTGAGACCTCAAACCTTTCATTAGCTATCTTCTTTGCCACTCATTGCTGAATACTTGTTATACAATATATATCTAAATACACAGAGTAGAAAGCAGGTAAAGTCTATGTGATTTACCATACCAGGACTTACAGCCAAATTACATGAGTTATGGCCCAATGATGAGTGATAAAAACTTCATGGTAAACCACAGAGATATATATTATTTTAAAGAAAGCATTTAGCATTTTTAGGTATTTACCTCAACTGAAAACATTTAAATTGTAAATTTAAAGATTCCTGTGACTGGAAAGCAGACTGCCTTCGTCAGATGAGTCTCATTTTGCAGACTTTGGAAAATGAAAAATGGAATAACAGAAATCGTATTTATTATTTGTTTTTAAAAGCAATCCAAACTGTTCTATTTTACATAAGATTGTTAGATTAGGTTCTGGCATCTTAGGACCCGTTAACTCAGTGTAATTTCCCCTTTTTAATGATATCAGCCTCCTAGTTCTAGCTCTTACTGTTTGTTTCTTGCTCTAACAGGCTGTCTCAAAGCAATTCAACACTGGTAAAAAAAAATGGAATATTGCCCTTCTGGGCTTCAGATTAAAAAAACTGTGAAATTAAACTCCATAGGTGGAACAAGGAAGATGGGAAAGGTACTTTTTTGTGGCAATCTATTTAAAGAAAGAAAACATCAGCTGACTGAAACTGCTCAAAGATCTGGAATGTTATAGGCATATTTTATGAGGCTGGCTAGAGAGGCAAACACGAGTGAAATCATCAAAGACACATGCTAAGTGAAGTTTATCACATGACTCCATAACTTATCATAAGGATGCCAACAGCCACGTGCTAACAAGGAGGCAAAGACTTTAAGACAGAACTGTCTACACCTCCCTTAGAATTAGCACTTCAAAAGCAGTTAAAGGTTTTCAATTCTTAAGTGAGGTTTTAGTAGAACCCAAACTGGAAAAAAGTAGTTTTTCAAAGAGACAAAACACAAATCTGTTGAAAGAGACACATGCAAGTACAATATTTTGTAAATAATCAACTCCCTACCCTTGGTGGGTGTCCATCCAAATCCTGCTCACAGCTTTTAGTTATTAGACCAGCTATAAATTTGGTATTGCTTCTTAAAGCCTAAGGAGACCTTCCTTGTCCCTTCATGTAAAACTATGGGGCTGCTCTCTGCCTCTTATAACAGTTTGCCAGATCCTCTGCAAACTTCCCAGCTGTTTGCACTGACCTGTGAAAGGTTTGCAGCTGAGTATGGCTGGTATAATTCAGAAACTAATTCCAGAGAAGCCCCACCATCCCTTTCCTTTGGGAAAGTTCACCTGAACTGAATAAACCCCTCATCGGGCCTACTTCCACCTTTTTATAAAGTGTAGCACACAATAATCTGTGATCAAGCAAGTGACACAATACACCTTTCATCACACCATGGATAAAAGACAGTACTCGACTCTTAATTGTTAACTGAAAAGTTATGTGGCTGCTGAATTTAGCTTCCTTACTTTCACAATGCAGCAGGATGTTTTGTAACACTCAGCCCTCCCTGGTTGTGCTTCCTGGCAGTGCCACAACAGTGGAGAATCCTTTGAAGTTATCATATGGGGAGCTCTACAATGTTTTTCTGCAACATGTGCTTAATCAAGCAGAGCTCACTGATCTCTGTTCTTTTCAGTTAAAATGAGACTTTTTAATTTCATGCTGACATATTTGCTGGATGGATATAAGAGCATACTTCTGTTGCAGGAAAAATGATTTCATGGAGAAGGAATAGTAGGGCAGAGGTTGTTTCTTGAGATAGGTCATATTTTCCCAAGAAATGGCCTTTACTGGTATGAAGACAGTTGGCTGTTTTTTTATTTTTTTATTATTTTTTTTAAGCTCCTCAAACACAGGTTTGGCATAAACCTACAGAAGGCTGGCATGGTCTTTAATTATTATTAACTCTTGACACTTAACAACTTTTCTCCAAACAAATTACTGAAAGGCTTGGATCTGAGTTATATACCAAATTATGACCCTCAGAATACACATTTTAAATCTGATTAAATAAAAGCAACAAGTATTTAAGAAATTAGGATCAAGACTTTTTTAAAGTGAGAGACCTAAGAAGTGAGAGAGGAAGCAAAGCACTGAACATCTATTTTTGAAGGCAATTTTTCAGAAACAAAATAATTCCTGCATTTCTTCCTGTCTTCTGCATAGAAAGAAGGCACTGTTTTACAAACCAGACCATTTTGCCTTTGGGGAGGGGAAGTAAGGAACAGGGAAACTCCCTGTTGAAGGGACAGCAGCAGCATTCCCATGCCTGCAGCCCATTCCTGTGGCTCCCACAGCTGGAAATTAAGCAGAAAAAGTGGGTAATGCAAACTTGTGGTCAGGTTTCAAAGTTAGCAGACTGTACTAGCTTGATGTGCTTGAAATCAAACTGTGCATTTTTTCATTCCATTTTTTATTTTTTGACGGATGTAGGTGTTTGATATTTTATGAAAATCTGCAGAGACAGTTTACTGTTGCTCTCTCAACCACCACGATTTTTAAAACATTGTTTTCCTCTTTGTCAGTGCAGTATTAGATTACATTCCACAATGTCACTATTAGTGTAAGGGCAACAAATATTAAAAAAAATAGCAGCTTCAGTCTGAAGGGTGATTTCATGGGGCTGAATTACTTTTTATCAAAAACACTAAGTCCAGTGACTTACAGAAACATATCACAAACACACAGTATCACAAATTATATTTCTAAACAAATAATGAGATAGCAAGCTACCATATTTTCCCATTACTTTTTGTAATAAAGAAACATCTCGAGTTTCCTTGGGAACTTAAGATATATTCAAAGCAGACAATAACATGGAAATTCCATACAGGCTAAGGTGAGCTATCAGAGAGGTGACGCACTGGAGACAAAGTAGTTCTGAAAAATCAACCCTGACAGAGATGAACAAAATGACAGACCCACAGGCAACTCCAAAGTCAGTAGCTCTACTGCTTGTGAAGTCTGCCAAGAAGCATAACATGCACAGGTATTTCCAGCTGCCTGTTCATTATTCTCATTTATGTCAAAATGCATCTTTCTTGCAACACTGTCATTCACAAAACATTTACTTTAGGCTCCAGAGACAAACAGGCCAAAATGAGAGCTCTAATAATCTGACATGAGTCCACTAAAATAAATAGTTATGCTTGCTTATATTCATAAAGAAATTTGTTTCAATATCTTAAACTGCAGGAAATTCTGATTCTATTAAATTAGGTGCGATTTACTGTGGGTTTGTAGGAATTTAAGGGATTATTTCAAAAGTCAAAACTGCAAGATGGGAGCTTATTTTAGATACTACCTGAGATTGTTCTAGTGAGTTTTATCATCAATATTTCATCCGTCTCTTTCCCTGGGCATTGTCAGCACAGCCATCACTGAATAGTGGAGACTGCATGTCCGTTTTCATTTATTGGTTCTTCTGTCCCAAAGCAGAGCACTGAAGAAAAGCCTTTCTCACTCCCCTCTTCCTATCAATCTTTCCAGGGTTTTCAATACTATAATCATTTTTGGGTCCAAGAGAAGAGTAACCACAGTGAACTAATAATCCATCTTTTTCTTTTTTTCATCCACTTCAACTCCCATCCAACTCAAAATAATAGTAACATCATGGTTTATCTTTATCTTAGACACCATACAGATAGCCAAGAAGTAGGTAGGTATCTGGTAAATGGTTAAGATAGGTTGGATGCTCTTACCTAGGGGAAAGTAAAATACAAAGCTGCTTTATCTCATCTGAAATTAATTTTGAGCTTTTTACATACCTAAAAATAAAAACAGATGTATAAAATCCTACTGGTATAATAAAGCCCAATTTTAAAAATTTGCTATTGTCTGCAAATGTGCTCATCATTAAGATATATCTTCAGAAGGACTGAAGGATGCTGATCAATTTTGACAGCAAGGTAGCTTAATAATCAGTACTTGGAGTCAAATATAAGATTTTTTTCTCCATTACTCAGTCTCGCTCTTATATCTGATTATAATTTCACAGAGAATTAGAAGACTAAACCATAAAATAAATTTTGTAAAATTACTGCAGTTATCATCTGGAATCAATCTGGTATACAATAAATTAATCCTTCTCATAAAATAAACATTGCCTCCTGCACTTCAAAATCTGCAAACATACACTGTAGATGCTATAAGAATATCTCAATCTTGATTTCTTTGGACACTGAGAATCTGCACTAATACTGCACCTGGCACAAATAAACGATCTCTGCTTTCAATGTCTGACAGCAGTACAAACAAATACGCATATTTCAACTTTATTATTTTGCCCACTGTATTTCAGAAATTTTGAAATTTGTTTTATAGTCATTTGACAGCACTACATTTTTAAATGTTCAGATTTCATTCTAATCAATTTTTTGCTTTAGCAGTCCAATCTCAAGGCATTATGTATAAATTAATCAAAATCTTTCAATATACCTACATAACTTCCAGTATATAAACAAGCATAATATTTACATTCTCATAATCTATGTGAAAATTACCAGAACAAATTTAATACAGAAGTAATTGAATTCTGGACTCAATACCACCTGCTGGAGATTATTATCTAGTATAAAGTTTACTTCTTACTATGATAACTTAATCATCAGTAGACTAGTACTGTAATCTTGAGAGTCTGGATCACATAACTCATAAAAAAATGTAGTAGTGGAAGAAGCAATGTAATGGAACTTGCATTTTTTAACTAAGAATCCAAGTGTGAACTTTCACATTCCTATCTTTTTATTGCCTATTTTGTAGTAGCTCATGAAATTGGTATTAATAAATTAAGACAGTTTATATTATAGAGTTTTACATTTTGTTTCTACAGGTCTTTTATGCCTTTTTCCAGTTTACTGTTTTAATCTTCCTCAACTATCACTATGCTAGTAGACACCATTACTTTTTGCTTCAGTCCAGACTGGCTAGAAATGAATCTAATTATTTTGTAATTTGGGCAATGTTCTGGCAGACAGCAGGGCTTGGACATCCACTTCTGCTTTGAAGATACATGTTGAAAGAAAAACTTATTATTTTTTTCTGATAAAGTTAATAATTTTCATGGTATTCACTGAAAAATTATAATTCTGAAAAAAAAACAAATCAAACAAAACCAAATCAAACAAAAAAAGCACAAAATTTGGATACTTGAGATTATTACAGACTGCAGTAGAGTTATTGAAGCACTGTGAGCACCTGTTAGATATGTTTTATCAAAGAGTTAAGGGGAGATGAATGCCACTAAGAGCGAATAATGTAACAATCAACAACATATTGATCATTTCGTATAACACGCATCATAAGGAAGAAAATGGAATAACAGTTTCAAGTTATCACCAAAAACAAAGTGTATGCAAAGATGTTCTGCTGATCCTGCATTTACTAATTCTTTTGTGACTTTCATAGAGCTGCTACAGTCCTCTCTGTTTGTCCTAATATCAGATGCAAGCATATACATTTTATTACAATAAGCAATTATTAAGATAATATTTTCAAGAGACTTGCCTTTTCCACATCCATACACATGCACAAAGAACATGGAAATGAGGGAGGAATTACGTGCTCTGCAGAAATCCATGCTCATGGATGGGAAGCTCAAGGCTATTTGGCAGGTTTAGTGCAATCCTTGTTTCATTATTTCCTGCCACATGAACTATTCAGTGTCTTCTGGGAACTGCCGTTAACACACACCAGCCACTGGCCTCCTGGGACTGGTCTCTAAGACTTTGATAGGGCTTATTTTTGAAGGCTGCCTCACATTTCAACAGGGTTTTCAAATCTTAAACAATTAAAAGGCACCACATCAAATTAAAAGCTTTGCCATGTCATACTTTTGAAGTTACTACACATAAGCACTTTCCTCAAAGGTGTTATATTTTTTTTTCTGTTATAAATAATGAATTATGTCTAACAAAGAATGGTTACATGGCACAATAATGCATGTGATTCAGCTTCCATCAGTTTCCTTTAACTACTACTATTAAAATGGCCATTATTTTATGAAATGAGGTGGATGATGAGAAATATTTGAAGTCTGCCAGTACTCACATATTCCAAGGCAGTGGTCATTTGACAACCCCTGTGAGTCCTTCAACAGGGTATTTTGGAGGAATAAGAGTTAAATATAATGGGACTTTAATATTTATTGAATGATAAACTACTAATGTATTTTTTTTTCTTTTATTTTGCTTTTTTCTATGCACATTATGTTTTGATCCTCTTCTCAAACTTGGGCAAGTGAGAGGGCAGACATGAGAGACAGAGCTACCTGCAGCAGGCCTCCCTGAAATGTTACTGTTGTTTTCTCAGTGCTCTTTCCTACAAAACAAGATCAAATTATTTTCTACTCCAAAGTACTTTAACAAGTGACTCAGTTGTGAGGTGTCTATGCATAGGAAAAGGAAGTACAAGACTGTCATGACTAGGCATAAATTATTTGCTGTTAGCTATTCACCTTCTTAGTTCTCTCCCTGTCTTAATTTCCCCCAGTTGAAAGCAACTGTGAGGGTGGTAACATTAGTGTTGCCAGAAACTAATAAACATGCTACAAGTGTGTGACACATGCAGACCATTAGTCTGTGCCTGCACTGCCTCCTTGTGTATTAGACAGGCCACCAGTACTCCCCCAGTACAAAACAATGCCACAAAACAATGCAGAGCAGGGACTGTAAGAGGCCTTTTATACTTAAACAGCTGCATTCTTAGTTTGTCACAAGTCATAATTAAAAACGGACTGTGTTATGTAGATATTGGCCCACTGCTTCAAGAACAGAACTGATTAAAGCAGAACTGACCAGGGAGACTCTGTCTGATAATAAGATAAACAGTTGGCAGTGAGAGTAACTGAGCCTGTCCAAACTGTCCCCTGTTTGTTCCCCCAGCCCATGTATCTGTTTCAACTGATCTGCAACAAAAGAAAGCCTCAGATAAATCATAAAAACAAATTAAATTAAACATCAGAAAAGGCAATGTTTGAAAGTGTCGTGTTGCAAAACCATGACGGACTTACAATTAAAGGTAAATTTTAGTTGGCTGTTAAATATATTCAGAAATGGCAATAAAAATGTAGAGTTTTGACAGTTCTGACTTGTAATGGCAAAATCTGAAAACTAGATAGAAACTGAGAAACTAATCACTACACAAAATACGTATGTCTCATTTTCAGTTGTCTTAAATGAGGAAAATTCTGGTATCCTGTCATATTTTAGGAGACTTATTACATATTACACTAACTGCTTTTTAAAATTATTTTCTTGTGAACTATGTATAATTATGATTATAACAGTTTATGATTCCGAGAATAAAGTCATGCAAATGAGAAAGGAATGGTGAGTTGCTGTATCAATGACATTGTGCCGTCCTAAAAAGTATCAGTAGGTGAATCTTGAAAGATTTGGGAGTTTGGCTGAAACAAGCCCCAAGAACTTCACCTGAATTACCAAGCTGAGCTGGCAATGCCGCGTGATATTCAATACTTCCTGCTGCTTGCTGAACAGGATGGAAATGTGCAGTTTATATGCTGAAAAAAATGCCATTTCAGCAATATTTTTCTTTCTGCAGAGGGAGATCAAACTAATCTACAAGACAGCATGAGTAAGATCCAACAAAGTCAAAGAGACCAGGTAAGATAGTGATTGCTACTTTACTTCAATGAGCTTCACAGGTTGACAGGGTTAACATTCTCTTTTAACCTGAGGCCAAACACATAGCACTTTCCCAGAACAATTTCTGTCAGAAAGTCTTCCAGTCACAAATGTGCAGTCCTATAGATCCACAACCCACAGAGAAACTTAACGTCCCAGTCTTACCATACGCTGTAGCTCCTCAAATAGGTAATCTATCAGCATCAGGACTGTCCTTACTTCTGTGTATATTAAAGCTATGTAAAGCAAGAAAGGAGAAACTTCACGGATAATTACAAATTTGTCAGACTACATCTATCAATGTAAAGAACAAAGTTAATTAAAAAATTGGCTCCTTAATTGTGGCAAGGTTTTACGTAAATACAAGTCAGTTATTTCTCCTCTCTTAAAACAACATAGATGCACACTGATAAAACAGAGGGTTGGGGAGCTGAACGCATAGAAGACAACTGTGTGATATGGAGGTGTATGTACATAAAAGTAGCAAGGATGTAGGGGGCTCAAGAACAGAACGCATAGCCTCATACTGTCTGCACAGACAGGGCAGAATCAAGCAATAAACTAGTTTTTTTCAAAATGATCTTGGTCTCCATTATGACTAAGTAAACAAAACCAAAAAAAGCCTAAAATAATGCATCAGCTTCTGACAACACAAATTTCTTTGCTCTCCCTTTGATGCACAGAGAATCCACATAGGAAGGGTTCTTCATCCTTCCTTTCCTAAGTCACAACCATAGTTAGAACGATAACCATAGTGAACATGAAACTAAGAGACTGACCCCTATTACTATCTCTGCTGCTCACACAAAATCAACTGACAATTCAGGCTCTCCAAGTGAATTCTTCTCAAGCACAACTGTAATACACAGCTAGGTAACCAGCACTTGTAACAAAACAAAAGACACTCCATTCTCATAACACTAGCAAGCCATGCAGTGTCTGCGAAAAGCAAGACTCTTGAACTTTTATTGCCTTAAGCATTAAACATAACCCCAAGTCTAATAATTACTTTTATTGCAGCAAGGAGATCTGTACAAACTGTTTTAAGTTATAAGGCAACACTTACACCATCTCTGAACTAACACAATGGCTCACTAAAACATCAGAGGTGCTCTTATCTCAATGAGCTGTGCAGAATCCAACAATTATCCAGCATGCTCAAGATTTCATTTCCCAAATACTACCTCCTAACTCCACCCCAGCCCCTAATTTTAGATGCATACACATGGTTATCAAAAAGAATTTAAGTTAATTATGCCATACAATGTTCTATTCCTGCAAGCTTTGCAGAATCTGGCTATAAATGTGGGTCTTGAAAACATTCTTTTTCTATGCCGTCTTCAAGCCAATCTTATCCCTAGCCTTCACTAGACTCAGTCCTGAAAACAAGCCATTGGCCACTGATACCAATAAGCTGCTTCATATCACCAGCAATAAGCCATTCTCCTGAACTCCTGTTTTGTAGTGTAACCTTAATGACAACTGTGTATAGGCTTGGCAGATGAAAAGGACAGCAAACTGAAGATAAGATACTGGATCTTGATGATACCCAACCACTTGGTATCTCTAGATCCAGTCTGGATTGTCTATGAATTGTGCTGTTGAGTCCTCACCTAAACCTCCTGTTGACAGCAACCTTCCTAACTCCTCAAGTCTGTAAAAACTGACAGTGAACCAGGGCTCACCTGGAGGAAAGGAAAACCTCAACAGCTTCTATTCATATAAGCTGAGTCTTATTAATTCTTATTAATTCTTATTTCTGGGAACACAGTAGATTCTACCACAAGGTGTGGTACTTCCAATACCCTACCCTTAGCCTGTTTTAAACACTAACAACACTCTCTTAGGGCAAGTATTCCTACAGAGACTGACAGAAGAAAAGACAATATAAGGCTTCTAGCAGTATCTGCCCAATTGTCACCTTTATAGCCTTTGCAGAGTCCAACACTAATTTGTAATTTATACATAGGAACCTACTGATGCAATATAAGACAGTGTAAGTCTCTGGTTTTCATTTGTACCATTTCTGTGCTTACCTGTAGGGGATCCTGCAGAATAGAATATTACTCAGGGATGCAGACACACTATATTAAAAAAATCTGACCTCAAGTGCAATAAAAGCCTATTTCAGATCTACAGAATTAATTCTAACTGTAAAATAAAATCTAGACCCTTAGCTTATTTTTCCATCTGGTGTAGAAATATTACCTTATCTTGAGGAAGAAAATTACAAAAGACTTTGGCTGTTAACTACATTAGCACAAAGCATGCTGCCAAGATTTTTATTTATAAGGAATGAATTTAGCTGTCAATACTTTATTTTCCTAAGCCTTAAACCCTCTGCCTAGCACCAGACTCGTTTTCAGCCGACAGGACACTAAGGCTTTGGTTTCTGTCAGCTGGCATAAGGTCCTGGCTTCTGCAAATGTGCATGTCCTTCTCGTCTCCTTATTTCCCATAGGTTCAAAATGCAAGTGGAAATTGTGACAATTCAGAATGCAAGTATCAGAATTAAACTCATTTCTAATAGTGGTTTTCTTTTTAGGAAGGGCACCAATTTCTATAGGATATTGCAACACAGTACATCAGATTATATTATTGCCTCCCTGCTAATAATCTTTGGCAGTCTTGCATAGTTGAGCATTGCTCAGGGTTTAGGACAGTTTTGATTCTCAAACCCTAAATCTATTACTTGAACACTGGCTTTAATTTGAATTGACTAGCACATAAGGAAGTAACCTGCATAGTTAAAGACAACATTAATCGATTTCTACCAACACACTTAACTTTTGGGTTAACTTGTAGAAAGGTATCATACTCTGAGCTCTTTTTAGGCTAAAACCTTCAGCCTAAACATAATTGTCATATCTACCTCCTAAACAGATACTCTAGAAGTTCCTATAGGACTGATACAGCTCAAGGCATAGGTTTCTATCAACACAATTACTATCTCCAGGGGCCAGCAGGGTCCAGGAACAACCTGGCTTCTTAAGACTTCATAATCCTCTGCCCTAAACCTGTGCCAAATCTTTTAGATTTTCTTACTGTTAACAGTGACATGAATGCCCACAAGGAGAGACTTCATTAGTTATCTGTTTCTATCAACAGCAATCTCTGCAGAATATACAAAATCCAAATTCAAAAATAAAAGAGAATTTCCCAGACTGCTACCAAACCCTATATATAACTTGTCATATATAAATTATGGGAAGACAAGGGCTAATCACTGTAGTATCAAACTGTAAGGAATAATGGATTTTCTAACCCAAGCCTCCTCAGCCTTCTGAGGGGACTGTCAGATTCGCATTAGAGTTCTTGATAATTTAATTTTCAAAATCTCACCTGTTTTAATGTCCTACAGTAAACTAGTATGTTTACTCTTCATATTCCAAAACCCTAACTTAACCCTACCCAAACCCTAATTTTATGAAACCTGGCAGCTGAGTCCTAAAACCAAAGAAAAACACTGTACAGCTTCATGTTTTCTCCCAGAGAACTCTAGAGGGGAGCAGGAAGTGATGCCAGATGAAAAAAGGGAGGAGGAGACAGAAGCAGACAATGGGAAAGGAAGGAATGGAAAAGGAAGACAAGCAACCACTAGAAGAGAAGCAACTCCAAATGGGACCAGTATCAGCTTGAATCTGGCCTTGCTATCCAGAAAGATTTGATAATCCTGTATTGTAAACTACATGTTACTACATAAGGAGGAAGTAGTCAACTGTCCTAGAATTTAACTCCCTGAAGACAGAATCACAAAATCACGCAATCATCAAGGTTGGAAAAGACCTTCAAGATCATCAAATCCAACTGTCCACCATACAGCCCCTAACCACTAAACCATCTCCTGAAACACATCTACCTGTTTTTTTAATGCCTCAAGGGACAGTGCCTGTACCACCTCCCTGGGCAGCCTGTTCCAATGCCTCACCACTCTTTCTGTGAAGAAAGCTGTGAAAAGATTATAATTGGGAATTTTATATCACATATTATCCTGGTTAACTTCTTTGTAACTGTCTGCAATTAACTTTCAGAGCACAAAAGAAATTTATTTTTCCTGATTTCCTAGATGCGGGCTTGAGCCTTTGTTTTAACATCAAACTTTCTTAAATACAAAAATATCCCTTGTTTCTGTCAGCCAAATTCCAGCAGAAGAGTTATTTGTTTATGATGGATCATCCTTAATGTAAAAGAAAACACAGGTTATTGTCTTGCTTTTATCCAAACTTGTTCTTATCTTCATGATCCTGAATAATAGAATGCAATTTTGATGGTTTACATTTTAAACTCTCAGAGTTAACCATATTAACATAAAAGGGGATAAAGCCCTGCAGCAAAAGAGAGGTATAAGCTCCTACCAGCTACAGCCCTCTTCCCAAGTCAGCAGACCATCTGTTTCAAAGAGCAGTCATGTAATTTAATCCTTTAAATCCCTAACTCAAATCTTAACACTAACTTTATTCCTGACACGGGCCTAGAAGTTTTAATCTCTCACGTTGGTGTTTCTAGTGGCAACTGCAATTAGTGCACATTCAGTTTAAAAATGTAAGGAATTTTTCACCAGAAACTGTACAAATTCAACCTTCAATGCACATACAGCAACAAATACACATCCAATTTGCAGTCACATCACAGTCTTGCTTTTGGAGCTGTATAAGGTTGCACAGTGCAGCTGCATCCAGCCACTCCAGCTTTGTCTATGTCAGATGAACAGGTTTCTTTACATTCTCAACAGAAAAAAAAAAAAAAGTAATGCTAATATTTCTGTAGTCTTTTGGTACCTGAGCTAATGAGTACTGAACTATGCTGGTTCGTATTGAGTTTCTTTTACTATTGTCTGTCCTTCCTAATTCTTAGGCATCTGACAGAAAGAATCAATGAACACTGAACCATTCCCTAGCCCAGAGTTTGGTGAGGCACAGAGAAAGCCTTGGCTTCATCCTTCAAAACCTTAGATAATGTAGCTGGGGATATTCAGTGAAGCTGTAAGCTATTACTGGTAGTAGCAAATGGCATATAACACACTATAGAATCGTGGAAAGAAATACTGACATTTATTTTGTCTATATGCATGTGTTCATATCTTTCTCTCCCTTAAAAGTTACAAAATGAAACCCATTCACATTTCACCTAGCAGAGAGCATTCCACTAATCTCCTTTTGTAAGACATCTTTTTTTACACGGGTTCATTTCACTAAAGCAGAATAACTCTTTTCTTTCCAGTATTAATCATACAACATAAAACTCTTAGAAAACATAGTTCTGCACCAAAAATGATATGAGGATTAAATATCTACCTACATAAAAAATAAATCAAAGTCATAGAGAAGGCAGTGGGTGATGAACTTTTAAGAAAGCCATTTATTTTGCAATATTCACTTCTGTGCTGTGCACCAAACCGGAGGAAGAAGTTTTAGAAGGCATCAACATCTTTGTGAAGCTAGAAACAAAGTCAATGGCCCTGAGATACAAGGAAATCAACAATAAGAGCATGCTTTTCCTCACAGTGCGTCAGTTATTGCTGGTGAAATGACCCCTTTATATAATAAGGGAAGTCCCCTGCTTTTGGTGGCATAAGGGAATATGTGAGGAAAAACGCAGTACGATTGCAAGACAGCGAAAGAACATCTCACTTACAGTTACATTTCAGTACAGTGCAATTAGTCTGAACAATGTGAAAGCACTGCCACTGTGAGTTTCTTGTAAGCTACAGTGGTCCAAGGAAAGAAACATATTTTTTTCTCCATAGTTCCTAACCCCTCCCCCTCTCTGCCCCAAAATACAACAATGACCCATCTGTGCACATACAAGAGAGCGATTCCTAATATTTAAACATGGACTAATCTGCCAACATTGACATATCAGGGACAGAACATAATGAATGTCACAGTGCTTAGTCTTGAAGAGTAATGAGGAACAAGAAAGACGATGGAACGAACAAGCCACTGTGGATCACAGTTGCTTTAAAAAATAACAATATTCACTTCTCTTCTGTTTTTCTCTGAAAACACGTTCATGTTTTAACCTTCTTTCAGATTCAAGAAAGAACGTGTTTCTCTTGAAATTACATCTAAGTACTGAAATTTTCTGCCAAAAGTTTTTTAAGAATAATTTTATGGCACTGGTAAAGCTTATCTATGCTCTAAATCGTTATCTATTCTTTGACATATTTTCATTGCACCTAGGCTGCAATTACTTCACTCTGAAACATCACGCAATTAAGAAGATTGCAAACAATGACTAAGAAAATCAGTTAAATGAAAATCAATAGTCCTTAAATACTGAATTTGACAGGCTGCAACATATAGATCTTCACCTAAATGGCATGTAGCTTTTCTCTTTTGACTGCAGAATCTGATGGTAATTTATTATGTGTTTGTGTGGCTTGATATGCCAGCACACAAAAAAATCTGAGCTAGCTCTAAAAAAAATGTGGTTCTGGTACTAGAATTAATATAGAATTATACAGAATTGTATATAAACATAAGCATGCTACTTCATCTGGATTAATATATTTTCCTTCTAATGCCTTGCGGGGATCTAAAATTCTGCTAAATATGCAGCATTTTGTCCTGTTGTTCTGCTTCAGATTGATGTACGACCACAATAATCAGGGATATCTTTCCACTGATGCTTTGGGGGCTGAACCACATCTCCTCAAATTTAAATAACTGCAAAGGCACTGTATTAAATTACTATTCTCTACATATTTCTTTGTCACCACCTATCTGAAATACTTCTATTTCTTCTCTTGGGCAGGGACAGAAATTTTTCTTTCTACAGTTTAGCTGTATTAATTTAGGCTAACAGGAGGGCTCAAAAAAACCCCAAAACAAACACCAGAGAGGCACTGTGTGATAGGAGACTGGAAGTAGCAAGAATGCTGGTGACAGAAAGACACATAATTTAAAAGCATGGAGAGGAAATTTGAAACTTCATGGCATATGAGATTTTCCAATGACAAAGTATGAAGTAAAAAGAATAAATTGCCATTGAGGTGTAACATTGTAACCAAGGAGGATGAAACTTCAAGGAACTAACTAGATCTGTTCTAGAAAGCATTTAGTGAATGACTGAGAACACCACAGCCTGGTATGGCAACAATAATAGTACTAATAATCAGTTCCTGACTTTTGGGGGACCATATGTGGTTATGGTTTAAGACAGACAATTGTAAGACCAGTTCTGAAGGCATGTGCTTTGAAACAGAACAATAGGATAGATATGACATTTTGGTGCTCCACAGCTGTAGTGTGACCAATGACTTGAAGTGCCAGAATAACCTCATGTACCTCCTTCACAGAATGGCACCCAATGCGCAGCATTTAAGGGAGCTCAGAGGTAACTGTGCTATGCATCTCAGCCCCCTCATTTACAAATGTCATGACAATGATACCAACTATTTCAGAAAATACAGGACAGAAAGAGCTAGGTATACTACTAATACAGTGCAGTAAACGTAAGATACTGTGGAAAAGGATAATACACTTCTAAAATTTAGTTTGACAGTAACATATAAACTGTATGGTTATTAATTGTTTTAAGACGTTCAAGTAGATAGAGCTCAATTAAGGCAAATTTAAAAAATTTGCACTAAAATGTGATCATAATTTTCTCTTAATTCCCAGCGGAGTCAAGGCAGAAGCTGGTCCCTTTGGATGATATCCAGCAGACCTGCTGCACGACTCAGCTCTGCCAGGGAATTCCACTGGCTGCAAGTCTGTCTCCGTCACTGCTGCACAAGTGGGATAGCAGGACACAAATGAGAACGGGAGGTTTCTCGGGCAGGAGCTATGAAACCTTGTTCCCCCATTTCCACGACATGGTAAGGCAGCAAATGTCGACACTCTTTGGTGGCGGGCTTCTCCTTCATCACCCAGCTCCCTCCTTTCTTACAGCGACCTTAAAGCGAAGTCCTCGGAGATCCCCCAAGGTTGTGTGAGAACAAGTTGAGCCTGGGAGCGGCTGTGAGGGCCGGGGCTGTCACCGCACCAACGCCAGCAGGCAGAATTTCGGGGTGCCCCAAGGGCCACCCCGCAGCAGGCCCTCAACTTAGCGCTCCGGCCCCTCTCACGCACATCCCCCCCGCCCCCTGCTTTCCGCGTGTCCCTAGTGTCGCCCCTGCCCGCCCCTCCCGCCCCCCGCAGCACCCCCACAGGCGGGGAGCGGCGGCCGGCAGCGCCGGCACTGCGCATGCCCCGGAATGCGGGGCCGCGGCGCGGTGGGGCGCGGGGGGCGGCGGCGGGGCTGAGGGAGCCGCGGGGCCCGGTGACAGGACACCCCAGCCGCGTCCCCCGCCTCCCTGCCGTTCCCCAAGCGCCACAGAGGCCCGATCTCCGCCGTCCCGAGGGCCCGCGATGCCGGGAAGGGCTGGCGGCCGCCGAGCGACCGGTGTCCCGCCGGCGAGGCGGAGGGCGGTGCTGTGGGCGGCCGGGGGAGCCGCGCGATTGGCCTCCGCCCGGCTCCTGGCTTGTCAGTTGGGCTCCAGGGGTGGCCCTGGGAGCCTCTCGCCCAGCCCTCTGACGGGATGAAGCCTTTAGGGGGATGCGGCGCTCTTTGCATTTTGACTAAAGCCCCTCATCTCCCTTCAGTCTGAAGGCAGGGCACCGGGGCGGACGGGTCGGAGGGGCTTGCGCAAGGCCGGGCAGAGAGCGGAGGGTTGAGAGAAAGAAAACCCCTCTTGGTATACCACGTATGGCTCTATAGGAGAAATCATCTCTGGGAATATAGTGGAAAGGACGGAGCTGGTATAAACTGAGAGCGCCCGGGTTCAATTCACACTTGTGGGTGCCTAGCATGGAGATGCAGAGATGGTCTCCAAGGTGGAAAACAAGAAGGTGGCCCTGGGACTCGGCTGTAACTGTGCTCATCACCTTCGCTATCCTCCGGGCTGCAGAGGTCAGAGGAGGTAAGAAAGCAAAAGGGAGCTGGGGAGTCCAGTCGCCTCTTTTGGGGAGAAGGACCCAGGACACGACTGAGGCCGCGTTTCAGAGGAAACCTGGCAGGGCAGCTCCTCATGCTGGGAAGGCGAGAGGACACGAAGGCGCCTGGGGCCGGCTCGGGGCACGGAGACCCGCTTGGAGCCCCCGGCATCGCGGGCAAGGGACGTCCCTCCCAGGTGCCACGGAGGGATGGTTCCCATTCAGCCTCAGCATTTAACTTTGGATGCCGCTTTAATGCAGTACAGGGGATGCGCTAGCGGGGTGAGAAGATTAAAGAAATACTTGTTGAACCGAGTGATTTATCCTCTTCCACCACTAAACTCAGTGTTGTGGAGTGTGCGTCTGATTTTCAGTTCTATTGAATTTACATAGTCGTTACTCTGCTAAAGTTCACCAAGTGAACTTATTAAATGGAGCGACAACTATCTGCCCTCTCCTCAGAGGGGCGAGGAAAGGGAAAGTTGGGGGGTGGAGGCTCCGCTCTCATTTTCGCCATTCTCCTCTCTTCTGTATTTCCCTTTTCAAAGAGTTTCGGTGGGCGAAATGTTTTCCAGGACGCGAGGGGAGGAATAAATACATTCGGAGGGCCAGCCTTTGAGGAGAACAGCTCCCGGCCCCGCGGCGCCCCGCAGGTGGTGTGCGCAGCGCCGGGCCTGGGATGCCCCGGCGGGGCTCGGGGGGTGCGGGGAGGGGGGGCTCGGGAGGCTCGGCCTGACGGTCGCTGGGCTCCGCACGGGCAGCGTCAGCGCCTGGGCGCAGTCCCCAGCTTCCTCCCCCTTTTGCAGCCTCCCCGAGGGGATCGAGTGGTCCCTTAGGCGACCGCGGACCTGGTGGGCAGGGTGCAGCCTGCTGGGGACTTGCAGTGGCAACAGGAGCCCGGCAGCAGCGCCGCAGCTTCAGCAGAAAGGGATCGCTGCCCGCCTCTGCACCACCCCTCTCGTCCCCGCACTCTTCCCCTCCGCACCGCTCCCCGCCGCGGCGCAGCCCCCGCCAGCCGCGCTGTCCCCTCCGGGCGCCGGCGAGGCGCTCCGGGCTTTTGAGATGTGCTCAAACATTCGCCAAGCTGCAGTGTATGTTCTCCCGTGGCGGGAGCGCTTTCCTTTCCTACCGGGGATGCAAATGCTGCCTCTTCCTCCCTTTCTCCGTCCATCCCTACCGCCGGGGCCCTCAGGGGCATCTGGGGGCCAATCTGGCAGGGATTGAAGTTTATAATTTTCTGTGGGTCTGATATCCATGAAGGGTCTTAACTCTCCGAAAATAAAGGTTTAATTTGTATGTATTTAGTATTGTAAAAAGGTGTTTCTCGTCCTGAATTCCCGCTTTATGAATCAACAGGCGTCCCTGAGGGAGCACAGTGAGATGGTCAGTTTCCATTCAAGCCCGTTATACCTAAACACAACCTTGACAGTGTCAGATCAATCAGTGCTTCTGCCCCCTGCTGGCCCCATTTCTGAGAGGGTTTGGAAGGGGTCAGATTTCATCCCAGTTGCAATTCCACGGACTCCAGTGGAGTTACACCCAGGTTGAATTAACCTCGCTGAGCTTCAGGGATTCGGCTTCTCATTACTATGCCTAAACTAAATTTCTTTAAGAAGCAATACCGTCCGCAAAGGCAATGATACATTTCTTACCCCACTTTTCACGTGACCATTCACAGTAGATCTGACCTAATTAAATTGGATTCAGGTCGATTATCTTTACCTAATGGGTTGGGTGCAAATTAAAATTTAATGGTTTATCGTGTTTGTAGAATTCTGAACAGAACTTAGTTCTTGAACTTTTTTGAAACACAGTATGCCATTTGCTTAGAAAGTACAGGGAGATGTGTGTTTAAGGCTTGATGTGTTATTGAAGTCAGTAACAGTTTTTCCATTGACTACAGAGCGAGTAGAATTTGACCTAATTTCCTTAATGGAGTAGAAGGAAGATATTTCTGAATTGTCTTTTATGAATTCTAATCCTACTTAAAGTAGTTAAAAGATAAAATAGGACATACTGATTCATATTTGAAAGTAGGAGAGGGAAAATCCCAAGGAATAAAAAATAAAAGAGTATACTACAGCAGTTAAACAATATGACTAAATGAAAATGCTGGGTAAAATATTAATCCTTACAAACTGTGTTAAATTAAATTCTATATTCTTCAATTGTCTTTTCATAAACTACTCCAATATAAAGAAAATTACATGGTGTATTCATATAAAGTGATGTAGCAGTTCTTTTTAAGACAACAGAATCCATTTCATGTACAGAAACCTCAAAAGATTCCTAAAATTCTTGACTGTTTTTCAAGTTTCTTTATTTAACACAAAAAAGAAAGAGAAGTATGAGGTGCATTTCATCGTACCAAGAAAGGGAGCATGAAGATCTGATTAGGCTCTGTAATTTCTTTAGACAGAAAAAGTTAAAGTGAGAAGAAACTGAGTGGGAAAAGTAGTGACTCATATTGGGTCAGCTCAGTGCCTACCAGCTCTTAAGGAGCTCTTTTTAGAAAATGTTTTTGCTTTATGACTTGGCTAAAGTAAACAACATTCAGTTTTTTAAAAGACATCCTTTGATTTCCTTTCCCCTTCCTCACCTTTAATGCTAAATCTCTTGGTAATGTGTTTGGAATGAATAAACTCATTTAGTCAAAATGGCATGGCTTCAACACTATAAATATTTTGTAAGGGCCTGGCATCAATGCACTATTGTGATGCTGATTTAAATTTCATAGGCAAAAAATGAAAAATCAGTCCTTTTATTATTTATAATTTTTTCCCCAAGCAAATGGAAATCCAGTTCTTAATCTGTGAGCAAAAATATTCAAAGATTCTTACTGAAAATTAGGCTATAAAGCACACACACACACACACATATAATACACTTGGAGTTTCTGTGTGAATGACGAGCAGATTTGTTTCTAATATAGAACAGATAATTTTTACAGTCATCTTAGGAAATACAGGCTTGGAAACTAGTGGGAGTTGTAAGTGCAGAAGGAATGCAAACTGGGCCCACTAGTGATGGCAAAATGAGTTTTCTTTGTGGATGCACATTTAAACACTTATTTGTAATTGGTTAGTAAGTTGCAGTGGGAAGATACAAATCTTCCATGAAAACTGTTTCATGTATCCAGCCAGTCTGAACCTGTACAAAAGGTGTTTTAAACTCAAAAAGTATGAATCTCTTCTCAGAACTGCTAGTGATGTAAAACACTTTTGATTTTAACTGATCAATTAACTTTTCATGTTGAGAAATTATATAAATATTTTCATTGTTCCTTTATTTTACAGTGAAATGGCCTTGTGTGTTAATTTTAGTTTAATGGAATGCCATTAACCTTCAGAAACAGAGGACATAGAGGGCTTTCTTAGATAAATATTCACAGAATTATCCAGAGTTATTACATCAAAGGGTGATTCCACTAGATTCAGCTGGTGGTCCTAGCTGAGGTTTTTCTGAGTGCCAGGGATCAGCAGGTGAAATGGTCTGGTCTGCCTAGTGTAATGCAAGAGACACCTGCATGTCTATGTATGTTTTACTATATAGTTTAGGTTTTAAAAATTGTTTCTAAGGTAAAAGAACTATTTCAACTTCAGCAGCAGACATATGACACAGAAAAATGAGTGGGATTTGTTGTAGATTCTCTAGAGAGAATTGTAGTGAATCTTTGCATTTAATTTAGAAGGAGACTTCACAAGGATCCTGGAAAGTACCATTCAGGCTACAGGAAACTGTCTGCAGAAAAGAAATTCTCAATGTCATTTTTGTATATATATCAAAAAATGTATTTTTATGGAATTACATAGAGAATACCCACAAACATTCAGTGTTTTTTGGCTTGAAATAATCTCTATGCCTAGCACCTGTCATTGGAATGTCACTAGAAAAAAATATTTTTTTAATATAAAACCTTTCCTGGTGCTATGGTGTTTTCTGATTACTGAAAAAAGAAAAAAGAAAAAAGAAAAGAAAAGAAAAGAAAAGAAAAGAAAAGAAAAGAAAAGAAAAGAAAAGAAAAGAAAAGAAAAGAAAAGAAAAGAAAAGAAAAGAAAAGAAGAAAGAAAGAAAGAAAGAAAGAAAGAAAGAAAGAAAGAAAGAAAGAAAGAAAGAAAGAAAGAAAGAAAGAAAGAAAGAAAGAAAGAAGAGAAATAAGGCCCATAATTGTATCTAAATTGCAGCATAATAAAAAAACCCCCATGGCATTACTACTAAAGTGAAGTTATACCTAAAACACACTGGAGCAATTATCTCTCCCGGATTTGTTTTGTACAGTGGTGAACAGTAGGGTTTCCATCTGCCAGCAAGCTTAAGAAGTTGCTTTTCTTTGTAGAGCGCTCTGCTTCTTTTCAGAAGAAATCCTCCCAGCATTGGTTAATTTATCGTTCTTCTGAGTATTTGTTGATAATAAGGGAGAATAAATTGAGCAGAGCTTGGGAGAAATCTCATGTTCTAAGAATGCAAAGTCTCATGCAGTGATGAAGATTTGCCCTCTGGATGGACACAATTGAGAGTAGTAGCTTAAAAGAAATTAGGTGAACACACACGCCTGTTGCAAGGGCTTATAACTGTACTACTCTCTCAAATACCAAGTTTACAGACTGTACATGTAAGGATTAATTGTTGACCCTGTTATTACAATAGCAGTAGAATTTGGCAGAACTTTAATTCTTTTTAACACATTATCACACATAAGGGATTGTAAAATCCTTCGTAAATTCCAGGTCTGGGACTTCACTGTATGTCAAAGTGTTAATGCATACAGTATGTGAAATAGAAGTTATTTGGCAGAGCTGATATTATGGAAGCAAGCATTTGCTGCAAAGCAAATTGAAGGGTGTATTATAAATTGTATTTAAAAAAATTAAGATCCTGATCCTGCTATGAATAATGTCACTGACAGCTATGAATTAACTTAGTTATGAGTTAAATTATGGTCACACTGTTACAGCATTACTGTAGTCTACATTTTACCTAGTCTGTCTCTTACCTGTGTATTTATTCAAATTATAATAGTAATCTGAGAGGCTATAAAACATTCATAGTTTATAAAACAATAAAATTAAGGTGTTACAACCTTGCTGCCTGCCTAGGTGGAATTTCTGCAGATATCAGTAGAATGCAGACTTGGGTCTGACTTCCTTGCATTGCTCTCAAAAGGGAGATAATACCTTTAACATCAGTGAAAGTATGGTGAAAGTTTTTGTATTATTTAAAAAATAATTTGGTTGTTTCTCTATTGAATTAAATTGAGTTACTTTAAATGGCACCATTAGTAAATCTTGTGCTTAGCTTTCTATCCTTGTAGCTGAAAAGTGTACAAATGTTCCACATTTGAAAACTCCTATTCATTAGAAGATATTTTTTAAGTCTCTTGGGATTATTTCTGAATTAATACCTTGAGCGACAAAGCTTTTAAGTGGGCCCAATTTCTTTCATGTTTAATTGCTGAAGGAACACCTTGTCTCTTCCTGTAGCAGTGTAGACTGTGGGTTTTTTTGATATGGTAATAGAAACAGGATACTCCAAGAATTTAATACTTGTTTTGCTGATTTTCACAGCTGGAAGTACTGTCTCTACAAAAAGATCTTTAGCAGGGGCCTCAATGCAGTTAAACACTTGGACTGCAGTTTTGATACAATCTGCTGTGGTGTAAAATAGGAATAACTCCACAGCAGTATTGAGACAGGTGTTCAAATATTGTTAACTGATGGATCAATACTGGTCTGCACCAGATGATGAACAAGCCCAATCTTTTGTGGGTAACAAGTGAAACAGTTTTATGGAATCGGTATCAGATCTTTCGTGTTTGATCGTAGTCAGTGTTGCTGAACAAGTGATAAAAGTATAAACTCTAGTCTCAAATAAGGTTTTAAATAATTAAATAGTCATGTTTTGTCATAAAGTATATAAAGCAAATACAAAACATCAGTCTCAAAATTTAGGTTACACTCCAGAATTGTGCAACATAACAAAAACCAGAAATAACTCTTCTTATTTTTGATGAATATTTCTGGTAAATAAATAAGCCTGCAAGGTAATCTTGTTAATTATCTGAGTGTGTAGTTACATATAAGCAAGTTTTCCACTGGTTTCAATATGGGTTTTAAGTTTTTTTGGTGTTTGTTTTTCTTTTTTTTACTGTATGAGCGTTAGAGTTTGGTCTTTAGAAGAGATATATAGTTAGTAGTTGGTGAGTATCAAAATGTGTCCCATATATACATAGGTTATCTTTATTGTCTTAGAAATACTATTATGTATTTAGTAGATTTTGCAGCATAAAAAGTCAATGAAAATTTTCCAAGTAACTGGTGTGGAAACAGAAGTAGTTCTGAGCAGTTTCCCTCAAGCTCTCTCTGTTGGTGAAATAGTCATTCATAGGCCATTTAAAGCATTCCTGTATGCATCTGGATAATCTCTAGTTCTTGTAATCATTATATATGAAAGCACTGCAATAACACCTTTTTCTAAAAAAGTTACAGCCAAGATCCTGATTACCTAATTCATCTAAAACCTAACATGTAGGAAAATATTTAATAGGTAAAACAACCTTGAAGTATGTCTCTAGAAATACATACTTGGGCAATATATATTCAGTTAATCTCAGAAAGTTTTATTTTGGTACCTAGAAAAAAAACAAATGGCTTGATTTTCAGGAGCGCTGTGTAATTACTATAGGCAGCTTAACTGGTTTCATTCTTGTACCTGGAGGATGCCCTGTATCTCAATTTTGCAGCCTAAAAACCAGAGAGTTCATATTGTCCAATTCTGCAATGTCCTTTTAGTCTATATCTATGAAAATTATTGGAACCTTCATAAAGTTCACTGCAGAACCAATTATTTTGAAGCTTGTTCTCAGAACAAGTATTCTGGAACATGTCTGGGCTCTGTAGAGAGTTGGAAGGCAAGTGATTCTCAGACTGCCAATCCCAAAAGCCTTTGGGGAAGTGCAGATCCTGTCCTACAGCTAAAGTAGGAAATGCTAAGGACAGAAGAGTGTTGGATCCTTTTCTGGTGCTTAAGACACCTGTGTCAGAACTGCAGGGAATCGTTGCTTGGGATACAGAGACTAGAGCCTGCAGTGGAAAGGTGATTAGAGTCCTTTCTAAGAACTGGAAAGCTCAGTGAAGCATTTTGGGCATAACATGCTTTTGAACTCCTGCTCTTGGATTTTTATTCCTGTATTAATGCCTAACAGATGAAGACCATAGTAAATTAAGAAGTACAGTTAATAATAATGTTACGTATTTCTGTTTTTAACCGAAGATATCCATCATACCTGCCCACAATAAGTGTGCAAGAGTGAAAATAAAACCAAAAATATTTCTACCACATTAGAAATAGCACAGATTTCTAGTAATAGATGGGTCTTGTACGCTATCCTAAAGGTCAGCAAACTAAGTTTAACAAATCCAGATTCTAATACTGCTAATAAAACTTTCTTATTGATAATTTGGCAGAGTGGCAGCCTTTATTACTCTGTCTGCTCTAGCAAACTTAGGTCTAGCTGATAAACTAAACTACTTGCTAATTGCTGATGGAATCAAAAACTGGACTAATAATCTGGGAGAAGGAATGCAAGGTGGAGAAAAAGTTATCAGGTTTCACAGCAGGAGAAATGCTGAAACACCTTGACAAATGGTCTCTAAAATAAACCTATGTAGAAGAACTTTGACACAATCTGTATTTAAAAAAAAAACACAACAACCCACACTTCTCCCTTTTTCTGGTGTGATAGCAGAGTTCTGAGAGGTCAACAGCAGAAACTGAAGACTAGTTACTCCTTCATATGAGTTTTTGTTCATGAAAAAATTTTCACCTCTTACATTCATTACACTTTATACTGTCTAATGAGTGTCAGTTAGAAACCTTCATCATAATAGTCTTTACCTTTACCCACCTATAGAAAACATAGAGAGTCCTTAGAATGAGCACTTATAGTTAAGATACAAAATTTTAAGAGAAGTAAATAAACAAAATAACTATTATAGCTTTAATAGGTAGCATAGTTTCAAAAAACTATGGAGAAGCCAATACCTTCTATCTAAGTTCCTAAATATATTCCTAGAAATCTAACCATAGATAGCCTATTATCAAAGTCTTATCCACAAATATAAGGCGTCCTTCATCAGTACCCACCTAATATGCATATTTTAGCCTACCAGGCTTTAATAGCTTCTACTTTTTACATGGTCTGTCACAGTAGATAAAACTGGACTAAACTTAAAGAAACCACTTCAGTTAGAATTGAAGATTAATGTTTCAACACTCCTAAATTTTATTTTTGTGGTGGTTCCATTGGCACAGATTACTGGCAGAATGAAACATATTTCCATGGAAAAATATGAAGTAAAATAATAGTAGTTCAGAAACATTAGTCTTCCTAAATCTCTCAGATCATTCTTTTTGCTGGGGAAAATTAAGCTCTTTTCTACTCTTGGATTGTATCTCACCAACTATGGATTATTGATTATAACTCTTACAGACTACTTGTGGAGTTATCACTGATAAATTTTCACTTTCCCATTAATCAAAAGAAGGACATTGCTGAAGAATTACAGTAACTCGAGAAGTTATCTGTTTACTGTATGTGAAAAATATATTATACTGTTTATTATATCTGAAAAAGGAAAAGCCACAGTTACCAAAATGATTAACGGCACAGCTAACAGTTGCACACTCAGTTTGCTAAGGTATATCTGTAAATTAAAGAATACTGTCTCTTTTTTTCCCCTTGAGTTTTATTACTGTTTGCATTTAAAGTACGTCCCCCAGCGTACAATCTGGGAGCATCCTGTAAATTATGTAGGTGAACATAGCCTTTAAACAGGGATTATTGTGCTTGAACTCTCTCATAAAATTAGGAGACTAAGACCCAGGATTTACCAGACTAAAAATATAATAGTATTTCAAATTCTATGCTTTAGTAGGCATTTGAACAGAAAGAAAAATATTTTAGTCTAAATGAGTTGTCCTCTGAACAACTTCTTATGGGAATGAATTTTGTAGCCAGAAGTTGCTACCACAGACAACTTTCCTGTCTGTCCTCAAGAGTTTCACTTTGAGGCCTGACAGTGAATTCCTTCCTTGTGAAAATGCAGATGACCGTTTCCTCTATATACCCTATCTTCAATAAAAGTCTGTCTTGAGCTATTTAGTCCTTAGTCACCAGCACCTTTAGCTGCAGCTAAAAATGCTTTGCTCTACAGTTCACAGAAAGAGAACAGATGTCAAGTTTGGTGCAGCCAATATAAAAAGTTTCAGGGCTCTGTTAATTTCTTGCTGCAGCTTCTAAGGGGCTTGCAGCGTGTTCCGTGAAGAACAGAAAAAACCTCAAGGTGTGGGACTTTCTAGAAAAGGACAGTTTCCCATTCTAACTTCCTTAGTTACATCTTTAGGAATAATCAAATTCACTCAAAAGAACTCTCAGTTCAATAAATAATACCTTTTTCTATTTGCATATTCTAAGTCTAATGAGGACAGCTGCATGCATCTGTGATAGGATCACACTAGATACCTGACCTCTTAAGATCTAAGACATGAAATACTGAGTGATAGCCAAAGCAGTGGGGGATCACAGCCACTCATAGAATTGACCCTGCTTCTCAGTACAGATTTATGTGGGAAGGGATGGTTAGAAACTTGTCTGATAACCAGTTAGCCTATATAGGTCAAAAAGAGTTTCTGAGGAAGCACTCACAAGTATGCAGAAAAATTTTTCTTCTGCAAGTGAAAAAGTCTCTAGTAATAGTGTCCAGGTAATTTTTCCATCAATGAAATTAATCTGACACAGAATTTGTAAATTGATTTGTGACAGCAACAGATACAAATGACTAGTAAGATACTGTGAGTGGAAGATGATACATTTGCTAAGAAACAGGAGCTCAAGTGTTTCATATGCTTAACTGTAGATTTATTGACACATGCACATTAACTGCTTAGGGTGATATGAGACACAACATTCTAGTTACGCAGAACAATACAGCTATAATTTTAATGTGTGTTAATGGCCTAACATTCACATACCTAGCATTTTCATTCATATCACTCACTAGATTGATTTGAGTAAAGTTATGTGATTTGAGTAAATTTACATGGAGAATTTCTTTTGGTTTTGGATCAGTAGCTAGGAAATTGTAAAAAAGCATCTGTTGTAAATCAAAACATTTTCATAAATGCAGTCATGAAAAGAAAGCTAATGAACATTACAATGTGATTGTAGTTATAAAGATAATGTGTATAGATTTAATCCTTTTATTCAAAATTGTTGCTTCTGGTATAATTCCAAACATTATATTGCTGCCATTTGATGCACTGTTGGTCCATCTTTATTTGTGTTTTTGTGACCCTGCCCTTGCAGGGTCAAATGGGCTTTATCACAAAGGAGAATTTTAATGGAGGCTACTGAAGGACAAAAGAAAAATTGTATTGCCTGTCACTAAGATATCAAGTTTGCCATGTTTTCAGTTACAGGCAGGATGCGTATTTTATAACCTAAGAAGAGATATTTGAACACCATTCATTTAATTACCATCAGCAGTTAAATTAATCTAAATGTTATGAACCAGACCTGACCATTCCAAAGCAATTTTTCTTGCATCTGGTACAACTTGTCCCAGTCTTGTAATATATACCCTTTTACCTAAGGTTATGTTGTCATCTGCAAGAAGCAGTCCCATAGGGAGATGTGGAAATGCTAAGCATTTATACTGAAAACGGAGGTAATCTTTAAGACATACATTTTGAATAAGTCATCATGACAGACTGTGTGTCCAAAAGACTTCCTTTTCTGCATTGTTGTACAGTTTCTCAGTCCCTCTTTTCTCTCATAAAATAACCTGTATTCTTATGGTACCTGGGAACCTTCTCCATGGAGAGTTTCCACCAAGAGAAAGGGAGAGACATACTTTGTTGTAATGAGTTCCAGGAAGTCAAAGTGAAGGAAGCAAGTCCTCTGATCTTGTATATAATACATGCTGGTTATATTTATTACATTATAATATATCATAAATGAATCTGCTGTTTTCACCAACTTCTACTTAACTCCAAAAGAACTCTTAAGAACATTTGGTCCAGAGCATTTCATATGAAATATAACTCCAGAGCGATATTTAATCTTCCTTTGCTTTCCCTATAGCTTTCTTCCACAGGAGATAAGTAGGAATCTTGGTGGGAGATGGGCAGGGAAACAGATCGACAGAAATATATAATATTCAAAACTAATTTAGATGGTACTGAAATATGTGTAAAACCATGTTAACTAAAAAGAAGAAAGAAAAAAATCCCCTCCTGTCAGCATATCTCTACTGGGAATTGGAAGGATTCAGTGGAGTTAAGTAGCTGTAAACTGGAAGCTAGGTCCCACTTTTTCACTGCCAGGTCAGGACTGTGTTTCAGCAGTGAATTATGTAAGGGAAACTTCATATGTCTTCTGCTTGTTTGGAAGGGAGGTAAAAGCATATAAAAATTGACTTGTTAGCATTTTCAAGCCTAGACTTCCTTTAGATACAATGATACATTTCTTTTAAAGGCTGTGACAATGGATTCTATCAAATGAAATAACTGTTTCAGGGTTTGGATCTTGTATTTTGTCAAAATTGCCATAGCAAACATTGTTGGGCTTTCAAAGCTGATGTCTGAGTTTCATAAAGAGAATTAACTGCATCCCAAGAACTGTTAGCCTGATGTTTATTTGTGGGTTATTCTCTTACCATCCTAAATCTTAGCACCAATTTGGAAGAATGTGACAGCATTACATTTTATATCATTAATTTGCAGTTTTCTTGACTTCTCTCATGAGAAAACTATCCAAGGAAAGTAGGTTAGAAGGAAAAATCATTTAGGCAAGCTGATTTACGCACTGTAAGGAAGTTCTTGTGAGACACCATAGATCTACCAATATATGGGTTGTTTAAATGTTGCCTCATATAAATACAAGCTGTAATCGTAATCTTAATTTGTGAACCATGTAGACAGGCAAACTGCATGGCCTTAGCACTGGTGCTGTTTCTGGCTATTTCTTACCATTCCCAGAAACTGCATGGGAGCAAAATGCTAGAGAAGAGGCAGTTTTCAGGAAGAGCTGAAGCTGATACTGAACACTGCAGAACCTACAGAAACTAGCACACGGATGCCACAGTTTCAGCTGTCAGCTTCCAGACTATGCTCCTCCCTGACTCTTTGAGTAGTCTTCCTACCTTTTTACCTAGGTCTTCTAAGCATGCCAGTGTTGGCTGTGTGAGGACTTCTTGTCATCCTCTATACTTTAAACAGGTCACCTCTAACCAGTGAGGAGCTAACTGCTTCTATTTTTCAAGAGCTACCAGATTTTGACTGGCTTCCTACATGTGTGTCCTCTGTGACATATTGAGAGCAACTATGTTTAGGCTTTCTGTAGTCACTAAGCAGATCATCTGAACATGCACAATAAGCTCCTCAAGAATTTTGAGACAAACTTCCTCCAACTAAGTTGTCATAGTTCCAGAAAATATAAAACAATCCTAAAATTCACTGAGACAAAACTTCCACTAGTAAAAAGAGGTAGCCCTATGCATGACAAAAATAGTGTAGGGGGGAAGTGCTTTATACAGTGAGCCCTGTTTTCAGCTGGGAGATGGCAATAACAGCCATGAGAAGCATTCCAGGCTTGTTACTTCTCAGCTGAAATAGAGGATTGGTTGCATTCTAGTCTGGGCATTCAATGGCATTCGTGCCCAGCTTAAATAATGACATACACACAAGAATTTGCAAAAACATTTTTCAGAAGAGGTACAAATGTTCATTTATTTCACAGAGTGGATGATGTTTAGGTTTCTAAATCTTAAGCAGTCATGCCTGGTTTGTCTAAAGACTTCTAGAGAACTTCTTTACTTTTTAACTATTGGTCAAAGGGGCTATCTGAAATATTTTATATAAATTAGGGAAGCAGTTTCTGTTACTTGTGATCTGTAAGTATTTACTAAGTTAGCTGTGTTGCCCTTGGAGATAGACTAATTACCTTTTTGCATAAGGTACTTCATATGACTTGTCATTTCCATTAAAGATCGTATGTCTAGAAATCCTTGTAACCTGACTAGTGTTTGTGGAAATAAATGTCATCTATGGGCTATTAACAAAATGTGAAGAATCTTCTCTTCTGTTATTATCGGTCTGTTTCTTGTCTGAAAGTTTTTAAAGCAAGGAGTAATGAACAGTCTTGTTTATGGATGAATACCAGTCAGCGAGGCAAAGACCAGCCATTATTCTAAAACAACAACAACAAAACAACAACAACAAAAAAAACATCTGGTACAAATTACAGAAAAAAGCAAAGACTAAAGTAATGTAGCAGTGGTTGATTAAACAGCAACTTGGAATTTTTACTAATATTTCCAGTGACTGGTTCTACGTTACTGGTTCAAATTATAAGTACTGAAAAAATAGCCATCAGTTACCAGAAAAAAAAAAAAAAAAAGTGACAGTTCCTTCAATGTGGTATTAACTTTATAATTGTGTGGAATAGCTATAGAAAAAAACATTATATCAATTATAATTATTTAGGCAGTACTTAACAAAGAGGTAAAATTACTGTTTCAGAATTTGCACACTATTGAAACTTTTAAGGCTCAGCTAAGGCACATGGAAAATATGGAGATGGTTGGTGGATAAGGAGAGACCAACTGATGTCATAAACCTGGACTTGTGCAAAGCATTCAACACTACCCCACATGACATCCTAATCTCTAAATTGGAAATATATGGATTTGATGGATGGACCACTTGGCGAATAAGGAATTGGCTGGATGGTTGCACTCCAAGAGTAGTGGTCAATAGCTCAATGTTTAAATGGAGTTTCGTGACAAGTGGCATTTCTAAGGAGTCAGTACTGGGACTGGTGCTGTTTAACACCTTTGCCAGTGACATGGACAGTGGAACTGAGTGCAATCTTAGCAGGTTTGCTGATAACACCAAGCTTTATGGTGTGGTTGACATGCTGGAGTGAAGGGATGCCATCCAGAGGGGCCTTTGACAGGCTTGAGAGGTGGGCTCATGCCAGGCTCATGAAGTTCAATAAGATCAAATCCACCTGGGCCGGGACAATCCCAAGCACAGTTACAGTTTGGGCAGAGAATGGTTTGAGAACAGCCTTGAGGAGAAGAACCTGGGGGTGTTGGTTGATGAAAAGCTTAACAAGAGCTGGAAATGTGCACTTGCAGCCTGGAAAGCCAGCCATGTCCTGGGCTGCATCGAAAGAAGCATGGCCAGCAGGTCAAAGGAGGTGATTCTCCCTCTCTACTCCACTCTTGTGAGACCTCACCCAGAGTACTGTGTCCAGTTCTAGAGTTCCCAACACAAGACGGACATGGAGCTCTTGGAGTGAATCCCGAGATGATCAGAGGGCTGGAGCACCTCTCCTATGAAGCACAGGCTGACAGTTGTGGTTGTTCAGCCTGAAGAAGAGAGGACTCTGGGGAGACCTTATAGTGGCCTTCCAGTGCCTGAAGAGGCCACAGGAAAGCTGAGGACTTTTTAAAAGGGCTTATAACCATAGCTCAAGGTGTAATGGTTTTAAACTGAAAGAGAGTAAATTTAGGTTATAAATTGGAAGAAATTCTTCAGTGTGAGGGTAGTGAAACACTGGAATAGGTTGCCCAAGGAAGATGTGGATTCCTCCTGCCGTGAGGTGTTCAAGGCCAGGTTGGATGGGGCTTGGAGCAACATGGTCTAGTGGGAGGTGTCTCTGCCCACACAGGGGGTTTGGAACTAGAGAATTTTTAAGGTCCCTTCCAACCTAAACCATTCTATAATATTTTAAAATATATTTTTTTAAAATCTGCAGAATAAGTAGATTTCAAGTAAATTCAGGTATATACTGTAAGAGTAATTAAAAATGTAAATAGTTTGTAACAAACATTAGGTGCTGGATTAATGTTTGATAATACAATCTGATGGAAAAAGAATATCAGATGTTGCATAATCTGAACAAAAATTAAAGAATCTCACAAGTATTTTCTTGTGAATATATTTTAATACAAAAGAAGGCTTGTGCATTCTAGGCTGAAAAAAAGTCAGATTATTTTTAAAAGACTGTACCTGTTGTTATTCTAGGATAGGCTTAACCTATGTATGTGTATGTATAGACAAAAATAATTTTCTATTGATATCAGTGCAGTAGCAGGTCTGTATTTCAGCTTTAAATTGTTAGACACTGAACATGAATGGAACCTGGTTGTACTTGGATTCTAAAGTACAAAATTATTCTTTTTGAATTTAATTTGGAAATAATGAAAGACTGTGATTCAGTCCATTCACTCCATGCAAGCAAAGCAGGTACATATTTCTTTCTCTAACAGGAGGAGAAATGAAATTAGCTTCTTCCTTATCACTGTGTCTGAGAAAGCACTCAGATGAGTTTCTGATAGCAGATTATCAGCAACTGAATACTTCTGAAACTTTTGTGCAAACTTTTAACATCAGTTCTGCTTCTTAGAAATCACTCATTATAATAATATGCTGCAAGTTTCAATCACCAAGTTTCTTTGTGTTTGGGAAATAGTGATTTTCAGTGTGTAGTTCAGCAGTTTGAAAATTTGATCATAACAATTACATCTGAGAATTAATTTATATATTGAAAAATCAATAATTCTTTAAAAATAATATTCAGGTGTAGGAGTAATCATTGATAAATCAAAATAGGATGCTGCTACTGCTATGGTTACAGATACTCCTTTGCAATGAAATTAATACGCTTTTAAGAGGGTACATACTGTAGAGATGCAGGATGGTTTGGGATGCAATTCTTTTTGATTTTTTTTTTTTCTCCTTTGTCAGCTGAACCTGTTGATGTGCTAAAAGCATTAGAATTTCACAATTCACCAGAAGGAGTATCAAGAATAGCAGGATTTTGCACAAACCGAAGGGATTCAAAAGGATCAGATGTCGCCTACAGAGTTTCAAAAGCTGCACAGCTGAGTGCCCCAACAAAGCAGCTGTACCCAGGTAAGATAGTCAGAAAGGTGTTACTTGGGTAAATTATCATACTGCCTATGCCCTTATGGTGTCCTAAGCACAGCATGTAGTCCATGTTGTTGGCTGACATCTAAATTTCAATAGCCTTTGACTGCCTTAATTTGGGTACTATTCTTAGTAATGCTTTCAGTCTCTGCTTTACAACTGGAATGAGTTTGCTTGATATTACCAATCTGTTGCAACACTTCTGTTTGCAGGAGACAAATAAAAAGCATTGTTCATTCACAGTATAAAAAAGCCACCTTTGCTTAATACAGGAAACCAACTTTGCTTAATACAGGAAAATGTCATGCTATCCTCTACTTCTGTAAAGAACCTAGAAACAATTTTTTTGAAGGTGATTGTGGTAATTGCTTCCTTTTGAATCTTGCAAGGTAGGCATCTTTACCCCACCACAGGAAGTTGTTCTTTTTCAGACATTATTCTTAAAGATGCTTAAGTGATCATGTCCCTTTTTCTTAGTGCTTTATAGCAGTGGAAAGACTACAAAAGGTATCCAGAACAAGAGCAAGTTGTGACCAAGTGCTATAACTCATCAGGAAGTATAGGTATCTTTTAGCTGCTGTTGCTCAAAGGGAGCTATGAATGGGAAAAGATAGGAGAATCAATATCTCCATCTTTTAAAAATGGATGTAATACTATTTACCAGCTTCCCAGAATATAATTGTCACTGATTTCACAGACTGGAAGGCATTATATAATTGTAAAGATAACTGCTTAGATTTTTCTTGTACATTTTTTTTATATGCTCCTACTTACCTTTTACAAAAGCATATAGGAATGACAGGAATGGCAACCCAGATGTATACAAAGATTTATCTAGTGATTTTGCCCTCCAATTGTTATTGTTATTTTTGTTATTTTTGAAATAGAACCATGTCAATGAACAAGAAATTGATAACAAGTAATTGATAACTATTCCAGATATGTGTCCAAGAACTATAAATACAAAGCAGTACATAAAGTTTTATATGTTAAAATGTATTTTTTTTTTTTCTGTTTCAATCAAAACTGTGTTTGGCAGAAATCTATTTCTAATTACACAATGTAGGTGCAAGATAAAACATCTGGTAATATTATGTCATAGCAATGATAATAGAAACTACCAAACTGAGGCACATGACTAATTTTCAGTCACCTTTCTTAGAAAGCCCCCAGATTATTTTTGTAGGATGCTTTCTGTTTGAAGAGAACATGCCCAGACATGCCCAGACTAGCTGAATTAGTGTCACCTGCCTCAAGCATTTTTAACATATCTTTAAGATTAACAGTGTGGACAGGACAAATAATTTATCTGGCCTTTGTTGACAGTTACCTCTTTTCTCTCTTCTCCTTTTTTTTTGTCATCTATTACTCTGACATTAAAAGGTATAATGTACAGTTTAATTTAATTTGTGATCTAGTAACTTTGCTTTGTCATTAAAAAGCTTGACCAAAGGCTCAACAGAGTAAATTAAATGCTTCCTATTTATTGAGCTTTGATCCCTTCAAAATAAGATGTCAAAACAAGCCCCTAAAGTGGTCTATATTACTACAGTGTTTCAACATGCTTCTACAAAACTAGTTAAAAAGATGGTAGAAAGTACATAAAACAACATTGCAGTAGACAATATAGTGAGCATAAGATCTGGCTTGGAAGACTAATATGTTGTTCAAAAAGCAATGAAGATTTTGTTTTCACATTGTAACTAAAGAGTTAATGCCATGAATAGCTTGTCTTCGTGGAAGACTCTGCAGAATCCTGAAAGAGATTTCCCTCAAGACCTGTCTTGGAAACAACCTTATATTTTCTCCATGGGAAGAAGCCATTCCCAAACCAACTTTTGATGTTGAAGTCTTACATGCTTCTATTAATTTTAAAATGTAACATACTATTTTATTAAAACATATTGTATTATATTATTAAAATCTTTAAGAACATTTTACCTGCTCTCCTGCACACAAAGTTATTACCATTTATTACCAACATTATTATTAGATTCTAATCCCTCTATTTCTTCCATGTCAAATTGCAACTGAAGCCACATGAATCCAATGTATATTCTGAATTTTAGAATCTCAATCTTAAACTTGATTTGTAATTAAGCCTAACAGATTTTCACATCAAGCAAAATGCAGATTTGCCACCAGATTCAACAGGAGCAGTACTGAGTACAAACCTCAGTCCTTCTTTTATAAACAAGCTATATCCACTTTTAATTTTGTTTCTTTTTAATTGTAAAAGCTGAAACAATGACTGATAGTCTCTACCTCAAGGAAAAGCATCAGTGAATATATTTTGCATTCATTTTTGAGAATTAAAAACCCCAACAATTTGTATGCAGGATCCTCTGTGCTTATGGAAAAATGTAAACCTTTAAAAAATGGTTTTATCTTTTCTGAATTTATAACTGTGTACATCACTCTGTTTACAGGTGGAGATTTTCCAGAAGATTTTTCAATATTAATGACAGTAAAACCTAAAAAGGGTATCCAGTCCTTCCTTCTGTCTATCTACAACGAGCAAGGAATTCAGCAAGTAGGTGTTGAAGTTGGTAGATCACCTGTCTTCCTGTTTGAAGACCAAAATGGAAAACCTGCCCCAGAAGATTATCCTCTTTTCAGAACAGTCAACATTGCTGATGGCAAGTAAGTGTAAAATTTTAAGGCAAAAATTAATATCACAGACAACTATATTGGTGATTATGGTTTTTACATATTTAAATATTTAAATAAATCAGTAATACAGTTTCCAATTAGATGGATTGCTGTGGTACAAAATCAGAGAACCTTTGCAGCAGAATACAGTTCCAGCTTCTAATGGTGTATAGAGCTGCAGATGAAGCCAAACCACCTTTCTTATTTGTCATTTCTATAAATCAAGAGAGAAGAAATAGTCATAGAAGTTAAATGCACCAAAACTAAAGCTATGAAGATGCTTTCTCTGCAATACAGCAAGAAACTGTTTTCAAAAAGACTCAGAGAATAGTCTCAGTAGAAGGGCTGTCTTGTCTATATGAAGGTGATAGGCAGAGTGAAGGTGAGTTGACAAGACAGCATAGAATGTTTTCCTTCCTATCCTGAACCCAAACAGCAGATAAATAAGATGGTTTGAGATGCTTACATATAAGGAATCAGGGAATAATAAGCCGGACAATTAATCTGAAGTGCTGCAAGGATTTATACAGCACCCTCAATAAAGGCAATTAATCGGAAACACCTACTTGGTTATTAATGCAATTGTTAATTTTTTGAACCTAGGTTCCCATTATAGGCACACAATCATTCTCTGGGAGTGTTATTCTAGTGCTTATAAGTGAACATCCATTCTTTCAAAGGCTTTTTATTTATTTTGCTCTAGTTCACCGAAAGCAGCCACAGTCTTCAGAGATACAGAGAATGAAATTTTATTTTTAAAAAAGAAAACAAATGACTAGAAAAGGAAGGGCAAAAATGCAGCTACAATGAAATATGTTTATAAAGCAATTAAGGATAAAAAGAAAAAAAAAATCAATTGTTTTCTAGCCCTTGAATTACCAGAGAATGGAAATATATCCATGAAAACTAAACCTGATGCATTTCCATAGCAAAAGAAGCAATAAAATAAAGAAGTAAACTTCCCCCCCCCACCATTTACTTCCCCTAAATAACAAAGCTTTGACATGGATTTCAGAATTGCACCCTAAATGTTGAGAAACTGATAAAAATGAAGAAACCAAATTAAATTGGTTTGATACAATTTTCTGCACTGAGATTATCTGACTTCTAAATCAGAGTCAGTCCTATCCACAATAAGCTTTGTTTTCATGCTTTCATCTTCTACATGCTTTCAAAAGATAGACCAACAATTTTATTCAGACTCAGCTATTTTACAAAGGATTTAGGACAACAATCTTCATCTCAAAATGAGTTATATTTAAAAAGTGTAAACAGTGTAATGTGCCTGAGGATGCATGGACAGTTTGCTTTTATAATGATAATGTTCAACCACGTTCCAGAGAAAACATGGAATTAGAGTTCTGTCTCAGGGATACTGTTTAGCAGTCAGATTCCATTAGCTCTGAGGTGTTCCTTTTGATATACAGAAGCTCTTTGTAACAATGATCTAAGCTGTCTCTCTGATTTAGACAATCTTAATGCCACAAATGCCAACTAAAATAATTTTATTCCAGCCTTCCTCTTACCAGTCACTAATATGTCATACTTTGACACTTTTTGCCCTCGTCTATCAAAGAATCTTTGATGTTTTGTTCCATGTTAGATTACAGAGTGGCTTGCTCTTGCTGTTAGATATTTTAGTTGCCATAGCAGACAGGCTCACTAAATTATGTGGACTGTCATGATAATAAAGTTTCAAAAAGAACATTGTACAGTTGGGCAAATTGTACAAAACTTTATTCTCAAATGACTTTAAAATAATTTGTCAGTATGCAGGATCACTTCACTTTTTTGGTGAATATCTCTGTAGGCAAAGCTATTATTTCAGGAATATCGGCAAATATTTTTAAGTATATGTATCTGGAAAGGCATCTTTGTTGGAACTGTTGTACATCTTTTAAAAACCTCTATAGCTATGGGATACACTCAAATAAACAAAAGAACATGGTAAGAATTTTGGTAATTGATCACAGAGAACAAATAGTAAAATGCAAATAACAAAGAATAAGCTGCTGGATTAAACATATTTGCACAAGTAATTTCTTAAGTAATTTGGAAAATTGAGCACATGTGTAAAAATAAAATATGCTGTCACATTGTTCAATCTAATAAAGTCTAAACAATGCACTCCTAATTTGAGTTTACTAATGTTCTCTGGGCAAAAGCTTCAGAGAACTTTGGCTTGAGCTTCATCTTATATGGGATGTTCACAATGAGCTATGGATCTGATTCCTTTTAACTCAGGGACAGAAGTTATATCATGAATAGTAACAGAATCATAAAATATTAGGGCTTGGAAGGGACCTCTGGAGACCATCAAGTCCAACCCCAAGTCAAAACACAGTAAACATTTGTGCGCAAATGAAAGAAGGAAATAAAAGGAGAGATTTCAAATTTTATTTGTGACCGGATTGGTGCACAATCTACAATAAACTGTCTCAGTAAGAAAACAATGACCTGGTTTAAAAAACTTAAATTACATTAGAATTACGTGTTGCTTTTTTTAACAGGTGGCATCGAGTAGCTATTAGTGTGGAGAAAAAAAGTGTTACAATGATTGTTGACTGTAACAAAAAAACTACAAAAAAACTTGAAAGAAGTGACAAAACAGTTGTGGACACCAATGGCATAACTGTCTTTGGAACCAGGATTCTGGATGAAGAAGTTTTTGAGGTAAAAATCAATACTGAACAAATAGAATTCAGTGATTTTTGTGTTAAGTGCTTAATGCAAAACAGAATAATTTTTTTAGAGCAAAAACTGGTAAAATGTAGAAAATTAGATTTATACAACTTAAGATAGACTGAAATAAAAGAAGTCAAACAGGCAAGTGTCTCTATTATTGGAAGGCATGACATTTTTCTGTTCTTTAGATTATGTTGTATTGGAAGGGGCTTGCTTTTTTTGTCTTTCTGCCTAATATTGAGATACCTGAGATCTTTAGGAGAATTAAACTGGGAAAGTTGAATAGTAGGATACTGAATAATTGTAGTTGTGTCTTTCTTAAACATTTACAGAAATTTGTGCTTGCTAACTATTTGAGAGAGGGGGAGAAGGATCTGGAAAGTTTTCTGTGTAACTTGAATCCCTTATATTGTTTATCCCACTTACTACTCTTTCCAGTAACTGGAACATACCTTGGCAATAAGGACATATATGTTTCCATCATTTACTTGCCAAGAAGTACATATAGGAAGGGTAAAATGTGTCTAAGGAAGTATGTGTCTGCCAATCATGAGGCCTTTCTAGGTAGAATCTTTATGTCAACAATTATTTTTTCAGGCTAAAAATGAAGCTTCTTTAAATCTATGTGATTAAGTGTCTTTTATAATATTGTTATACAAGAGTAAAAAATGTCAAATTCAAATTAAAACTGAAAAATAAGAAAATACAGTTAAGTTCATATACAGAATATTTGCATTCCATTAATGTCCAGAGTTGCAATCCTAGCTTTAAGCAGAGTATATGCTTAAGAAGCTGCAGAGGTATCAATATGAATTTTGAGTGTAAAACTATGGCATTGTTATCTTTAATTTCCATGGACATGACGAAACATGAGACTTTTGAATGGGTAAAGTTCTGGGGATGATTTAATGGGTCAACCAGTATGGTATGTTTGGCATTCACAGCCTCATTTACCTGTAGTCTCTAATACAGTTTGCACATCTGAAAGACATTATTTTCCATTTGAAGAGGAATTCCACAGATGCCTTATCTGGTGTGAGACAAGGATTTTTGGTCTCCACTTGAGAGAATTACTTTCAGTTTTCATTTGTCTTTCTTTCTTAGGTCAGAAACCAAGTTCCACAAGATGTGTATTTGGCAATAAATTGTCAAAATATGTGCAATGTTAATATACTTAAGTAAATATAATTCAGAAAAAAAAGCACAATAAAAGTAGGAAAACTGATATTTTGTTAGTATTTTACAAGTGATTTTAGATTGTAATAAAAGCTAAAGCAGCAGGCCCTGGCTTGTTTTGTAACCATTTTGAAAGTTGCCAGAGAGGGAAGTGCATAATAACTAAACACTGATGTTTGGTTTGTTATACTCAGTGCAATTTCAGGTAGTTGTAGAGAGCTATAAGGTCTTCCCTCAGCCTCCTTTTTTCCAGACTAAACAACCCCAATTCCCTCAGCTACTCCCTATCAGACCTGTGCTAAAGTCCCTGTACCAGCTTTGTTGCCCTTTTTTGAAAATGCAAAGAAATCAGGCTGAATCTTAACATTCAACATGAACAGCAACATTTCTACTATTTGTAACATCACTGCACATTTCAGTATTCCTTCAGTGATTAGGTTTCCTTACTTAACTGATTGCATCCCTTTTTCTTGCTTTTTTTCAGAGAAATCAGTCACATTGTTGTAAGGCTTTTGTAATTGTTCAGGGTTTAGATTTTGCCTGGAGTCTTAGTTAAATTAGAAGTTTGCAGTCTTTTCTTTTGGGATAGGTTTCTGCTTTCCCTTTTAATGTATAGCCAACATGGGTACATTCATACCTATGTTCAGTTATTTGAATCTTTAGCTAGAGATGCGTGTATAGAAAATAGGCAATTAGAATGGCCCTCATAGTCTTGTTACTTTTGAGTTTTTCTCTTGTTTTTCTACTCTTTAAACATAATTCTTTTTGTTTAATTAACAAGACCTTACACATCCTTTAGCTACTGCTGCTACAATTCCTAAAGTTTTGGACTGTTCCCTGAAATTTGTCTCTTAACTTGAGAGTCTCCTGGTTGTGTCTTAAATATTCTGTTTGTCTCATTTGTGGTAGGACAGTCATGTTTGGTGGTTCCATGGCTCTCATAGAATCATAGAATCATAGAATCCTAGGGGTTGGAAGGGACCTCGAAAGATCATCTAGTCCAACCCCCCTGCCAGAGCAGGGTCACCTAGAGTATATCACACAGGAAGGCGTCCAGGCGGGTTTTTTATGTCTCCAGCGAAGGAGACTCCACAACCTCTCTGGGCAGCCTGTTCCAGTGCTCTGTAACTCTCACAGTAAAAAAAAAATTTCTGATATCCACCTTGAACCTCCTATGCTCCAATTTGCTTCCATTACTCCTTGTCCTATCTCCTTGGTAGTATTTCTGTGTTGTGAACCCTGCTGTGTTCACAACTGCAATAGGCTCTGAAGAAACACATAACACACTGTGGCTTATTCTATGTGCAGGAAATTCCAGAAATGAACTTATTTAGTCATGACATTAAATTTAAGAGTTTAGGACTTAAAACTGTATGAGACAGACTTTCCATATGACTTTAGATGCCTTTATTAGCTTACATGTAGGAAGCACATGAAAAGAAATACGGAAGCATATAGTGACCTGTTGGAATTTGCAACATATTGTATCCATGTATCACAAAGGCTCTTTTATCTTGGGTAATAATGATTGTTTTAGTCAGAGTAAGCCAATTATTTGATCACAGGAACTGTGAAGCACTCTTCACTCTCCTCAAACTGAATGTAAATAATGAAGCTGTAGATAAATAGAATGAAATCTTATACTTCAGTGACCTACTAGCTGAAGATGCCAGGGTTTCTTTTGGTCCTGAACTCATTCATATAGCACAACACAAGTGCACAAAAACTGTTGCATCATTAAGGTAATTCACTCCCATTTAAAGTTCAGTTCAGCACTGTCAGAATGAACGCTGAATGATCAGATACATCTTATGTTCCTGTTCCCTTAAAGAGTACGTCTACACCTATATGATTTCTTGCATACACACATGAGTCAGAAAGACATATTATTACATGATATTATCCTAAAATCCCAACAACCTGATTGTGTCTTTGGAGAAAAGAATTACTTCTTCAGTCATACTAATCTAACATATTTACATGGACCATTACTTTAGAATCCTTAGAACAGATGTTGCTCCTGTGAAGACTATTTCACACTTATTTTAAAACAGTGTGATATCACAGTGGATCAAATATCTTTATTTATAATTGTGTTATTGTAAATTTGTAATACAACAAAATTTAATTAAATCATATTCTTGGCTAGGTCTTTTTCTTTTATCAATTCCTAATATTAACTCTTTTTTCTAGGCAGTTATCTCACCTTTGTTCTGATTCTGGCAGTCTGGCTGTTGCTAACACAGCAATATATTATAGTACCCTGGGGAATATTAAACGCAGACATTTTAGTCAGTTTGACATGGCTGCTTTGACATAACTTTCCTATGCTGATGATCAATAATTTCTGAGTAAGTAAGCATACTGGGTGTCCAGAGATCAGGTAGATCACCACTGAAACAAGGCAAGGGCTTATTAGTACTGTAAGAGCATAATAAATTACTACAAAATTTGCTACTTTTGTATATTCAACAAACATAGTATTCCTTGGTAAGTTTACCTACTGGTGCTAAAGCTGAGAGGCATTTTTTAGAAGTCCTCTTAGAAAGTTCTTCTGGTTTTGCTTTACAAGCAAGAAAACATTTACCTCAACTATTTTCCAGTTGTGGGAGGTTTGTTTTATATGAGGAAATTCTAATTCAGAGTTGCCTGCTGCTCATTGCTGAATGTAAGAGCTAATCTGAGATTTTGATATTGTGCCCAATTAAAAGGGAAATCAATGTGATATTACAAAGAAAGATACTGAATGTAAGCAAGCATTAAGCATCAGTGGCATACAAATGCTTCAGAAACACATTATAAACTGTGAATGTATATTTCGTAAAAGTATGGTGTCCCGAAACTGTATTGTTACTATCTGCCAAATGATGACACCTTCATTTACACTGCTAAGCACTTGCTTACTGAGACTAATTTGTGAATGCTTGTTTATGAGAGACTGACACAATGTACCTCAAACTTCTACATGTGTCATTTGAAATGAATCTCTTTTGTGTTTTCAAATACATGGTACAAGAAGGGCTGGTTTGCCAGTGCTTGCTGCATACAATAGCATACCAAAATTAAAACTAAAAAAGAATGAATTATTCAGATACTGGTACATGGCACCTAGTAAAAGAATTTTGAATTGTATCCATTGTAATATGTTTATAGCTTAAATGTTTGATAAATAGAAGGGATCTTTTTATTCTTTGCCAGTTTTAGGGATTTGTCACTCCTCATTTAGTACTGTTGGTGTGAACAACACAGCAGTTTTTTATAACTATTTTATAATAAGTTACTAACTAACAGAACTTTTATGCAGATATTTCCCGATAAAGACTTTTTTCCTTCAAAACTCCCCACGTCAGACCAATACAATGTTTTTTAGCCACTGTGTTGTAAATAAGTATGACAAGACAAACCCTGACTCTAAATTAAAGCCAATGAAATCTTTAACTGTACACAGTTTATGAAATTAAATCATTGCAGTAATTCTTGTTAATAAAGGCTTTAGATTTTGATACTATGCATTAACCTGTTTTAATGAAAGAAGCATTAATACACTTACATACAACATAGGATTCTTTTAAATAGCCTGGGTGAGCAGTTGAAGAGTTGTAGCACCTTGACAGCAATATGATTTAACTTTCAGATTCCTTCAGATGAGTAACCATTCTTCACATATTTGTAAGCATGGGAAGTCCAAGTGTACAAGTGCAGAAAAGTCATTCATCTGTGTCCAGACTCCATGAATATGGTAGCAGTGGCAGAATAGGCAGAGCTTTTTACCGACTGACCAAAATTGCTTTTATGGCTAAAGTAGAATTAGGGAAGCTAGCCTAAAGTAAAAATCCCCCAAAGGCACACAGTGTGAATGATGTGTCATCAGTGTCTTCTGTTTCATACTGTTCTGTTGAGCTGCACTACTAGCTAATGTAAACATATCCAAAACGGTTCCCATGATATTTCACCTTTAGTAATTGCTAGTGACCCACTGAATGTTTAGCATCAGTTAGACTAAAAAGTAATGTTTAAAATAAATGGGACAGAAACAAAAAATGCAATAGGTTCCAGGAAAAAATATTCAGAAACAACCTTCTAACCGTCAACACCACAGAAGTGGCCAACTTCCAGCACTGGGAGGGAAAAAAACAACCAACCAAAAAAAAACCCAACCAAAACCAAAAATCAAAGCAAAGCAAACAATTTTTCCATTTCAGAGGTAAAAAACCAGCTTTTTTTTTACAAAAACTTTCTATTTGCTTAGTTCTATTTATTTATTTATTTAAAATTTATCTAAAAGTATAGTGGGATTTTTTGCAGTATTTCTGAACTTATGATGAACAAACAAAATTAAATAATTCTGTTTTCTGTGTTCCCCTTTCTTATATTTGAAAGTAGGAAGAGGGGAAAAGAAGAAAGCAAAGCTCTGGTAATACATTGGGAGTTCAACTTCATTTTCAAGAAATAGTCCCATGAAACTAAGGAATGTTTTTTTAGCTAAACTGTGATTACATTTAAAATTATCATCCTGAGCTCAACAAAAGCTGCCTGTTACATCAGCTCCGGCAAATTTTACAGATAAGATTTATTATCACCTAATTTAATAATGTGATATATTTAAGTTTTAAAGAACAGCTGTGAATGAGGTTTCAAAGACGAATGACAATGTGACAGACTTGCAGGTCTTTTATCAAGACAATAGGATGCCTGGTCACATGTGTGTGCATGTCTGCCTGTGTGTGTTGTGCATACAGAGGTATCTAATGCAATCTAATCTCTCAGCCAAGAATTACAGTAGACTTTGGTCTGTGAACAGCTATGCTTTGAAGGCTAAAAATCGTAACTGGTAGATAACCTATTTCTTAACCCAGCTGAATATATACTACTATAATCATGGAGTCTCAAAGAATAAGGAAGAAATTGACTTATATGGAAACTTTGACCTGTACAGATTCTGCTTTCACAATTTATTGTTTTTACAGTGCTGCAGTCTGGCAAGCTCTAAATGTCTTTCTCTAGCTATATTACGCAATGGACTGGGTTATGGAATATTGTAATAAAGGCCCCTGGAATTCTTCAATCCTTCAAATCTTTGCGGGGAGATTAAATGATTTCTGCAGCAGGTTTTTCTGAATTCTATAGTAATAATATACAGACTGTCTAGACTTTCGTTCTTTGGAGTCTATGGTTGTACTGTCACATACCTAATTAGATAAAGTTGGCAGATACACACAGGTTGGCGTTTCTGCTGATTTACTGAAGTCTGCTCTGTAATTCTTAGGCTTTAGCCTTCATATGAAAATGAAATATATTCACATTGTCCTCCTGAGCTGATAGAGTGTCTAGCACTGGTTTTGTGATGATGGTGACAAAAGTCACCTTTTAGGTAGTCATCTTTAAAATCTAATTATAAGCACATAAGAGGTACTAATTTTATCCAGAATATGAATCAGAAGGATACCATTTTGCTAATGCTAACCCTCCCACTCTAGTTGTGGAAAGTCTTTCTGAATGTCTATATAAATTAGGTATTTAAGTAATTGATGTATTATTTTTCAATTTATTGTCCAGCTGGAAGAGCAATAAGCTTTCTCCCAATGAAATAACTCTAGAAAATCTGATTATTTTACAATAAGAAACTGCAACTTGAGTTCTCAACTCTGGTCCAGTCACATTGTTATGTAGCTTCCCATTTGTGCAACTATTAATTGAAATGTTAAATTTTTTAAGAAGTTTTTATTAATTAGTGAAGTTTATTTCTGTGAAGAGCTCCTGCAGAGCTTCTCATGTAATGTTTACCTGCTATTCCCTGAACAATTATTTACATCATTTACATTGGACCTGAAATGATTTATGTAATTGAGAAAACCTGACACTATACCTAACTAGCGGTTTTCCTTACCACAATTTCTGCTGTGGAATTTAAGAAAGCCTCTAAATACCTGGAATCAAATATAATGATTACTACTGTGAGGCTAACTAAAGCAATAATTGCATCAAAACTAAGTCAGTAAATTTCAAAAGAGAACTTGGTATTCTACTGCTTTCTTGCAAATTGGTTCTCTTTTTTCTTTTTTTGTTATTTAGTCAATGCTGTACATTTTCAGTGTTGGAATCTGTTTTCAAATCAAGAGGCTATGCTTTCAGTGCAGATAAACCCCACTTTGTGCATTACTACTTAGAGAAATATGTTTCAACAGATACTTTCTTATTCTACAATATCATTGTGGAACGTCTGTGAGATTCACAGAGGCATTTTCAAGGACTGAATTCACCACACACTTGTTCTTAGCTGGGTTGTTCCTGGTTGTAGAACAATTAGCTTGACTGCATGTCTGTGCAGCTGTTTCAGTAGGTAGGCATTCAGCTAACTGAGCGTATTCCTTTAGTAGCTCTGTAGCCTGGTTCTCCATGTTTGCTGTGGCATGCCACAAAGAAATGAACGTTTCCCCAGATATAATTAACTCCTTTTAATAGTCTTAGATGATTCTGCAGAGTAGAGTATCTGGTACCTTTTAAGACAATGCTACCAAAGTAATCCTTCTGTGCAGTGTTTCCATGCTGGGCATAACTGGTGGGCAAGATGTTTTATGATTTACAGGCTTTTTTCATGTAACTGTAGAGCTGATTCAAAAGCCTCTGATTTTCATTATGTGCAAACAGAGATAAATTAAAACATTCATAGACTTTATTTTAATTCCATGTTAAGATTAATTACTCCACTATGCACAGACTTTGTGAGTGGTGTGATGACTTTTACAACCACTTAGGGTCTATTTCAACCAAGTATTTATAATCCAAACTAAACATTAAGACTCCAAATTGATCTGTTTTACTTACACATTTTGGAGCAAGTTAAGTACACCATTGTTACAAGTACTAAGGTGAAAAAGTATCTGTGTGTATCTGTCTGATACCTCACCACAGGTTCCATGCCTCTGCCCTCGACTGTCATCCCATGTACACCTGAGAGCAGATCATGGTGTAAGACTATCTCAGCAGAGATGTAAAACATTTGACTTCTATAACTTTGTGAAATTACCTGAGCATTCCTTCCCAACAAAGGTGGTCATGACAATTTCATAGGAAAAAAAATAATAAATAAAATTAATGTATATAGACAGCCTCTCTATGTAGTTCTGTTGTGTTTTGTTTTTTTCTGTATGCACTTTTCAGAGTACTTCAAGGATGCTCAGATGTAATAGTAAATTTTACTCTATTCTCCTGTCTCCTTCCCCATCTTTGTTCTCCCTCTCTTGCTTTCATCATTTTATCCTGTGAGACTTGCTTTTTTTCTGCAATTTTCATATAAGCACAATATTATGCACATATGCATATATGTTTAGATACCTCAGTGTTGTTTTAGAGACCAACTACTAGAGTTGTTAATAAACATTACTCCCTTTATCCATATTTTATTTAAGGTTCTTGGAACTTGTGCAAGTAGATCATTAAGTGCCTAATATATGACTACAGGTTGTGAGGTATGGCCAGATTATATATGTGTAGTTTATCTGTGAAGAACTTTATAAAAATTTTTTTCAGTCTCACAAAGTCAAGCAGCTAAAATCAAGGAATGGTTTTGTGAAGACTGAAATTGTTCTGTAAAAAATTCTCAGAGAAAGAATTTAGATTTGTCCTACAAAGACCTTAGAATGGTACATTATTGTGGATTTCATTATTATAAATACTCAAAGAAGCCATTTCATTAGCAAAGACGTAAAATTAAAAAAAATAAATAGAAAAAGAATAATTTACTGGAAATTTTTTATAGTAAGTGTTCAAGGAAAAAGAGGAAAATTAACACTTGAGACGCCAAATATAAAATCAATCACTTCCTCAGTAAACTTCTCACACACAAATAGCCAGTAGCAATTTATGCATACTGTGCAAGACCTTTGAGGGCCTCCCTGTCTGTGGACCCATGACAGGCAGACAGGCGTGACTGGGAAGGGCAGTCAATGGATCAGGAACAGCTTTAACCAATTTAGGGACATCTAAGCCAAGTGGTAACAGCATGCTGAGTGCTTCTTGCAAACAGTCTGACCAAACCCAGTGCCAAAATTCCATGGTATTCGAGATCAGCACAAAAGCAAGCTCCAGAATCCTGGCTGTATTCCCCCACCTGGGTTCTCTTAGCATATTGTGCTTAGCAGCAGTACTTTCAGGAGAGGTTCTGGCGTAGCTGAGAGTAGCTGGCACACTGTGTACATGATGATCTGCACGGGTATCTCAGAAAGGTGTGTGTGTTCAGTGGCATATAGCAAGACGATAACCCGAGCTCAGCAGGGTGAGGACAGGGTTCCACACCTCCATCTCTAACGATTACTCCAAAACATTTACCTCTTTCGTCTTTCAGTTGCTAATTCTAATTTACTCCTCTGCTTCACTTAGTTTTAAATTGGCTGGTGAAAGAGGAAGGGCGGAGCACGTTGGAAACACTTTGCAGGAGATGGAGGTTGCATAGCCCAGGCTGACAATGACTATACAAAACCTCTCAAAGCACTTAAATTCCTGAGGGAGTCATGTACGGAATGAAAGAGGGAATTTCTCAATACGTATAGCAGGTTTTGTAGGGGGATGTCCAAATCAGGAAGTATTAGTGAGCTAAAGAAAACAAAAGAGACTGTCTAGAACCGCTGGCAAGGGAACTTCCAGTATTTCTGGAAGCTTAAAAAAAATATTCCAACTCTAAGTTAATCCGAGAAATACATGAGTCTATAAAGTAAAATGAGTTGAGAGTATTGCAAAAAACAGATTTGTAATGTATAGCCATTGTGTGCTAAGAAACTAGACTGGTTTGGGTTGGAAGGGACCTTAAAGATCATCTAGTTCCTAAGAATTTAATATTTTATGTTAAATAAGATAGTAAAAAATATTGTAGAACTAGGAAAATTGTGGAAGGTTGTTTGATTATTTTTTGGGTTTTTTTTTTTCCTCTTTCTGTAATGTTTCTTTATGAAAGGAATGAACATTACAAATTACTCTTTACTATTTTAATGTAATCAACAATTTTGTTAATTAGTTAAAGGCTACTGTTCTGAGAGATGTACACCAATTCTGGAAATACTGAGATGATTGTGAATTTTTCCAGCTGTACATTTCCATCAGTTATGATATTTTCTCTTTAAAGACAAAACATGCACAAGTATGCTGACAAATTTATTCCTTTGCCAAATTTATTCCTTTGCCACCATATTTGGTAAAAACAAAATAAAATTACATTGGAAGTACATAAAACTTTCGCCTCTTTCAGGGGAAATAGTGAGAGATTGAAGCTAATGGGTTTTGACCATGTACATGTGCCAATTTTCAACAACCTCGTTTTTATGAGTGTAAGAAGCTCCTAAATGGGGAAATTTATAGTGGAAAACTTGGCACAAATTTACCAAATGCAGTTTAAATGGTATCACTATATTAAAAAATGTACTGGATACTAGACAGCTTTCTGTGGAAAATGATAAACATACAAGGTCTCTGTAGGGGTTCTCAGCAGCACAGTTTTTATTATCTAGAATGGTGAGTCTCTTTACTGTAATGTTGTTTTTATCGATTATATAAGGGAATAGAGATGTAAATAACATTGGTTAGCTGTTAAAATTTTTATTTCAACATATTCTGTAGTGTGTATTTACATTGTTCATACTTAATGTAATTATTTTTTTATTCCAATAACTGTGTCTCTGGTATGGCCTTCTTGTTTTATTTTCTCCCTTCTTTGAGAGTACAGATGTGATGCAAACTCTCACAATTATACTGTTGATCACTTGCATGCTGAGCTGCATGCTGGTAATAGGAAGTGCCCTGAATTGAATCTTAGGAATTTAGACTTGTTCCCAGTGAAGAAGTAAATAAACAGCATGAAAATGACAGAGAAGGAGTTACACCTTCCCACCCTCTCCTTTCTAAACCAGACAGCATCTTAAGCCAGAATTTTGCACGTAGTCCAGTTGGTATTAATTTGTATTGTTTTGCCATGTGAACAATAGGGTGTTTTCCAGAATAATGGCAGACATTAAGTAGGTATGCTAGATACAACCACAAATGTTAAAATAATATCTAATGTAAGTATTATGTGCCTGGTTTTGTTTTCTGAATGAAAACTCTGTACTTCTGATGAACTGTACACAGTCTTTGTTTTTGTTATCTAATCTCCATATGCTTTCCTGCAGGGTGAGATTCAGCAGCTGTTGATTATAGCAGACCCCAGAGCTGCATATGACTATTGTGAGCATTATAGCCCAGACTGTGATTCCCCAGTGCCCAATGCGGCTCAGGCTCAAGATCCTCAAGTTGATGAGGTGAGTAATCAGTCATGTATTACTAGATTTATTGCACATTAGTGGTTGTGCTGGATACAAGTTGCCCAAGGAGCATTTAGAGCTATATGCATGCATTATTTTAGGTATGAGGGAGGAAGATTGCAGGAGTGAATTCATTTTTGTTATCCACTCATTTATGTCAAGCATTTGAAGGAACATATCCCACTGGTGTTTGAATAACCAGCATGCTCAATGAAGTCAAACTGCAATTCCTTAAAAAAATATAGCAATATGAGTTTGTTTAGTTGTACTAATTTGTTCTTCCTGTGTACATTTATTATTTCACTGATGCTGAGTACCATCAAATGCCATATTTCAAAGACATGACAGCTATGAATATTCTGCAGCTGTAAACTTCTTCTGCTAGAAATGCCATTTATTCTAATGAGCTGTCTCTAGAGTACGAATTCATGTACACACAAAATTACTTCAGCCAGCTCCACACATAGCAGGTAAATAAGGACAGGAACAAAACAGAAATACAAAAGATGTTTACAGAAACCATTTCTCACTGTAGACAATTCTCACAGCCATAAACGGACTAATACACTGAGAGAAAAATAGTTCCTCAGATTGGACCTGTGAGGGTCAGCAGATTTATGTATTGTACAAATTCTCAATTCTTTGATCAAACACTGTAAAGTGGAAAGCTTTTGCAAAATGTAACTAGTTGTAATTGAGCTTGGCACTACTAACTGGAGTGCATACTAACTGTCTCAACTGTGTGTGATGTTACTGGTTATTGTTCCTGATTGCTTAGGAGATCACCTTTAAAAATATTACTGAATTGTTCTCAGATGCCTGCTTTGAGCTAGTTTTGAGACAGCTTTTCCTAACTACATGATAATTTCACTTCTTGTTAGTATTTACTCCAGCTGACTGAAAATTATTTCATCAAGTGACTAATATCAGTAGGGCCCAGAACCTAGTTCAAAGGAACTCACACATCCATTGCATCAGAGGTATAGTTCAAGATGTGTCAAGTCAGTTACACAGAGGCAGAGGCCTTAACACTACATTAAAGAATATGGAGTCTGGTCTCTTCCTGAGGACTCTGTTGGACCTTCTGTCTCTGTGTTTGGCTATGTGGATATCTATACACTATATTCCAAAACAGAACAAGCTGAAAGCACATTGTTGACATTTTATAGGGAGGGGGAAATTTAAAAAAAAAAAAAAAAAAAAAAAAAGGGAAAATCAAATTAATTTTTTTCTCATTGTAAAATTTCAAATAAGTTTGAAATCTTGCTTGGGAACTTTCCTGGCCTTTGTTGCTATGTGACTCAGCACTCTTGATTCTTTTTCTGTTTCCTGTGTGAAGATCTGGAAGGTTTGCATAGGCTAGTGCTTTTCTACTTTGAAATAAGATTGAAGAGTAGTCAATATAATACACTGATCTTTTTTGAGAAAAGGTTGATAAAATCACCCTTGGTCTCTTTCTTGAAGAGGGATACATGTAAATACTTAAAATACCTTAACTAAGTTTGGAGTACTGTCACCTCCAAACTCACATCAACTCCTAAGCAGGAGTCAACACAGCTTAGAGGCTGGAATAGTTGTTTGCTCTGGCCATTGCTAATGGCAATGATGACTCCTCTCCTATAGTGTAATGCATGCGGACAAGGTCTGGAGTCCACAGAAATCAGTTGGGGTCAGACTGTGAATTCAAAATCTATACAAGATGGAGAATTCATACTTGTGATGTATCATTAGCAATCACTAGATGAATTATTAAAGTCTAATTCAATGTTTCTAAAGGATGTAGAATATGAATAATAGCCCAGGGATTGCATTCCCTCTGTAATGGATGACTAGCTAAATCTCCTGCTGTCAAATATTACATTACATTTATATTATATCAAAGCTGTGTAACACTAACATCAGTTGAGAGCACTAATTTATAGATTAAAAAAAAAAAAGCCTCATCTTCATTATAAAAACTAAGTGCGCAAATATAGTTATATGCTTATCACGTAGAATTCTGAGTTATGTGCTGCACATCTATTGAAAAAAGTTGGTGAGCACCGAACAAAGGCAGGATTGTGTCTTTTAGTGTCAGGTTTGGGGCAGAAGCTGAAAATACTTTTTGAACAGTAGCCGCAAAACATTCATGTTATTCAAGTAGGGACATGGTTTGTACATGGGGACTCAAAGCAAAACTGGCCTAAAAATATATAGTTTGTCTGTTTGTAAACAAAGGAATCAGAGAATACAAATGTGATATAACTTCTCTGTATGCTGTTGGTTGAAACATACATTGGAACATCACATACCATCTTGGTGTTTAGTCTCTAAAACAAACATTGCAAAGATGGAAATGATTAAAACAAAAGCTACATAGTTGTTGTAACTTTGGGAACTGGAAAGCTTAATGTATTTGACTTGTCCATAATAATGACAAAAGCCTGACATGTTACTCACTTTTCATTTGCAAGGAACCGTCACAAAAAGAAAATACTGGCTGCAGATGAATCTGTGAAGGGGAGAAAAGGAAGAAAGATAAGTTCAGATAGGAAAAGATCTACTAAATTATTTAGGAATGAAAGAACAAATTATCAAAATGGTGTATCTCTAGATATAATCAAGCCCAGGATAGGTACCTTTCTAAAAATATTGGGAAATGTCATTTATGCTTTAGTTTGCTCAGTTATGGGGTGGCTGTAAGAAGTTTTGAAGTCTAAAAACATATAGGACTTATTTAGGGTGATCTAATAGTTTCTTCTGGCCTTACATCTTGGAGTCTTTGGATTAGTGCAGACTGGAATACGAAACTGATCCTTGGCTTAGAGGAAAGAGACAAATTATGTGATGGTAGAGCCTATTAATGTGTGTTTCCAGAACTGACTACAAAACTGAAAGGAAGTGGTTGATTTTTGTCAATGAAACAATAATTTATGTTTGTGGTGTTACACCCAGGAAGCTGAATAGGATTTCTCTTGATATCGCACACCTTTCTAGTCTCCTGGCAAGTTCACAGCCTGGGAATGGAGTTAGTCTGAAAACTTGGATGATTTTTGGACCACTAAAGAAATATCTGGAGAGGTAGATTTGTCTAGGATGATTTAGGTTTGAAGGCACAAGTATTTTATTGATGTTGATGTTATTTAACCTTCTTTCTCTATTCTGCTGGGTTTTTTCAGAGTTTTTTTTTTAATACTGAACTTTAAGATGAATTAAGTAATAATTATATTTATGTCATGCTAAATGTATGATTAGGTTTTGGGGATCAAATGTGGGGATGAAATTATATTTTGAAATTATCAGGATTACTTTTCCTAAGGAAGTTATGCACATGTGCTTTTCTTATAAATACCTTATGAATGGTCTGGTCTCTCTTGTTTTCAGAACCCTTTCTACTATAAATGGAAATGTATGAATTTCAGTTCCAGTTCAATCACATATGCTTGGCCAGCTCACAGAAATTAGAGCGGGAAACACCTAGTCAGTCTTCATCTTTCTTGATGTTGGGCAGTGTATTTTCTGGAATGTTGTCAGGTCTAGTTTTCAATGAACCCAGCTCTTAGGCTTTTGAAACTTCTCTTGGAAGATTCTTTTCCAATCTACTAAATCACACTGTCTGATTTCTGCTGAAGAAATTGCTCCCCAAAGGAACTCGGCTGAATTTATTTTCAACCTGTCCCAAACTAATGGATTATTTGAAGAAATGAAATGTTTGTTTTAATGAAATGAACTTGGTAAAGTGAGGGGTTAAATTGCTCCCAAAATATGTGGACTTGGAGGTCTCATGCATCCTTTCAGATGATGTTAGTTTAGTGTCCTTTCAGACGTTTGATCAGAAAAACTAGCCTTCTGAAGAATACGGAGAGATAATTATTTTCATATTTTAATGTTATGTTTAATGTTATATTTAGAACTGCAGTTAGTTAATTTTGCAAATGTTATAAAATACTGATCTTCATAGCTCTCTTTTTCTTTGTACAGAGACATAAAATTTTTCTTTAAGCAATTAGTTTAATAAAGAACCTTATGCATCTTGTTCTCCTTTTGACAGAGACTGTCTTTGGAAGTTGAAGTTTTTGTCCTTTTTATCTCATTCTTCTATCACTTTTATGAACAACCAAGGGACTATGATGTAGAAGAGGCGGTGTTTCAACTTTCTGCCAAAAATTGACATCTACTACCATTTATTTATTTATATTACTGCATCTGCTTTTTCAAACTCTTTTTTTGCTTTACATCCTTTATTTATTGCATTTTGTAAAGTGTTTTGAAGTCATCTTTGCCTCTTTAGCTAGCTAGATGATTTAGCATAATCTTTAGGCAATGGAAAAATTGAGTTTATGATATGTCTTTGGTTTAGGGTTTAGATTGTTTGTTCCTTATAATTTGGAAAGGCAAAAATTGCTAAAATCTACATCTTAGAATGCAGGGTTAGGTTTTTGGAGTATGGATAGTAGAAGAATCCATTTTCAAAGTAAGGCTGTCTTTAGAATATTTAAGTCATTCCACAGTTGAAACAGGCCTTGCAGGCTGCTGATCTCCTGCTTCTAAAATTCATCTGATGAAGAAAACAGTTCATCTCTCTAATTGGAATTGCATGATGATCTGGTAGTGTAATATAATCACTCTGGTAAAGAAAGCATGAGGTCATAGTGGAAAGATTTTGTTCCATCAAGAAACAGCAGGTTTTTTGCTTCCTTTCATTTGTAAGAAAACAGTCATATGCAATATTCATTACAAGAATGGCTGTTCTGTAATTATTGGTGGTCTTAGAAGAAAGAAAAAAAGAGTATTGCATCACATTTGAGCTGTGTGTTACCTGATGTCTCTTAGCTGAAATCCCTCACCACGTTCCGGCTTACTGTCTAAGTGGAAGGTATAATTTGGGTCAATCTTTTTTATATTCATGTGAAATCACTGGGAAAGTTAAAGCAGTTGCATGTATTTTGCTATTACTCTGAGCACTTCATCAGTCTCATCTCTGTTGTCTCAGATCTGTAACCATCCCATTATTTAGTAGTATTAGGGTTTAGGTAAACTCTGATAAAGAGATCTCATGAATGGGATTGAAGCAATGCTGCACAGCTGTTGTAGGTATATTTTGCACTTATCTAAGTCTGTACCCATAGAAGGATCATCAGAATGATCCATAAGCTGAATGCCCCTTTAAATCTCATTCCAACTTCTTGATTTTCTGGCTGTATTCCTGGCCAGTAGTATCTTCCTTTGGTATATAGCTAACAAAACAAATTATGCCCTCTTCAACTCTTCATATTATGCCCTATTCACTCTCCATACTAGCTTTCGTTCCCTCCTTTAATTTCTTCCTAGAGTTAGTAGTCTTGACTAAATTTAGAAAGTGGCAGAAGATACTTTTCCAGTTGCATTAATTAATTTTGAAATTATAGATGCTTTCTCATATATTTTCAAAAGTCTACTCTTTCCTTTGATTAGCAGTGCAACCACGACAGATTTCTATGAACTCCCCAACTTCTGTGAATAGAAAAGCTTGAGATAGCATAGGTTTTGCATGCAAAAATGTTGATATCCAGAGTGTGAAGGCACTTTTCTTGAGGTTTGTTGAGGCCTCAAGCTGAGTGGATCTCTGCCTATGGTCATCTGATAATGTAACCTTGTGGTTGTGTAGTTCCAGAAACAGAAAGGTTGTGTGCCACATAACAATCCTGATGGTAAGTGTGAGTCGCAGCTTCACAGCAAATGATAAAAGCCTCATCATTCACTCCATTAAATAGATCTGTTCCTGGTGTTTGTCAATTTAGTCCTCATTTAACTGGCCCATCCTTCACCAGTCCTATTGTCTCATCTTACAGACAGGTGATAGCCTTCATCAGGTTGGGTTGATAAAATCGTGCTGTGGAATAAGTTATATTTCTAAAGTACATCTTTACACCAGTTATGGTATAGAGATGCATTCCTCCATCTGAACAAACTGTGCCTCAGGAAATACACCTGGAAGATTTTGCATCTATGCTGCACTAGTTGCAACAGGACTTGTGCAGCACAGTACAAAACATACTCTCTCTGTTTATTGGCTGGTGTGAAAGACTAGGGCTGTTGGTCTTTCAGAAACATCTGGAAAGGAAGGACTACTAAGAGTAAGATCTTTCTGTGGAAGAAGTTTAGGGCTACTACATATGCTAACTTGTCCCTCGTGTACCAAGGGCACTAGAAAGTACTGTGAATTAGAAACTGCTTGAATACGGTTTCAGTATGGAGGTCACATGTCCTAGCTTGCAGGTTTAAGAATTTCTGTAATATTCCTCTGATCTGTGTAGAGATTCCAGCATGGAAACTGGCATTCCCTGGTTCTCATCCATTCCTGTTCTTTTTGTCTGTGTGCCTCCGTATCATTGTGACCCAAATGTACCACTGTATTTGAGATAATATTTTGCATATGTCAAGAAATCTCATTTTCTTTAATAGAAATGCGTGAAGAGCAATACCCAAAAGTGAAGTGGTTTCTGTGTGGTTGTGCATGATGCAATAGATCTCTCCACATACTCATGCATTTTTGTATGAGTATTTTCTAGTTCTCTCATTCATAAATGTCTGGCTTTCCAAACTATGCCTCTGGCAGATCTTAGCATAAATATCAATTTATTCACCACTTTCTTTTTTTAATACTAACATACTTGGCACAGATATTTTTCCTTTCTTTTTTTTTCCAGTCAACTTTTCTGTTTAGTTTGTGGCCTCTGAAAAACTTCTTGTAACCCACTGTTATAATTTTATTAGTTGCATAGTTGGCACAGTTCAGCACAGCCATTCAGTTTACTTTGAGGGAAGCCATACTACTGAGATTTGAAAAGCAGTTCTGAACAACACAGAGTTGTATTTTAACTGCTAATTGCTCAAAATGAATGCTGGAATGAATACTTCCAGTTTCAGAATAGATATACAATGCTTACTAAAAAGGAATCTGTGTGTCTGGAAGTTATTAAAACAAACTCTTAACAGCATATATAAATTTAAAACCACCAAATGAAGCAGTAAATATCTCCAAAATGTTTCCTCACTTATGACCTTACAATATTGGTTAATATTTGACATGGGTAGTGTCTATTGTTTTGGTACCAGTAAAAATTACATAGCAGAGTCTTTGATCCATGTTGTTTGGCTGAGGAAGCATATAAAAGTATGCAATGAGTTGTCACTGCCAGGGTGGAATGACTGAATTTGAAGAGGTATATTCCACTAAAGCCTTTTTTTTTTTTCCTTTTAGATCAACGTAGTTTGCTTAGACTTCTTGACAGAAGATAAGCAAATCAGATTTTACGTATTTACATGCATTTTTATAATTTCCAGCAAAATGCAGCAATTTCAATGTTATTCTGGAACAACTTCAAGATTATTGTTGTTATCCATGTGGTTATTTCTTGTCTTTGCTTCCTTTGTATGGCTGTTTATAGTCTCCTAGAAGCTTGTCACATTGTCGTTTTTTTCTGGATGTCAGTGACAGGCTTCATTAGAAGCCAGTTTTATTGAGTTGCATTTTTAGAACTGCAGAAGCCAGAAAACATGCTTTTACACCTTTGCACATCTCTAGAAATGTATCATCACTTCCCATGAGGCCCTTGGACAGTAACATTTACAAGTCAAAGATGTTTCATTGACTTTACTGGGAATAGGACTGAATCTTAATTTACTGAACAGGGAGAGAATAACCACATATTACTTACCAGGTTTCAGTCTAAAATGCTTATTTTGAAAAGTGTTCATAGTATCAACTTATTTCTGTAATGCCAATGATACCACTGATGAAATCAAAGCACTGCTTACTTTATGTAACAGGCAGATATAAAATACTAATATGCTTTACAGGGAGCATAGCCTCCACCTAAGATCATGTTTTGCTATTTAAGTGCAGTTTTACATTCTCTTACTAACATGCAATATAGTTCTAGATTATTACCAAAAGTATGTTACATTTTTTCTATATGTTTATCAAATCTCACTATTAACCAGGGTGCATGGGTGTAGAAATAATCAAAAGGACAATAAAATAAAAAGCATCCAACTTCTTAAAAAATTCTGTATCTTCTTTTTAAGAAAAGCTGTTGGTCATGGTAGGTCTTTGAGGAGTCAATGGGAGTGAAGTAAAAGAAACCCAATAAAGGGATTTTAAGTGATTAAGACCTTTCATTGTTAGTCTCAGACATCATGAGGAAATCAACTTCTCCATATTTTCTGTGTACTAAAATCATAAATACAAGAATTGTATCAAAAGGCTTTTGCCAGAGAGAACAGTAAAACTAGTAATTTGGTCACACAGTAGAATATATTCAGGAATATGGAGATCTCTTTTAATCTCATTTACAATTTCTTTTAAAATATTGATCTCTTTCTGATGCTGATGATATGTATGACTTCCATGAATCCTCAAAGTCAATTGGAAGCGTAACCCTCTCAGCAATCTAATGAAACAAACAGATATTGTCTTCATTTTACAGACAATGATGCTGACTTGCTCTTGTAAAAGTTTTGTGGGCCAAAGCTTAATTTGATACTAGTTATTATTGATACAGAGCTATGGAGCAATTTACAGCAGCTGAGGGTCTGACCTTTAAATGAAATGATACCAGAGAAGCAGTGGTTTGGGCAGTGTCTACCATGCAGATGCCCTGGTTTTGAGAACTCTCCAGCTAACAAGAGGAGGATAGCCATGGTTATTTGTGAGTTGAGGCCTCTTTACTGTATCTGAAATTATTTACCTTATTCCTGTCAGATATTTGCATCTCTCCACTTTTCTGGTCAACTGAAAAAAATAATGGTAAAAGAGTATAAGTAAAAGGAGGCATTATTTGCAACTTAAAGATTAAATACATGTATGATTTAAAAAGGTCAGTTGGTGCTCCTGGTAATCCAAATTATTGTTGATTCTTTATGCAGTCCAATAAAAGAGAGTTTTTTCCTGGCACTACTACTTGCATTTTTATTACTTTTGTATTGTGCTTTGAAAGAAATATGAAATAGTATTTTTTCCCCAAAATGAGTAACTGTATTTAATTGTTCATTCTACCCTAATTTTCTTAAGTTTTATTCCTTAATAAAGGTTAAGATACTTCCCAGTATTCCTAATCTGGTTTGCTATTACTAACATGGGAATGCCTGATATTTTTCCATTTGCAATGTAGTACACACCAGAAGATTTTATCGAATATGACTATGAGTATGGGGATGCAGATTATAAAGAAACTGATTCTCTAACAGAGGGACCACCACTGTTTGAAGAGACAGTAGCACAAACAGAGGTAACAAAATCTGATCTGTTTGTTGTGTGGTGTCCAGCTGTCCCCTACTACATGGTTTGTCAGTTTGTGTCTTCTGAATATAAGCTTAATGTTTTCCTTTCACTCATTTCTTTACTCTGTAGCTGTAACTCTACCAGTTGAAGATGGAAGGTCTCACAGCTGGCAGCATTCATCTCACATTTGGTTACCCTTCTTTCATTCATGCTTTCTCAATTTTCTTTTCATTTTATTTATGTTTTCCCATTCCATCTTTCATAACGTTTGCAGAAAAAGAAACCCATGGTCAAAAAGAAGAAGAGGACAGTGGCCGCTAGCTCAAAGGACAAACCCCAAAAGGCCACAACAAAAAAATCTGAAAAATATGCATCCAAGAAGAAGAAAAGTTATCAAGCAGCAACAAAAGACAAACTAGGGGTAAAGGTAGCCAAGAAATAATCAAGATCTTTCCGAGGCCAAGACTGGAAGATCTCTGATAATAAGAAAAAATAAACCTAACCACACTAGATGAATACATCTGGCTAATACCATAACCTGAATAAATGTGATATCACTCAAATTTTTCCTAGAAGATTTTTTTTTTTAATAATGCACCTTTTTTTAATACTAGGCAAACGTTGTTGATGGATTTCAAGAGTATAGCATAGCTGAAAATGACTATGGACCCCAGACAGAAGCTCCCTTCAGAACTACTGAAGCAAATGAGGTAATAAGGACTCCTGAGAAAACAAAATGCAAAAAGACTTACATATCAGACAAGCATATTTTAAAAGAACAAATGTCCATCTGTGTAAATATACATACACATACATAACAGAAATTAATGCAATATAATTCTTTCTCAGCCAATATCAGAATCTACTATTTTCTTGGGCAGTACTCCCATTAATTCTGTAGAGATCTGCTGAATCTCTAGACTGTGGAATTCATTCTTCTGAAAATAATTTAGTGATATATACTGTGGAAATGCAGGGTTGTTGCATTCAGTGTGGATGTGACTGGAGCTATGTCTAGTATAAACTAGGTTAAATACTATACATAGCCCTCCTAAACTAAGAGGCAGTGAAGTCTCTTTAATTCTTTCTGTAACTTTTAAGATGCAGCATAAAATGAGCCTAACACAAGCCAAAGAATGGCTGCAACCACAGCAGCATATTGAAGTTGAGTCAAAAGCCATCATTACTTTATTGTTTCCAATATTTTTTAATTAATACCAAATTATTTCCTTTTCACTGAGCTTCTGTGAAGCATTGCATTTTGAACTGTCAAAAATATAAAATTATAATTTTGATTTATATTAGAAACCACGTTTTTAGAACGCCACAATGGCAAGCCTAAACATTATTTTGTTAAGGTTACCATACCTACACCCAGTGTTGATTAATATTTCTACATATTAATTAACACTACTGTTAGAAAAATGATGGCTGATTATAAGAAGTACTGTTTTCATTTTTATTTTACGTTTTCCTTTCAAAATGAAGATATGTTGCTTAAAAGATGTACAAAACTGCACTCCCAATTCCCCATAAACATTTCAAAAGAGAAAAAGAGTTCCCATTTCTTTTTCTCTTGTCCTCCTGTGTATCTTGGAAAGTGAATTAAGATATATATATAAAATAGATCAATATAATGGTTAGATCAAGATATCTTTAATTACTCTGGATGTTGATAAGCACCTTAATATTTTTTAAGATCATACTAGTTCATCTTGTCTGAATATCTAGAATATATCTCTCATTAGGAATATCTGAACTTTGTTTTTTTCAAAATTACCCTTTCAAGAGACCTATGTAACAAAATAAAGCAATCCTCTTTTTTCACAAATGGTTTTGTACATCTCAAATATAGCATTCTTTTGAACTGCTTTGGTGCTTGTAAGATTGTTGCTTGGTTTGACAGTTTACATACTTGAAAATGAAAGCTTAGATTTCAGAAATGTTAAAGTTCATCTGAATTTGGCAAGTTGAATTTGACTCAGCCAAAAAGTATATCAATTGCAATGAGAGACATGAACCATGACTTTCTGAGGGATAAATAAACTGCCAAATTATTAACAAGAGAAAAAAAGTTGCAACATTCAGCTCAGCATGGAATTTTCACACACACACACAAAAAGAAAAAAAAAGTAAAAAAAAAAAAAAAGAAGGCTGGGCTTAACTAAAGTGTTGTTATTGTAAAAAGGTCTGAATTTATTCACTACTCATTCTGGTGCATTTTTTTCATTCATGAATGCTTGTAAGTGTGAAACCAAGCAGGGAAATTTAGCTATATTTGGCACTGAAGTAACATGAAGAAGCAGTACTGGATATACAGCGTGCTGGATATACTGAATAAAATGTTTTTAGAACTTAAACAAGAAAATATGTATGAAAGCATTACTCCTTTGTAATACCTATACAAAGATCTTTTAATTACTCTGAAAGGCTGAACTGCCATTCCTTCAGACTCTAATTAAAAGATAATATGCTGCAGTTCTATTGTTCTTTCTTTATTTGACAAGTCATCATGGTGGATCAGCATATGCTCACATTGCTTTACTAACAATAACTCACGTATTCCTCCTATTCCCAAATCTGCTACTGATATGAATAGCAAAATCCTGTTGAAGAAGTGTTTGCTGAAGAATACATAACTGGAGAGGATTATGATAAAAAAACTGAGGAAACTGAATATGGAAGCAGAGGAATAGACCTCAGTGAATCTGATCTGCTGGTAGATGGAGATTTAGGCGAATATGATTTTTATGAATATAAAGAATATGAAGAGAAACCAACTGATTCCACTAATGAGGAGTTTGGTCCAGGTGTTCCTGCAGAGACTGATATCACAGAAACAAGCGTAAGTTGATTGAAAGCATAATGCAGATTAATGTAATTTAGTCATTCCTTTATAATTGTACAGTCTCAGAACTGTACAGAGCCTGATCCAGAGCTCCTTCTACATACTAGGTATATTATCACTTTTTGATTAAGTCCATCCTTTTGTTTTAGTAATTGTGAACTTTCTTTTTTAGTAAATGCAGGTTTTTGGTCTCTTTTGGTGAAGGGAGTAAGGGAGGGTTAAAGATGGGAGGGAAAGTAAAGAAGAGGTGGAATTTAAAAAATAAATTATAAAATTAGCAGTTTAAAAAATATTTCTTAACTAGAGCTAAAGCTGGAAAGAATGCAAGTTCTAATGCAGCTGCAAGTACTGTATTTTTATATTTTTATATTATTACCTGAAGAAGATGAAATGCATTGAAGTGTCTTGTCTTCTGTTACCCTCCAAGGAGAAAATTCATGACTGTGAAGGAGAAGATATAAAGCCTTTCATGAAAAAAAGCTTAGGTGACTGATTTATGACCTAGGAATGATTTAACAGCTCAGTATATATAAAGAAAGATAGTATGACATGGTGGATCCTGTGAATCATGCTCCTTTTTTTTTGTATTTTGTAGCTCTTTCATTCTGACTTAATCACAGGCTTAACAGCAAGGCTTTAATTTTCCTTTAGTTGTGCCAAGAGCCTTGTTTACCAGTTTATTGGATTGTAGAAGCAGCAAAGAAAACTAATATGACTGAGACTAGAAGCAAAATTAATTCTCACTTGGATTTTTAATTAAGAAAGCCCTGAGTGTAGTAGGAAAGGAGAATTTGAGGTATTTGCTCAGTCTTATCTTTATTTTCTCCTCACAAACTCCAAACTTCAGTTTACAAAGGATCCAAGAAATAACAGCAAATGCTGTGAGGTTGCTTTTCTCTGCCAACCTTGAAACCCATACTTCTGTATTTCATTTATCACTCCTCTCTAAACCCTGTTGGGGTCATTGTATTTTTTAATGATCCTTATCTATGCAATGGGATACAAGCTTACTTTTTCCCTTCTAGCACAGATGGGGACACTAGCAGAATGACACAGAAAAGGTCAGATTATCTGCAAAGCAGAGAGCCTATAAGGCACCATTTGTGCCTGCATTAAGCGAATGACTGTGTAGACTCTATCCTCTGGTGTAAATTTCAACTTAAAATGCCTTGCTACAAAGCTGAAGGAATCAGACAACTTGAATTAGAACCCATGCTCTGAACTGTGCCAGCTTTTACAACTTTCATCTGCTGAATCAGATTTATAATTTTCCTGTGGATGTATTTGGAACACGTGATAAAAAAGGCAAGATGAAAATAACCCAGTACCTGGAAACTTTAAAAAAGGGGCAATACTTCCAAAGATGGAGACCAGATATAATTTTTTACAACCAGTTTTCAATAATACAATAGAAAATATTTATTCCTTTTGCTACTTGATTTTTATGAACTATTGCATTGTTACTAGTGAGTTTTGTGCCTTTATAAATCAATACAAAATGCACAAACCACGAATCTTTATCTCTGCTTCTCTTTTCCAAAATATTTCATATTGAAATATGGTAACATCATCCTTAAGATTTTCAAATCACCAGCTATTTTAGTGTAAATGTGGAATCACCCTACTAAAATAATAATTTAAAAAAACCCCACATTTTCATCTGATCAGAGTTGAATTTAATTTCTAGTATGCAGTGTTAGCAATCAAGAGGTACTTCTGAAGAAAAATACTTATCCCCTGGTTTGGAAAAACAAAAAAACAGTTTATTTTCCTTTGTGTGAAACTTAGATCTGTGTTCTGCCATTAGCATGTGTCACTGTTTTTGGTACTTTTGTTGTAATCCTGAGCCCAAAACTTCATTTAGAGCTGATCCTAAAAGGAGGTTGCAGTTGATGCCAATTCATGCAGCTAGCAGGCATAACTGGCTAACCATGAAATATGTTTACAATGCCATGTAACTCCTTTCCCATTTATGCCATGAAGTCACAGACTCTTCTGAGACTAATTTACATGTTGTTGATGTCTAAAGAATGAAATTAGGATCTTGAAGGGTACTGTCCATATGTGACCAAGGGATCTTTCTTTCCAGCTTATTTTAGGTTTGCTTAACTAAGAAAGTCATGAAGAATCACTGTTAATTGCCTAGAATATGTCAGTCCAAGAAGAAAAGAAACAACTTTTTGACTTGCATGCAGAAGTTTTAGATTCTCAGTTCAAAGTCCTAATGGAGACTATGGGATGCAAACTATTGCATCTCATTGGAAAACTAGAAATGGACCATATCCAATAATTGGAAAAGTATGCATGCAGTTTTTGCATTTTCCACTTCTCATGTATTAAATATTTTTGATTGATATAATTTGAGCCAGTAATGTGTTTCTCACAGCACAGATCAGTTCCAGCTTTAGCTTTCAGTTACAGGTTGTTGCAGTTCTTTATTGTGCCAGGTTTTTAGACCTTCTGCTCATTTTCATTTGGGGGCCTGTTTTTACTGGCTAGGTGACTGGACATGGGGCTTATGGAGAAAAAGGCCAAAAAGGAGAACCAGCTGTGATTGAACCTGTAAGTAGAGATGTTGGTGAGGGTGTTTTTAGCACTATGTAACATGTAAGTTGATGCATCATTATGAAAGCACATTGTTCATGATAGATTAATGTAACCTTACCCGTGATCTCTAAACTAGCACTCGCAGTGTGGATGGTGTAAAAGTGATAACAGACCTTCAGCCTTCTCTTGCAGTTACACAAAGGACTAAACACCGCTTCATTAAAACAAGGAGAATCTTCTTGTGCAGAGAAATAAAACCAAAAACATAGATCTGCTTTTCAGGCCATTTACTAAATACAGCTTGGACAGACCTACAGAGGTAGCTGCCAGCTTAGCACAGATAACACTGAAACCATGGGTTTCAACAGGGGCAAGGAAGTCCCTCTGAAAAGTTAAATAAATGTTTGAATGTTTAATCTGTGTGGGTGCAATCAAACTGTTAAAGTTTAATTAAATACTTTCTTTGGTCATAAGCACAGTAATGCAACAGTAGTTTACAGATTTTTTCTGATTTTTAAATAGTAGTACGGCTATACTTTTACCATTGTAAGTGGCTTTTACTTAGTAGGACAAAGTTTACTGTAGCACATCCTTGATGTTTAGAAACTAAAACATAACTGAACTTTAAAGAAGACATTGATTATACAGTTTCAGGGACCCAAACAGAAATTTCTATTTCATAGAAAAATAGGTACAGACATACCAGGGGAAAAAAACAACTTTAAGTTGAAGCTTGATGAAATACTGTCACGTGACATTGTTACCTAAATATCAAAAGTCTGGATTCTGTAGTCTAAAAGCTTCCTGCTAATTCCATATTTCTATCCAAGGATTAGCATTTAGCAACTGATCATCAAAGTTAAAGGTCTACAATAATGAACAAGTTACAAGTAAAGATTATGACCTCTTGGTCGTGACCTGTGAAGAAGCTCAGAGTGTGTTAAGTCAGAAAATGCATGGCTTTTTTAAACCATTGCAAGATACATTTAGTTTACATCCATAATACTGAAGAGACACCCACTGCCAATGGCCAACACTGTTTGAGTTCAGCACAGCTAGCCTCAAGCTTGTTTGTCCAGTCCTCTTTCCTATGGAAAGCCAAGTACAAGTCAGAATCATGTATCCATAGGTCTTAACATGACCTGGAATTTGGACTTGGATCTGTACGCAAAAAAAAAAAAAAAAGGAACTAGGAGGTTCTGTAAGACCCACAACATAGAAACAGAGCTATTCACATCAAATGCTGTTACACCATAAAAAACCCCCATATATTTTGAATACAATACTGTAAGGTCTCTCCAGCCTAGAAGTGTTTATCACTCTTAAAGCCACAGAGCAATTGGGATTCCAATTCTAGTAATTGTGGACAGAAGATTCCCTAAAAAGTTTATCAAAACAATAAGAAATATTAACTCCAGTTGTTCAGCTAAAAAGATGTTTTATATTTTTCTCCAAGACAGAACAAACTTGGTATCTTTTTTCATCCTCCTCTAGGGTATGCTCATTGAAGGACCACCGGGACCAAGAGGACCTGCTGTAAGTAGATTAATCACAATTTCCTTTTATTGCATTTGATTTACCCACTGTGCTTTGGTATTCATATGAGTTAACACAATTAATATTGGTTCTATCATAGCTCCCAAATGGTATAACTGGCTTAGTGTTTTCAGAAGGGAGTAAAAAAGGGTCATCTCCAGCATTTTCAATGTCAGCATGCTACCAGCTGAGTGGACATGAAAATCAAACTTTTGAATGTGGACTGTAAATCTTTGTAAGAAAAAAAAAAAGTATGCTGCCTTATAAATCATTTATCCAAATATATGTTCAACATAACTTTCCAGAGAAAAAAATAGTTAAAAATTGCTGCGAGCTGTAATTCAGCATAATAATGTCATTCATTTTACATAGGGTCTTACAGGTCCCCCAGGTCTACAAGGTCCTGTTGGTCCTCCAGGTGACCCTGGTGAAAGGGTAAGTCAACATACAGTTTATTCTGCGTATTCATGGTATGTCTTGCCCTAATTGCTCCAAGTGTAAGTGGGTTAGATCCAGGTCTGAGTTATATACATATAGGTTAAGAAACCTCAGTGGAACTGAGCAAATCAACTGAGAATCTGGACAAACATTTCCTTAGTGGTAGAGGTAGTGTAAATACAGGAAAAAAATAAAGTTCCTATTTGTCTATATTTCTCTGTTTTGATGTGAATTATTTTAATGTACAAACATTTCATATGGATTTGAATGAATTTTTTAAAAATCAGTATATCTCATCTGTGACATGTGGAGATATGGAGTAAAACAAGCTCTGAGGAATCAAAACATAGGTGGAAATACTGAAAGTGATGGATAATATTTAGATGATCTAGACAGATTTTATTGGCCATATCAAATAACTGAGTGTATGAGAACCCTATCTAGTCATGAATAATTTACGTTTATGCTATTATTTTAGTCTGACATGTTCACACAAGCCTTTTCTTACTGCCTCAACTAGCACAAATTTGAAACAGCCTAAATACATTCATTTGAGGAAAATATGCTAAAAAAACTTTCTTGAGTTTTATGGGTAATAATTTACTCATGATTCTAGCATGTTCACGCTGTATTTGTTTATGGAAAGTGCTAAGAAGATGCTACTGCTTCACTGAATAGTGAAGCTGGAGAGTGTTAAGATCCCAAAAATGCTTCACCTTGATAGTAAGTCAGCATCCATACTTTTTTCATATTTATTTCCTGTAGATTAACTAAACAACTTGTTTTGGAATTTAAACTCGTAAGATGGAAATTTTAACACATTGTAATGGAATAACCACTGATAATACTCAGTTTTTAAACTAATTACTTACTGAGTTAATCATAAGGAAATTCTTGCCTAAACACATAATGTACCTGTTATAGAATGACTTCATATTTTATATAAAAAAGGACACATTACACAAATAAATAATAGTAGAAGTGAGTTACCAAACTCATGACAACAATACAAATTTCTGCAACCAGATTCTGCTTACAGATTTCTTCCTGATGAAATAACACATCTTACTTTAAATTTTAAACATATGTGGACAGGTTTGTTTTTTTACTTAAACAACAATCAGTGTCTTTGAATAAAGGCTCTAGGTCTTGCTATAACTATTCTGACTACCTTTCATCTTAGGTAAAAAATTTAGAAAAGTAATGTCAGAAAATTGCCACCCAGGGATAACACATTGCTTCATTTTAGAAAGCCCACATTAATTCCTAGAATAATTGAGAATGTTGCTTAAGCACAGTTCTACAGAAGAGAAAACCACCACTTTTTGTAGTTGTCTTTGGTGCTTCAGCTTTTGTACTAAATTATTATACCATTCTAATCCTTATAATAAATATAAGACAACTGAGGAATGAATGAACATACCCATCTGCAGAAGACCCTAAGTGGTCCCACTTTTACTTACTATATAGATTAATTTCTCTCATATAAAATGGTGCAATGGAAGAAGAAATTGAAAAATAATGTAATTTTCAGTTTCATTTTCAGTAACCTGATCTTCATCTTCTGGTCTAATCTTTCAATTTAATCTTGACAAAGACTCATAATCATATGGCATAAAGTCACTGCAGGTCAGAGTGAAGGTTCTTTGGGTGCTTTGCAAGTATATTAAATGATTTCTCAATTATTTTAAACTTAACTCAAAACTACCTGGATATATAATGGTTCTTTGAAGCAACTAGAGCATCTTATTCAATCTTTTAGACCTGATTTAGTAATAATTCTCAGTTTAGGATTTATCTGTAATGTATTATTAGTAGGGGATTATTTTTTGATGCTTCAGAGTTTTTTGAAAAAAGATCTCAAACAGACTCAGTTACAGACTACTGATCTTCATTCTTGAAGTATGGAAAAAACACCAAACATTTTTTTAATCAGCTTTCTTATGTTTGGTTTTGTTTTCAACTCGTGAGCAGGAGAAAGAACCAGTTCATATAGTTTGATGCTTCTTGGTCTATCATTGCAACCCTGCAGAGAGTAATTCTGGTGAATGAGTACTCTCTTTGGCAGACATGCAGCAGGCAAATGAGCACTCTTGATGCAGGTCCTTCCTGCCCTTGACAACTTCAGCTAGTAAAAATGCAGCATGCAGATTGCTGGGAGGAAGGGTGCAATTATAAATCTAACTGTTGTAACAACAGCAATATTTATCTATGCAGTGTGTTGGATCAATAAAAGTGAGCATTAGGTACACACATTGGTACATTTTTTCTACCCCACCTTACATGTGAAGTTTAGCTCTTTTCACACTGTAAGAGAGAATTAGATGTCCTAAAAAATAGATTTCAAGTCATAGTTGCAGGATATATGTAGCCTTTGAAAATTAAGCCTACTCAAAAGGTTTAAAGAGATTAATCACTGTTAGTTCTCTACATCAAATAAAAGAAATACTGAAACACAATGTGAATCTCAAGTCAGCCCAACCTATGAAGTCATGAGCAGAGCCTCTGTAATTTGCTACTCTGTACTGCATTTTTTAATATAATTTGTAAGTAAAATAATAGTTTTCTTGCCTACTGCTAAATGTCTTCCCCAAACTCAGTTTTTCAGTTACCTCACTAATAATGAATAGAATTCCCAAACCATTGGCAACGATAAAATTAAACCTCCAAGTGTATGATTATGAATACAAGTGTGTGTGTGAGTGAGTCAAAAGATTTATCTTACATAACTATCTTTTTGTTCTCATTCCTTGGTTCTCTTAGGGTCCACCTGGTCGTCCTGGTCTCCCTGGTGCTGATGGTTTAGCAGGTCCCCCCGGGACCATGTTAATGTTGCCAGTAAGTTGTGATGACGGGGTAGCCAGCCTCTGAAGAGATGTGCGTTTCAAGAAACGCATCGGTGTTTTCTTCTTCTCTTCTGCCTTTTGTCTTTAGAATGAAAGATGATGCAGAGTTGTTGTGTAGTGTAAGCATTTGGAGATCATATGGTACCATATTTTCCTTAAACAAAACATATGCTTTAGCTCCTGCATGCCTGCCAAATTGCAACCTACATGAATGATTTACACTCTCTGAAATCCTCATATTTTCAACAGTAACTATTATTTACTACTATATGTCCTAAACAAGGAGTTTGCTGTTGCACAAAGGCCATGTATTCCCAGCAGGCGTGTGTGCTTTCAAGTCTCCTTGACATGGAGAATTTTAGGCATTCCATGCTTAAAATTGGACTTCAATGTGTTCTTTGAAGAGTCAGTGCATCCTTTGAATAGAAATGTATACACATAGCCAGCTCTGCTCCCACTGGAGTCAAAGCAAAACACCATCTGTTTTAGCAGGTGGAAGAACAAGCTCAAAACTATTAAAGTATCTTGGAGCTTTGTGGTACGAGAAGTACTATATTAATGGAATTCATTATTCCTAAGTGTATGTGTGTACAAGAAAGCTCTGGTGAGTACTACCACCCCAGAGAACTGATACACCAAATGTAAAGGAAGGGGCAGTATTTTTGGTAAGTAAAGCAAAGTAAGTAAAAAGTCTTGGAGCAGCCATTGCTGCAGTTCTGATTCAGGAGGCAGGACTCCATCAGTATCAATGAGGAAAGGAAGATTTTGTAAAGTTTTATTTCTTATTTCTGAAAAAACAAATGGAAGTTTATTAAAATAAGCTAATGTTTTTGACCTCATGCTTGCACAAAGTTTAGTTATTGCAGCTGGCTGTAGAACAGAAATAATTTGTTTACCAATAAGTTGATGGAAAAACGCCACTGCTCCTCAGGGGAATTATTCCCAAAATATTCTTCCATCTGTATTTGCTGTATCAGTTTGTTCCCTTAAAGGTAGCAAGTGTGGGCTATTACTTAACCTATCATTCACTTTGGAAAATCTCACTAGCTTTCTTTTTAGATGTTAATGAGTCTTACCACATGTACTTTACCAAGTCAAAACAGAAGTCTCTCAAAAAGGAATAAATTTGCTTCAGGTCTTGTGAATTCCAGCTTAGTATTTTAACCACCATCCAGGATTCTTTTCCACATATATAAATCCCACCTTGAAGCCACTAAATATCTTTTTGTAACCTTCTCACTAGCTTAATAACCATTTGAGTATAAAGGAATAAACAGGTAGAATCAAACCTAGCAGTGGCAGACTGTCTTGTCATAGAGGTACATTCAAAACACCAAGTAACATGTAGGAGACACCTTTTGTGGGGTTTGTGGCTCTTCATTATCACGTATGGGGCTTGAATTCATCAAAATGGGTTCACCTTTTCAATTCATGCAAGCCAATGAATTCAGGCAGTTTTGCTTGGAAAAATATGTGGAAAATGTGGTTGATTCCACATCATGCAGATCCCTACAAGCCACCTGGCTTCATTTCAAATGATAAAAGGTTTGATAGTTCTCTTCTTTTAGAAAAAGTCAGGAGCCCATTTGTGTGAGCTTAAACCAGTAAGTTTTCCATTACTTTCAAAAAAACATCTTTCCATTGTGATAAAATGACTGCAGGAGAAGGACCTTAGTTACTGTGCCAAATCTAGGTGGAGGCAGACTGAGCAAACTGGTGTGGGCAGTGAGAATTCATGACCCTGATACAGTGTGCCTACACCATTGCTTTGGAAAGCTGAGATTCTTATTGCAGATTAGTGTCTCTGCAACATTGCAAAGCTTCTGCTAACAGTTTCATGAGCCATAACAGTTGGAGTGCAGCAATGAGTGCTTCAATTGTATTCTGTAATTTGTTTTAAAATTGTCAGAAATTACACAAAACTGTTTCATTTTAGATACAAAATATTTTTCAAATTGAAGTCTGCCTTAAATTGAATTGTGTTTTTCTGTGGGTAGCTAATAATTAGTGTGGGTAGCAGATAATTAGAGTCTATTTTGATCTCTTTTTGAAACAAACAAGCAAACAAAATGACAACCAAAATCCTAAGAAATCAAGAAAATGATTGCTCTTAAGGAATTAGACCTGTACTTCAGTTCTAACCTATTACCGATGACTTAATATTCATGCTGGATCCAGTGGCCTGGATCAGTCTTCTAAAGTTAGAGCAGTAAGCTAAAGACTGAGACCCTGTGTCTTTGATGTGGTTTAAACACTTGCAGAGAATAACAAGTATGGTTTTAATTTGATAAATTCTGAATGCTTTTCTTGTTTTGATCCTTGCAGTTCCGCTTTGGTGGAGATGGTGAGAAGGGCCCAACAATCTCAGCTCAGGAAGCTCAAGCACAAGCTATTCTTCAGCAAGCTAGGGTGAGCACAAGGAGCCTACAAACAAAACTGCCACATGGGTACAGCTCCAAAAAACTTTCCATTTTCTATCATGCAAGATGTGAAGAGCTCTAAGCATCATCTCATCATAGTAGTTATCCTCACGAGCAACTGAGTCGATCATGGGGGCTATTTGCTAATGCATTATGAAATTGTTTTAACATAGAATTTGTATGCTGGCTGGCAGATTTACCTTGATACATGTTGTTTTATTCTGTTTGTTTTCTCAGATTGCTATGAGAGGTCCACCTGGTCCCATGGGACTCACTGGAAGACCAGGCCCTGTGGTATGTAAACAAAACAGAGACACAGGTTTAAGAACACAGTAACACAAGTCCACAGGTCTCATTCTTACTATGAATTCTATTTTGTTAAACCATTAATAGCCTATAAGATACATTTAGAAACATACCAGTTATTAAGTCTTAAACATAGTGCTGTCAAAGTACCAGTGAATCTTCAACTGAGTCTGGAGTTCACATGCTTAATTACATAGAATACAAAATAAATTTCTGCCTACAGATATTAATTTTAATAAATTATATTAACTAAAAGCAGAGCTTACATCAGGAAAACCCAAACAGACAGTCACAACCAATTAAAGCCACTGTTCTCTCCACTGCCAGGGTCAACTCAGTATCTGATTCTTATTTTGTGTAGGACTTGGTTCAGTACCTGCAAGGTCAGTGGGAATCTTTCCACTTCAGGATGCACTAAGCCAAGCCATGAGACCACTTCTTTCTTTGAATGGTCAGGATGGTGAATATAGGAGAACTATCAATTTTCCACACTCTGCAAGTTTGTTTCATATTAAAAACCTACCTTTGGTCATGACCTGTTTCAGAGGTCAGAAATGCAAAAACTGTTTGCACATAAGAGTAAACTCCAGTATGTTGCTTCGCTGAGCCTGTATTCTATGTGAGCATGTCAAGATTGTTTTCTTTATTTTTGTGAGACCACTATTAAGAAAACACCAACTTTGATTAGTTCTGCCCCAGATTTCATATACAGGATCTTACCATTGATGAAGATCTGTTTAGGTCTGTTTATGATTAAAATTACTCTAAAAATCTGTATCATCCTTTAATGAAAGTCAAGAGATGCAGGTATATAGATTTTCTACTTCTTCAGGGACAGATGCACAAAGACCCTAATTAAAACATCACTGACATCCATGACAAGATTAGACAGGGCATTTTTCTTTGCCTATGGTGATCTTTAGGTTGAACAAGACTCTTGTTATTTTCTGTACAACACAGAAATAGATAAAGGTTAAAAGCGGTGACTTTCATTTCTGTTGCCTTTGCTACAGTGAATGCACTTCTGTTTGCACGACTTATGCTCTTACTATGCTCATATTTAGCTCTCAAATATTAATATAGGATAAAGGGTTACATTTCATCCCATTCAAATCCATGGGAGTTTTCATTGGTAACAGAACAATTTTTTTTGCTCACTTAGGCCCAATGTCTAGACAATGATGTATCAGGGTATATCTGCAGATTCCAATGATGAGTTCACACCTCCTAGTGAATAGGTGATTGGTTTTTCTCCCTGTAATGAATGTATATAAATAGAAAGTAACATTCATGTAAAGTTTTTTTATATATATTTAAACAATATGCTTTGCTTTTTTTCATCAAGGGTGGACCTGGAGCAGCAGGTGCTAAGGGGGAAAGTGGTGAACCAGGTCCACAGGTACAATAGTATTGCCTGCTATGTTTGAGCTTGTTTACCTTTAAGAAAATGCACTCATATCACTTAGAAGAAATCAATCCATTCTATGCTTTTTACATGTAACTGAAGAAAAGTAGCTTTTACAAAACTATCCTAATCAAATGCAATAGCTTGATTGTTCAATTTGAAATATGAAAGTAACATATCTATGTAACAAAGAGCAGTTATCACAGGTAGAGTGTCATCACTTGAAAAACCTGTTTTAATATTGTCACTTCAGCCTCTTTTCACTGTTAAATAATCATATGTCATTGGACTCTGATCTTAAAAAATCTCGTAAGGTGAGAGAGGTTGAATTTAGTTGGTAATTAAACAGTGTATTTTCAAGAAAGACGTGACATAGCAAGAGTAAGTCTTTAGGAGTCAGTGCATGCTTTTCTTCTCAGCTTGCTATTTTATCAGCTCCTGTGCAGTTATGTTAAAGAGTGCTGAAACATTTAAATCTTTTAGTTCAAACCTAAAAGTAATAGGGGGTTCTTAAAGAAATCATGATTGGAGTCTCTGAAACAATAATTTGGCCAGATCTCAAGTGGTATCAGGTATTTGCTACATTATTAAGTGCTTATCTTAAAACATGGGCATTCGCATAAGAAAAACAAAGCGGTTAAACAAAGAACCAGTCTGAACAGCTGGGCATTCTTCCAGTTTGCTTACTTAAAATTTAGGTATTTTTTCTCTTCCTACTCAGTATTTTTGGATGCCTGGTCCTTACTATTGCTATATTCACCTGAGGAGGATGCATTTGGATGAGAAATGAGAAAGCTTACACAGAAACATATGCCCAGACAGTCATCAATGGAAGTTACATGTGTTTGAAAAGTGGAATTTGATTTTTCAGTCTGGGGTAATTTGGTTTCCTTCTAGTTAAAACTGTGCTGTGTAAATCTAAGACAGCATGTGAGCTGTTTACCAGCACAACTCAGTTTTGTGTAGAAGTTAGGGATCTGAAACCAGTGCTCCTTAGTTTTCAGCAATTAATTATGTGACAAGTATTTTTGGCATCAGAGGAAGAAGGATTTTCAAACCACAGGACTGAGAGCTTCAAAGTCATGAAAAGAATGTAAGAAGCTTTTATGTTAAAAAGGCCAGTTATGCCATGTGTAGAGCCATCTCATGAAAACAGTGTTAAAACTGGTAGTGCTAAGGCCAGTTTGGATGCTCATTTTCTATTAAAACTAATATGAATCAGGAAACCAGAATCCATCTCCTGGGGAAAAATGCAGCTTTGTATATAAAAAATATATTTTCTTGTTCTTGAGGTGAGATGTTTAACTCCTTGATACAGATGTGATTCTAAGAATTATACTCTTCAAATTCAGGGTCCTCGTGGTGTTCAAGGTGCCCCTGGTCCAAGTGGAAAAGCTGGCAAAAGGGTAGGTAGCATATAGATCAATCCTGCTCTAGGTAAATAGTTTCTATTCAAATATATCTGAATATTAAATTATTCCACTGCATCTTCAAATATTTACTCTTTTGGGTTTTTTCAGGGACGTCCTGGAGCTGATGGTGCCAGAGGAATGCCAGGAGAACCTGGTGCAAAGGTAAATAATAATGAGACCTGAAGCTTTTTTCAGTCTTGGAATGAGCTAGACAGATTTCATGTAGGTACCACAATTTCTTCAAGACCAACCCAAAATCCTTCTTTTAAGTGAAAATACTGAGGTATCAGATAGCTGGATCAGATGCAGGAGTCGAGAATTAATCATCCATTTAAAATCTGGTAATTAATGGTAAGGGCCTGACTTTGAAGTAACTTGATTCTTGGGGCATGATTCCTATCCCTCTGAGTCAGTTTCTAGTTACAGAGTATTGATAGTGGTAAAGTCAGTTTTGCAACTGCAAAGTGCAGCTAGAATCAAGATTTTCATTTCAGTATGTACTTCTTTTTATAAGTAACATAATTACAGCACAGTGAAAAAGTGGGTGTGGCATCTTATCTTGCTTTAGTGCACTAAAGCAAATTTTGTGAGTTTGAGCTAATAATAATATGACTTTCGTTCCATAACAAAAGTGCACATGTAACCAAGGGTAGAAATTAACTTTCAGAGGGAAGGCACAATTTAATGAGTGTTATTTAATGTAATAGTCACTTACTAAAGCTGTGATTTCTTCTTTCCTAGGGTGACAGAGGATTTGATGGTCTTCCTGGCCTCCCTGGTGACAAAGGTAACAGGGTAAGAAAAACATGTATATTTATACAACAACAAATTGATACCATCACAGAAATAATGCACTAAGGACTATGGGGAAGGTTAAGGCAGAATGTTACCTCTTCACACTAATTTTTCTTAGCTAAGGAATTTAAAGTGATTGCTAAAGGAAATAGTAATCGCTAAGGAAATTAGCATGAAGTTTCTGTATAAAATGACATTTTAACCTGCTGAGAAGTTTCTCAAAAAGTGCATTTGTGTATTTTAATTGCAAATAGAATTGTTTAGTGTGGCTTATTCCAACAACTGCAGCTTGAAGAAAGATAGGAGTCAGGTCAGTTAAGCCGGGAAAACTTGAAATAATATTTAAAACAACTAACGTACTTGCTTCTAATGTTATATCAATCTGTAGGATGAGAGACTGCATCTTTCCCTACAGAAGTGTAGAAATAATCAAAGTGGGGGATTTCTGCTTTAAATTATACCCCGAATGCAGATGCTAATAACAACATATGCTACTGAATGTCCCTCCCTTACTGTTGTTCTGGTAAGTGCAATGCACCATAGCAGAAACAGAACCATTCCCACATGTGCTAAAGCTTGATAACCAAGACATGGTTATAGCTCTCACACTTAATTGAGTTAGCACAGTTGCTGCACTTCCTAGAAAATCTAAGGATACTGTTTTCAGTTCTGTTTGAAGTAGGAAGAGAAATTCTAGTGTCATACAGAAATGTCTTGATCCTCTTTCATCGTTGCCTTTTACTTAAAAAGTGTAAAACGCTCAGCGCATCCCGGAATTGAACTCCCGCTTGGTCAGCAGGTGCCCAGCAGAGGGGGCTAGACATTAAGCTGGTGCCACTTCTTCGCTGAAGGCTGAGCAGAAATTGGTTCAGAGGCAGGGAATCTGTGTCTGCTTTGCAACCTGGGGCACTAGAATCGTGTCTGTGAAAGCTTCTAAGTCCTAAAGAATTATTATTTTTTTTTTCCCAAATATTCTATTTGATTTGTATTTCCTAAGCAAATAAAAAAAAACTGAAATAGAAGAACAAGTTTGGGTGGAAATTGCAAAATACTAATTAAAATAATGACTTCCCATCGTTTTTTAATTCCCACTCTTAAAATCATTGCATTTTTGTGTTTCTATGGAAATCTTCTGTAAAAGTACAAACTCTCATCTTTCTGAAAGCAGCTGAATTCAAAGACAGGTCAGATGGCTGTACCTCTTTGGATTCAAATGCACTGAGAGCATATAATGCAAACATTCAGATCTCTTTGGCTTGCAAAAAACAGTACAGAAAGACAAAAGACACACTATTTCCATTTTAGTTATATTTCAGCTGTAAGAGAACTGATGTTGAAAACCCATAATGTTAAACTAGAAAATATAGGACTACTTTTACAATTAGTCAAATTTTAACTATGAGTTGCACATTAGATATCTGCCTGAGGTTAGGCCTCTGTCAAACACAAGCTGTCAGACAGGAGTTACCGGATGACATTCTGTGATTTCCAGTGTAGGGGAGATCAGACCACATGGTGATGGTGTAACATTCCTTTTATCCCCCAAATCCATGACTTTGCACTTCTCTTACTTAGATGCATAACACTTCTCCAGTATAAAAGCAAGACACTATATACTAGAAGAAAAGATCTAAAAAAAATATATATATACTCAGGCTTTAACAGAACATTTGAAAGAAAGAATTGGAGAAATGAAGAACTGAGAATGCTAATAATAATAGGAAGTTTTGTTCTTACTGCATGACAATAGCAGGACACTGAATTCAAGTTCCTAATCTAAGTGGCATATCATTACAAGAGAAAGTAGCCCTAGAGGAAATGAACTATTTCAAATAACTGAAAGCTTAAGTCAGTCTTCATCTCGATATTAGTTGGAAGACACAGAAAAGATCATGTGTCTCCTGATGTCATCTTTCAGGAGTGTCATTTAGCATGTAGAAAAGAACATGCTCTGCCAGCAGATCAAAGAATCATAGAGTGGTTTGGGTTGGAAATGATCTTAAAGATAATCTAGTTCAAAACCCCCTGCATGGGCATGGACACCTCCCAATAGACCAGGTTGCTCAGAGTCCCATCCAACCTGGCCTTGAGCACTTCCAGCGAGGAGGCATCCACAGCTTCTCAGGGTAACCTGTTCCAGTGTTTCACCAGCCTCACAATAAATAATTTCTTCATGTCTAACCTAAGTCTGCCCTCTGCCAGTTTAAAGCCATTACCCCATGACCTGTTGCTACACACCCTCGTAACAAGCCCCTCCCCAGCTTTCTTGTAGGCCCCCTTCAGATTCTGGAAGGCCACAATAAGGTCTCCCCAGAGCCTTCTCCTCTCCAGGCTGAACAAACCTAACTGTCTCAGCCTGTCATTGCAGGAGAGGTGCTCCATCCCTCTGATCATCTTTTTGGGCCTCCTCTGGACTTGCTTCAACAGCTCCATGTCCTTCTTGTGCTGGGGACTCTAGAACTATACACAGTACTCCGGGTGGAGTCTCACAAGAGTGGAATAGAGGGGAGAATCACTTCCCTTGGGCTGCTCACCAGGCTTCTTTTAATGCAGCCCAGCACATGGCTGGCTTTCTGAGCCACAAGCACACACTGCCAGCTTATGCTGAGCTTCTCATTAATCAACACTCCCAAGTCCTTTTCCTCAGGGCTGTTCTCAATCCATTCGTCACCCAACCTGTAACTGTGCTTGGGATTGCCTTGGCCCAGGTTGCACTTGGCCTTATTGAAGATCATGTTGAGTAGTTCTAAAACTTAGCAAAGTATAGAAATTGCTGTATTCGTTTTGCAGGTATGAAAGTGCAGTTCATAGAATTTCTTTCTCTCCCATGCCAACTCAAGTTATGAAAGACAGAAAGGTAATAGAATCAAATAATGACACCCCTAATGTTAGATAACACTAGGTTAAGAAAGCAAGTTACCTAAAATTCGCTGGGAAAGCTTGAAAGAGTAAAGAATGGAGCCACTAAATAGTGATTCCATATATCTCTGCTAGGATCCACAGCAGTGGTCAGGCTCCTTGGAGACACTGATAAAATTAAGGAAAACATCATGAATACTTGGTTGTTGTCCAATGCCAGAAGGAAGTCACAGTCTAAAAACCCACTGCTCAGAAAGAGGTCAGTCAGTGGTGTTTGAGCTATGCAGCACACTAGTTCTCTTTAGAAATGGGGAAAGAAAAATAAATCCTAGAAGTATGGTCCAGAATCTACTGAGGCTCTGCATATATGGACTTGAAAATCCCCAGCCTCTGAGAGGAAGTGTGGAAGTCTGGCTGCCTTCCAAAGCCTCAGACAAATCAGTCCCAAGGCTCTCAGTGACTGGTGCCAGGGTGCATGGTTCTGAAAGGTGGTCAGTGCACTTCACCATGTATAGTCCAGGACCCAGCAGTTGGTTTAACTTCTGATCCATGTACACATGCCTTATTTTACTGACAGTAATACATTGTGGAGGGGAAAGGTGCCTATGAGACAGAGAAAAATGTGGGTAACATTGCCTTTTGTAGTAATAGTTTGTGTATGTTCTGGAGCCAAGCATAGTTACAGAGTGAAATTTTACAAGCACAAATAGTTCATTGTTTCAATAATGTTCATTTGTTTTCATATAACCTAAGATTTGTATCATTGTGTCAAGACATGTTTTGACACATCAGACTTCAGCTAACACATTTGTTTTCATTTCCCTTGCCATCCATTATTGTTTTCAGTAACAGATGTATTATTTTAACGACTTTTCTTATTCCACAGGGAGACCGTGGCCCACAGGGACCTCCTGGCTTACCTGGTGAAGATGGATCAAGAGTAAGTGGCTATTTACATAGTAAAATCTAGAGTGAATCCTCATGTAATGAGAATATGGTCTTGATACATGTTCTTTTTTTCTAAAACTTCTATTCCCTTTGTACAAAACCAGGGAGAAGATGGAGAAGTTGGACCAAGAGGTCTCCCAGGTGAAGCTGTAAGCAATGTTTTCTCATTCTTCTGGTTTTGTTACAAACAAAAGTCACTCTCAGATTTTTTTTTCTTTCTATTGAACTGTTCTGAATTCCAGGTATAAAATTTACTCTGTGTGTGTGTGTGTGTAGATAGTACTAATTCTGGCTGAAGAGCAAACAAATTAACAGGGGTGAAACACTACTTAAAAGATTGGAAGTAAGTCAGGGATATGTTCAGTCAACATACCTTTCAGTATCACAAAGGGTATTTTCTATGCTATTGTGTAAAATCAGTCACTGGAGTCCTTGACATATGAGAATATAAACAAACCCCTGCTTTGAAAATGTTTTCTAAGTATCTATTTATTAGAAAATAAGGCCTGGCTTCTCCTCTTTTTTTCACACTACTGTGCTTCATTGTGTATTTTCACACTTGTGTCACATACAGAACTTCCACTGCTGTCAGTTGGAATTCTGCAGGTGCTGTCACTGCAGAGCAGAATTCTGCATTGCAGTCAAGAAATCAAGCTTCAGAAAGGGGAATTTTACCCTAAGTGTGTGATATACTGCTGCCTACTTGCAAAGTAGGAAGAAGTCACTACAGAGTCAGTCTGCCAGTAATTTATTATTACATCATACATGAGGAGACTGGAGACTTAGTCCTGCCTACCTTAACAGCATGACATGCCACGAATTATGAAAAGCCAAAAGATTATGTTATAGACAAATCTTGCTCACCTTATTTAGGACAATAGCCCTTTGTCTTTTGTGGAATTTTTTACGGGTAAGAGGAATAAATCTGATTTTGGTTTCTGGGGTTCCTTGCATTTATTATAATAAAATTATTAGTAATTTTTAATTATGTATTGAATCTTTACTACAGAAAAAAATCACTGGTTTACATTTAGGATAGTAGTATAGTGTTTGAAAGACCATCATGTTTTCTAAAGACAGGAATACAAACATGTATGCTACTATACAGGTCAGACCTTCAGGCCAAGACACAGCTGAAACTTTAGTGGAAGATGCTGTGCCAGTGTTCTGCACCAGGAAATATAAATAGTTATCTCCTACATTGCTCCAAAGTGACCATACAGTGGCTAAATCAAAGCTTGCCCTTCCACTGACATCCTGTTCAGACATATGAGAGCCTTTAGAAAAATCTGTGATCGGGGAATTTTTTTTTCCTTTCTTTCTGTTTTTCTTCTTTCCTCTTCCACTTTCCCTTCTGTTTCCTTTCTTTTCCCTTCCTGCCCCTCTCCTTTCCTCCTTTCTTCTTTTCTTCCTTTCTTTCTTTCTTTCTTTCTGTCTTTTTAACTGTCTTTCTGTCTGTCTGTCTCCATCTCTCTCACTTTGTCTTTCCTTCCCTACCCCCCCGTGCTGCCTTCCTCTTATCCTTCTTACTCCCTATAACATTCCTTGCTCAGTCTGGCTTCTGGGCCTCCCTTAGTTCAGAAAAAATAAGGCAGGTATTAATAAGGGTTTTTTCTCTTACAGGGTCCACGGGGATTACTGGGCCCCAGAGGGACACCTGGTCCCCCTGGACAACCAGTACGTATGATCTGCTTTGTATGTGCAATTTCCAGAAGAAAAATGGAACTCCACTGAACGTTGCTCATGTTTATATTTTTGTTGTAGGGCATTGCAGGTATCGATGGACCTTCAGGCCCAAAAGGAAATATGGTGAGTAAATAAGCTGGGAATTAAAAAGGAACCCTTTCCACATTGTCTTTTCCCCTCTGCTATGCCATCCCTTCCATTGAATTAAACTTCTTTTGTCGAAATATTCAGATTCAGTATAATCATATATAGAACAGATAAGCCTTTTATTACTTACTTTTCAGCCAAAAGGCCTAACCATGCTTTCTCTCCAGCTCCTTTAGCACCATGGACTCCAGTGCTTAGGTCCTATGTGTGAGCTGTAGCTCTATTAAAAGAAAGGACATGATATTCATTAGCATGAAAAAATATCATACTGGATAGAAAGTTGGTGGTAGACTGTAAAAAGGGAGGAACAAAGATGAGTTTGTATTCCTTTCAGTCCTGACAATGAAGATCTGTAGCACAGAAATGCAAACCTAATGCCCTGGTATTTTTTTGGATTGTAGGGTCCTCAAGGGGAACCAGGACCTCCTGGTCAGCAAGGAATCCCAGGCCCACAAGTAAGTGTGAAATAAGTCTCAAGAAATACAACATAATGTGCAACAAATGTTTAATAAATGTAAATTACTAAAAGGTTAGCTTTTCATGTGCACTACCGATAAAGCTTCAAGGATTTTATAAATAATGCTGGAAATGTGCTGAGGGCAGTGGGAGCAGAGTTTTCAAGTAAGCTTTCAGAGGGATTTTTCATTCAGGAGAAAAATGACTCATTCAGTGTTCCTGGAATGCAGCAGAAATGGCCACACCTGGAGGAGGGTTCTGAATAGGATCTTGTTACAGACCTGCTGCCAGAATAGTGGCTTGTGCAAAAGGCTCACACAAAACTCCTGATCTAACTCATAAGGGGGAAAAAAAAGCCACTTATATTTGCCAGTGTGTTTAACCAGATTAATGAGGGACCTTTAGTAGGGTGAATGTATGTACATTGTTCTTCATGGTTTCTCACACTGGTTTCTTTTTAATAGGGGCTTCCTGGTCCGCAAGGTCCTATTGGACCTCCTGGTGAAAAGGTAAGTTACAGCATTATTCTGGTATTTCACAGTCAGTTCTGTGCAACAACCCTGCTTATGTCCTTAAAGGCTTTGCTATGTTTTCTGGAATAGTAGCCTAAGATCTAAAAACTAGTAGATCTTCCTGAAATCATAAAGTAAATGAATAATCAATGGAGGCCTGTCTTTCCTCTCATACACACCTTTTCACTAGCATAATTTCTTCCCTTAATTTTGGATTAATTTTCTGTTATTAGTTTCAGGATCCCATCTACAACGTTAAACAGTATGTAATTGTGCGTCAATTAATTTCACAGCAAGCTGAGAAAATTATTTTTACTAATCTCTTTTATAATGAAGTTTTACTTACTCAAGTCTAATTCTGTTCTCTTTTTCAAGATTTTTACATAACTGCAGTGTAATTCATACTGTAGTGTGACTTGGTGTTTTTTTTCCTGATCTGTTTGTACATGTTTTTGTGGTTTGAAACATCTTTTGTTAATTGCAAAACTTGACTTTTACACTAATTTTACTTTTCTCCCCTTTTTGCTGAATTCATGCTCTAATGATTACTCTTTGATTTCGCTCCCCTTCATTGTTTAGTATATATATGTTAGGAGAATTTGAAGGACATTTTAGAAAACAATATATTTACTTTTTACCTGCCTGTGTGCAGAAGTATTATGCTAGTAAAATAGGCCAGGTCTACAATATACACATTCCAGAGGCTTTCACAAAGTCCTACCATGTCTTCCAGCTGTGAGTGCTGGCTTCTGTAACCTTTGACCTTTGCCTCTTGATCTTGTTGGTGTCCTCTTATTCCTGAAACTCTAAATAATAGTTACTTTTGTACACTAGAGAATTCTTCCCCACCTTGTGTTGTGTGTGTACATGTTCACAGGGTAATTCCTGAAGCCTGTTCTTTGGTAAACACTTCATTGGAAAAGATGGATGATTTTTTTTAGATAAAGATTGTAAGAACTTGCCTTGTGCTTACATGTTGCATGACAGTATCTTTCTGGGTTTAGTTTTGTTATATTTTTGGTTTATCTATGATATCCATATAAACGGATTTATGTACAACTGCATTTTATACCCTTAGCTCTTTGAGTTAAATGTATTGGATATGGATGGCTTTTTTTCTCTGCTGTTTTTTTTTGTTGTTTTTTTCCATTATTATTATTCTTATAGCAACTCTGCACCTGGAGTAGGTTTTGCAGTTCTTCTAACAGAGATTAAAATACTAAAAAGATTTAAGGTAGTTTGGTTGTTTAGGACATATCAGTCCTCAGGAAGGATTATCCTCCATCACCCTAGCAAATGATGGAATGTTTATTATTGTTCTTAAGAGGTGTCTCTGTTACTGCATTTAGGGACCTCAAGGCAAGCCTGGCCTTCCTGGCCTTCCTGGTTCTGATGGGCCTCCTGTAAGTAACCAAATATTTCATCCCTTGAATGTATAAATGCTTTTACCGAGTAACAAATACTTCTGGATATCTGTGTTGCAAAAAGAAAATGGAGAGTAAAAGTGCTGGTAGTCATAGTTGGCAACAGCATTATATAATCCATCTAAAACGCCTGTATGATTTCAACTATTAAAACTAAGAGAATTACATTTTTGAAGCAGCTGCTAAAAATAGCTGTGGGCTTTTAAAATGTGCCTTCAGGTGATGAAACGCATCTGAAACATCTGCAGAGATGTGTAAATAACCTAACTCACACACAAAAGGCTGCATACTGTTTCACTGTAGTCCCTACTATATCAGTATGGCAAAGCAAATAATCTGTAAAAATGCTGTCTTGTTTTCTGAGGAAATGTAGAATAGACTAGATCTTTCCCTGCTTCCTGACCTAAGGTGCATATTACATGTTTGAGCTGCTTCTTTAATAGTCTACGGCGAGACAAGGTAAACTTGTGATCACTAAGGAATTCGGCCTAGCTCTGAGGATGCACTCTTAGGAGCAGAGAGTGAAACCACCTGAGTGACATTGCTTACAGTTCAGACATTAAATTAAAATAGAACCATTGTTCATAATGACATTGATGTGCACTAGTTTTACTGCATCAAAGGCACAATCTTTTTATACTATCCAGAGCCATCAGACAGTCAGTGTGACTTCTCAGACCATCTCTCTCCTCACCATGCCATTTTCCTGTACAGTTTTTCTCTTAGTTTAAATCTGCATTTCTTAAACTTGACTTTCAGTAGGGTTTTGCTAGGATAAGAACAACTGAACTGACTGCAGGGGTTTCACTGCATAGATGCTTGTATTACAAATGCAGAATTGTACCCCGGGCTCTCACAATACCTCTTTTACCTGCCAAAGTACCATTTTCATGGAGAGTGTTAAATAAGCAATGATAGTCCAGCTGGAAGTCTGTACCTTGAATAATTGTCTAAACATTAGAACTTTCCCTCACCATTTTCTGCACGTTGGGAACAATATTTATTTCCAAACATAATAATTATTTTAGAAAGTACATCTTGTTAAACCTTAAAAGCAGGAGGGAAATGCTGTAAGAGATAATCAGGTGTTAGCACAGGTCTGTACCTGATCCACATCCTACAGTGGTGGGTTGACCCAAGCCAGCAAATAAGCACCCACCCAATCAGAAGGCTGGGTCAGCATTCTATTTCTGCAATAGATTTCACAATCTTTTAAGTAATTTTAGGAATGTCTTAATGATGTAATATTAATTACTCTGCTTGTTTCAAAATCTGAAGTTCAAGTGTTTGAGTAATTGTAGTTTTATAATAAAATGGCACTACTGCAAAATGAGTATTTTTCAAATCAGATAAATTTCTCTTAAATCAGGGTCATCCTGGCAAAGAAGGTCAGTCAGGAGATAAAGGTGCATTGGTGAGTTTTAAAAATTTGACATTTATTTACATAACTTTTAAGAAAACCTTTGGCAGTTTTTCAGCTTTGTAAGACATTTGTTTCTCCAAGAACTATTTAGGAAGATAACAGAAAATCTATGGCACATTCAAAGCACCTATGTGCAAACATTTTTATTATATTCTAAATATTATAAATATACTCATTGATATTGAGATTACTCTTTTAAATTAAAACTAGTTGCGGAGTTGACAGAAAAGGCAATCAGTAGAGGTTGCATACCTTTCATATAGATAATTTGCAAATAGTTTGAGTTTACAATTCCATTGTATAGAGTACCCACTAGGGTTCTTCAGAACCTTGTTTTTTTAAGATTTAAAAATGCATGCCTACACATTGTATTTTTTGGGTCACATTCAATCAGTGACAGTGAAAAGTAATTTCTTTATGAAGCACTGAAGGGTCTTGAGGCTCTTCAAAGCTTTCTGCTTTTTCAATATTGACCCTTATTTATCAAGAATAGCAGCCTTAATAGCTCCTGAAATCAGTTTCAGATGCAGTACTGATTTCAGAGGCAATACTAAAAGGTTGTATTCTGGATAAATATGATTAATGAATTGGACATTTCAGAAAGTGTGATTCCACTGACACCAGCATATTACTGTTTGTCCAACATTTTGTTTTCTGTTAGAGGCTTGTATATTTTATCCTGATTTCTTAAGAAAATACAGCTTACACAACATTTATGTTTTCAAAGTACAGGTCTGTTCTTCCTTATGCCTTTTGAAATTACTGATCAATTTCAGCCAAATTTTCTAGATTTTTTTTTTCTTTTTAAAGATAATCTCAGTCTACAGGCTTTGTGAAAAGACACAGTTGGAAAAGGGGAAAAGACCTTATCCATGGTCTTATCAGGGAAATACTTTATTATCTGTCCATCTCAGACATCAGAGAATCAGCAAAGCAGCTGAGCCTCAGACAAAAATATGTATGTGTCAAGGCTTCCTTGTTTCCACTATTTTCAGAATTCAGTTTCTTTAGACACTGCCAGTGAATTGCATAGTATCAAAGTTTAGCATCTTTGAAATGCTCAGCAAACAATAAATGACAGCATGGTCAGTATTGATAGCGCCATGAGTCTTTCAGCTTTCAAATGTGGAATTTTATTTTGTAATATATTTTTTTTAATAATGGATTTTAATATTATCATTATTTTGAGCTCTACTTTTGACTTCTGTCATCATCATAATTAACATAAACATTTTTCTACGGTAAGACACCACTGGTTTCTGGTTGGCATCTTTTTGTTTGTTTGTTAAATTTTCCAATTACCATTTTTTCACATAATTTATGTTGTAGATATTTCCCAAGGACACAAGTAGAACCAAGCTTATCATTTTATTAATAGTTTTATAATGGCATCGAAGGGTGCCTTGTGATGCCATGACTTTTCTTAGTGGCAGGCAGCCCAGCCACAAGACTGCTGCATTATAGTGAAAGAACAAGGACTAGACTCAGAAGAGAACTGTTTCCTAACTAAGTACTATACAAACAAACAAAGGTTCTTTGCTCCAATATATTTTAGGGGCCTCCAGGTCCTCAGGGTCCCATTGGCTATCCAGGTCCCCGTGGTGTAAAGGTAAGATTGAATTACTGGATTCCTACCCCCACCCCTTTTTGGTGTAAATGCATGTGGGTAATTCTTAATAATCTTTCTTTAGGGAGCTGATGGTGTCCGTGGTCTCAAGGGATCCAAAGGTGAAAAGGTAAATCTGACTGCACTTATTTCCCTTCCCTTTTTCTGTGTTCCTTATTCCACTGCAACATCTGTGCCCTTCATTGCAGTGGGTTTTCTCTTGCAGCAGTGGGTTTATTTTCGCCCTACCCTAAGCATATACCAAGCCCAATTCAAAAATCAGTGACCCTCATGGTTATTTATGCTGATACAAAGTGAATATAAAACCTTCAGTTATTAGAATGTTTTAACTAACTTCTCTCTAAGGTTAAGTAGAGAATTAATAGATACTATAGTGGATATTGAGGAGTTTGTGCATCAGTGAGATTTGTGGTGATAATAGTATTTTTTTATCTGTTTTGATAGTGCTTTAGGCTGGGTTTTGTATTTTTTGTGTACATCTTCCAGTTGCTTTCTAGATTCTAGGTGTTTTTTTCCCAAATCTTTGGCTTTGCCAAAGTGATGGACAGCCCCCATCACACACATAGTTCTACAACCCCTGATAACATTGATTCTGTACGTAGAGCTCCTACTAGAGCAAACACCAACTACTGCAATCTCTACTGACTTCTGATGGTCTGCGGTTGCTGAAATTGTAGCCAGTAGTGATTTAAACTCCCACTTTCCTCAGCACTCAGAATGAGAGACAGGTAAAAAACACCATCAGTCATACCTCCTGACCACACAGGCAAGTTCAGCCCTCTGGCTCTGGTGGATACTGTGGATATACTTATCACTGTCTCTAAAGCAGGAGACTCACTCTTGCCAAAAAGCCTTCATTTCAGCAGTCTTTCAAGCTTAGCTGCCAAGAGCTGCTGTACATTTTCAGATTTTTCAAAATCCCAACTTGTCTACTCATTTTAGAGTTGCTCATTAAATCTAAGCTGAAAAAATAGTGTCTTTAATATCTGCGGAGACTGGGCAGTTAAAAAAACTGGACTCACATTTAAATAAACCTACTGTATCTGTGTGTATATATATATGTATGTATTGATGAATACCGATTTGCATAATCTCCACAATATTTCTGTGTTCCTAAAAATTGATCTCCCAGTTGCAGTAAGATGCTAAACTCTACTGAATACCTTAAAAGATCATACAAAGATATTTCATATATTGTCCTCAGAGTGCTTTCAAGGTCTATTATACAGGCCTTTTTTTAGTGAAATTATTCAGATGCCATTACATGGGGGGAAAGCCCTGTAAGGGACGGAAATAAACTGATAATTCAGGGATGCCTTTGTAGATCTGGAAGGGCTCCAGGGATACCAGAGGAGGTCCATCTCTGCACTGAGCAGTAAATGTCACTACAGCTCTTTAGCTATTTTATTTTTATTAACAGCAGAAGAGGAAATAGAGCATTCAGCTCTCTCCTCCTACATGGAATAAAACCAGCCTCTTGTAGATCTCAAATAGCTGGAACCTCACTGTGAAAGCTGAAGAAGAGTTTTCATTCATTTGGCAGCCAACTTGATCAGTAGTTGGCACGTGGACAGTCTTTGCTGATATGTTGGAAAGCGTTCTCATATAATTATTACTGTCCATGGCCACAACTGAGCAACTTTAACAACTTATCTGCACTCTGCCTTTTTCACCTCTTCCTAAATGTTAAGAAAGACCACCATGACATTTTAAGTTATGCAATATAAGATGACCATATAAACCTTAGTTGCCCCAGCTAGAAAGCATGTGAAACCTGCTTTCAGAATGGTTTTTAATATGTATTTTTTCAATGAATCGTGATGACATACTTAATCTTTTTTTACATCAACACAAACTATTGAGAAATTATATTTGCTTATCTCATTTTTTTTGTTTTAATTATATTGTCTCCTCACCTTTTTTGAGCCTTTTACAACTAGCAATTCTATTTCTATCACCCTTTACTAGTGTAAGTTATTGCATGAAGCATAACAACTTTTGAATAGAGTCAAAATGGCGTTAGCCTTGCAATCTGTCTCAAGTGTTGATAAGGGAGAAGAAAAAGCTTTTGTGGGCTCAATAATGCAAAATGCAAACTCATTTTTGGAAATTCAGTATGAAATATAAAGCCTTTCCTGTTGTGTTTTGTGGGGGTTTTTTCAGTAATGTGGAGCCCAGTATCACTTTTTCCTGGCTTTATTGATGGTTCAAGTATTACTCAGATTCTAAGTCAGCATTATCACTTCAGTATATAGAAAACCTAACATCGTAGTACAACATCTTACTATGTGCTCATTCATCAGAAAGACCTTTGCTCTCAGGATAGAACTAAGTATCAGCTAAAAATGCAGTCCATCATGTTTGTTGTCTGGATATTGGAACAGTAGTTGTATGATGAGTTAGATTAAGAAAGTGAGAACCAAAAGCTGAACAGTTATGCTAGAGCAAGTCATGAACAATTCAGCTGAAGTACTCTGGAGATTTTTGTTTGAATCTAAACTAACTCATACAGATGTAAATGAAGGTGTCTGAGTACTGTCTGCTTTGTACTTCAGCATGGAGACCTATTAAAATTCTTGGAGTAAATTCTCTGCCAAAATCTGCTAGGCAGTAAATAAGTAATTCTCTCTAGGACTAACAAGAATGTGCACCTCTTTTGCCAGTGCATATGGGTTTAAGCTTAATGTCCATAATTTTTTCTACTTCTTCAATTGTGTCAGCCAATGAGAGTTGAGCATGGCTGAGTATTGCTGGTTATCAAACTACTGTATAGAAATGATTACTCATTCTTTTAGGTGATGAACATTAATATGTGCCTTTTTTTCTTTTTATTAAGATGTCACAACCAGCCAGGTTTTTTTATTCCTTTCATTATACTATTAAGACACTAATGCAAAAGAAAAATTAATTACATGGGAGGTTCTGCTATTAAAAAGAATAGCACTGAATAATTTGCCACCCAATTTTAGTTAATTGAATAGATGACCTTATTAAAAAGAGTGATAATCAAAAAAGTGTAGGAGTTAAGAAAGGACTTTACATGATAATTCGTAATAAAACAGAAGAATCATTTTGTCTCTATCTTTAAACAGATAATAAACAGCTTTAAAGAGCTGCTATCAAGGTCTATTATACAGGCCTTTTTTTTGTGAACTGTCAAACTAAAAAGTCATTCTGTATAGTGCACTGATTCACTTTCTCTAAAATAGCCATAGTCATATTAGATTTTTCTTGTGTCTGAAGTTTTCTCGTTGCCTATAGAAATTTTGTCTGTTCTGAATGTGTTTTTTTATTTTGACTGCAGAAAAAAAAATCCATTCTATTTCTGAAAGTCACTACATACATTTCTGCCTTTTTTAGGGTGAAGATGGTTTTCCAGGATTTAAAGGTGACATGGGTCTTAAAGGTGACCGGGTAAGCACTTATTCATAGCTCATATGTTGTTCAAAAGTTTAAGTGTTACTATTTTGAAAGGATCAATGAAGTGAACAAATTAATTTAAATTACAAAATAATTTAAAATCTAGTAGCTTAAAATATTTCAATTCCCTGTACATGCACAGATTTGAGCCAGAGATTTGGTTCTTGTGAATCAATAGGGGCACAGTTATAAAGAGGAAGCATATGTCAGTCTTGGATGCTCTTTTCACTAAGCTTCTTCCTAGGGAATCTTCTTTTCCAGCTTCCAAGACCTCCAGTATTTGCCTGAGGAAAATTAAAACTATCCAGGATAAAGATGTTTTCATTCCAACATAGAATCTTGCAAATCTCTGCTGAAAGGTTGTTTATTTAGCCCAATGGGCACTTACTTCCTTTCATAGCAAGTGTTGTGGAGGTTTTAAAAAAACTTCTCAGAAGAGGATCCTGGCTTATATCTGTTGTCTGTATAGATAAAGAACTGTGAAGATGGTATCCACATCACTACTTAGATACAGGCATTTTTCTTTGTATGGACTGTCAGAGTTCCCTCTCAGGAATTTCAGGGAGACCAAATACAGTTTTCCAAAAGCAGCTCTCTTCAGGCAAGGTGACTGGGCTCTTACACTTGTGAAAGTAAGATTCAGTGCCTGATGCATTTATTTGCATTTATATAATGAACAAAAATAGTGGTATTTTCCTACTTGGAAATTGGACAGGGCTTTGAGCCACCTGCTGTAGTTGAAGATGTTCCTGTGCATTGCAGGGGGTTTTACATTGATGACCTTTAACTGTCAGCCTTTCAACTGAAACCATTCTATGATCCTATGATTCTAATCTTTATTTATGTTTACTAAAAACTCATTTTCAAGTAATTTTAGGTAGTCTTTCTAATGTATGCATAAAGGCAGTTTTCCTTATTTATAAGGTTGTTCTTAATTTAGGGAGAAGTTGGTCAACCAGGTCCACGAGGAGAAGATGGCCCAGAAGGTCCTAAAGGTCGAGCAGGTCCTTCTGGGGACCCAGGTGCTGCTGGCCCAGCTGGGGAAAAGGTCAGTAGCCAGACAGCAACATAAACATGTAATTGCCTCATGACATAGATGGAGCCCATGATCTTTACCACTAAAAAAAACAAGCCTCCAGATATGCAAAATCTTTAGTTATCTAACAGTGGCTTTTATGAGACACTACTACAGCATACCAGTGGAGTTCACATTTGAACAAGTATTGGGAATCATTATTGTTTAAGTACTCCACTGGCATGTAAGGCAGCTAAATTATCATCCCAAATTACATACAGCGCAAGCCAGCTAAGGAAAATATGATGCAAAGAAAACAGTTGGGCATGAAGGAGGATAAATGTTCTGCTAGACAGTGAATTAATAGAGTCATATTATGACAAATTGTTTCATGAAGATTGTTTTCTGGTATAATTTGGTAATTTTATATATTTCTGGTAATATCTGGTATAAGAAGGGTCACATTACCTACAATATTTCTACATTCTTCAGACAGAATTGTATTTTTTCATGACAATCCTTGCTTTTTGTATCACTGAGCTGACAAAAATGCAGAAATTTATATTGTTGTCATGATATCTGCAGTATAATGAATTGACTGAGGACATCTACAAAATATCGTGTCTTTCTCAAGTGTTTATAACTGAGTAAAAACACCAAAGTAAACCAAACCAAACCAAATTTTGTAAGTTCTTAGTTTTCAATTATGAATTTGAGTTATTTTTAAGTCTTCTTACTCAAATTACTCAATGTGAATATAGGTTAATGTTTTCAAGCATTTGTCCTCCACTGTAACATATATGGGACTTTCACAGTCTCACAAATCCAGAATCTGAAGCCCTAAATATCAGAGGTTATTTGAAAAAGTACTGGTGTTGATAACACTCTTATTTGGGCTTGGAATCATTAACACAAAATTTTCCCTTTTCTACAAATATTTATAACTCTTCTTGCCCGTTGAAAGTCAGACAGCTTCCGTGGATATTCTGTGGATACTTGACTAGAACGGAGTGGGTCAGAGGAGAATTCTATGATGTTGGTCCTTTGGTATTTATTTTAGCTCAAAGCCCTTCCTTCTTGACACCCACCATTGGTTAATGTCAGTGTTGATCAGACTGATCACCCTGATGTCTTTTCTATACATAGCAATGTAGTAATACTTGTTGACAAATCTATTGTCAGCAAATACTGGGGTATAATTTATCTTAATCTCAAACAGTTTTGAATTATTCAAGAAAAAAGTTGATTCTTCAAATGCCTATTCATGAAAAATCTGTGGAAAATGAAGCAGCCATCACACAATATACATTAAAAAGGATTTCTTCCCAGTTAAACCTATTAACATGTTGATTTCCTTGAGAATGCTAATAGTATAATGAGCTCAGCCCCACATCACTACAGCACTTCAGGGAGGAAAAATAGAAGACAATGAGGTTTTGGCTTTGCTGAAATAATTCATAGGAGAGGTATTTTTATTTAAATTTAAGGAACTAACCCCACTGGTGATTAATAGTTTAGATGAGAAATTTATTTCATTTAATATTATATACCATGAAGTATCATCACTCAGAGTTGTGGAAAAAATATTTTTTATAGAAGTTTTCTGAACCACTAAGGAGGATAAAAGAAAATGTAACACTGCCTTCTTATTGCAGGGTAAGCTTGGTGTACCTGGATTGCCAGGATATCCAGGAAGACAAGGTCCAAAGGTGAGCTGTAAATGAGTTGTATATCTTCTGCTTTGACATTTGTCACATTAGCTGTTATTTTATTGGTGTATTGGAGGAAGCAGGGTGTGGGCATTTCTTTCTTGACAATCATGTTCTGAAGTAAACTCTTTTAAAATGTTGGATCCCTCTGTCAGGCTTTTTAAGGAGCACTGCCTTTTCTGGTCATAACTCTGCTGCCTTCAAACCTTTGCCATCCTCTCATGAGTTGTAGTTTCATGTGAGCATCAGACTGGCATGCATTAAATAACTTGCAAATGAAGGAACTGCTGATATGCTTGAAAGAGTATAAGCATTATACTGATCACTAAATAGATGCTGATTAGTGATGGGAATTTTTCGTGTGGTACGAGGATTCCAATTGTGTCATTACTGTTTTTTCCATAGAATAAGTCATATTTCTTTGAAACGTATAATTTATATTCTGAAGAATGCTTATTCATTGAACACTCAGTGTTCAAAACCATCTATGGGAAGTATTCATGAAAACTATTCACTTTGACAGACATTTTCTTGCTTCTGTTTCCTAACTCAAATGTTTGAGATTTCAGTCTCTCTTTTTGTTCTGCTTTAGAACTGTCTTTTATAAAGTCTAAGATCAAAGAGGTTTTACATTATTCAGTTCTCAGAAGAAAAATTATGTAAGTCTTAAAGTAAAAGTTGATTTATTCTTTTTCAGCAAAGACTTGATCCAGAATTTCATTATATTAATTTCGCATCACATTAAAATTGAAAACAGTTCTCAAGCTGAATTCGCTATTTGTTCTTCTAATTTGTCACTTCAACTTCCAAGGAAAACTAGTAACAGCTACAATACATCAAGTCACTAGAGACTTGTTTTGGAACTTACGCACAGTCCAGTTCAAATTAACATAAAGGAGAGAGAAAAAAAAAGAAACAGCAGAAAAAACACATTAGCTGTGTAAAGCAAATAAGGAATATTGTCCCAGTATTGTCAAGAAGATTCACACTGTTCTTTTTGTTGTCACTTGCTTGCTTTTCATTATTTTTCTTCTGAGCATTGTTCTTAGAGGTTGCTATTATCTGATAATTTTCACTAATTTTCACTCTCTAAATTAACACGATTGCAAAAAGTACTGTATATATAAGATACTTACAAACCAACTCGTGCTTATAAATGCCCTGTCATTAGACTTTGTTTTTTCCTCTGGCCTTTTAATTACAAAGAACATGCTTCGGCTTCACAGAATAGAATTTTCGCAGTTTTGTTCAGTTTTTAATTATAACGAGTGAAAAATTAAAAAGGAAATAAAAGGAAGAAAGAAAAGAAAATCTCTTACCTTTCTCCCACCAGTGGCTATCAGTCATGTTTTCATTGGAATTGGTGTCAGTGAAGTTGTACTGCCCTTAAGTCATTAATGGATAAAGAAAGAGAGAGAGGAAAAAAAGGAAAAATATTTAGTGCCATTTCCAAGAAGAGCAGCAAGAAATTATCTTTTAAGTTTTTGTTATATGCATTTTATTTGCCACTAAAATACTAATAGCAAGCTGCACAGATACAGGGACATTATCACGGCAGGGAGTATGGCCAGCAGCTTTAGTGGCTGACCAAACCCTGCTTTGATTTTCATCTCCAGTCATTTAAAAGTATATTTTATCAAGTCTATCACCTCTTTGACCCCAAGTCCCTTATGACAAATTACCACCTTGGCAGGTAACTAGTCTCCTGTCCCTCTGGACCTGTATACCAGCAATAAAGAAAACATTACTGTTCAGATTAGGCTGGCCAGTCAGGAGGAAAGGGGAGAAAAAAGCACACATAAAAATCAGATGTATCAGTTAAATGAAACTGGCCAATGGTCAGCCTACAATGAATAAAGCACCTGAAGTAATTTACAGCTCAGCAAAGTGAATAGAGGACCACTGTTCAGATGTGGCAACACCTTATGGTTCTTTAGAATGAAGTTATTTTGTAAAAGAATTGCTATACTGTGAAGCAACAAGGCCTTGTTTGTTCATCTTCATTATGATACAGTTAGTTCTAGTGGACTGGTACTGATTTTCTTTCCTCCTGTTAAAAATATTGCAGATTTAATGAATACTTTATTGTCTAATAAGATGACAAATAATATCTTTTGTATACACTGATTTCTTTAATGCATTCTGGACTTGAGGCATTATGGTAAGTTAACTTACAGCTATTCATCAGAGCTGTCACACATGCAAGTTTGATGTATACAGTGTACATGACTTTGGAGGTGTGCTTTACATGTAAATTAAATGTTGGCTATACTACTGTTTTGCTATTGATATCTGAAATTTGCATTGATTTCTTATTTAGGGCTCAACTGGTTTCCCAGGATTTCCAGGTGCCAATGGAGAGAAAGGTGCAAGGGTATGATAATTCATGCTTGCGTGACACTTAGTTCACTCTTGGAACTTAACACTATGAGAAGTCACTGAAACCTAAGAAAACAATTTAATCACTAAAGAACTATAAAAACAAGCTTTTCAGATTTAATGTGAGCATCTACAGTTTTGTAAAACAGGACATATTGAGGCACTAGTTTTCATTCTTTAAGGTATCAATCTCTATACACAGGAACTCTAGACACTTTCTCACTAAGTATGATACCACAATTATATGTTTGAAACAGAGACAATAAATCACCTTTGCTGGGGCATCTTTTTGACAACACAGCTGAGCGAGCTGGCAAGGACTATTTTCCCGTGTCCCAGTAATTATTCTGCTACCATGCAATTTACCCTCAAGAAAACTGAACTTGTATTTCATAAGTATTCTGGTTTTCCACAAGCTTCTTTATAGGCTGAGCTTTGACAAGATGAAGAACGTGTACTATTACATATTTTTAAAAATAGATGTAAAATGATACCTTTTGCTGCTTTGTTTACTTGAAGCAGGTGAGGGGCAATCTGTTATGCATATTCTTCAAACTGTAAAAATGAAATATATATTAGAAACAAGGTCATTGTGCTGTTGTCTCTGAAGCTTGTTCACAGCAGAACATATTGTTAGGAAGATGATGAAATTATGAGGATATGTCAGAATTCATAGATGATAGCAGCTTGAAGTCAAACTGAATACATATCGTAGTTCTTAATAATCCATTTTAATTTGCAGCATGAAAACAAGCAGATATTCAGTATTTTAAGAAATTCATGAAGATTAAATGTATTAAATCCAATTGTGTTTGTGTTGCTTATATATGGTTTAAATTGTTCTTGTATTATTTTAGCTATGATTTATTGTTATGGACAGACACTAGCAATAAAATAATCTTCAGTTCATCCTTGTTGGGACAAGTGACACATGACTGATAATCAAGATACCAGAGTAAAAAAATTAAACAAAACTATAACATCAAAGAGCAGACTTAAAATTACGAAAATCTAATTATACTGATCCATTATCAGACCTTCACAGAGCTTTCAATTCAGCTAGAGTGCTAACCACATAATTAATACTATCAATCTGCATCCATGCTTAAATGTTATGTTGATCATCAGTGAGAAAATAACTTGGCTTTGTAATGTGAATCAGGTATTATTATTAATCTTGCCTAACAGGATATTATTGTATTTTATGCTACCACACACTGCTACTAGGAAAGACAGTCATTGTCTCTGACGAGCCAACAAGTTGTGTAGCAACTTAAGAACAAACATAATTTTAATTTTGATAAGTGAAATAAAATCAACATTAAGAAAAGACACAAGAAAACCAGTGTGTGCATTTGATAGGCTTCCAATAAAAGCAAGCTTTATGCTAAAATATCTCTTCTGATTTTCTATTGCTGTTGTGTTTACCTCAGAGATTAGAAACTATGGCTCATCAGGTTCTTTTTTGTACCTGAATAATACTGTATTGAATTTTAAGCTTCTTTGCATTACAGTGCAAAGTGATACTAAAGCTGAGCCTAAAGACAGAAATCTCATATGTATGATTAGGAGATATACTGAAGCAAAAATTAAGAGCTAATATTTTGGCAAGTTCTTTATCTCTGTGCAAGTGTGCAGAATCTTGGTAGGTACTTCAGTCCCTATTTCTGTTATAAAAAAAATAAAATAGACTTGCTCTTTCTTTGCTCTGTTAAGCTGTGGAGCTCTCCATGGGAACCTGGGAAATTTGTCTTCAAGGCTATTACTACATTGGGAATTATGCTAAGTCCTTTAGACTACTGCTGAGGCACTCCATTGTGTGCCATCTTCACTACTATTTTAAAGTAGTTTAAAATGTTCTAATGCCTATGACAGAACCTGACTCTGAGGCAAATTTAGTGCATTGAGCTACAAGTCCCAGTGAGCTCAGTAAGATAATAAATTTTATCAACGACCATGATTCTGTAAATTGAAATGTGAAGTACATACTTAAAGACAACATTTAAACCTAAGGGAGTTGCACTCTGTCCCCACTTCAGTAAAAAAAACCCTTTATCTCACAATTAGTGTCTGCTAAGATGATTTCTGTGAACTTTTCTCTGCAGGGATTACATGGCAAACCAGGCCCTAGAGGACAGCGAGGACCAACAGTATGTACTTTTGCTTTGCAATTTGAGGCTTCTCTGTATTGATTGCCTCAACTATAGTGTGAAGATTTTGATTTTATTATACTATCTAATAAGTGCATCTGTATTAAATTGACAGGGTCCAAGAGGTTCAAGAGGTCCCAGAGGTCCCACTGGCAAACCTGGTCCAAAGGTAATTGTCAAGCACACTTACAGATTGGCTACAGGCTGCTTCTTTTAAATAAAATTGACATCTAATCTTTGAACATATTGTCTTTCCTTTCTAGGGTACTTCAGGCAATGATGGTCCTCCTGGCCCACCAGGTGAAAGGGTATGTGAAAGCTATTTATGTGCATGTTGGTTGTCCCACTCTCTAGCAGTATGGTTTGAGGGTGGCAGGGCTGGTTTATTTTTTATTCTCCCTCTCATGTCTTTTTCAACCAGAGTAACCAGAACTATCAAAACCTCAATTCCAATGATGCTTTTCAAAAAGTTATGAATAGGGTGGCTGTTTTCTCAAAGCTCAGTTTTGTACAAATAGGATACAGAGAATACATACACTTTTCATATAATATCCATTCACTCAGGCCATCTCCAGAAGTTTCTTTGTTGAAGCAGCTTTTTTTTTTTTTTTTTTTTTTTTCTGATCAGCTAAGACTTCCCTTCAATCTACTTCCTGCATGCTTGAGGAATCCTATAGTGCTTGTTAAAATAAAATTTTTCTGCTTGCTATTGCATTACCAATCAATACTCACATCCAATATACAGTCAGCCCATTACACAGCAGTATATAGAAAAACAATATTAATAAATTAGATTTGTAATAGCAGCACTTGAAAACCAACAGATACTTTAAGTGGACATGCTCTCTACCAAAGTATTTTTGTAAAGCTTAAGAACTAACTTTTCTTTAGTAGTCATATTTCATTAAACTGCTACCCTTTTTCATGTAGAGAATCTATAAATCCTTTTCCGGTACCCATCTGCAGGTCCCAGTGATCTCCAGAAGTCTTACTCTTCAGGAGAGAGTTCCTTGTGCATTTTCCCCCATTCCACTTGTTACACTATTCCTTGCTAAATATATGCATACCTGGTGTAACAATACCAGCAAAAAACCAGCAAACTTTATTTGCTAGAATGACTAATCAAACTGAAAAAGGAAAAAGGCCATGGGATCAGACCACATGGTTTGATTGAGTTATTATTGAAGATTAGGACATCCATAAAACTAATTATAACAAGAGTATGATGTGTTCTAGAAATCTCAGTTTTTCAGCTTGTGTGTCTGCAGAAAGCAGTTAAGGTTAGTTTTGCTTGGTTTAACCTTAGCAGTTGCAAGTTGAGTATTCATAAACACTTGTCTGCTATACACACAAAGAAATGCATGTCTGCATACCTAATGTCACATTTTTTGGCTTAAGAAAATAATTCCTGTTAGCTGAAAGTCATTAAAGCATATGCCAATAACATTAACATAAAGTACACTGGAAACAAAAGTTTTCGTTTACTAAAGAACTTTCATAATAATTGTTTTAGCTCTTTCCTTTCTGAAGCAGAATATTACTTAACTGTCCAAGGGGCTGGTTGCAGCAGCAGGACAGTGGTCCTTGCAGGAAAGAGGAGTAGGATAGTACAGAAGGAAAGTTGAGGTCTGAAGGACTAGACTGTAGCCAGGACATATGGAAGGCAACACTTCAAGGGAGGCTGCTGGAAGAAGTTGGAAGTACCTCTTTATCAAGCAAAAGACAATGTACCAAGTGAAACATGGACAGCGGGAGTAAGTGGAAAGACTGGGTGAAACAGCAATATTGTGACAAGTAAGAGAGAGACGTGAGGGCAGGAAGCTGGGATTCAAGAGATGAACGAGTTAAGTAGGATATATGTGGACAACTAGGCATAGTCCAAGAAGGAACTGTACATTGCTTTACACTGAGGGGGAACATCACAGGCAGCCTACTAGAAGGTGAATAGCAGAGCTGTTTGAAGGAGAGTTTGCTGACAGCTCCAAGGGGTTATGAGGAAGAGAAGCTGTGGGAGGACTGAAAACAATGAGCAGATCAATCCAAGATGAAAGTGTCCCTGGAGAGAAATAGATTAGAGCTAACAGATGAAGAATCTCAGAGCCCCACATCTCATATCACTTGTGTAATATAAGTGTGAGATATCTGCTTCCCAGTAGGGGTGAATTTCAGCCAAAAAAATAAAACTGTGATTTCTACTCCACTGAGACTATTTCAAACACCAAATGTGTAAACATTAAATAATCTGTCCTGTGTAGCTACTGTTAAAATGAAATGTAATGACAAAAAAAGAAAATGTAATTTTGATAACATGCTGTTACTATTCTAGCACTTTTTCTCACATAATCCATCAGTCCAGTGGTTTGAAACCTGCAAGCCATATTGCAAATTAAAAATAATTTAAAAAAACCAATCTTATTTCCTTAAAAAAGCCTCAAGATGGTAAGATCAAAGTATAGTGGGAATTTTTGAGAAAGAAGGTGCAATATTACTTGCAATAAAACACTGAGGTGTGCTTTTATAACACAGTTCCTGAGAGGGACCAGTTTCTTTCATATCTTTTGTACAGTAGCTGAGTCAATTTTAATGGTGTTCCTCTATAAAACTCCTCTATTTTTCTGGAAACTTCATGCTTTATGTTATAACCAGAAGCAAATAAGGAAAGGTCATTTGTTCACAGAGACAGAAGAAAAAAACAACCAACCAAAAAACCCAAAACACCAAAACAAAAAAAACCCAACAAACCCTTATATGGAAAATATTTTTAAGGAGGTTTCAGAAACAAACTTACACCTATTTTGTAACAGAAAATAAAAATAACAGATAGTGCAGTAAGATTGTGCAAATTTCTTCCTTTACCTAGCACTTCTTAGTAGACTCAGAATTAGTATTACAGTATAATCAAGGTCTACCCTGGAATAAGTCACTTGGGGACAGATTATCCTAGGTTGAGAACAATGGATTCTCTCCCACTGCTACGTTCGCTTCACCTACTGCAGGCTCTGGAATTGAACCTGAGCTTTAACAGCGAGGCTTATAGAACTCAGAAATGATGCTTTATCAGAGCAGAAGGTTAGGATAATTTTGGAGATATGGCCTGCTTGAGTCTTTTGCATCAAATTTTATACCAACATTTCTAACATATTTTGACAGCTGACATCCTAGCAAAACCAGATATCGTATACCAAATAGAATAGAATCTAACCTTGCACTATATGACATGGGCACATGGCTCTCCTGTGGGACCATGTAGAATAAAGAAGGTTTTTCAAGTTGCTACTGTGCTACTTAGCACACTAAAAACTAAACAGGAAAAATACTTTTAGTAAGCTGACATAATCCCTTCCAGCACATAAGCAAAAATTTTACATGCTGGCCTCTGTTTTGTTTGGTGACAACTTTAGGAACAGTCATACAAGCTAGTACTTCATGTAAATGTCTCTGTGCATCTGTGTGTATAGATGTATGTGGACATGCATGTATGTACACATGTATATGTACATACTTGTACATACACAACATGCTAACACATGATCACCTCTAACTAAATTTGTAAAAACATGTTGCATGAAATTTTTTTCTCTCCACACATATGTGTATATACAAAAGTATATAAATAAAAAGTTCATGCATCATGGGTTTTTTCCAGCTATCTCAATATAGCAAGAATGTTCTGTTTAGTCCTGGATAACTCTGGAGAGCTTGTTCTGTTTGTAAGTTTGTGCTGCTGTCCTGGCTAGAAGTATTGTCAGAACTGCCAAAGATGAATGTTGGATTCAAAGTTAAAAAGACCACCAGACTATTAATTAGTTCCCATGTTTTGTGCACACAGAAAACAATGTTTCTTGCTTACACTTGATTCGTACTTTATTATGCACAATTTCAGGGATCAGATGCAGCCATACTTTATAGAAATTGGTTTTTCTTTTTTTTTTTCTTACTGTTTCTACACAGACAGTATTGGTTTCAGGAAATCCCCTCCAATATCCATCCATGTGAATTGTTAGCAATGTTTAGTGCTACCAGTATTTATGGCAGCAGAGCTGAGGCTTTATACTTATAACCAGACATTACCTGCAGTGTTCATATATTTTATAACTGAAGTTCATATATTTTATAATTGAAATTCATATATTTTATAATTGAAGCAAACTTTTCAATCAAGTGTCATGGCAGCTAGAGTAAAACTTGATGTGTTTGGATGCCTCTATACTAGGGACCACAAGGGCCTCAGGGACCTGTTGGATTCCCCGGACCAAAGGGACCTCCAGTAAGTATCTTTTTAATTAACTATGTGCAACACCAAGAATGTTATATTGCATTCTACGTTTCTGAAGTTAGTATTTGAAGATTTATTTAAGGAGTGGTTTATGTGTACATTACAAATATGCTTATTGAGCTTTAAGGCTAAGACAGGAATTCACATAATCAAAATTATCATCGGTGTAGCTTATATGATATTCAGCATAATATACTAGCCTGCAAGTCTTCTAGTATGTTGATGCCAATGTCCAGATGACAGACTGAGTTTAGGCAAAATACTGCTTTGCTGGTAAATATCTTCTTTTAACAATTGACTAACTGAGGAAAAAATAAAGAGAAAGGAGACACTCATTAGTAGCAGAAATATATAGAAATAATAGCAGATTTGAGCTGCAGCCTGAACTAGTTACACTGCTATTCTAGTGTGTTTCTGCTCATGTGGAGTAAGTACAAAATCATCAAACCACCTGTGATTTTTTTAACCCATGCATTTATAATTTTTATTTCCAATGCCAAAACCAGAAATGTCAGCAAATACTGCTGTAATGTATAGTTACCTAAGTCGTTAAGCAAAGAAAAGTGGAAAGTATAAGGACTTTCCATTATTTCTGTATTTACAGAAATCCATTTTGAACATGCATGCATTTGACAACCTAACAGTCACTCTCCAAGCAATCGCTAACACACATCAGGGAGGATTCAAGAAAATTTATTGTTAAAATCATAGTTAGCTGATGTAAGAGCAGCTAAGCTGCATTGAATAATAGTCTAGAAACAAAAGAGATCAGAGATTCTTACAGCTAATTGCATGCCTTTTTTCAGAATGAAGGATGGCTAAGAAATGCATTTGATTTATGTATTTTACAATTTCAGGGGCCACCTGGAAAAGACGGCTTGCCTGGGCACCCAGGACAGCGGGGGGAGACTGTAAGTAAATGTATTTTACTGTGTTAGTGTTGTAAACTTCCCAAGGCCATGACTGTGTGATCAAAACTAAAGAAACAGAGACAACAGAGAAAGGGGAACAGGCTGGGACTAAGTGTTTATGTAACTGTAGCTTTCTTATGGTTGGTAGGTTAGGCATGGGAAAGTTTCTGTGCTACAAGAATGAGGTTATTCTTTGCTATGCCAGGTTAGTAACACCACAATGAGCTTAAATAGTCAATAAAAGTAAAAGAATACTCAGATCTCACTTTTAATGAAGATTTGTCAGACAATTACCATATGGGTCTTTTATCACTGCATGCCATGTAACATGAATAATAACTTGATAAAAAATCTTAATGGTAAGCAGCTAGGAAACTTGAAAGCAAGCTTTGGAGAGTAGGATCAGGAATGATCCAACCTGTGAAAAAAAATCTTAAACTTTGAAACTGTATCCTATGTAATCCTCTAAGAATCACAATGAGCAAATTCTGGAAGCAAAATTTAAAAAATAACGTGTAACAGCTTTAATAGAATTATTAAAAGAAACTTTCTATTTCTGTGATGGCAAAACCTTACTCATATCCCACTGAAAAAAATATTCTCATTTACATTTTTCAGAGCTGGAGAAAGCCATAAATTAATTTAGAGATATTTTTTTTAGGCATATAGAATGTGTTTTGGGTTCCAACTTCACTGGAAATCTCTTAGTGACTGCTAGGAGGGAAAGCACAGAGTTTGGAGTAACACAACATTTGAAAACCTGTATTTTCTTCCGCTGGTACTGTAGCATTGTTATGCTTTGCAATTATAGTGGGCTTTTTGTAAGAGAAAAATTATTGACTACTACTACTTTGTTCTTTTTGTTTGCAATTATGTGAAGACCAGTCTTTGTACCACGAGAATGCATTTGAATAGTTTAGAATGCAGGAAGCTCAAAATTGTTCTTTAGACTGATAAGAAAAAGCACAGTTATTCTTTTCCCTTTATTCTTATTTGAACATGAGCCAGTAATGTGCCATTCTAGCAAAGAATGCTAACAGTATCCTGGGCTGCAGCAGGGTGATTTTTTTCCTTCTTTTCAGCCCTGCTGAGTCCATGATTATTGTGTCCAGTTCTGGGCTCCTCAGTACAAGACAGAGTGAGTTACCAGAGAGAGGCCAGGAAAGGGCCACTATAATTAAGGGACTGAAGCATCAGTGCTATCTGTAAAGCCTGATAGAGTTGGGACTATGTGGCCTAAAGAAGAGAATGTCCAGGTCAAATATTACAAAAAAATATGAATATACCTGAAGGCATAAAGAAGACGGAACCAGGCTATTTTAAGTGGTGCCCAGTAACAGTACAAGAGGCAATGGACATAAAATGAAACACAGACAGTTCCATCTGAACATCAGGAAAGGGTGAGCACTGGAACAGATTACCCAGAGAGGTTGCAGAGTCTCCATTTCTGGGGATATACAAAAGCTGTATGGACATATTCGTAGGCAACCAGCTCTCAGTGGTTCTGCTTGAGCAGGGCAGTTGGACCAAATGACCTCCAAAGGTCCCTTCCAGATTTCTTGATTTCACTCATGACTAGAAACGAAAGATGAAAAATACAATGAAACTACGGATTCTGCTACTGTGGTTTTCAGACCAGGTCCTTCTTGGTTCAGTCAATGCTATGCTTCTCTAATTTTGTATCTCCTTTGGGCTCATTAGGGTTAGACTGACATAAAACTTGAGTAACTTTGGAGCAAATGCTTTTATTAGCGTTGTTTTCCACCCTGTGTCTATGCATACTTAGGCCAGAATTACTTTTAAAATGTTTTTTTCCCCATGAGTTCTCATGTACATAGTTTTGTAAAACAACAGATTTTTTTTAAAAGCAAAAAGTAGACTAGCTAACCTTTTTTTTTTTTTTTCCTGCTGAAAAAAAATCAGATTTTTAAAAAAGTGTATAAATCAGAAAACTTTCACTGCACTCACTGGTAAATCAGGGTCTTAAGAATTCTGCTTCTTATTTAGGCATATATCTCATTAAAGTTCAATGCTGCAAGTGGGCATTGCAACAATTAGGGAATTTGGATAAGAGGCATACTCAAACTTAGCAAATTAGAGCACCAGATTCCCAGATTGCACTCTGCAGCTTGCTTACAGGATAAGCATATGTTGACAGCAACTGAGGTTAAGTATTAGTGGAGAAAACACTACAGCCTCTTCCCCCAGAAAGACATATGCACTTTGAAGAACTGCTATTGTTTACTGAAATTCTAGATGTTGGAACAGTAATATAATGATAAAAAATCTGGAATATTAATATAGAAATAAACTAGATACTGAAAAACAATTAAGCATTAGTGTAATTTTTTTAAAATTTGAAATACTTTAAGTGAACCCATGGGATGTTCAGGTCATGCGGAATATCTGCTGCTGAAATCTCCTTTGCTTGTTACTTCTTTTACAAATCTGTATCTATAGGAAGAGGTAAACTGGGAACATAAGAGAGAAAGCAGGATAGTGAAACCATAATTAGGAACAAGAACCACTGAATATACTGCAAAGTATCAATGCATGCTGCAAACTTGGGAATAGTAGGTCATCTAAAGGTGTTTTCAGGAAAAGGGTAATATTTAACATTCCTTTATCTTTCCTTACAACAGGCTTCAGAAGAAGCTTTGAGTGTGTAAAGGAAGGAACACATGAATGATTCCATCTGTAGCAGTTCTGATTTTCAATCATTAGAGCAAAGGGGTACTTTTGTATTGTTTTTAATCTGAATCATTTCAGAGGGCTGAGAGAGAGTGCCTAAACAGTTATGGGCCAAACTGGACCATGATAACATCTGGCTGGCAGCAAGAAGAGAATCAGATTGAGGAAGGTAAAAAAAGCTTAAGCTGGATCTGATGGAATGGGGCAACTGTCAGTGAGACTGTGCCCAAAGGAGTGCTGGGCAGGGCCCAACATTTATCAGCCAGATGACACCTGTGATTTTACACAGGTGAGCAGAGCATGAGGCAGGTGCAGGCTGTTAGGCAGGGGATGCTGTGTGGAACCCTAAATGTGAATACAGCAGTGCACGCACTCTCCTAAGTTTATGGAGCAACATAATTCTCATCTTTGAAAGAAATAATTTAACATGTTTCAAAGACACATTAGACAGTATCAGTATAAAGTGAGGTTGTCATTCAGCTTATTAACTAATTTTGGATGGGAGTCTGGCTGGGGCCACTGATTAGGCAATGAAAATTCTGTAAAATTTGCCAGTGTTCTGAAAAACTGTCTTGAAGCCATTTCCTTTCTATTCTATGCTTTCCATGTTTTTTTCATCATATGAATTTCTCATTAACTTCATTCTTCTTGTCGCACTCATGCTGCCTTATTACCATCTCTATATAACCTTAATCTTCCCTGGATCTCTATTTCTTTTCATTTTCTTTCCTTTTATCTTTAATGGCCCTCCAACTTCATCCACCATCTGTGTCTTTCTCTAAAAAGTATTTGTATGTCTGGCTTTATGATTCATAAGGTATATATGTAAAAATGTATTTTCAACTGTTAGCTGCATCACTTACGCATTCAGACTCATCTAATCGAGCTCACCTAGAGAGATCTCTAAAATTGACTGGAGTTTTTACTGCTGTACCACAGCAGTGAATTTGGAACTGCTAGTGAGAAGGAGGATTAATCATTATTCCACTTCTAAGTATACACAGGAAAAAAAATTCTCATTTTTATTTCCTGAGGAGAAGGAATGTGTGACATGGAATTTCTCTTTCATCTCTTCAACATAAATATTAATTTTGGTCTTCTATATCTTGTTGTGGGTAACATGGTATCTTGTAATCATTTCACAGGGTTTTCAAGGAAAAACTGGTCCTCCTGGTCCTGGTGGTGTTGTTGGCCCTCAGGTACATAATTTAATTTCACCGTTAACCTCATAGTGCCATTGTTTAAAGGTAATGTTATGGCTAAAGCAGTTGCTTTTGTTATATTAAAAGGACCATATCGTTGGTTATATTAACTTCTGTAACAAATTATGCATAACAATTTTACAAATGTGTACTTAGTAATCATTAGGGATTCTACAAAATATACAAATTCTGGGGTTACCTTTAAGCTTCCTTTTTTGCGTGTTTTCTTCATGTGATTATGAAGTTGGTCGTTTACAGAAGTCAAGAAAGGCAGATAAGAAAGACAGTGTTTCAAGACAAGCATAATACATGCATTTCCCTCCCATGTCCTTTTTGTAATCTCTTGCTATATGTGTGAATCTGCTTCTCCCCATCCAGCCCAATCCAAAGATATTAAATACCTTGAGTTGACTGAAGTTTACTTTTGTGCTTAGGGTCCTACTGGTGAGACTGGCCCAATTGGTGAAAGAGGTCATCCAGGTCCTCCTGGCCCTCCAGGTGAACAAGGCCTCCCAGGTGCTGCAGGAAAAGAAGGTGCTAAGGTATGATGTGACTTTAGGAAACAAATTGGGAGGGATAGAGAAATTGCTGACAGTCTCACATTTCAAATCATCATCATGCAGAATAAAATCAGAACATACAGTATAAAATCATGATTAGCACATTTCACACAGAAATATTTTGAAGACTGGAAGATTGCAGTTTAAAGCTGTGTCTGTTTCCATTGAAATGATGAGAATTCTCTTGAGACGTTAATGAGCATTTTTGTAATAAAAAATTTAAAAACTAGTTTATATATTAGACATTCAGCATGGAAAGATGTAGTAATGGCATGTTCACACCAAGATGGAAAATTGTACATTGGCATTTAAAGTAGGATGTTTTGTACTGGCTACAGAGCAGAACTTCACTGACCAAATTTAGCTCTTCACTTACTTTTTGGCCATCAATGGGGCACAAGAAAGATCTTGCTAATCTGGTTACTGTATGATGCTATTCAATGGTTTGTTTTAAATGGGCATTTTAAATTTTTAATGAATGTATCTTTAAAAATATTTTAATAGCTTGCTGTGTTTTTCACTATTTATATTCTATGATTAATAGTGTATTTTGTCAAAGCTTGTTACAAATTTAACCATATTAATAGAGTAACTTACTGAAAACTTAAAAAAAAAATAGGGGGTGACTAGGTGGGGGCATAATCTTTTTTATCATTACTATAACATAGAATTTAATTTTCATCAGTCATGTAATGACTAATTAAGCATTTTAAACATTTTCAAAATGTTATTCTGTTTCCAAGGGTGACCCAGGCCCTCAAGGCATTCCTGGGAAAGATGGACCAGCGGGTCTTCGTGGTTTCCCTGGAGAGAGAGGCCTTCCAGGTGCTCAGGTATGACATAAGCACTAGAACAAATGACATGGTGTTTCTAAATAAAACAAACAATGAATTTATTCTTTTATTTCATGGAACCTTCTACTGTGCTTAAAAGTGAATGCAATAGGATAACAGACATCAAGCATCCAACATTTTTAAATATCATTGGCTATATAAACAAAAAGAAACATTTTCAGTTTTTTGTCTTTGGATTTTTACATTCTTCCTATCTACAACTACCTGAAAGGACATTGAAAAGAGGTCAGTGCTGGTCTCTTCTCACAAGTAACTGGTGATAGAACAGGAGCAAATGGCCTCAAGCTGCACCAGGGGAGGTTTAGACTAGACAGTGGGAAGAACTTTTTCACTGAAAGGGTTGTCAGACGTTGGAACATGCTGCCCAGGGAGGTGGTTCAGTCACCATCCTTATGTGTGTTTAAAAGATATCTAGATGTGGTACTTGTGGATATGGCTTAGTGCTGGACTTGGCAGAGTAGGGTTAATGGTTGGACTCAATAATCTTAGAGGTCTTTTCCAACCTAAGTGATTCTATGATTCTATGTGTTGCAAAAATAACTCTTGAAGTTTCCGGTGTAAGACATAAGCTTTTTTCTTTATTTATTTTCTAGGGCCCAGCTGGTCTGAAAGGAGGGGAAGGCCCACAAGGCCCACCTGGCCCAATTGTAAGTAAACATAATTTTAAGGAAATATAAACAGTATCACACAGTATAATGTGTGATGTTTTCATCAATGCAGTCTGTAAAACAGCAGACAGATGTACATCAAAGTGATCAATAATTATTATCTACTGATCAACTATTCTAATAAACATTCAAGAAATGTGAAAGTTGTGAATATCTGAAGCCTTCTGCTATGAGTAGGTATGAGATTTACTTGCTGCTCAGTATTGTCACTTACAAAAGCTATTGTTGAGATTGAGGTTTTCCATAGTGGAAAAGCTACAATTAGTGGACTCACAGCGTGGTGGTGCATTGACCTTGGCTGGACACCAGGTGCCCACCAAGCTGCTCATCACTCCCCCTCCTCAGCTGGACAGGGGGAGAAGTATAACAACAGGCTCAGGGGTTGAGATAAGAACAGGGAGATCACTCACCAATTACTGTCATTGACCAAACAGTGCTGGTGTTCTGCAGAGTCCAGAAATACACAGAGTATGTGTGTCAGGAGCACAGTACCAACTGCTTCTTCACTTTATAAAGCTATTCCCACTGGGGCCACGTTTCCTGCTAAGGTAAACACAGTCATAGAAAGAATCACTTAGGAAGCTAAGAATTTTTTTTATATTGTTTTTCTGATCTTTGAGAAATAGATGTAGTGGTAGCAGGAATTGTGAACAGAATGGAAAGAGTTTGAAGGGTAAATATTTTCTTTTTAAATTATACTTAAATTCACTGTAGTGCAAGCAAGCCACCTGGGACACAAATAGCATCAAGTTGACCTGAAAGTTTTCCAGAAGTCCTCAGTGGGATTTTTTTTTTTTTCCATCTCATCTTTAATTACTAACTTGTTATCTTGAAAGGTTTTTTCAGTGAAAAAAGATGCCCTTAATACTGGGTTTCTGTGCATCTCAAGGACAACAATTAAATCACAATAGCTTGCTTTTATTTTTTTCAGAGTAGCTCATAGCAGACCATGAGCGTCAAACAGTCCTAAAATATTTTCCCATCTATTTTTAGCTAACAGAGGGTACAAGCAGAAATGTAATTATAATGGAGTCTTCGTTTACCATTTATAATAGGAGAAGAATTCATGCCACTGGATTATTTTCCTCCTATTCTCTGCCAATACCAATTGCTTCTAACTAGCATATATAGTAAATTATAAGCTTTATTTGGCTTGTGCCTCCATCTACAAGCATACCAAACAAATGACTGCTCCAAATATTGTGCATGCCAATTACTGTGCTTAGAAGGATCTGGACAAAAGAAAGAGATGCATGAATGCATTCCAAAGCAAGGGCTTGTTGTTTTTTTTCTCTTTTGCTTTTTGTTGGTTTTGTTGTGGGTTTCTTATTTGGTTTTGGTTTGGTTTATTTCTTCTAACAGTTCTCTTTTATCTGCTATCTTAGTCTCCTGGTTTCTTCCCTTGTCATAATACTGTGTGGAATACTTAATGCTGATGAGCAAAAGCTCTTTAGAATGCCAATCAGTTGCTTTTCATTAGCTCATTTAGGAATAAGATGCTCAAATGGGACTCAGAATAAGCCAGCTGTAGGCTACCCAATTATCAGTACTAAGCTTTCTAGAGCCATATTCCTCTTTCTCATAACGTTTGTCAGTCATGGGGAACTTCACTTGTTGAGCATTTTGTTAACAGTCAACAAAAAGTATTTCTACTACTATGTAATGTATACAACAGCTATAATTGCATATCTCTTCACAGAAAAAGAGACAAAAACAAGGTGGCTGTTGTCTATAGTCTGTGTAAGTCTGTGTAAGAAATACAAGACTAAGCATGAGACTTCCATTTCTTTTTACCCATGCTCCTTGCCCAATAAATAAAAATATTCCAGGATGTGAGCACCACTGTGAAACCATGTGTTAACAAGGAGTTTAGTAATATAAGGGGACTGTTTCATAGCGGGACAGAGTGACAAAAAAAGGTAATAAACATAGAAAGAGAGAACAGACATAAGAAGCTGATTTAAATGCTTTTCTGAGTTCTGGCTATAGTCTAATATGCTCTGAAAATTTAGAGCATAAAAAAAAAAAGAAAACCAATATGCTCTGCTTTGATCAGAGGCCATTCTCACAGACAAATGAGAGGATGCTGGAAAACAGGAAGTGTACTTCCTGTTCCTAACACTTGTGAAATTTAAGTATAACGAACATAAACTATGTAAAGATAAATGTGAAAAGCTGGCTGAGTAAAAAATGCTGCTAAAATTATGGCCACTGTTAGTGTTTGCTGTCTGATATAGAGAAGACCTAGGAGTTATTTGGATTTTTTTTCCCCTCTATTCTTGCCTCCTACTGATGAGATGACCTAAAACTGTATAGCTTATGAGAGCTGACAGGATCAGAGGCCATGGCAGTATGGCTGCAGGGTAGTGAATTTTTCTTGACTTCACTGTGAAGACTCTAGGAAGTAAAATAACAGAAATAGGACTGAAACCTTAGCATCCACTGAGACTTAAATAAAACAAAAAACAACACCTGGAAGGACAAAGTCATATATGATTCCTGCATAGATACTTCATTTGAACATTCAAGTAAAATTGAATTTTACCGAGATAATTAAGAAAAAATATTTGGAGCAACTATTTAGTCACAGTTATCTGGAGGGAAAAGCACCTTATTATGGAATTAATGCCAGTACTGACGAGGTCAGTTCAGGAAAAGTACTCCATGAATAAAAGCAAACAATTGTGCCGTCATAGGTGAAAGCATCTTAAAATTCCAGTGTTTCAGGAGACAGCAAATTTGATCTTGCTTAAGCATGGGAAAAAACCTGGCTATTCAGAGACTCAGGCTACAACACCTACTGCTTTTTTCCATTCCATAATGTATAATCCCACTTCCAGTATATCAGCTGGAAAAGTGAAATTATCAATAACTTTGTAACATTTTAAAATGTTCCAAACTATCTTGTAGATGTTGACCTGAAAATCTGGTGAAATACTACTCTTCAGCAAACAAACCTTTAACAGTGCTCTTTTGATGCAAAAATGGTAGATCATTTAAAAGACAGAAAGCAAAGATGCTGTGAAGGTGTGAAAATATAGAAATCTAGAGGGATAGGACAGCTCTCTTTGCTTCTCAGTTTCCAGTGAATCCACAAATTTCAGGGTTATCTGTGTTGCTCTTAGATAAATAGTATTTCCCATTAGACTTGCAAGCCCAAGACTAGCTCATATACAGAATATAATGGAACAGAATACCGTGTTGTCTTTGTTCCCATGAACATATGTACAGCATCTTGAATCCTCAGGAATATCAGGACTGGCAAAGCTAGATTTCAGAGTTCTCATCCAGTGACAGTGCAAAAAAGCACAAAGAGACAGGAAGAAGCAGGTTGGATGGCAGTTAACCTCTGTATCAAGACACAGGAAGTTTTTCCTCTGCTATCATAAATCCATTTGACAAATTCAGAAGAATACTTGGTCAGAATCTGCCTGTGTGATCAAGAAGATACTAGAAATTTGACTTTAAATGTCTTTTGCTCCCTGCCATTTCTTGCTGTGATGTGCATCCAAACAGGTGTCCATTTCTTTGCTTATGAGCTAAAGAGAACTTTGGTTATAGATCGCCATTTGGAAATTAACCCAGCTTGCAAAAAAGATTTAAAATCAGTACTCTACACTGTGGCTTTTGACTAAATGAATAGACCAGAATTTAACATTTTGATTCTGAAATTCTGTTTATTTGAGTAGGAGTTCTAATCTATACTGTTATCTGTTCTTTGTATCCTTTTAGGAAGGTTTTTTAGTATCAGAACACCTTGTTTCTTTTCTTTTTTTCCCTTTAGCACTACTTAAACATTTATGTCATCCTTATTGTTGGAAAATGCAATAAGTAAGACAAGAAAAAATTAGTACACCCTACCTCTTTAAGAGCACTGCAGATTTTTGCATTGCTAGTCATTCGCTCAATTTTATCTAGTTAGCTTAATCCAGAAGGAACCAAAACGGCACAGCTCAAATTATGAAAGGTTATGGAGATTGGCTCTGTGACATGTTTAAAAGAAAGACTAACTTTTTATGGAACAGCCATAAGCCCTACACTGCTTCAAGAGAAAAATCTGATAAGGGAGGAAGGAGCTAAATTTTCACTTATAGATTATTTGGTAGTTTGAGAGAGGAATAAAGCCTTTTTTAGAAGTAAGGCTTATTGATTTAAGAGTAAATTTTTTTCCTTTCTGCTATTGTAAAATTGTACTCCAGAATACACAATTCCAGTGTTTTTTCCACATACAGCACACCTGCCTTTTCTCCTTTAATTTGCAATATTATATTTTTTATTTTTTCTATGTTTATCTAAAGGTACCTGTGCATCCAATCCTGCTCTGTATGACACATCACATTAGTAATTATACTTCAATAGGTTTTTACACCGGTGAATTGAAATGCAGAAACATACTGATCAAGACAGCAATGTACAGCACACAACTTCACTGAAAATTTGGGTTGTGGTGTGGGTTAGTTCTATATTTTAACATGTTGAATATTCTTTCATCAAAGGGGTATGTTAGTGTATTTTGGAAACACAGAAAAGTATCTTGAAAACAGGCTGAAGCACACTCCTATTATGATGAACAAATAAAGGAAAGGGTATATATGAAAAAAAAATAGTTCAAATTACTACTGAATATGAGCTATCAAGTGTGCACTTCAGGTTAGTTCTTTCTGCCTTTTTCTTTACTCATACACGTACTGTATTGCTACCCTTCCACCAGCTGGACTCTCTCTGAATAACAGGTATCTTCTCTGTTGACCTGGGTCATGAAAAAGACTAAGAGTTATCAGGGCTGCATCAGTTATTTTATATTTATTTCCAGGGTTCACCAGGGGAACGTGGAGCAGCAGGCACTGCTGGCCCAATTGGTCTACCAGGTCGTCCTGGACCTCAGGGTCCTCCAGGCCCCGCAGGGGAGAAGGGTGCTCCTGTAAGTAATCACAGTCACATAAACCTAGCGCAGCATTCTCATTCCAGTGTTACTTCTTCCCACACTAGTGTTTGCCCATTAAATGTATCCTCAGAATACCTGACTTAACCCTTTTGTATTTAAAATTAGGTAAATCGTATAACTTTTCTTGTCATACTCCTTTAACACTCAAGAAGGGTTAAACCTGATATTATCACAGCAGATAGTGAGTATAATAAAAAAGTTTTTCAAACCAGTCTTTCATTAAAACTTTGTACCCAACCACTGTGCATTAGAGTACAAGCATATTTGTAATTGGCTTCTATTACTACCTAGTATAATTTTATGATACATTCTCTTCCCTTTATAGGTTCCTTTCTGTTGTTTTTTTTGTATTGGTAATGTGCACTGCAATCATCATTAGTCTCCTTGATAATGTGGATCACTTCCTTTCTTCAAACCCAGGGTGAAAAAGGTCCTCAAGGTCCAGCTGGACGTGATGGAGTACAGGGTCCTGTAGGACTTCCTGGTCCTGCTGGTCCCAGTGGTTCTCCTGGAGAAGATGGTGACAAGGTGAATCATAATAATTGGTATTAGTGCATCTGTGTGAAGGTCTGTCAGTACAGTTATCTGGTGGTAGCTTTCCCCACAATAAATATGGTGACAAAGCAACTCTTAGCTCTGTCTCCCCCAGACTCCTTTTGCCCACTGAAAAAAAACTTGAAAAATCCTTCTATACTCAGATGTATGAGGGACAGATGCCATGGGACATTGGAATTTGTGTTCAAGAACTAGTAGACTAACAAGGATGAAATCATGGCAAAGTGAATCAAGGCAGATTATGTAAAAATTTATTTTTGTCTATTCTAGAAACTTGGTTTGCTGAATGAGTAAGATAAAATGTTGTCAGTGTAGTGATTTGGACCCACTGTTGATAGGCAGAGGGTGTCAAAATAATATGTTCACACCAGAGAGATTCTGTTGACTTCTGGCAGAATTCAGGACATGTCACCTTTCAGGATCATCTTGTGTGTTTGACTTTATCTACCACTGTTCTGTTAGTTAGCACAGGGTAAAGACTTTGACATTTGTTTTTATGATGCATGAGTCTTATTAATTGCAGAGTATTTTCTGTGGTTTAATTTAATAGTCTTATTATTGTGTAAGGAATATTTTTTTCTGACATGGTTTCCTGGTGATTTGAATACTTTTGAAGTTTTGAAATATAGTACATTACAGTTAGAAGCAGTTGTTCAGTCACATACAGTTAGACGAGTCTGTAAATCAGGGTGCTTTCATTATAAATTTATATTGAAGGTGACATAAGGAACATGATTTCCTTTACTTAGAGCTCAGTAGCACCATACTTCAAAGCCCAGTCTCCTTGCCCTTTGCAGTATAGCAATCAATATCTGGATTAATATGACATATTATTGATCAATGCAGAATTGCCCCCTTTAGGCCTTCACACTTGAAGCGACAGCATGAAACACAGAATAACCACATCAAAGGGAACATTTAAAGATACTGTGATACTGACTTCAGCTAAATGTGAAGGAGACCATTTTAAACAAGAAGTTTAACATTTGACTTTCAATTACAGGGTGAAATTGGTGAACCCGGTCAGAAAGGCAGTAAAGGTGACAAGGGAGAAAACGTGAGTAGCAAAATCCTTTGTGCATTTCATTCTTCATAACTAAAAAGTATTCATGCATGAAGGTATGCAGGTAGGCTGGCTGCAGCAATGACACACCTCAGAAATATTCCTTCAAAATAATGCTGAGTTGTAACACAAGACTAGAGGTTTGTACTTACAGAGTCATGCATTCATTTAGTATTTCTTGAGCTTACAGAATCATTAAAAAAATAGATAGGTAAACTACATTCCTAAGCACCCTCCCTATATAATTTTAATTCATCCATCCTACATTTAAACTGGGAGAAGCCAAAAATATACATACATTCATTTAAGTTAACTTAACTTACTGGATTATGTGAACATAACCAGCTTTAGATTCTTAGCCATAATTATGAAAAATATGAAGACTCAGTAGTAGTGAAATCTATTAATACAGTTTTAAAATTTTTAAAGAACATCCAGTTCTTGGAGAGCACACAACTGATTGTAACACTTCAGAGCAGTGAAGATCTCAGATGAAACAGCTTATACGAGTCTTCAAATATTATCATTAGGTCTGTCAGAGAACTTAGGACTAATCAGGCTTCTACTGCTTTAATTTGAAATGTTTTTGTTTTCAAAATTATTTCTAAAGCTGAAGCACTTCCTCTTTTGATTGAGGCCAAAAATATAAAAGTAAGCTTTTCCCACTATTTACTTCTGTTCAATTTCAAGATAAACTGGCATTTTATTTGAATAAGTTTCCTTAGAAAAAATGTAGAAGTAATTGTAGAAACATTTTTAAATTGTAATTACTGTATTTCATTCACAGTTTAAAAAGGCCAGAACTCAACATAAGTGTATTCATAACTAAGCATGTTTGCTATCTTGAAAACACTGACTGTTTATTATGATTAACAACTTAGAGTGAGCATCGTAACAGTAGATAGCTTCTAAAAATGCACCAAATTTATGGCTTACAGGCAGGTGATATTTTATAGGAGGATACATACAAATTCAAACAAACCACAGTTTTATAATTTCATAGAAGAAAAGGAGGAAACAAAATCTGCAAAAAAAACCTACTAGGGTTTTTTTTGTTTGTTTGTTTTTTAAGGATAAGCTTGTATTTTCTGTTATTTATGTGAGAAACATTTTCGCAGTTTCCAGTGCTGAGCACACATACTTTTCACAATCTTATTTTAATAGAGCAAGTCACAACTTGTACAATAAACTATTTGTAGTGCCCTGTGAAGACAAGGCATGTAATATTATACATATGTGTGAGAGAGCACTTCTATGATAAACCCCAGTTTTCCAAGAAACATACATGTAACCAAGTTCTAAACTAATTCTGCTTTAGGCTAAGATTACTCTTGCATAATCTGAATGCATTGGTGAGCTTGATAAAATGAATTTATCAAATTTAAACATTTTTTAAAGTCAATTTTAAAACTATGGACTTGTTCCTAGTTAGCTGAAAATCAATCTTAAATCTATTTGTTGTAGTTGTAAGCCAGCTATGGAATACATAGAGGTATGCGCAGCTCCTCTTTGTCCAGCTGGAGAGGTTCACTACAGGCCCTTTGAACACAAAAAATCTGGGCTTTAAAAGGAAAGGGCCAAGTAAGCCTATAAAGCAGGTCATGGTCCAGTTGCACTTAGCACTTTGCGTGTGATCACATGCGTATCCTTCTGGTTTCCCCTTTGACATGCCTTTTCATTAAAGATGTTTCTGCATAAGAGAAATGCAGAAAAAAACACAGGCTGCACTATTTCAGATCATGTTAGCATAGCTAGTTATGCTGAGCATTAGATGGTGACCACAGTTCCCCTAGTGAATACTAATGTATTTGGGGCATGTTCCAGCACACCTGCTTTGCAAATAAAGTGTCTGCAGCAAAATCATTTGACAATGTATCCTGTACTCTCAGTCTCAAGGTTTAAAGCATTTGGGAATGTAATATGTTTTCCTTGAAATACATGATGCAATGTTCAGGCCCGCTTAGTTGAAGAGAATGTTATGCCATTTGAAGTCATGTGTATTAAATCTTATTTGTGCTCAGTTGCAGTCATTCAACCCTGACTTTTCAGAATGTGTTTATTTCTAAATTTACTTTCCTTTCAACATGCTGACAGATGCAGGGAGGAAAGGCCTTGTTGGACACCTCTGAAAGATTCTGAAGGAGGCAGTAACTACTTAGTTCTGAAATCACAGGACATAAAGAATAGGTTTTCACAAGATTTGGACATCCACAAAAGCCTTGGTGGGCATGTGGAGCCTCATCACAGCAAGGACCCTGAGCAAAAAGAACTCATCCCTCTTTCCTGTTTAAGAAGAGCTGGAAACATCTTCAATTCCTGTTTGAAAATAACAAGGATTTATGTTTGGGGGTGTAACTACATCGTACCTAACAAAAAAAAAACAACTGTTGTCATATTATAGTTAGGGACAGCACAAGTTCATTGCTTATGTACATCCTCTCTTGATCTTCAAAACCTCCACTGCTACCACAGATGCCTTTAGTAACTGAAAATTCTCTCCTCATGATTCTGTTCAGTCTCTCCATTTGCCCTCCAGAGCAATGTTAAAAAAAGAGTCTGGCTACGAGTCCAAATAACTTCTCATGAATCACTTGCAAAGTATCTTCCAACAATATACCAAAATGAGTATGCAAATGAAGTTAAAAATGTGTAGATCTCATTCTGGGCCCTATAAATGAAGCAGCAGGTAGAAGCATCCTTCGGAGTGTAGAAGCAGAGAGTTCCAATATGATTTTCTTTTTTAATTCATGCATGCAAAAATCCCCTTCTCATGGTAACTCTCCCAGTCAATAGGAGCATTCCTGGGAGTCCTTTCATTTTTATGTCACCATAGAGGCAAAGAAGCTTTGCTTCACCTATTGGTATCAAGTATGTGATGAAAAGAAAATTACAAAAGAGAGGAAATACATAGTTTGACACTTCAAACTCCCTAGAAAATAAGGTACTCTAAAATACACATACGACCCAAAGATGTAGACTATGAGATTTAAGTACTGCCTTTTCCTAATCTCCTTATAAAGGGCAGAATAATCTCATTTTAGCCATAGAAAGGTCCTTAAATCTAAGCATTAGTGTGCATTAAATTAGAATTCCCAGCCTAGAAACTGCAGACAACTTATTTGTCATCTGAAATAGCAGACTAGAATTCAGCTGTTCCCAGGTGTAAGGTTTTATGCTTTCTTAGTACCACTCATCAGTTTAGTCTCTAGCTGGTGCAAAAACCAGGTTCAACCTAGCACGTAATTTTAACCCAGTCATAAACTAGTACTCATGCATTCCCATACTCTCAGATATCTTCATTGCATCACTTCTGCATAAGTGACTTCTAAATTATGCACAATGTAACTTAAAAAGTTATTATTTTGGAAGGAGACTGAAAATATTAAGAAGTTCCTCTTAGAGACATTTTTTGCTATTCTGTTGAAACAATGTCAAAGAGAATGTTACTCCCAGAGCTTAGCGTTTTTCATGTCTCTGAGAGGTCAAAAGCGGCTTTGTGCTATTGTAGAAACTGTTTGCAATTAAAAAAGAAATAAATCCAAATAGCAAGCCTTCCAGTCAAAGGTGGATTGTTATATGATGCTTCAAAGATTGACTTTTTCTGCACAAATCTCATTGAAAGGTCTGATATTTTAGTTGTGAAAAAAATATTCATGTTGATTCTTGTTTGCATGTGAATCTATTTTAAATATTCTGAAATATTATACGTGTTGTCAACAAATGCCACTATTAAGTCAATTACAGATGTGAAAATCTGAGTCTTTGAGACATAAACAAATGATTGTTTGTACTGAATGGAAAAGACTTGTGAATAATGCTACATTCTCTATGGAGAGATGTAGACATGCTTCATAAACTCTGATCGTGCAAATAGGGTTGCCCCTATATTTGCTTTTAATCTCATTCTGAATGCTATAATTACTAACTTTTCCTTCTGGATGTTTGTTGCAGGGTCCTCCAGGTCCACCAGGTCTCCAGGGTCCTGTTGGTGCCCCTGGTATAGCTGTAAGTAGCTCATTCGGAGCAAACCTCAATCTTGCCATAACTTATCTGATACTTAGAAGTTCTTTGAACTGCATCCTCCTTAGTCAGCACTATATATCAAATCACTATTAACAGTTCTATCATTGTCCTTTTACATGCGGTTATTTATTGTAAAAAAGCCTGTACAGCTATTACTTTATTTCAGATTTACAGCAGGACAGTAATTTGAAGGACTTATTAAAATGAAATAGTGTACAGTCAGTGCTAAAATCAGCTCCACACCAGGTGCATTTAAAAGAGAGTATATATTTTTAAAATCCACCTGATACCAGGATTGACTTTTATTCTTCTTTAGAAAACTTTGAATTCTGCTATCATGAAGACAGATAGAACTACATGATGCTCATATTTACTAATATGTAGGTATTCAACAGCTAGAATGTTTAAGCAGATGTGAAAGAGAAGAGGTATTCAGGGAAAAAAATGTGAGATATTCAGTATTGTTTGACCTACATTAAACCAGAGCATATACTGGTATTCTATCTGTATAGAAGATTTCAGTCATTCAAGGTGGTGTACATGCATTTGTAAAGATATTAGGGGTGATTCTGATCCCCCTTGTTGTTGTTTTCCAGGGATTTCAGTGGAGCTTTTTCTGTTGTCATCAGAGCTGTGATATTTTTGCTTTCTGCTGTTTCCAAACAGGGAGGTGATGGGGAACCAGGCCCAAGAGGTCAGCAAGGGATGTTTGGGCAAAAAGGTGATGAAGGTCCTCGAGGCTTCCCTGGGCCTCCTGGCCCTATTGGCTTACAGGTAAGTTCCTTTATAATTTTAACCTCAACCTACAAAAGCCTTGATTTCTCTGTCATAAACTGAATGAGTACTGTCTTCTATTTAAATGAACTATAGCATCAGTTAATAAGAACTGAAAGATCCCATTTCGTAGAGTTTTTTGCATGCATAAATACCAGATACAATGCTGAAGGAGATGGGCAAGATGCTTTGAAACTCCTGGCTACCATAGGCTTTAGAATTTCATTCAGTAACTAATTCATTATAGAGTTTGGTAATTTCTGTGTTAACAAGAGCACTTCTTTTTACTGGACATACACACTTTAAATAAAAGATTCAACTTGGAGGAGTATTTAACATGTCCCAGTCATTTACTGCTTTTTCACAACAGGTTTTGGCAAAATAGCGTTTTTCTCAGTGACACCATCACGGACACTACTTGTATTCTGAAAAATCAGCAGAGCTCCATGATGCTTATACACTGCTGCCACCATTGGCAGGTTTCTATAGTTCATGTTTCTTCCTCTTAAAATAATTATTTTATGAGTGAAAAAAAAGCAAAGAAGCAAGCATACAGTAACACGTGGGCTTCTCACTGCTGCATCCAGAGAATTACAATTGAAAGATTCTGGGTTTTCAAAAATGTAGTTTGCTTAACTATTGCAAAACAAAGAACAAGATGTTTAGGACCTATTACTCATTTCCATATCATTAACATTAGGGGATAGAGCACTTTGAAACTCTTTCTAATCAATGCACTATGCTGTAATACGAATCACATATACTCTTTTAAACAAGAGAAAATATAGCAATAGTTTGAATATATTAAATACTATGTCTCCTTTCTATATACCACGTGTGAACTGACTCAGCTCTTTTGCTAAGCTAAACCTTAACCTCTACCTATAATTTTTTAAAATTCTACTACATAATGCAGTTCATAAAACTCACAAAAACACTGCAAGCCTCCATGGAGAGAAACAGTTCATTACTGCACCAATATATATTTCTTGTGTAGTTTCATGTTGCCTTTGAAATTGAAATTTTCAGAAATAATAAATCTGAAAAAAAATTCCTAAAAAATTATTCCTAAATTTTATTATGAGTTGTTAAGGTTTTTTACTGTTTTAAAGAAGGTCAAATAAAATTATCCCTATTATTTGTCTCAGATCTGGGATACTGTTATAATTTATGTTTTTCAGTAAAGTCCATCTTCACATCTTAAATTTAATGAGCACTAAGATGCATAAACATTTCTCTGATTAAGATTTTAATTGAATATGTTGGTGCATGGGACCAAGATCCCAGATATGTTAATGATGTTGAAATACCATTGAGAAATCAAGAGTTTCTCTTATTCAGTAATGCAGTTTCCTGTTAATTATGAACTGTTGTGGAGTAGCAACTTTCTCTAATAATATGTTTCAGGGTAACTATAGTTACACGTACTCCAGTTAAATATTACTGATATTATTTAAATTGGATATTAAGTAAAAAATATTTTTTTTCAGAAAAGTGAACACTGGAAATTTTGAATATTTATTACTTTAATTGTGAAAGTAAGAAAATCTGAAAAACTCCATGAGCCTATCTAGGTTATTTTTCAGTCGATTTGGGGCAATTTTACTTAAATTTTCAAATATAAAATGACAAATACCTCAACTACTTCTTGCAAAAAGGAACAGAAGGACTCCCAAAAATACCATAGCCAAAAAGGCATGGAATACTGATGCAGTTAAACCAGTTGGAATTTTTAGATTTTGAAATAGGAGTTGAACAAATGGCTTTGGAAAGCTTTTCCAAAAACAGAAATATCAAGTAAAGGTGTAATTGCCTTTGGAGTTTCATTAATAGCTCCTCTCCAAGCAGTTGAATGAGCTGTCTAGGTTTTTGAATCATACTGGATAAGGCATTCACCTTTTTTAAGGTAAATGCCTTTTTATGTTTGTAGGATAGAACCTAGTGGACTGTTGGCAACTGTAAGATTGAGTTTGAGGTGGGATTAATCTCTTTAAAGACTAGTCATCTAGCCCAAGTCTCAGCTTCTGGTCTAATTATTCTTTACAACAGTAAGCTACAAAATCGTTATTTAAAACTCCTCACAGTGAAGGAAAAAGTTCAATTCAACTCAGATTTGTTGAAATATTATAAGGTTACAAAAAGTAAACATTAAGAAAGAAGTAATAAAACTTCCTGTTATCATAACCGTGGCATTGCTACTCAGCATGTACTGTAATCAATATGTGTTACTGACGATAGTATTATCAGCTATGGGCTTCCATTTTAATAAACTACAGTCTAGTATTTTTAAAAATAAGCAAGGATTATCTGAAAAACCACTGTCACCACATAATTAAAGATGGCTTTTTTCATGCTGATTATCTAATAGTAAACAGGCCTCAGCCACAATCTCACTCCCACTGCACTGACAGGTCAGCCAAGTACATACATAATTTTTAGAAAAGGTATATCTCTGAATTTTGACAAGTCTCTCTACTGTTCAGAGTATGCCAAAGTAGCAGGCACCTGAGGAATGGATATAAATAATATAGACCACGTTTATACTTTTTTAATACAGCTTTATAGCAAAGATCACAAATTGTGCTTTCCAATCTGGTTGGCTATAGCTCGAGACATTTTGCAAGTAGCAGAACCCAGCAGGTGAAACTTAGAACCAGTTCTTAATGTAATGTAAATCAACGTAATGCTATTGACTAAAGATCTAGGGGATCTGCTTTTGACAGAACCAAGCTTTGACCCTACCTTTAGGAATGCCCAGCTCTGGGGTGATAGTGCTTATCCCTGGCATAACATTATACTAAGTATCACTATAGCATCAGCTACCTACAGTTTGCTTCTCTTGGTGTTTGTTACTAGTGTAATTTGGACACTGTTTCTAAGGATATGTTTGCATAACCCAATGCAATGCCTCTCAGCAGGATTTGCTGGACACCTTGTTAGAAGAGTTACAGCTTCCAGTACTGAGGTAGCTTAGACATCTTTGCATACTATTTCATTTTGCTGCACTAATCATGTTTTCTTCACATATGTATGTATGATAGCATAAAACAAACTACCCAAATGCCCACCTGGGGTCTGGACAATGATGGCAGTGTTTCTAGTCAGACACCCTAGAATTACCATGTCCCTTTTCTGTTCAAAACACTTCTACTTCCCCTGGTTGAGACATCCTCGGTTTACCTGTACATTTGCTGTAACAAAACAAAACAAAAAATTCTTATCCCAGGTACCCTACTAATAGTTTTCTTTACTCTTCCATGTGTCTTAGGGTCTGCCTGGCCCACCAGGTGAAAAGGGTGAAAATGGTGATGTGGGCCCAATGGTAAGACTTCTTCCCCATTGGTCACGCTGGGGATCATAGATATTATCTGTGTATTACTGTCTTTTATCTGTGGCTCACAATTTGATAAGCTGCTTCTGAATTTGGTGCCTGAGTATGAAATATTTTGTGTGAAACATGAACTCTATCCGGGCTTTACTTTGCTTTCTCACATCTATATCCTCATCTTTAACAGCAAGATTTATGTAACTTGAAAAAATACTCTGAAGAGTAGGTAACAAAGCAGATGCTATGTGTCTGAGACAGGACAGTGGCAAACAGGTTCAGGAAAGAAAGAGAAAAAGGAGAGATCACTGCACTAGAGAGTTTGGAGCTGCTTTTTTGAAAATCAGGGCATTTGTACCTTAGCTTCAGGTAACAGCAGACTAGAGGATGGTAAACACTACTTGTCTGTGTTTACTTTGTTTTTCTGGGTAATCTTGAGGCTACATTTTCCAACTGTTTATACTGTTGACAGAATACCTTCTGGGCTGGCCCTGACTGAAATGCAAGCTATCTATAGTATACATTTGCCTCCAACACCTTATGCCAAGCCAGTGGAAGGGACATGCAGGTAACCTGCAAGGAAATAATGCAGAAAACAAATCCTTAGGAGTCCTAAGCATCAGAGAATTTCCAGCCAGAGTACTGTATAAGATAGTCTAGATCTCCTGTCACCTTGTGAACTCATGCAATGGGCAGCAATCTGGCCCTGCTGTTTGTGTAGCACTGATAAAAAGCCCTCTAAAAATTGAGTATATTATTTTTCATTGGCCTAAAGAGTCCCAAGTGGACTTACTCTTTATGATTGTAACTGTATCAAACTGTCTCTTTGATACAGGGTCCACCTGGTCCTCCAGGTCCAAGAGGTCCCCAGGGTCCTAATGGAGCTGATGTAAGAATGAACTTTTTTTTTTCTTTCAGTAATTAGTAATAAGCAGTGTATTTGGGATAATTAACACATTTTATCATTGTAGGGTCCTCAAGGCCCTCCAGGCTCAATTGGCTCTGTTGGAGGTGTTGGTGAAAAGGTAAGTGTTTATAATATATTCCTAGAAAGGAAAACATTGGAATAGGAATCACAGAATCTTAGAGGTTGGAAGGGATATTAATATATATTTTAATTTGGATCTTTATACATATATTACAGTTCCCAAATATCTTTCATTGATCCAGTAATTCTTAATAATGATCTAGCTATTCTTCTAATGGTTGACTTACCATGGTTGGTCTTTTTGTATCAACACGCTTTTCAGTAGCAGTGGCATTCTTGTGTTTTCTATCTTTTATACTGATAATTGCATAAGACATACAAAATGTGATGTTCTCCTGCTTGGCTGCATTATTAACAAGGATATTCCTTCTAATCTCCCAATTTTGTGACATTGTTCCTCTAGCCTATCTTAAAAGAGTGCTGGGCCTCAGCAAGGGCTGCAGGATTTGTTTTTTCTCTCTGGGAAGAGTAACAAAAATGTGTCTGAACGTAATAGTTGGTAGAGATGGCAAAAAAAAGTTAATGGAAGGAGTCAGTAGAATACAGAAAAAAATGGCCACTGTGGGAAGAAAAACTCTTCCTGTGACTACTAGGGTATTGAGAAAAATGTTTATGAGAACACTACCTCCTGAGTAGCACCCGTTATATTCACTGCTTTAAAAATACACCACCCTGTATAATACTGTGGTTCATTGAGGTCAGTAGGAATTTTGCCATTGGTTTCAATAACCTCTTTAACTTGTACTGTTTCATGATCAAACTATATGCCAGTCCTTCTGTCAAAACATTGACTTATATTAAATTCCTTACTCCTTTGTTTCTCCCTGTGACTTTTCTTCATGGTTTAGAATCCCTAGTTGCAATAATCAACCCAACAAATTTAATTCAAGAAGATGAAATTCAGGCTGTTTATCACTGGTTGAAATTTTTATTTCCTCTAGCTTATTTCCCATATTCTCTGCATTCACACAGAGAAGCCAACAAATATATTATTTTGGAAGTTTTTATTTCTTCTAATTACTTTCCTTCTCCTGAAATTTTAGTACATGGCAGTTTTTCTCCTACTTAGGACACCTTCCTTCTTAATTTCAGTTAAATTTAATTAGTTTTGCAAGATTAGAAATCATAAAGAGTTGTTTTGTCAGGAGGAGTTACTGCAATGAGAGGACAGTTCATACTTTTATTTAAAACATTGCTTTTCTCTTTTCCTTCTCTTCTCACATATTTTTCCCCAGTGCTTTTCAGATTACATCAGCATGCTTTGGCCTCTGCATCGCTCTCAGGAAAGACTTATCACACTACAGATAATGCAACACACTGCTGAGTGTGGAGTGTGGAAAAACATTTTGGCATCCTCCCTGTCACTGTTGGGCAGTGAAATAGATTTGCTCACTTTGAAATTTGAATAGTTAGACTACAAGATATTTTGTCATTAATACTGGATTTCAAAGCCCCCTTATCTTCTGGCAAATTATAAACAATTTTTGGTCACATTGCCATGTATTTTTAACGAGTCTGTTGTTTCCTCTGCTTTACACACAAAGGTCTAAATGTTCAAAGAAATCTGTGGTACAAATGTGCATGTACCCTTAGTTACTAATGCCTGTAGCCTCCACAGAGCCACCTAGAAGTCCTGAGACTTATACTCAACCAGAAGCACTTGAATCCAGCTTCCACTCAGAGATTATTCTCTTTGTTGTGCTTATAATTAAGAAAAAGTGGGAAAACAAAATATATCGACATATGCTTCTCTCTAATTTGATATCAAAGCCTAGCAATGAGATACTCTAAATACCCACTAAGTTGCTCATGACTTCTCAACACCAAGCCTTAGACATTTTACAAAATTTAAGAATTTAGAACACAGAGAGGAAACAGAAAAGTAACAACAAAGCCTTATAAAATAAATTTGCCTTTCTAATTTAGGCTAATTTGAGATAAATGCACTGAGAATTGTGTCATTCTTCTATCCTTTTTCACTTCCACAGCATGTGTTAAACTGGCAGAGTCAGAGTAATGCAAAATGAATGCATACACAACCCAAGCATTCCTTATATAGACACTCAGAATTTAAATATTTTTTACCATATGAAAAAGTCTGCTGCTAGAAAACCACAATTCCTATTATATAATTCTAGAGTAATTTTTTTAAATACTGCATTAATAAGGAGTTCAACACAGTAAACAAGGGAAATCAATAGTTTACATGCTTAATCAGTCATTTATTTATACTGCAGATGAAAGCAAGAGGCCAAAATCAATTGAGTACTCTGGCCCTAAGGTTGAAAATATGTCTGATAAGTTTGCACAGATGTCTTTATGTGTGCATATAATTTTTTCACACACCTGTGTGCAGACAATTGCTAAGGTATTTAATCAAGATGTCTATGACAGTTTATGCTACCTGTGTATCTGTCATAAGAAATTCCTTTTAATAACTTTATATGACTCACTGACTGTGACCTCATCCTTCTTCATCTCTCCAACATGCTTGCAAACATAAAGCATCCCCAAAAATTTAGCACAACTTTAGAACTTCTCGCTTGATTACATTTATCTCTTCACAGAGCCATAATATATGTAACACAGTCACACATGCATATCTATGTGAAAAGGGACTGTCTTCTAGAATAACAATTTTCCTCTTTTTTCCTATTTTGTAAGGATGACAAAAAGGAGTAACAGACTCCTTTTCACAACCCAGTCAGCTGCAAAGTTGCCTCTCATTCTTACAAAATTAATCACCACATCTTAGAATTTAACCAAAAGGTGCCAGCCTTCCATCTGCCATCTGTCTCTGTGCTTTGGATGGACAGTTGTCTAGAACTGGTCATAATAAGAAAAACAAAGGCCTTTTAAACTACTGTCTTTAGCCTGATACAAATAATTCTGCTTGCTTAATCCAAAAAGGTTTTCAGAGTTAAACAAATCCATGAAACTACATGATTGTTTGGAGTTTAGATTTTCTGTCTTAGGTTGTTGAAATACTATCAGAGGGAAGGCTTTGCCTAAGAAAGACCACACTAACTTTTAAAAGAAGATCTGACCTGATAACAAAAGAGGGGAAAAAAAAAATCCAGAGGTGGAATAAATCTATTACTGCATCATAAAATCTGTTTCCGAAAAGAACATGAGATATTTCCCATGGAGAAGGTGCATCAAATTCTGAATTCATACCATTCTTACTAAAAATACAAAGAAAGGGAAAGGGAAACAATATACGGATTGCACAGGTTTTAGTAGGTACAAGTATGCGTTCTGTAAATGTGTATCGGCTACAATCTTCTCTGTCAAAACATTGTTCTACTACCTTAACAGCTGTCTAAAACAAGTACAACCTTCCATAGTACCTAATATTTGCAATATAAAAATCAGCGTCAGAAAAAACAAGGCCTTCACAACAGGGAAGAGTCACATTTTTTAACAGAGCAATGATTCGGAAGTATTAATGTGAGATGACACTTTAACTGATCTGGTATTTCACTGTTTCCCTTTAAGGGGAACATCTTGACATTTTCTAGCCCTTCCAATATTGTTGCTTTCCACACTGCTGCTTATTGGAGAGTTACAATGCACAGAGCTCATATAGGCTGCCTGCATCTCCCAGTTTCAACACATGCAGTAGCAGGGACCCCTGAGATCTCAGGAGCACAGTGGACCCCTGTTGTCCCCAAACACAGGTCAATAAGTTTCTGTTGTTGCATTATATTATAAAATGAAGATACCTTTGTTAACATGAAGGGTGAAGAGTGGATTACAAATCAAATGTGAATCATCATAAATTGCAATATCATTTGATAGGAAGGTAGAAAAAGAACTTTATCTCTGAGAAGCTTAGAAGGGGTTTGGTTTATACTAGCACAGATGCTTGTCAAGCAAGACTTTGCACAATTAGCATTCTTATGTCAATCATGTAGTTAGTCCTGCAATGGGGACACCTGTTGAAGGGGTCTATATTGCAGACCCTGTAAGTTGTAATACATCAACTAACTAGAAGAAAATAATTTTTTTTTTTGCTAATTCCAGACTTCATTCTCTGTTACTACAGAAATCTAATTGGATTGATAGTAGGCATGGACAAAAGAGCATTACTAATGATTCTGCACATTCAGTAAACCCTGTGCAGAGGATAAGGAATGAATATTAATTTTCCTAGCAGACATACTTAATGAGTATTGACCTGAAGTATCCACTTGACTTTTTTAAAAAAAATAATGAATGCTGTATGTCACGATCCGGTATTCGGATACGTGGCACTTTTTTATTAAAGGTGATCCCAAATGGTGAAATTAAGACGCAAACGAGGTCAGATGTCACACGCACAACAAACTTTTATTAGAGTAACACAGCAAAGTCCCTAGAGCGGATAGGACAGGGAGGAAAACAGAGACAGAAAAGAAAGGAGAAAGCAGAAATACAGAGGACAGCAAGCAAGAGCATAGTTACCACCACGGTCCAGCGATGTCGTCGGTGGGGAAGTGGTTCCTGGTGGGGAAGTGCTTCAAATGCACCCATAGTGTCCCAGATTTTTATACAGTTCTTGCCCACTGCACCCCCACTTTTCTCCCTGAATAAGGGAGAAAATCCTGCTATCTTCTCTGTGCTCCTCCGAGATAGCAGGGGGGTAGGTACGGCTCCAGGGCTATGTCCTGCAGATAGTCTTTGTTTGGCTAAATGTTAAGACCAGCCATTTCAAAGAGGAGGTTGAGACAACTGGCACCACAGGATTAGTTTATTGCAGTGGAGTTTCAGTCCTAGGAAGTGGCTTGAGACCAGCACTCTTTGTCTTGTCCTGCTAAGTTGGTGGTTTTCATGAGATATCATATCAAGGCCTGGTTATCACTGTCCCAGCACCAGCTGTAGATCTCCTTTTTTTCTCCAAGCTCAGCATGTCCCACATTAAACTCCCCAGTTCTTAGGTACACATTGCAGGAGGGGAAGCAAAACAGTTGAGTGGGTTGCTGAGACATCTCTCTAGTCCATCAACAAATGTTGTTCAACTCTCAGATGCCACAAGACAGACAACAGATATCCTGAGTGCCAAAGTCCATCACTTATCTCTTGGATTGTTCGAGACAAACACTGTACATTCTGAATGCCACACTGTATGACAGAAGCAAATTAATATTAAGTACTAAGATGTGCAGATCATACAGGATATGAAGGACACATGAATTTATTCCTATTTGTGTTTGAGTTCAGTAGAAGGGATTGGGTGAAATGCATTTTCAGCACTGAAGTACTCCTGTTTATAGGCACTATTATTGGCAAAGTTCATTTGGTTTAGAATATATATGGGAGAAAAAATCCCACCATTAGCAGTAACATTGAGAAATCCTTTGGAATAAAAACATAGTTCTTATCTCAGCACTCCATGACAATCACAAAACAGGCTGTATCCCTTCACATATTGATGCTAACAGCTAAATATTTTACTTAGTAGTGACCACTGAGCTAGAAAATAATCAGTCATAATAAACCTTAAAATTAACAATTGCAAAGATGTTTTTTTGAGACAGTACTGTGTTTCAGCTCCAAATGAGACCAAATTAACTTAAACATTCACTCAATAGTATATATTTGACTAGCACAAATTTTCTTCACATGCCATCTTCTTTACTAAACAATTTCCACCACCAGTAAATGCACAGCATACACCTTTGTTGCCTGTAGTGACAGTTTTACTAACAATTATGCTATTTTTTATCTTTATGCTTTCCTTAATATAATTTTTTATTCTAACAATAGCTATAGCAATAATATCTTCACTCCATTGACATTAATTTCCAATTAGTATTCTCTTAATTGTAGACACTTGCTTTGAAGCAAAATGTATCTTCCAGAGAAAAAAACTTACACAGTCACTATACTTTTTTGGAATTTCTGTGACTAGAAAAAAAGATGACAAGCAGGAAATTTGCAATATGAGGGACAGTAAAGGGGAAGATCTTTGAAAGCCCAAAGGGAAGGTTAGTTTCCCTGGCTCAATAAAAGCTTAGTTTGATATATTCCTTCTAAAATTTCCAGTTATGCAAACCCATATGTAACTCAACCTCATCTAGGTAGATCAAATAAAAGAGTTCCTGTAAGCTGTTCATGTGAATAAACATAAGAAGAATATGCATTAGCAGAAGTAAGTGAGTAGAAATATTCTCCCTAACAACTCATCAAATTATCCTCACGCATTTACAGGGTGAACCTGGAGAAGCTGGTAACCCTGGACCTCCTGGAGAATCTGGAACATCTGTGAGTATTTTGGTTTGGTCTTATTATTAATGGTGAACTAAGGTATTTATTTGTCTTATTATGGTGAACTAAGGTATCTGGTAGCACTTACTTTAGAAATAATTTAATCAGATTACTTGTGTACTTCTGTATGTTTTCTTTAAATTTTCAGTGAAGAACTTACACCTTTAAAATGCAATTTATTTCCTTATAGTTATAGCTACGTCCTAACACTAGCAGCTAGAGGACAAAGCTGAAGACTTCTTAAGAGAGTACCTATTTTTTCTTCTTAAAATATTAACTTTGACATTCATGCTTTTCTCTCTGAGGACAGTTCATTGATGCAAACTTGGTGTGAACATTGGCATTCAATGTGAAATTCACAGGTTTTCCATTCTGTGGTCCTAATTTCCCACTCACATGCCAGCATTTATTGATGAGTAACACTGCCCAGGTCTGAAAAACAGTTTTGCCATTGTAATATTTTTTTAGTAATTCAATATCCAGATTACACTTTTGTGTTCATATGTCTTCTACAGGGTCCAAAAGGTGAAAGGGGAGAGAAAGGTGAGGCTGGTCCACCTGGAGCAGCTGGACCACCAGGTGCTAAAGGACCTCCAGGTGATGATGGGCCTAAGGGTAACCCAGTAAGTGAGTTTAATGACTTTAACACAAAGCACAGTGAAGCACAGCTGAAGTTGTGCTACATATACAACTGTATAAATAATCTATATTTGAATTAATTATATTCTTCATAAAATACTTGTGATGATTGCTACCTGCTTGTCAATGGATGACACATTCCTTGGTTGTTTTTTTTTCCTGATTTATCTAGGGCCCAGTTGGTTTTCCTGGAGATCCTGGCCCCCCTGGGGAACCTGGTCCAGCTGTAAGTATACTTAAAAAACAGTTTTAGGTCCTCATCTTGGTTTGTACTAAACTCTAGGTAACGCTGCCTTTTTCTTGTCAGTGGATGAGATCTTGCCTTTATGATCTGTTCCTTTTCTGTTAATATAAATCCTAAGGCTTACAAAAAGTTTAGAAATCTTTAAAATGTTTTGAAAACCACTGTCCTTAGGATAATGCTCTGTAGAGAAGGAATGCTCTTATATTTATATATGAAACTAAATTACTTAATTTAGCTGAATTGTTGTATATTTTATTTTCCCATGAATTCTGTAGGGTCAAGATGGTGTCGGTGGAGAGAAGGGTGAAGATGGTGATCCTGGTCAACCTGTGAGTTGTTTCTGTCATTTTACTTCAGCTGCATGTTTTGTCTGATGCTGAGAATGTAGCTTTTGCTGAATCAGTGGTTTCTATACATTCATACTCTTAAAGCTATTTTCTAAATTGATACTTTTTCTATTATACTGAAAAATACCTATTTCTTTCCTTATATAAATAGAACTGGCCATATTATAGACACAATCAGAAGAGCTCAATTTCTTTTAGAAGTAGAAACAAACAAGGTATTAAGGATTTGTGCAGGAGCTGCTGAGGAGCACTAAAAATGGAGCAACTCTGGGCATAAGAAAGGAATGCTGCAGCCTAACAGTCTTCAGTAGCTGACCTGATGAAATGAAGCAAAACCTTGATGTTTCTGCTTTCAAAAGGTTAAGAATTGCCTGAGCAATACCCATATTAAGCATCAAAGTACTTAGATTTTTGTAGTTATTAAAGAATATATTAAAATATAATTATTTTTTTAATAGCAAAAAGATAGGGTTTTCATTTTAGAACATCTCTTTCTAGCCCTCGAAGTTCTGATTGTTAAGGAATTATTCTATACAGTAGTTTGAAAATAAGAAATGCTAGTACATTGAACATAAGGTGGGAAGTAAGTAATAAACTAGGGTTTACCTGTAATCTTCAGGAAATTAGTATCTGCATGTCTTACTTACCAGTAAGTAGTTTCAGAGAGTTGTGTTCCTGAAGAAAAGCTTATCAAGCTGTTCAACAACCCTGAAATATTTAAGAGTATCACAGCTTACAAAGACAGAGTAGCCAAACAGCTATCACTGCAGAAAAGATTTCTCAAGAGGAAGGCACTTATAGGGCAGCCAACTCACAGGTGTAAGTGAGAAAAATTAGCAAAAGTAATTACTTCAGCACCTGAGAAAGCAAGAAGCTTCTTACTGGAGTTAGACAGTAGTATAAGACCGTTTGTTACTTCTATGCTGCCACTTTCTGGTCTGAAGTGTTTTGTTACAAACAGGAACAGAAAAAAAGAATAATGTCATTTTGTACAGTAAAAAAAAGCTGTTAAAAACTTCAAAAGACCACCCTAAGTGAGGAACTGTTGAATAAGCAGGTATTTATGGTACTTACTTTCTATCCATTAAAAAGGGCCACCATATTGCAGATTTCTGTTGCACTTTAATAAGTGCATTTATCCATTGTTATCACTGAGCTTATAATTTTCCATTGCAGGGTCCACCAGGTCCTTCAGGTGAAGCTGGCCCACCTGGTCCACCTGGAAAAAGAGTAAGTAATTTCTTGTTTTCTCTTACACACTTCTCTTTCTGAGACACTATGTTCTAGAGAACTTAAGCTGCTCTCTTATATGATGTATGAAGTTTCTTTTATGTAGTGTAATGGGAGAAATGAAAAAATAGCAACAGCAGAGAAAGCCTTTTAACATGTGAAACATGGAACATGGAAACAAAAATACATAGTGAAGAATGTATCCCTTACCTATAAATGTGCTTTGTCTTTTCACCCAAGTGAATTCAATGTCTGCTGAATTAGCCTGCTAATATGAGTGAGTGCTTATGAGAGTAATACAAGACATCATCCTTAGGCACATGACAGCTGGCAGGATGCAGGAGGAATCTGTCTGCTTTGGTGATTTTAGCCTCTGAGATAAAATAATTTCAGTGCAGCTTTTGTGCAAACCTATGTCATCCCCTCTGCACACAAAATTAACAAGCAGACATTTCTGTAACTTATGAAGCCATTCCATTATTCCTAAAGTCTTAGAAGTTTCACAGGCTTTAAAAATATAGCTAGTCAAACCCAGTAAATAGTGTTACACTTACAGAACTGTAGTAGATGTATCAACCTGCATTCTCTGCTTCAGAGAACAATTAGATGCAGTTTTTTACATGTTAAAAAACAAGAGACGGGCATCATAAAATGTAAGCTGAAAGCATGTGTTAAATTGATCTATTTAATAGACTTGAGTGAACTGACATGCCTAATTAGTCTTGTCTGTTTTACACGGAAATCTATTTGCTCCACCAACTTGCAAAACATTTCTAATACTGTAAATGATTATGGCAGCATTAGCAACCTTATCACTAGAACTGAAATCTAGCTCAATTGAATATTAGCAATTGTTCAGTATCAAATTAGAACTTCCTACTTTATTATAGAGAAAGACAGTAGCTTGTTCCTAATTGATCAGATACATTGCATCTGACTTTTCCTAGGCAAAAATACTTCAGAAATACAAACATCACATTACCTCTGGTTTGACAGATTTCCAGTTTTGGGAGAATGCATGGCTAAATATTTCCAAGTAATCTCATTCCTGAATTCTAAAGAAAACATTTTGTAGAATCCCATTCTCTATTACTTGAGTACCTCAATGTTTCAAGCTTGTAAAGTCTGTATTGTATTGATATTATATCTGAAAAAAACAGTGACAAATTTTATATTTTGCTGGCAGAATTAACATACAACTGATGAAAACTAATGAAGAGCATTGTTATGGTAGAATCAACTTTAAAAAAAAAAAAGCCTAACAAGTGTTCTTTCATCAGACTAAGAAGGACGAACCATTTCAGTAGTAATACCACTGTCTAGAGAGGTGCAGCTCTGCCTCTGCTACAAGAAAGAAACATTCTACCCCATTTTTTGTTCTGTTTTGTTCTGTTTCACCACCCAGCCTTATTATGTTTATTAGCAGGTTTTGAGCAATTTGTATACAGTATTGCAGGTTATAAAGAGTTTCCCCCCAACTTTGCCTGGGAAGCAAATTCTAGTGCAAAAGATGTACATATACAGAGCTTTCACATTGTATCTAAGAAATTTCATCCACAGATACATATTTACAGTGTCATTTGACTACCAAGTGAAGGCCACGAAACTAGTTTTCCTTGTTATTGATGGTAACAGTAATAGAATTACTATTTGTTGGTGAAATAAGTAAATACCAAAACTGTTTTACTAAGGTGTTTTAAAGGCTTTGAGAGTAAGTACCAGAGCCTTGCAGACTGAGCAAGAGTCTCATGGACAAGCAGTATGGTGAACTTATTTTAAGAAATACCATGTAGCTCAGAATACCACGTCATAACAACAAACCTGTTCCAGATTACTTCTCTGAAGAGGTAAAATTGACTAGCATGCTGATGACCACTTAGCTCAAATCTAAAAATAAAAGGCTACCCCTATGGATGAAACAAAAAAGGACCATTAGAGCATCCACAAATACCCTAATTATTTCAGACCTAACTGTTGCTCTTCTAAAAAAATTTTTTTTCATTTTGGCTACAGCATCATGCAGGGTGCATGCTCCACTTTAAAATTAAGCCCATTTTTCTCTTGCTTGAAAATTCACAGAACATCTAACAATACACTAGGTTTCTATCTTAACAAACCGATTAAATTTGGTAATGGTATTCTGTGTTGGAAATAATGTTTTAATCAGATGACAGATAGCTATAAACAACAGTTTAAGTTACTTTAATGAAATTATGATGGAAGAGTAGACAAAAAAGTCCAATACATTTGTGTAACAAAAACTGAGAACAAGTTTGTCTCTGCATGAGTTCTTTTCGTCTTCTCAGTTCTGCATGAAATGTATCAGGCAGTATGTCCAAACTTGAATTATAATGATCATAAAAATCACCATGGTAGCTGGGCTGGTGAGTGGGGGAAGCCATGCATTAATTTAAAATTATTGTTACTGAGCTCTTTTTTGTCAGTTAAAAATTACCAGACACTCCAACAGCTCAAGTGTAGGAAGGTAAGATAAATAATAATTAGCAGTCTTTCTCTGTAGAAGCACCATCTGTGCCATGCCAGCAATCACAGCCCGTTAAAAAGAGCATCTCTTTCAGCTGCTGTGTGCTGGGTACAGCACTGGCAGTGTGCTTTTGTTTAGCAATCATCATTCATTGTATTTGTAATTTAGCCATCACAGTGTTTTTAGCCCTGCTAATTCATGCTGCAGCTGCATTTCTAGATTATGCAGAGACCATATTTCTCAAATACAAATTACAACACTCAACCCTTTTCATGTTCTTAGGTAGTGCAGATTATGATCCATAAGGGAACCTGAGTGAAAGGAATTTTCCAGCAGTAAAGACAATGGGAATGTAAATTAATTCCTGTAAGAAAAAAAAAAAATATTTTCCTAAACTATTCCTGAGTTTGTCTATCTGCTCATATTTTTTTCTTGTTATTGTTGCAAACTGCAATCCACCCAACAAATTATAATCTATACAAAGGGGTATAAACATCAGAGATTATTATTGGAACAACACTCTTCAAATTTCTTCCTCTTTTAAAGAGTCAGCAATTGGACCACACTGCCGAGGGCTTTTTAGCTTCTCTCTATTTAGAACAGGTGAAACTAGGCACTTTCCACATGCGGCTCTTAAAAATACCAAAGAGAACAACCTGTTGATACCCACAACAAATTACCAAAGTCCACAGTGGATAATTTATTTTGCATTACCTTTGATGCAAAGACAGAACTATCTCTGTTGGAAAAAGGCTTGTACCATACAACAAGTGTTCAGTTCCACCCTGGAGAAAGCTTAATGTCAGAAATAAATGAATGATCTTAATATAATTCTATGTAAATAGTTGTAAAATGAATGTCAGTTTCCAGTAATTAAATTAAAACTGGTGGAGTTGCTCTAGATATGTGCCACTACTTGTGGATGGTGAAATATATCCAGCTATAAAAAGTTTGGGCTAAATTCAGCTCTAGTATAAAAACTTGCTATTAGGTCAAACTGCAGTTTAAAGGCCTGAGATCACAAAGCACACAGGCATTTCCAAGCTATTTATTTGTTTTTAACCTCATCATATCAGAGGTGTTAGGTGATATATATTCTTTCAGGTATTCTAAAATGCCAGAAAGTGAAAAAGCTGATGTGACATACTGGAATTTTTATCTTGTGATTAAAATAAAGAAATTTAATGTTCTTTTGTTAGCATTTATGACTCATTAATACAGTGAAATTGCACACAGAATTTTGTCACTGGTAATACTTTGGAAAACTTAGATTATGAGCTCAGTCTCCATCTTCTACAGGGACCTCCTGGAGCAACTGGTGCTGAAGGCAGACAAGGTGAAAAAGGTGCAAAGGTAACACATTCAAACATTTTTTCAGGAGCATGAAAATGTAAACCATATATAAATTATAAGTAAATTGCTTATCACGCACTGAGTGTGAAACTTCTCAGAGCAGTAACAGGGGAAGTCCAAATTAAACCCTGAATTTGTAGCAATACATAATGAAGTACGTGGGGGACTCTCATCAGTGCAGGCGCAACTTAGCTCACCCCTGCAGAAAAGCAGGATGAACAGCTTTGCTGGCACCACATATTTATAGGAAGATACCAAAATTCTGTTCAGAAAACCATCCTAAGAAGCAAACTGCTTTAGACTAGCTTTTAAAAAACAGAGTGAGGAAACTCTGCACTCACTTTGCAGCTGTATACCCCTACAGTGCCAAGCTCAATCAGCAGTTCTCATATGTTGCTTACGTTCTTTCTAGGGTGAACCTGGTGCAGAGGGGGCTCCTGGAAAAACAGGTCCAGTTGGTCCACAGGGACCTGCTGGAAAACCTGGCCCAGAGGGTCTCCGGGGCATTCCTGGCCCAGTGGTAAGCAAGCAGAGCATATAATAATATTTTAAATGTTATGTTTCTTGTCTATCTTCTGGTAAAGAAAACTTGATGTTTTTTCCAGGGAGAACAAGGTCTGCCTGGAGCACCAGGTCAGGATGGCCCTCCTGGGCCTCTGGTGAGTACCCTTCCTTTCGGTGCCAAAACAGAAAAAGCACCCTTTAAAATCTACCATTAACATGGCTGTACATTTCCAGAAAAATTACTGTACAAATCAGTTCTTAGCATGAAGTCACTATTCTTCTGTGCTGCTAAAGTCTGATACACAACTGCCTTCGCTTCATTGCTCTACTTTAGTAGGCAGCTGTGCTGAATGCTGTTGAACTATAGCAGGCAAAAAGTGGAATAAGGCAATGTAAACCAAATTCTTAAAATCCCCTGAAAAGAATTAAAAATAAACCAAAATTAATGAAGCTTACTATAAAAAAAAAAAATCTACTCCTGTCTCCACATCAGCAAAGCTTAATACCTTAAATCATTTTGTTTCCATAGCAGTAGTGGAACATTTTAAACATCAATTGATTTTAATGACTGCTAGTTTAGGAAAATATTAGTCATAGGGTAAAAGTTTAGATCGTATCAATTACTTAGAGAAAGAAAAAAGTATATTGGAAGTAGGGCCAAAAGGGGACTTCTACCAAAGAAGAAAACATGATAGTTTTATACATGCTAGTTTTATTAAAATGAACATCACATCTGTTGTTCACTGTCCCAGGAAATATCACCCACGTCCAGTGTTTAAAAGGGTCTAAATGATCCCAGTTTCTAGGGCATCTAGGACATACCACAGTTTTGCCCTGTGTTAATAATATGATTAAAGCAAGAGAAGCTTATATATGACATTATCATTTTGCTTCAATTTACATTTGCTATTTTAGTGCATTTTTTCTAACAAAATTAAAAAACAACACTGTGAGCACACACTGCATGATACTGGTGTCCTTATTCAGCATTATGTGCATAAATTGAAATGTAAACTATATGGCCAGCAGGTTAATTATTCACATCAGGCAAAGGTGATCCAATTTAGTGGAAAGATCACATATCCCTTGCCCTCCAAACTCACTGAAGTAGAGTTCACCTCTATTATGACAGTTGAGCCACACATCAGGAATAAAAAGCTTTGAAACAAAACAAGGACTGTTATAGTAATCTTTCTACTTCAGAAAATATGTGGTCCTTAAAGGGGAAGAGGAAGGCTGTGAGTAGGAGCTGTGAAGGAAATGCCCTGTTCCTTTTCTTACGTGAATTTAGAGAATGAGTCCTTGGGTAGCCTTCAGTACTGAAAGTTTTTGCGATTAAGCTTTCCAAAGAGCATTTCTGGTTCCTAAGTGAGAACTCAGGGTCTGAACATCAGCTACAAAATGTCCATATCAGACATTTCCAGTATATAAAAAGGAAAGTGGAAAGAATGGTGAATTTAAACAAAAAATGCTACATAAAGTAAGACTTTTATTATAAACCAATCTTTAACATTCGTGTGCATATGTGAACATTAGCAATTGCTTTTTCTTCCATTCACTGAAGCACTTTCATGGGTGAAAGTATTTGGGTAACTATTTACGTTTCCAGAAATGTTTCAAACATGCAACTTCTCAACCTCTAAACATAGTTTCAGAACATAAACTTTTATGCCTCACACAGTAGAAAGATTTTTTTTTTCCAATTAACAATGATCTGTTGCATAGTTCTAGCTATTGATCACTTCTTTGTTTATAATTACAGATGGTATTACAACAGAGTCTATATAATTTTGTCTCTGTCCCTTTGAAGACAATAATGAGCAAATAGTATGCTGAGGAAACCTTACACAATAGCTCTTTGTTGCCCTTAATTTTAATATTCTAATTTTTTCTAAAGTCATGGATAACATATTGCTTGTAAGTCAGAGGTTGGGAACAATGAATGAGAAGCTGCAAGGAAAAGGACTTCCCTGTGCTAAGTCCATAATCAAAACCTCTTCTCTCCAAACACTTTATGATGGGACCACCACCATAGTTTTCAAATGATCTGCCCAGTTTACCAATAAAATACATGAGGGACAAATCAGGGAACTGAAAACTGATCTCCTTAGTTACAATTCTGCACTGAAATCTAAAAGCCAATGAACAATTATTCCACAATAATAAGCATCCCTTTCCCAGGTATCAGTCACCAGAAGCCTCTGAATACATCATCACAAGATCTCTCTTCCAGCATTTGAGAGCTTAAATAGTCAATTCAAATCTGAAGCTGAGTGTATTCATCAGCTGTGCCCAAATGCACAGGTTTCTTGTCAGCTCAACAAGAACTTTTTTTAGATGCATTGCTGCAACTTAAACTTTATTTTGGATTTTATGAAAGTAAAATTTATATGTAAAAGTTGCTGAGGTTAGGTCTCCCTCCTACCCCTCCTCCCTCTGCAGTAGATTGCTATCAGGAGAAGAATACGAAAGCAGATTTGCAGTAGCGCACAACACACTGCAGGTAAAAATGTCTGATTCTGTATTCCAAAAGCTTGAAAATTTCACTTTCCATTCATGAATTATGTATTTTCCTCAGCTTTTGCATCTAATGATATCATGAAGTAGAGATAGAAAGGATACACAAAGAATAATATTTTGTACATGAAGTGTTATGGCACTTTTGAGGCTGTGCCAGGTTGAAAAGGTCACTTATTACTCCTATCCATATCATCATGTCCCAGAAGTCCTCTGCCAGCAGGAGACTAGTAGTGATGAGATACTGACTTAAGTCTAGCAGCTCTATGCCTAATGCATACATGTTCAATGTGAGATTAACAGCCTCTGAGAAATTAATGCCTTTTCTGTGCTATTGCCTGGCCTGAATTTTTCACCTCATCCTTTTCAAATTACACAAACCCAGCACTGCCATTCTTATGAACCTCAGAAGATTTCTCTTATTCTTCTAAAATAATAAGTAAGGAATAAAATAATTAAGGAAAAATAACCAAAACAAACTAAAAAATAAACTGAAGAAAAAACAAAGAAAGGAGATTTTCACAAACTTTATATATAATCTTTTTCTGTGTCATTTATCCAGCAATATTTTTTACTATTGATAAAATAGTATCTTTAATGGATTGCTCTTATGACCCCAATAAAGATTGAAAAAGCACTGTAAGGAAAAAGAAGCTCGTGTCAAGTTATAACAAGATTATTCAGTGGTTTTTGCAAAGGATGTGCAGAAAGACCTATCCATGTGAATGAAGCTACTGAGCAGTAGTTTCCCAGATAGCAAGCATGCAATGGAATTTTCCAATAGAGTCTCTAAACATCAGCTTATACTGGAACCACCTGAAAAAAATTAGTGGTTGGGTTGTCCCCTTCCCACACTCACACCAAAAATATGGAAGGGCTTGTAGAATGGTTCTGTTGTCCCTGTGTTGCTTGTTGACAGTTCTGTCTCCTGTCCCATCATATTTCCATTAGCTGCATGGAGTAATGTTCAGGGACATCTGCAAATAAAACCTGAGATAAAGAGCGTTTCTTGCTCAGCCCGTAAAGTAACATGTCTTTACTGTGCTGCAGAAAGGATGGCTTGTAAATTAAAAATTGCAAGCCACTTGTATTAAGTGAACCATGTGAGTACCTAAAAAAGTATCAGTTTAACACCTCTGTAAGGTAGGGGTATTATCACTATCCAAAAAACGAAGAGTGGAGGCCCAAAGAGACTAAGTTCCTAAAAGCATTTAGGATTGCCCAGATTACTACTGCAAAGCCTAAATAATTTGTGTAACCAATAACATCTACAAAAATAACTAAAGACCATAAGCTTGTACATGTCAGTGGAGCTAGCACACCTAGATCACATTAAGTAAGCTTCAATGTTGAGTAGAAAAGACTTGAGTATTTAAAAAATATAGATTTAAATTGATTATTCATGGTCATACAGGAATTTCAGGTGGCAAGTCAAGGAAACCATAAGTCCTAGGTAACACCCCAAATACTGAAACCAAGTATCATAGAATCATCCTGGTTGGAAGGGACCTTGAAGATCATCAAGTCCAACCATAACCTAAATCCCCCAACCATAACCTAATTTATCCTTTCAGTGCTTAAATCATGCCACTAAGCACTAAATCTAGATTTTTTAAAAATACTTCCAGGAATGGTGACTCCTACCTCCCTGAGCAGCCTGTTCCAGTGTCCAACCACTCTTTCGGTCAAGAAATTCTTTCTAATATCCAGTCTAAATATGAAGTAGCTCTCCAACAAAACAATATGGAGAGGCCTTTATTGTAAGCAAATTGATTTATATTCTACAAAAATCTTACTGAGCTGTAGTAAACTCTAAGTAAACCAATCAAAAGGATAATTTCCACTGTCGTATTAAAGAAAGGGCTAAAGTAAGCAAAAAAATAAGATACAGCAATTAAGGTGGAAGTAATAATTGGAAGCATGTAATGTAACCACAAGTAAAATTAGGCTAATAAAGAACTGCTTTGTATATTTCCAGTCATACAATACTTCACAGATTTCTAATTATAAAGTAATTTAAATGCTACAGTAGCAACACTATGCCTTTTTAAACATATTTTTCAATTTTATTTTTGGCCCTAAACCACATATCAGCAATCACAACCATCAGCCACTGAATGACTTCTACTTTGACTTAATAACATTTAATAACATTTCAAGAAAACATGATCTATGCAGTTTGTTAAAACTTATTTTAACATTACTTCCCTTGATTCATTCAGGGTCCACCTGGCTTGCCTGGTCTGAAAGGAGACCCAGGTTCCAAAGGAGAGAAGGTATATTTTATTCCTTGTTTGTGCCTTTGTCATTTTGAACCAGTCTAAAAGTCTGTATAGAATTAGCAAAAAGAAACACTAGGGTTTTTGTATCAGAAAGCAAGACAACTTTACTGTGTCTGTTGATCAGCTTCCCATAGTCTTAACAGCAATCACGGAGTTTTAAGCCACACCTGATATCCTGGAGATACATAGAAAGAAAAAAGATTACTGCCTGTGTGGTAATCTATTCACTATGTGATTCTTCCTTGCAATGAAAATCCCAAAGACATTGGCATAGAGAGCACTGCTGGTTTTACAAAAACATAGTAGAAATAAAAAGTATTTGAGATTTTTATCTTAAACCAACGAAGGTAATATATTTAACGGTTATAATACTTCCTTTTGAAATAAAAGATTGATACATCTGGGATGGTATTTTCTAATGGAGTCACAAGAATTTGATTGCATTTGTATCAGAGAAAACTGAGAAGGGATATGAATAAATCTTGTGAATCTCATGTGCTTGGGTCAGCTGTTCATACAGCTATATTACATGTGTGAAAAAAGGTACAACTCTATAATATGCTTATAACATTTTAATGTGAAAGTTGGTATGAAATTCATACCTGCCAGTATTGCTATTTCTGTATCAGTTTCGGTAAGGACTCTGTTGCACTTAGATCTCTTTCACTGAATAACTGGTCATACTTGCAAATAATCTTCAAGTCTAAAGATCAAATAACAACAATGAATATACCTTCAGAAAAAATTGTTTTCAGTTTAACTGACGTCTAGCAACAGTGATGACTTTTGAAAGCTCTAATTTGTATGTTTGCAAAGCACATTTACTTTATATAGAGAGAGTTTTAACTATATTTTCTTCTATCTTGTTTAGGGCCATCCTGGTTTGATTGGCTTGATTGGACCTCCAGGTGAACAGGGTGAAAAGGGTGATAGGGGTCTTCCTGGCCCACAGGGATCTGCTGGAGCCAAGGGTGATGCAGTGAGTAAAACTTACTTGTGTTTTCACTCAAATTCCATTCAAGAAAATAGTAGATATTACAGTCTTTCTTTCAAGAGACAAAGTTGCTATAAACATATAACACCCGGAGCCTCCTGCTAGAGGTTGAAACATTTCTAGGCTTTGTACAAACACAGTGAAGTTAAACAGCTTAAAACAAGATCATAAGAGTGTTTCAGAAGATGAAGGAAACACATACACCTAAATTAAGGACAAGATAAACTAGCAGCACCAATTCCATCACAAATATTAACTGCAGCGCCCAAACTAGCTTCCTTTCTCCTAGTTATTATGCCATGTTTTAAGGCACTATTTAAAAAGCAAGGTTTCCAAGCCAATATGAAGGGGGACACAGTCATGACTGTAAGTACTGCAGAAGAGGAACGGCTGCAAGCAACTCAAACTGTCAAAGAGTATTTTAAACTCACAAAATATTTTGGACCCTAGCACATGGCCTAAATCAAAACTCACCAGGGTTGGACACAGTAGGCCTACCTTTTTCATATATAAACATTTTTTAATACAGTCAAGTATGTAGAATACTTCAGTTCTGTACTTATTCTCTTGTTCTTTCTTAGGGAATTTCAGGTCCTGCTGGTCCACTTGGGCCCCCTGGTCCTCCTGGTTTACCTGTAAGTAATTTCATCCAACCTTTCTGTTCAAAACACTCCCATATTGCATTGAATATACTCCAACTATAGTTATATGTTCTTGCCCATAGGGTCCCCAAGGTCCAAAAGGTTCCAAAGGATCCAGCGTGAGTAATTCTCCTCCATATTTTATGTTCTTTTGCTTAGCTTTTTTAAGCTTGTGTAGCATGGTCAACACTGCATTTCTTTCATTACTTTATAGGGTCCTGCAGGTCAAAAGGGTGACAGTGGGTTACCTGGTCCACCTGGTCCTCCAGTAAGTAAGAACTCTTATCGACATGCATGCACGTTACACCGACATGATGATCCTGTTTTGAAAAGGGTGGAAAAAAACATTTGTGAACTTTCAGAAATACATTTTCTAGAAAACACAGATCCATAGAAATCTATTGTCTGCATTGGAAAAAAAAGCCATGAGAAACCTTTTTTAAATAAAAAAAATTAATAGATAGATAAATAAATATGTCCAAACAAAAAATAAACCCTCACAAACATGCAAAAACTCCTGTAATAACTATTTAATGTGCTATATTGAAGCACGGGAAATGGAATTATTCTGGTTTTCCCCTGTTAATACCCTTCTGCTTCTACTATTTCTTTTTCACATCATAACAATCTAAAATAAAATTAAAATGTCCAAATCTGAATGAAGTGTTTCAGTTTCTTGAAATGGAATATTGCTTTATAGACTCCAAGGGGAATTTTAAATTTTTATCATAGGAAACATCCACAGTTTCCACTTGTTATAGGCTGTGTCTGTGCTTGAAGGAATTTCCAAGGATAAAGAGACAATTGCAAGTCAGTTTCTGCACACTCATGTGAAGGCAACACATTCTTCCCCAAACAGCAATGTAGTGGGAAGAGTTTAGAGCACAACGACAGTTTGGTCTTCTGTAATTATCTTTTTTCTGAAAGTAAATTTAAGCACATAAGCATAAAGCTGAAAAAAAGCTAAATAAAGATATAAAGAAACTGAAGAAAGCGTATTCAAAGCATCTCCAAACCACATTCTGTGGTCTCCCTCTGTGTATTTATGCAGCTGAAAAAACAGCAGGAAAGGTGACCAGATATGTCTTTTCCACTCAGGGTCCTCCAGGTGAGGTAATCCAGCCGCTGCCAATCCAGTCACCCAAAAAAACAAGAAGATCTCCCGATTACATGTTCTCTGATGCTGGTGATAATATCCTGGATTATTCTGATGGCATGGAAGAGATCTTTGGTTCATTGAATTCACTGAAGCAAGACATTGAGCATATGAAGTATCCAATGGGCACTCAGAATAACCCAGCCCGAACTTGCAAAGACCTGCAACTCTGCCACCCAGACTTCCCAGATGGTATGTTAATATTGCATGACAAAGGCAAACAAGGCTGAAGTTATGATCTGCTAACATACTTTGGTAGAATAATTAATTTTTGTTAGATGGCTAAATTTTTAAAGTGCTAAATAAAAAACAGTAACTGTTTTGAAAGATAGACCTTGCATTTCCAGGCTGCCCAAACAGGAGGGGGATGATATTTAGATCAACAGAAAGTAAAGTCACAAACATCAGCATGCTGGGATAGCTAACAGCTTGTTTTAAAGGAAAAGAGAATTATTTTAGTAGCTGTATAATTCAGCTTAGCATAATAATAAAAAATAGCATTGGTATTATGTGAGATTAATTATTGATTATAACTCTCAAAGAATTACTGTTCTTTTCCCCTCAGAAGAAAAAAAAAAAAAAAGGTTCTGCTGCATGACCACCATTTGTTCTCTGTCATTTAGCAAACAGCTATGCAAGGTTCTCTGATACTGTTCAATGCTACTAAGAACTAGCTTAATAAAATGCAGTGTAGTATGAATGAGACACTGTGTTCTGAATAACTACCTTCATTTAATTATTCTTTGTTGTTTTCTTTTTTTCTAATTGATCTTACCTCTCTGGAAAGGTTTAAATGAAAGCCAACCTTCACAGAGTTTTCATACTTTCATATTTTTTTCATTGCAATGGATATTTTTCCCAGTTCAAAGCAGTATTTTTCTGGTTTTAAATGGGAGGAAAAAAAGATTTTGACAGTTTATAATATTTTATTGCTTTCACTCTCGATAGATCAAAACAGATGCTTGCCTTCAGGAGTAGTTAAGTAGTGAATGTGCTATATGAAAAGTACATATTTTACAATTCAGTACCTCCATAATAATGAATGCTTTTATAGAACACATTCACCTCTGTCATTTACCAGTATTTGCTTATTATTTGGAGCTTTTATCAGGATAATCCTATTTTGATTGAAACAAAAGTAAATGCAGAATAAAATTAAATACTGAAATTTCCAGGGACAATACTTATAGGTAGGAAAAACTGTTTTCAATAAATACAGCCTGAATCAATAGAATACCCATAAATGCCTTGTCTATGCCACATATTCAGAAGACAGAACTGGTGAAAAGATTTCATGCTTTGAAAACTCCACTATTTGCTTGAAACTGGATTAGAAGAGTAGTGTCAGAAAATCATTTGTTGTCATTCTGTGAAATTGGCTGGAGATAAGGACCCACATCACGGGATTTATCATTATAATCAGATTTTTTAAATTGCTGATTTTTATAAACCTTGGACTAACTGCAGCTCTCTTTCATCCCCAGCCTACATTCACCCTAGGACTGTAGGGCCTAGAATCTCAACCATGCCAGGCTGATAGGATTGCTGAAACTATGCGAAGCCTCATGCAAGTTTAACTGTCTTTCCCCCTAAGTCCCTTAACCAAGCATTAGTTAAGGTGATTTTATCCACTAAAGCAGCCTGAAGTTTACTAGTGTTGCAGCTTTAATAACCACAGAGTAAAAAATAATCTTTGCTTGAGGTATAACTCTCTCAATGAAAGCTCTAGATACTTGTGCCAGCTACAACCTCATCAAGCCCTGTGCTCACCTTTTTATGTAGATAGGTATGCAAATGACTCTAGATTTTGCTCTCTGACCTAAGCCATAGCTTATTTCTGCCTAAGGCTGTCTCTGCTCTGGTTTTGAGACTGCTGTCACCACAGGTGCAAATTATCCTTGTAGCTGAAATACTAAAATGACCAAATTATTGAGGCCTGCAATGTATGTTTCACACATATTGTCTTTCCTCCTCTAGACAGAGGTCTCTGCCTTTCCTCTAAAACCTCAGCAATATCTTGTAATAGAGTCATGGTTTGAAGTAAAATTAGACAAATACAAAAAGATGCAGATAAAAATAGACTTTGATAAAATACCTTTGCTACAAACTCTGGAGGGCCATTAGCTAGGAGTAAAGTCTGGATCTTCCAAGTATCAGTTCTACTATAAAATGCAAATATTTTCTCATTTGTTTTAGGGGAATATTGGATTGATCCTAACCAGGGCTGTTCTGGAGACTCTTTCAAAGTATACTGCAATTTCACAGCAGGTGGGGAAACTTGCATCTACCCAGATAAGAAATCTGAAGGAGTAAGTATCAATTTGTTTTTTTCGGATGGCTGACGCAAATCCTACTATGTCGCTACAATGTTGTACTAAACAGGATAATTAAACTGTCACATTTTCATTTATCTGTCTTTCTGATTACATTGAAATTTGCACAAATCTGAATGAAATGGTTAAATGGTACCTAAAGCTAACAAACAGCATTTTAACTCTTTTGAAGGCATTCTATACAAGAAAAACATCCTATTCTACAGCTTTAAAGAGGCTGAGATATTAGAAAAAAGAAGCATTCTTTACTATCTAATGTGAAATTTGTCCAAGATAATGTAACACTATAATATCTGTTAACATAGGTTTTAAGTATTTCTTTTCCTGTTGTTTTACCACACAGGTTAGAATTTCATCATGGCCAAAGGAGAATCCAGGATCTTGGTTTAGTGAATTTAAGCGAGGCAAACTTGTAAGTTTTCACTGCAATGTTAACAGTTACTCACAAAGCAAGTACATGTTATCAGTGATCAACAGATCCCAAGGAATTTTAAAAATATTTATATCTTGAAAAGCCTTTTCAGCCTTTTTGCCCTAAATATTAGAGCAGCTATATGGCCTCTTGCCACTGTAGAGCAGAAGCCTGCTCTGTATTGTCTCACAATTATCCCACTGGTCACCTGCACAGCTGATGGTGAGGAACTGGCTTCTGGCAGACCACACATCACCACTGAACCTTAGTAAAGCAGCTGGAGCACAGGTCCCCTGCCCCATTCTAGGGAACTGGAAATGCACTGAGAATGCAAAGATTCTGAGACACTGAGCCTACAGGCTGGCATAATTTTATAATTAACTAAAACAAATTCCCAAAGAGTTTCTACTGTTCTACATTATAGGCTAGGAGTAGCTCTCTGTCCTTATCATGAATGAATGAATAGGAAATTTAGAATGAAGCTAAAGTATGTAGCACTTCACCCTAAATATATTGCTACAACATGAAAATCTATTTATTGAGTCATAGGTTTAATTGAACTTCAAAACTCAATAAAATGTTATATGTTGGTTGATATTTTTCATGAAGGACAGTTATGTGGTTATTTTGTTAAGAACAGCTTTGTTTAGAATTTTAACAAAGGAAATAGATTAATATTCATATAACTTCTTTTATTTTCCAGCTTTCCTATTTGGATGTTGAAGGCAATTCCATTAACATGGTCCAAATGACATTCCTTAAACTACTGAGTGCCTCTGCCAGACAAAATTTCACTTACAACTGTCATCAGTCTGTAGCTTGGCATGATGCATCCTCTGACAGCTATGACAAAGCACTAAGGTTCTTGGGATCAAATGACGAAGAAATGTCCTATGACAACAATCCTTACATCAAAGCTCTTCACGACGGCTGTGCAGTAAGTAGAGGATTAGAAGAGTCTTTATAAAAACAACCTGTCAATTAAAGTAGATATCAAAGAAATTCATTTTTTCACAGCTTTCTAAACACTTCAACAGACTTCCTTTTAGTAGATTTTAACTACAATACACTAGTCCCTTCTTTTATTTTCATGTATGTAGAAAAAAACCACTACCACAACAAACCAAAGCTAGAAGCCAAATAACAGAAATGGAACAAACCTGGCATGGATACAGGCTGTCAGCACTGATACTAGACTATCTCTTAGTACAAGCACAGTGTAAGAGAAGAAGCAAAAAAACATAAACAGGGGAGGCAGCCCATCCACAGAATATGTTTCTAATCAAAATCAAGGCATATGCACACATAATATTTAGTGAATACAGTAAAAAGCATGTATAAACTAAGCCATATGTATGTACCTAAACAGAGTTAATTAATTGCATAATTTGATGTGACTTTCTTTTCTCATGTTTCAGTAGTGAAAGCAAGGCAAAGTTTGTGAACTGTACCTTTCAGAATCCTCTCTTAGCTCAGCTAAAATCCCTGGAGTCATCCAAACATGCATCAGCTCCCTGACCACCTCTCAGCAGAGTCTTTGTAGGAATAGCAACTTTTCAGAAATAGAATGGTTTGTACTGAACACTGAAACAAAGACATCAAAGGAGCAAGTGACAGCTGAAGGATTATTAATTGTTTTGGGTTTTCATATGGGACCATTTTGAAGGCAGTTCCTGGGAAGTCAGTGATAGAGACTCAGAGATCTGGAAGTGCCAGGGTACATACCTGGCTGTGAGACAGAGATGCAGTTCAGGTAGATGCAGAGTCCCCTCCTGTCAGTAATGAGATCCTGCTACATAACTGCTTCCTGCCAGCCTTTCTGTACATGCTCGGTATTTATTTTGCTTTTGTTATGCACAGCGGGTGAGTGTAGAGCTCTAGAGAGAGCAGGATGTGTTTTAGGATGTGTCACAAAACTGAGAACACTCAGATCTACCAACTTGGGTGGCATAGCTGAAAGGGGGTCTCAGCAAGACATGAGACCATCTGAATGAAGTACAGTCCTGATAGGTATCATGATGACTCAGCTGGACACTGTCTAGAGGAGGTAGAGAGCCTTTGTGAGGAAGTAAGGGTGTGCCTTCAAACCTGGTTTCTAAGTGCATCAGTTGGCAGTCCTGTAAGAATACTACTTTCTTTCATGTCCAAACAGCTGCTGTAATATTTTGTGAGACAGCTACAGTCTTTATTCTTAGCAGTGGATCTTTTTTCTCTCTTTCAGAACTAATTAGTGATTTCCTCACAAGGAAGACATGCACACTGCCATGAGAATATCGTTATTATTTATTGAATAGTATAGATGTGAACTCAGAATTCTCTAAGCAACATTAAATGTCTTAGATAATTTTTCATTTGTAGGCCTATTTTAGTAAGTCAAAAAGCTATAGGCTGATATCTTTCTAAAATAAAAAACATTCCAGTTACATTTTTAAAACAAAATCATAAGAAAACAAACTTTAGAATCTGTACTATCTGATACCTGAGGGGACAATAACTTATAAATTCTACACTTCATAGGTAACCTATGAAGATCTACAGCACATGCTTACTGCTCTGACACATAACCATGTTTGCTTTTTTTTGCTTCTCTTTTAACAGTCAAGAAAGGGCTATGCAAAGACAGTGATTGAAATCAACACACCCAAAATAGACCAAGTGCCTATAGTTGATGTCATGATCAATGACTTCGGTGATCAGAACCAGAAATTTGGATTTGAGGTTGGTCCTGTTTGCTTCCTTGGTTAAGCTTAACACAAAACCAGATCAACAAAAATGTTGCACTTTGGTGCTGCCAACCCACTTCATGCCACATGCAAGTTTTGAATAAGGATGGCATAGAAAATATGTCTTGCTGTGTATGTATGTCTTATCTAGAAAGTAATTGTTGCCCTTGTAGGGCCAGAATCACATGACTTAAACTTATTTTGCAAAGATGCTGTGGCACAGACAACATAGGGCTTACTTAGGAATACCCCCCTTTGGATTCCTTTGGTGCTGTAAAAAAATGAACAACATGGTGCTCCTTCCATTACAACAAAGAGGTGTTAAGAAAGTGTTTAAGAAACTGTAATTATTCTATGTACAGTACTATACTGTTCTTTCTCTGTCCATTTCCAAAACTTGCATGTGTCTCTGAATTGCATCTGGCTCTTATTTTATAATTACAAAACTACATTGTCAATACCATGTATGTATTCTGAAAAAAATAAAGCTGTACTTGCCAGTGAAGCCAATTCCATTTCTGACTAATAATAAAATCCCTTTGTATATATTGTTGTTGAAGAGCTTTGTTATTTGAAGTCACCAACAAAACTTAAGGTGGCAAAACTGGAAGATCTTGAGCAGCACACTCAAATAACTCTTTTCTACTGCTATCATGCTGTGATGATGAATTTCCATAAAGAAAGTACCTTCAAAGGTGCTGTGTTCCATGGTGCTATACCTCAGACTTATTATTTTCTTTTCTAATTCCAGAATTGCATAAGATACCTGTATATACCTAAAATAAACAAGTTTATATTTTTAGGTGGGGAAAATGTATGAAAAAACAAAACAAAAAAACAACCACAATTTCTAAGAGATCTGTTCAAAATCTGTATGAAATAAATTAGTCGTATAGCTTTACTTCTTTTTTTTCTTTAATCTCATCTGAATTTGTTTCCATTGTGCTTATTTGGTCTGCATAAATATTAAAACTGGATTATAAACAGTTATTTATGGATTTTTGCAGTGTTTACTTAGATTTTTATATAAGCAAAGATGGATGCTTGCTTCCTGAACTGGATACTAAAAGTTCCACAGAATGGTCCTATACGGTACTTGCCCATTCCATTAATATTTTTTCCTATTATTTCAGCTGAAGGCCAGGGATGCAATATGTCTAGGTCATGTGATTCTACATAGTTGCTAAGCAACATACAAGGCGATGGCTTCCCACAGAGCTGTCTTTGACCAAAACTGTTACAATTTGCTATTCAAATCTCAAAAAAAAAAAAAAAAAAAAAGCTGGTTTGCCCTTCCTTCTGAACATTTTATTCAGGTAGTTGGAAGTAGAAATTACATTTTAGCTTTACAACACAAATCCTTTTGTAATTATTTTTCATAATATATGTAAGACTTGAAAAGAAATGTTTGTTTCTATGTCTTATAAACTGTTAAATTAAATAGTACTAGTTTCTGCTGGCTCATTTCCAACTGGTATTTTCTTATGCACGTTTATACATGTAAAAGTGATATTTCAAAAGTCAATTTCTTGCTGTTCATATTTTATTTTTGAACCAAAGTTTGTAACTGTCACCTCAAAGAGGAAAATACAAATTTTATTAATAAAATCAAGTCCTGTCTACCTGGATTGGTCATTCAATTTTTTCAATGTCCAAAACTCACCCACTATTACTGTAACTTTATGCTGGTTTCAGACCATCCAGACTCAAAGCAATCTTACTCCAAGTGCTGGAAAGTGCTGGGCATCAGCACTAGGAAAAGAAGTGCTACAAGAAAAGATGCTGCTCTGGCCAGTGGCAGTCTGCAGCAAGGCTGATAGTGTTACGTTTGGTTTGTATGGATTTGTAGCCGCAGGACTCCGCATAGTACTATCAAACATAAGATAGGAACCTTATATTCTTTCTCCAGCCACTCTCTTACAACATACAATGTCTGAGTGCTTCACAATCTCACACTTATCCTTGTAGGATCCCATAAAGCAGGCAAATTGCCCTATTTATTTCTAGGAAATGGAAGACAAGAACTAGACCAAGACTTCGAAACTACTGGAACACAAAATTTCTAGTACTTCATTTTAGATAGTGGAACCAGGACTAGCGATGGGTCCAAGCTACAGACATGACGTATGTCGCCTGGGGCCTCCTCCAAAACAGCTTATATTTTCACAGAATCACAGAATTATTGTGGCTGGAAGAGACCTCTGAAATCATCAAGTCCAACCTATAACCTAACACCACCACATTGGCTAGGCCATGGCACTAAGTGCCACATCCAGTCTTCCCTTGAACATCTCCAAGGACAGTGACTCCACCACTTCCCTGGGCAGTCCATTCCAATCTGCTAACTCTTATTTATGAACTCTTATGTCCACGATAGCTTTAAAAGCTGCTCCAATAATTTTGGCAGAAGAGCAGATACTTCCTGCTGCTCAATTGGGCTAGGTTAAGTCAGGTACTGAGCTGCTCAACAGTGTTTAAAAAAACACTTCTGGATCAGGTGCTTTAGAGTGATCTGAGTAACTAAAATAAGGACAGTTTTGATTTGGCAGAGTCAGGATTAAGCTGCAGGAGAACAATATTTCTAAGAGTGCAATGGTGTATGCAAGAAGCCAAATGAACCCAGGTATTTCCCAGAATTAGTCAAAATATCTTGCCAAGATTAATGTTGACAAGATCCCAAAGGAGGAAATAAACTTTAGTCTTTGATACTTCTCAGGCAAGGACTCATCAGATTTATTCTTCAGCTCTTCTTAAGGCCTCAGCCTTCTGAGCCTTCAACTCAGAAGTTGCTTTATCCTTGTCAGGAAAGCAACTTACAACCACAAGTTATTTTAACAGCACTCATCCGTTCTCTGTTTCAATGTGCTGTTCTTACTCTCTCAACTTTTATGATTAAAGGGGAAAAACAGCCATTGTATATTCTTGCCTTCAAGCAAAAATTATGCTATTTAATTTTCCCTCAACAAAAGACTAATATAATTAGCACTGCTAAAAAAAAATACCAACAAAACAACTAAACCCCAAACAAAAAGAGCACTCTTCAGAACATAAAGAAATTTCACATCAAAATTCACGTATTAGTCCTTCTATGAAATAAACTTCAGACTCCATAATTAAATCCTGCTATCCATAAAAACATAAAACCTCAGATTCGTAAGATGCTTTTCCAAAACCACACAAAGAACCCACCACCACTCCAAAACTATGCAAGCTAAATTCCTTACTCAACCAAGCCCTTAGGAAAACAAGGATCTATATTTTTCACACCACAAATTAAAAACCTATGTAATCACAAGAAAGTTGAAATGGCTATATGACATCTGGATTTTTTCCTCTAGAAACTGAAAGAACAGCACTTGGGTGTTCTGTGATCTTGAGGTTTCAGCCTACCTTAGAGCAGACTGGGCAGTTTTTCTTGAAAGTTTGCTTGAAGCCTCTCTAAACAGAGAAAAAACAGATGAGATGGTCTGTGGCTTCTTCACTGCAAATACAGATGTTGCTGTCATGTTGCATGGAAATGTAGTAAGTAGGCACACAGCAAACACAAGCCAACAAATATCACAGATGCAGGTAATGTTCTATTCCGAATAACATGGACATCTGATAGATATTTAAATGACAAGCTATGACCATTGAGGTGTGAACTGTCTTGTGTGTAGATGTAGAGTTTCTTCTCCTCTCTCTCTCCACTTTCTAATCCACGAGAGAGCAATATGAATTCACCATGACTGGCACATCTCTTGGAAAACTTCATAAAATCTAATTAAAATATTTTTTCTAAATGGGCAGTCATTATGGCTAACATCAACAGCTGCCCTGTCACATAACAAGCTACAATCTGTTTCAAAAACTAAACATAATCCTTTGCTTAAGATTCTTCTGCCTAAGAACAGCTTTGTTAATTTTAAAATGAAGTTTCATGTGCCAAGGACTGGTAGGAGATGCCTTAATAGCAATTGATTTTCTATTACAAGCACACTCATTTTCTGTGAATGAACATCATCCATTGCACAAGCACCAAAATTAACTTGAAAACGACAGACAGGATATTAAATATCATGTCTATTATGTCTACCTGGAAGGGATCTTGGTGTCTTATTTATGTTTGTTTTCTAGACAAATTATATGAAAGAGGCTTGTTGCTAATTCAGTAAAAAACAATGCCAATATTATTGCAAAGGAGTAGGCTGCTCTAAAGCTTTTTAATTATTTTGTTTTCATAAAGGACACTGAAGATTGTAGCAGTGAAGAAGGCTGCAAGCATAGAGATATTCAGACCTGCTGCTCTAGCCAAAATTGCACTTGTTTTTGTTCTCAGCTGTGTGAATGAAGGCTCTGTTCTAAGGAGGGGGGATGGAGCCAAAGCCTACAATGCTACAATGGACATGTTTCGTCTAGGTTCTCTCAGGAGTTTTGCCAAACCTTGACTTTGTTTCCAGTTTCTCAAGGGTGGAGATGTGATCTTCATCAAAACACATCTAACTTCAGTAAGACAGATGAGTTGTTTAGAATTCATCAGTGCAACTGTGTATTCTCTGCTCCTTGATATGAACTACTTTTTTTAGCACCAAAAAGACATTTTAACTAAATCTGCTCAAGTATAAAAAAACCTTCTAGCTAGCATTGACTAAAATGCAGATTAAAATTAAAATTCAGTCCATCCAATATGGTGCCATTACATTACACACTACTAAAAGATAATTTCCATAAATAGATGACCAAGCAATCAAAGTCATCACCTTGATGGGCTATGATAAAATCCACAAATAAGAAGTCAATGCCTCTGTTTTCCCTTTCTTGATGGTGCCAGTTTTTCCGTTCAAATCTCAAGTTAACACTCCAGGAAATACTTCAAAGTTTGTTATCTGGCAATTTGCATTTTGGTGGATGATGCTGACCAGTTGTTTGCCTTTCAATGTCTAGTATACATTTCAAGAGTTATTACAATCTAATAGCAGCAGTAGTTTTCAGTTTCCTGATTGCCAGCCATTCTTCACCTAAGCAACCAACATTAATAGCTTTTTCTCATACTCAGCTGGTATTTTCAGAGCCACATGAGGCTCAGCAAGAATAATCAACTCAACCTCCTTCATGATTTAAAAAAAAATCTGCAACAGTGTCAATAAGCCTGCAACAGATAACAAGAAAATGGGAAATTAATCACTTTCCAAATGATACAGTAAGCAGAATAGCTGACAGATCTTTTATCATCATTTCTCCTTCTGTGTGCATTAAAGAAGACTGGATGTAAGTACCTGTCAGATCTCTTTAACAGGAGAATATTTCTGAAACATTTTAGAATGAAGACACTAATTTGTTATTTGTTAGTTTACTCAGTGTGTTACACTGAGTGTATTATCACTGACCTGAATAACTTCCAGAGCAGGAGCTGTTCGTTACAGCACATGAAGTATATTAAGTGAACAAGAAGTGGCAAGATTTAGAATGAAGTTATTTTTATTGACATAAAAACTTATTTTTGTCAAACATTAACAAAAACTATTCTATTCACACAGTCTCTCAAGCTTATGCTATTTTGTATTAGAATATCATCCCAGTGGCAGCTCAGGTTAGAAAACAGATCTCCTTTGTGGTCCTGTTGCCACAATTGGGTCACTAGATAACAGCACAGTGTGAATGCTCAGGCTCTGGAGAATGCATAAATATATAATCTTCGTAACACTGACTATACAGTTACTTTCTGATTTGGATGTATAGGGATCACTTATCCTTTTGTTACTTCTCAGAAGGATTTTACAAATATCTGCTTTGCTGTAGACCTGCAGACTTGCTCAATGCACAGATACTAAGATCAAAGCTGCTCACTATCAGAAAGGACCAAAAATGGAATTTTAACTTGTAAAAAAATGTCTACAGTACTCCTATTTCCGAACAGAGCAACGTTTCACCTGTCCAGTGCTCCCTCTTTCTTGATTGTGATGTTTCCATTTTAAATGATAAGGCGTTTTTCTTCAGACAGATTGAAAATATTTGTCTGGTAGGAGGAAGTCCACTGGTATGCACACTGAGACCGTCTCCCCATATGCTGGGGGACAGGATATAAGCACTATACTGACAGCTGAACAAAGGTATCTGTATATAAGAAATACACAATAAAACCAAGCAGAAATAGTTGTCAGTGTACAACTAAAAAAAAAAAAAGAAAAAAAAAGTAGTGAAAAAAGAAAAAGGAAATAACATATATGGGAAAAGGATGATGGGAGCAGGACTTTGCTCCCTCCTCTCCTCAACACAGGAGGGTGAGAAAACTTTATGACCCAGTCTGGGAGAATCACCTATGATTGTTGGCATACAACAGTTGTCAAGGTTTCTCACAGTCACTGCAAAGTGGGGGGTGCACCAGCCTCCTAGTTAGGAGGCAGCAGTAAAATTGGTTTATAGAAACCATACCTAAAAAGAGTAGCAGAGACTGCAGGTTTCCATGGGAAAAACAGTGTCAATGTTACCTGCAGCACTGGCTGCAGCCATGTCCCTGTCCTTTGCTCTCCCTCCCCTCCCTTCCCAAGCGCACCTCTGTCTTAAACCAACATTCCTGAAGTTGCTTCCTCTGCAGGAGTGCTATTCCCATGGAGCAGCCATGTTTTATAGTGGCAATGAAAAGTATAGTACATCTGAAAAGAGGGACGAGAGGCTTAACTTTTAAGGACAGGCACTTAAAGGAGAAAGGACAACAGGGGCAGGTGAGCAGGCTCAATCAATACACAGCCATGCTAACAGGCTACCATAGTCACAAAACACAAAGCCCATCTGGGTAATCCAGACATCCAGATTAGGAAGTGTCAATGGCAAGGGCTGCTCCATTTCTGTATCCTTCTCCTACCACAGAGAAGCATATGGATCAGGCAGTGCTCCTGACAACTCTCTCTGCAGCAACAGTCAGATGAAAACAACAGGGAGATCAGTTCACATTGATGACATTGTGAAACCTCCCTCTGCACATGAAAGTTGGTATATTTCACTTTCTAACCATATTAACCTCAAAACAAAGCCATAATAACTTGCAGAACCAAATCTGAACTACAATCACATCTTTCCATGACAATTTTTCTGAAGGAAAAAAAAAAAAAAAAAAAAAAGGACAGTACTCAAGAAATGATACCTGAAAAATTTCCTGATTAAGTGATTCTTGTCTATTTCAGGGCATTATGTGAATTTGCATATGTGCATTAATTTTTCATGTTTTGTATCATCTTTCTGATGACTGTACACACAAATGCACCATGCAGAAACAGCAGCTAGCCAGTGATTACCCATTAAATTTAATAAGTAGGTTAGAATTATCTACTATAAAACTAAGATGAAAGTGAAATCAGAAATTTGAAAACCAACTAAGGGCTAAAACATATGCAAGCACATTTAGTTAATGCCCTCTTAATATGCACAACAATAAATACTTCATATAGATATACAGCAAATTTGGATGCACATTACCCGAGTGGAATTCAGATGTGACGATGTACGAAATTATATGTTTAACTCTAACGAGACACATCTCTCAGGGGAAGCAAAACCAGCACAGTGCTTCTGGGCTCTCTTGCTCCTGCAACACTGGAGCATTTCCATCACCTCAGCAGTGACAGCCACACAGCGCTCAGCCCTTTGCTGTCTAAAGACAAGGAAGGAAAGCAGAGCTCGACGCATGCTTTGAAATCTCTAAAAACCCGCGGGCTGACTGCCAAGCACGGAGGACAGAGTTTACTCAGGCAGGGAGCAGGAAAGGGTAGAGCCCAGCGCAGGTGACAACACGGGACTGCAAAGGAAGAGAAAGACAACGCAGAACAGCCGAGGCCGCATTCACACGATCGCCTTCCTCTAACGGGCGGCAGTGAAGGGAGCCCCCCGGCACGCGCAGCCCTCCCCGCCCGCAGGACGCGGCCCCGGGGCGGCGCGCGGCGGTGACCGTTAGGCCCGTTAGGAGCCGCAGCAGCCGCCGGCCCGTGAGGGGGCGCGTGAGCCCGGCCTGCTCCCCGCGCTGAGAGGGAACTGCCGCGGCCCCCGGCTCCGAGAGAGACGGGCCTCCACTGCTCCCAGCCAGAAATTCCTGCTGGTTTTGTCAGGGTTTTGTTTTTTTTTAATCCCCTCAAATCGCATTTCTTCAAAAAACAACTAATGGAGAACATAACCAGTGACAGAGCCACGTATTTATGCATGTCTGCATGTGGAAGAAGGGGATTCAAGTTCAGTTAGTACCTCTGCAGAGGCATAGTAAGGTAAAAAAATCCCAAACCAATACAAAACACAACCTTTGCCTTCTCCTTCGACACACGAACCGATTGCATATCCTCTGAACCCCCATCCAAGGTGCACAGAGCTCAGTGCCACCTCCCATTCACTTGTGTTTTCCCTCCTCATGCCACACAAATGCTTCTCATGAGTTAGCACCAACCTGAGGATTCTTCTCTGAACATACACAACCCCTGCTGAGAAACCTTGAGGAGTAAAAGGATCATTTGTTTTCTTTGCGTAGGTGTTTCTGTGACAAAAGGGACTGCACAGTTCTGCAAAACCTAGCAGAGTAGCTGTAGGACTTCTGACAGCAGGTAGGCAAACTCTATTTAACACTATAAACTAATTGGGGATCTGTGTCAGTAGTTTTGAAACCCGGTTTAAAGGGTTTTTACAGTGAAATCTTTTCCAATGAGAAGTGAGCCATACTAAGCGGCTTTGTGGTGGATGTGGTAGCTCTTCTTTCATGTAATCTCTTCCTCTAAAAGCTTTGATGGTAAAACCAAACACATTAAGGGTTTCATGGCTGAGTCTGGGAGCTTCCTTGAGTAAACTCATTCCTGAATTAATTGCTGCTAAAGCTCATCACCCATCATAATGCTTCCAGAATCTTTCCCCTATTATCTTCATCTGTCATGTTATTTTTTTTTTTTAACATGACACCCATTAAACATTGTCAAGATAAGTACAAGCTTCATTCCACAAAAGTCAGAAGAAGCAGGCAGTGCACTGTCCACAGGTCTACTTTTGCATTTGCTGAAATCAAATGACATTTCATCATAATTTTTAAGATAAAATAAGGAAACTTCTTGTCCCCAGTCCATCACTGTTAAGGACTGTGGCAAGGATTATTCTATGTTCACAGTTTTAGGTTTTTTCTGTGTAATACCTACAACAAAGTAAGGTACCTGCACCAGTCCTACACGTAGACAAGAGGCACATGAACAGTTGTGCTCTAGCCTGGGCTCTTTTCCTCTCAGCTCTCCTTAGCTATGAATTGTCTTGGGCTGAAGGTATCCCAAGCAAAGAAAAAGAATTATAATTCTTGTTTGAAGTATTTAGCTGCAAGACACACAGGTGGGGATTGTAAGTTTAAAACATTCCTGAGCAGGGGAGAACTCCAGACCATGGTAATTCTTAAATTAACACAGCTGCAAACCATGCATTTTCCTTGTTACAACTGTTCCTATCTGGACTGCAAAAAATAAAAAAGCCTTACCCTTCATCAGCTAGGATCTAGTTGTGCAGGAAATGCAAGGACACATTTGAAATACCTAGGGATGAAAGGAGAGAAAGATTAAGATACTTTTGAGCTGTATCCCTCCTAACAATAAATTCAATTTCTTCATCTGTTAGATGCTTTCAGAACATATGAAAAAAATACACAAAAAGAAAAAAAAATAAATTCTGTGTACACTTTTAAGAAAATAATATTGAACTGAAAAACACTGCTTGTGCAGTGAATATTAATCTTGATGTATCTTACAGGTCTCCAGAAGTTTTAAAGTAAATCCAAATAAATGGTTTCAGTAGGCTTAGATGTCTTCCACACATACCATTTCATTTTTTCAGCTTATTAAAAGCTTTTGTTGATACTTGGAAAAAATAATAATTCATAAAAATATACCAGCAATAAAACATATAAAATATACTTTTATATAAGTTACTCACATAAGTTCATATGAAGACAAAAATACATTAACTCTTCCCTGGTGTGATACCAGCTTCTTATAAGGATTTTTGGTCTAATTCCACATCATTTCCATGTTTTGTGATGGCAGCAAACCAAGACTGCAGAGATCTACTGAAGACTGATAACAGGGTAAGGGAAAGGAGAATCAGAGCCATTCTGCTTGTTCTAACTGCAGTTACTATGATGCTATCAGTACCTTGACAGATGCTAAGAAGAATCATTTTGCTGATTGACTTCAAACCTACGGCTGTGGGCAATCAAAGAAAATACGAGCAGCTTTTGATTGCTGTGCTCACTGATGGAGTGCACCCAAATAAGCAACAATTAGTTAGTACAGCTTGTGTCAAAAAACCTATCAAGTTAGTTCAAATTAAGTCAGGATAAAATTAATCCAATTGGCATTCATGCATATTTTTATGCATAGTTTAAATATGCTTCTTCTGCACTACATTATCCTTTATTTACAAGCAAAACACATGTAAAGTTTTGTGGTTTAAGTAAATATTTTCAAAAACATCTTGAATTCTTAAAGCCAAACTTTTGGGAAAAAAATACGCTCTTCAGAAGGGCACTTCCTGACTCAGGTAAAAAATTCTTGGCTTTCTCAAGTTCATATTTCTCTTTTGCTATTAATTTCACAATTTTTTAAGCTATTCTTAAGCATTTTGTCAGTAACTTTTACAATAATGTCTGACTGGCATTTAGGTAAACCTAATAGGTAAGAAGGTGGTCAAGATAGTTACCACTTTGTGGTAAGAAAGGTAAGTCTTAAAACTGAAGACTGATTTCTTCATATTTTCACTTGATTCTGAGTGTAGAACCCTGGGAATATGTATTTTCTTTTAAAAGAAAATAGCGTTCCTGTTTGGATTCTGTTTGTTGCAACAATAAGTTCGGTTGCATGAGAACCTGAGATTAAAACTAAGAAAAGAAAAAAGACAAAGCAATAAATTTTAGTATTTTTTGGCAGATATCTATACCATTATTTCCAAGTTAACCCTTTAAAATTTTATTTGTAACTCGGGGGTTGAAATCTGTCCTTGCTAGCAAAATAGTGACAGACTGTCTGGCTGAAGTGCTATCAGTGCCTAACTCACTGATGCTGTTACAAAATCCTAGGAATTGTTCTGCAACTCATTCAGATTTGTTTGCCTAGAGACTAATGCCCCAGCTGCAACATTGCCTGTGGGGTATGTATCTCTCCCTGTGTGTGGCCTTGAGTTCCTGGTGTCATCAGAGCCACAGAGCTTCAGAGCTCTGCTGGGAATATTTAAAATGTGCATACAACAGATGAAGGACCATGTCAGATGAGATGGTTGGGTGAGTCAGTCTGTGAGCATTGGATTTGACACGCTGTGTTATCAGCTGCCACAGGTGCAATGAGTGTGGCCAAGCAGCTGTTGTTTACTTTTTTTCTGAGGATCCACTTTGTTTTGGAGCCAAGAAGTAGGTTTTTGCTATTAATTGACTCCTGTGAATATTAGGAAGCCGACACCCTTGAAAACAATCAGATAATTAACCAGAAAACTGTTACTGTGCTGCCTTCATAAATTACAGGATTAGCTTATGAACTCTTAACTTCAAATAGCCTTTTAGCAGCTGTTTTCTTGAAGATCTTTCCTTTTAAATACTAACCTGTCTAACACATCTATCTTCTGATTCAGAGGTTAAGAGTTCTTCTGTTACTGTTATCTTTAGAAATATGTTTGATAAAAAACTCCTTAGTCTACTTATATGGTCCAGTTGCTGTCAGGTGCACAGGCCCCTTAGAAATGCTACTGAAAAATCAATACTAATCCTTCAATGCCTTCAAAGGATGTGGAATCAGGCCATAATAATAGTGATTGTCTCCAGCAAAGGACTGTTCAATAATCATTCTGCAGTGGCCTAGAAATCCAAAGCAACATGGGCTTTACATGACTTATTCTTGACAAGTTTTGAATGTCTGCTGATGTCAAAGTGGATATGACTGCTAGTGACAGCTAACATGAATTCTAGCAGTATATATCCAACTGCCTTGGGCTTCACTACCATAGCAATCCTGAAAGGTAACATTTGTGACTGGATAGAAAGGAGTTCATGTAAATGCCTTAAAATGACTGACATTCTCAGGATCTGAATAATGTTCCCTGCTCACTGTGAAACTGACAGAAAGTTCCAGTCATGGTTACAAGGGTCTTACCACTTCTAATATTTGAACTTTGTACACAATACAAGAAGCTGTTTAAAATTAATTACAAGTACAGTCAATATGCCGCGGAAAGTGGTCCAATTTATTTCCTATAGACTTGACTTTAATTTTTTGCATGTCCTCAGAGATACAAAAAGAAGTTGTTTTCAGTATCTCTTACGTTTTGTAAAAGACCAGGATTTTCTTAAAGTCTGCTCCTTGGTTCAATCAATGCTTGTCCAGCATACATAATTTACTGTCAAAAAGGTAAGTTGTGACAAAGACCTGTCTCTTCCCAAATTCTTGGAAAATTAGTGTCCCAACTTTTTTTCTTGGGATACAGAATACATAACCTTTCTACATTTATGCTTCACCTTATAAAGACATTTGAGTAAAAATATTGGAATAAATTGTCCATATATATACATAGTTCTAGTCCCAGTGATGTCACTTGCTAGAAGACACAACAAAGTAATGAAATAGTAAGAAAAATATATCTGGAAATATTAAGTCAGTGATGATTTTGTATGTTAGCTATAGAAGTACAAAATGAAGATTGGAGAACTCCCAACTGCTTGGTTTTTTTTAATACTGCCTTGGATTTAAAGTATTTTTATTTCAACCATCTCTCTAAGGTATGAAAGCTACTTTACTACTAGTATTCCTTCCAAATTAACTGTCTTAGCAAGCTTAAGAAACCAAAAACATTTATGCAGACATGCTGTACCACCATGTTGAACTCTACTTCTCCATTAATAAAGAAAATAATTATAATTATTTTTTCTTTGTGCATAATACGGTGTTTTTATGAATGCTTGTTCCAACTGGAAGTATATTGTGCCATCTAGCAGCTGACAGTTTAAGTTATGCAATGCATAAAGATTAGACAGGAGAAAAATCTTACTGTGATTTTGCAGCCAGTTTCATTGCAAACAATTATCTGAACTGGCCACTCTCTTTTTGACATTCTTATAGGACATTCTGGTAGCTTTGTTTTTGCCTCTTTTTAGTATTATTTCAAAGTACTTAAGGAACAAATGATATGCCCAAATATATTACCTGCAAGAAGCATATGTTAGTGAAATAAATTAGACTAAGTACCTATCCAGGAGTAAAATTAGGTTTTACAGGCATGAGCTACCAGAGCTAGCTACTCAGGGAACTCTTTACCATGTAGATCTTAGTGATGTAGTAATAATATGGTACCTTAAGCAAGCCATTGGCTGAATCAGTCAAGTTCATCTTTGCTGTATGCTAGTGAAGTCATTTTATCCTCATAAACTGATTTCAGGCCATTAAGACAGCCTTTTTGCTTCACAGTGTGTACAGTCAGTACATTTCCTCTATTCATTTGTCTTCATTCAAAGCAGTACTGAACCACCTTGGTGCTTATTCCTGTTAACAAGAACGTGGTCTACCTTAATAGAGTGTCAAATGAAATCAGAAAGAGTCATATGGATGATAGCAAGAGAAACTGCATCAGCGTGTGCAATATTATCATGTAGATGAGAAATATAAATGAGGGATGAAATACAATTTAAGCAAACACTGAGATGGAAAACAAATGTGCCATTGCAGACAGACAATTTCTGAAGCAGCTGAATAGGAATCCTTGTAATCCTTGTTCTGGGATTGAAAATCAGAAATCAGAATTGTTAAGCAGTGTCTGCAGGAAATAGCAGATATTTTCACTATAAGCGGTTCTACTATAATGAAATCCTTATTTTTCACTGGAAAGACAGGCATTGTATAACATACTGGGTTAACTACATGGGCATCCTAAAAGCTTAAAGCTGTTCATTTGACAGAGAGACTAACAGGCCTAGAAGCTTTCTAGCTCATTTTAACATCATCTCTTTTTCTTGTTAATGCTGGTATTGATTTCAGTTATTACTGTTGGAGCTGATCAAATACACAAAATTTTTCTACTTTTCCTCTTTAGAAACCACATCTGAATCACTCTTAAACATCCAGCAGATATTCAAAATAGTCTAATCCCATACAGCATTACAAAGTCCATAATGTTAAATTCATCCCCAGTACTTTATCACTCCCAACATTTCCAGTGCTACTTTTGACATTACAGTCTTCTTTTACTACCAGTTCTAGGCTTCTAACCTTTGGTAATAGAAGAGACTTGACTATTATTTGCCTTTTACAGCACTGGGCTTAATAAATTTAAAAATGCACACTTGAGGAAATATGTTAATTTGACTTACTATTCCTCACTTTACTAAACAATCAGGATTTGTCAGAACATCAGATTTGCTCCTCAGCTCTCATATACAATGAATTCATGGAGTTGGAGCACAGATAACAAGGTTAACACCCTTTTGGAAGCAAAGTGGTTTGTCACTGCAGCAGCAGATGGGCTTGAGGAACTAAGGACCTGCTGAGACCAAATCAGATGCAGGTGTGGTTTAGAACCACTTGAGATTTTAATTTTCTCTGAAATATATTTAAGAGTAAAAATGTCTGCAGGATAAGAAACATCTTGACTAAGGATGGCTGCCTATATACACTCCTTTCCTTTCTGTATGCCTTGCTCTTCTTCCACATTAGCCACAGGGGAGTTAATAAAATGCCCAGAGTGAACTTCATGAGAACCTGCACATGCAGTGGGTAGGCTAGAAAAAATTACTCATCTCTCACTGGTGTAGCAGTCATGTATCTGTACATAGAGATTATTGCAGATACAGAGCTGAGAGAAAGAAGAGTGATGCTACCCAAACTCAGAATGCCTCAGTCCATCATCTGGGTCAAATCAGAATGACCTCCCAGCAAGCAAGAGATACTAGTCCTGGCTACAACAACCACAAATTGTGACTTCATGAGTAAGGCCATTTTGTCTCTAATGTTGTGGTAAAAAAAACACAAACAAGAGTCTTGACTGGAAGTTTCTCCTTATTTGCCTTTATGGATATAGAATGATTGACAAATTGTAAACAATTCTCTTCAACTACATGTTCAGATGGTCAGGCTTCTAACAGAATATAATATTTTAAACCCAGAGTACCTTTCAAAGCCATAAATGTCATTGAGATTACCTTGTTATGAAGACAGGTAAGGAGTGAGTTTCTGAAGTCATTCATATGCCTTAATAGGCTTGCATTCATTGTCATCAAATGAGTCAGCCAGATACACTCCTTTGTTGAAGTACATAATCAAGTTTTATGAAATAACATATGACATGATGAGATGTCCTTAGGCCAGCAGTAATTAGCTCCCACAAGAAGGCTGTACCCACGAGATGCAGTTAGGATTATTTAATGTACTGCACTTTGAAGAAGTAAAAAGATTTCAAAGAGCTAATTGGTACTAGATTATCCATTACACTGGGATTTTGTATTACTATTTCCAACTATCTTACTGTAAATATAAAAAGATAAACAGATATTCAGGCCAATTTGTAAGTTATTTTTGGCAGCTGTTTACTTATTGCATCTATTACTTGAAAACACAAAATATAATGTCACTATGAATGTCCCTTGCATGTAAAGAATTAAAAGCTTGTTTTCCACTTAAAAAGAACTCTCAAAACCTCTTCATTTTCCTATTTCTGCTTGTTTACTCCCTAAATAAGTCTGTGGTGTGTATAAAAAACCAGAAGTTTTAGAAGTAACTCATTTTTTCTTCCCTGATTATATTGCAAGATTCACTGAAAAAACCCAACAAGCAAAGAAACTCAGAACGTGCTTTTAAGTAGTGAGAGGCTTTTTTTCACTCCAAAAGATCAAGATTAATCTGAAGTTGATAACAGAAAAACAAGTTGAAGGAAAGTAATGTAGATATTACAAAAAACCTTTTTCTTGAGGAAGGTAGTGCCACACCAGGACAGGTTGCTCATCAAGAACACCTTGGAGGCTTTCAAGACTCAGGAAAACTTGGCTGGACCAAGTTTTATTAATAGTACCACCTCAAGCAGTGTCCTGTTGTACATGACTCCCAGAAATTCCTTCCAAGTTATAGTTCTGTGATTGGTGACCTCCTACTGCAATTATTGAAATTACCCAAGAATCATCCAAGAAAAGTGATTATAGCATCTTCGTAAAAAAGTTAAATATAGTAAAACTCCCAAATATAGAAATACACACATATATTGAAATACCAATGCAAAAAAAGATAAATAATAGGGAAACATATTCTACATATTAGGTAGCTCAAAGCTACATCATAATTTCAGTATTTCCTTTGAATTGTACATACTACATGGAAGTAAAGAAGGGAACAACACTCTTTTTTCCTTACAAGTAACCTCAACAGAAATCAGATACATGTATCACAGCAAAAGTGTGTGCACAGATTAAGTATTTAATAAAAGGTACTCACATCAACTATAATCTGCATTTTGAAAATAATAATTTTATTTTATATAACAGGAATCCTTTACGGATTAAGTATTATCACTTTAACATACTTTTTTCCATTTGAGATTTTTCTCCCCAAAATTTCACCCTCAAGTCTTTAAGCTACAACAAGAAATGTTATTTTATTTCCTCTGTTCCAGCACCATTTATATTAACACATCAAAGTCAAGTCTTTAGGCTGGACAAGGTGTGTAACTGGTTGGATAGGCTGACTGTTCTGCAGCTAAGATTTTAAATATAATAAATTATTCCCTAATACTTGGGTCAGTGTACAGGCCAAGAAACTGAGGTCAGCATTAATGTAGAAAAGCTGAAGAGAGAATCTAGCATGAAATCCAGCTTCCTTCCTTCATAAGTACATGTGCAGCCAGCTTAGAAGCGTGTTGTACTTCTTTAATGAACAAATAGATCATGTGCCCATCACCATTTCAGCTACAGCATTTCCAAGAGACCTAGGTTTGGTGTAAGAGGAAAGATTGGCTCAGGTTGCAACTATTCATATTTTTTAAATCTGGAGATTTATGGTTCAACTTATGTACTGGCCAATATCAACAGCATCATATATGTAGCAGTAATCTTATCCTTGCGCAGAGATTTTCCCATGTTTTTGGACTGGAGCCTCGAAGACAATGATGTTTGAATCATGGTGATTTCACTATGAAACACGAAAATGGGAGCTATATTAACCAGACTCAGAATTCAGTGACCATATCAATTCCTATTGTGAAACAAGTGACCATCTGCTCCACTTTTCCATAAGCAATATTGATATATTCTTCCTGTGCTTCCCTATTTCCTCCTCTTTACCTTTAAATCCTTCTTCTTCATATACCACTATCCACATATTTTTAATTTATGTCTTTCAAATTACTGCTTGGCTGCTCATCAACATACGGTAGCTCTGCAGGCTGGTGGCACAGATTTCATATCTGGGGACTGATTATGTACCATCTTGTAGCTGGCACAGTTATTTACATGTCTTAAAGGCACTGACAAAATATCGCTGCCTCAGAATATCCTCATCAATGAAAAAGTTTTATCCAGATTACTTAAAGCATTTTATCTTAATTTTTTTTCCCTCTGTAGTGGGTCATAATTTCAAAAGTTAAAATAAAACTTGATGCCAACTCTGCCATTAGCATTCTAATCCTCCTGTTCTGATCTTGAATCTTCTATCTGATCTGGAAATACTTAAAATGTTTCCCTCCAAAAAAGAAGATGAATGATACATTTCTACTCTTACTTAATTTTCAATACTATATTAATTCTTTCAGATGCCCAGTAAGAAAGGTGCACAGAATGAGTGTTCTCCTCTTGAGAACAAAGTCAAGGATGTTTCTGAGCTTGGAGGATCTTTACTTCCAAAGTATGAGTCTCTAGTGATCATCCCACAGCTGCTCAATAATGATGCTGATTTTTGTATAAATGTGTAAAGTCCTGAATGTACATTAGCCAAGAAACAATGCAGAGCTGCTCATTTGAGCTTTTCTAATTGTTCTTACAACAATAGCTTAAGAATACTTGCAGCTGGGTTTGTCATAATACTTTGTTGGCATTTTTTACAATTGCCTCTCCAAGCTAAGCAAACCCTGGAGAAAAATAAAGCTGTAGTGAATATAGATGCAATGTTAATTAACAGACACCCTAAATGGGAATGTTTTACTAAGAATTAAAATAATTACAGTATATTGACATGTCAAGCAACTAGAAAATATTTTGAAAATCAAGTTTTATTTCCCAGAAAATTTCACTCTCTGCATTAAAATATACTGAGCAGAGATGGCAGGCAGCAAATTAAAGGCAAGGGGTTTGTGTGTGCACATATGCATTCTTGCTCTGCTGATAGTATTTACCTTAGCTGCCCTTTGGATAAACTGTAGAATTTGGACAACTTTATAATTTTGCTGGTAATTTCTAGGCTCTAAAATACTACAGTACAAAGTATTAGTAGCAGTCTTCTAGGAGAGATTTCCTAATTAGGCAACCCAAATTAATTATTAAAGACATAGTAGTTTTTAATGCTGCTGTCTCATGTCTGTAAGCAAAACAAAGGAAAGAAAATCAGCAGTGGATATACTTTGTAATGTTCTACTACTTTGAAGAATGCCAAACCATCTGTATGTAAGAATTGGTTAGAGAAACTCATGTGATCTCCTTCAGGGGTGGGGGGGAAGTTAATAAAGTAAAAACATAAATGGAAATAACTGGTTCCAATACAGTATTTTCTCAGGAGATATCTGATATTGTTTGTTGTCTTCAAGTAACTAGCAGTGCTAATGTGTAATGTTTAAACTATTCCTGTCTCAGAGGTGTGGTATGGAGGTAGATACAGGTATTTTATTCATCCTCCACAGAATCAGTTTTACTAACTAATATTGGCTCTTTTTCTCCATCTTGTGCTGTCCTTAGGGTCAGGCTGTACCTAAAACAAATATCACACAAAAAAAGGAGGCAATAATAGAGATTATTGTTTTGGTTTGTCATAATCTAGTTAATTACTTCAGCCTGCACTCCCTTTCCCCTTTTTAAATGTCCTGAACCAAGGGAATTAATTATTATTGCCAAAGGAAGAGGACAAAGTTAAAGGGAGGGGTGGAGAGAGTCTTCCTTTGCCTGCATTCCTCTGCATCTGCTTTGCATTCAGATACTTTCGGTGCTAAAAAGTCCTCATTAATAAATAGAAGCAATCTTCTAAATCTATTGCCTTTGGTCCCATAGAAAATCAAATGGTCATGCAAACCTAAAATAAAATGCAATTAATTATCAAGCTCTGGGGATCATTTCACCAAAGCAATTGATTTTGCTTCACCACAGCAGCCAGCTCTCATTGGAAACATCTCAGCTGTTTTAACACCACACTCATAAAACAAGATAACAAGTTACCTCAACATTTCCTAGGGAATAGCCTTTGAGACTTTCAATAAAAGGTGACAGGTTAAAAATTATCTTTTCTCTAAATTCACTTCATATTATCTCTTGTATACTTACAAGAAATGTATTAATAAAAGAAGGGAATCCAGCTGAAGATTTCATATGCTAGAATGTGTGGCATAAGTTTCAGTAAATATATAATGGCTTCTTCAATGACTGCAGACAACAAGGATTTGGATTTGTGACATCAACTGCATTTCTACTTAACAGAATGCTAAGAAATAGATTTCACTGAGATACAGGTCTTGATTCACATGTGCAGGGCTTTGGTCAGTGAAGATATTCTATCCAAGTGTGATCATGGTAGAAGTGTATGCAGGACTTTGAGAACTCTGACAATTTATCTTGACACAACAGAGAGCTCTGAGCTTGACGAAAGGCACTCCTTACCTAAGAAGGAAAGGAGACACTGTCTAAAATATTATATCCAAAATAATGAGTCCATTTTCTAGTTTTGCCACACATTTTTTCTTCTGTTGTTAACAAAGCTTTGAATTTCTCTTTGCTTCATTTCTCCATGTGTTGAATGAGAAAGTGATTCCTGAAGATACACAGGTCCATGTGACCTGATGAGATACATCCCAGAGTCTTGAAGGAATTGGCAGATGTAGTTGCCAAACCACTGTCCATGATATTTGAAAAGTCATGGCAGTCAGGTGAAGTCCCTGGTGATTGGAAGAAAGGACATTTTAGGCCCATATTTTAAAAGGGTAGAAAGGAGGACCCTGGGAATTACCAACCTATCAGCCTCACCTCTGTGCCTGGGAAGACCATGGAACAGATCCTCCTAGAAGACATGCTAAGGCACGTGGAGGACAAGGAGGTGATCCAGGACAGCCAGCACATCTTTACCAGGGTTGATATGCCAGAGGGACGTGATGCCACCCAGACAGACCTGGACAAGCTAGAGGTTCAACAAGGCCAAGTGCAAAGTCCTGCACCTGGGCCGAGGTAACCCAAGATATGAATACAGGCTGTGGAAGGTCACGCTTGAGAGAAGCCCTGTGGAAAAGGTCCTGGGCGTACTAGTGGATCAAAAACCGGACGTGCAGTTGCAGCCCAGAAGGCCAACTCCATCCTGGGCAGTATCAAAAGAAGTGTGGCCAGCAGATCGAGAGAGGTGATTCTGCCCCTCTACTCTGCCCTGGTGAGACCTCACGTAGAATACTGTGTCTAGCTCTGGTGCCCCCAGCACAAGAAAGATGTGGAGCTGTTGGAACGTGTCCAGAGAAGGGCCATGAAAATGATCCAAGGGCTGGAGCACCTCTCTTATGAGGACAGGCTGAGGGAGTTGGGGTTGTCCAGTCTGAAAAAAAAGAGGCTCCAGGGGGACCTCACAGTGGCCTTCCAGTACCTGAAGGGGGCCTACAGGAAAGTTAGGGTCTTTTTACAGGGGCTTGCAATGAGAGGATGAGGAGTAATGGTTTTAAGCTGAAAGAAGAGAGATTTAGGTTAGAGATCAGGTGTAAATTCCAGTGTGAGACACTGGAACAGGCTGCCCAGAGATGTGGGGGCTCCATCCCTGGAGGTGTTCAAGGGCAGGTTGGATGGGGCTCTGAGTAGCCTGTTCTAGTGGAAGGTATCTCTGCTCATGCAGAGGAGTTGGAACTCAATCTTCATGGTCCCTTCCAACTCAAAAAATTCTGTTGTTCTGTGATTCCTTTTCTTTGTCTCTCTCCTCTCTTGGGCTAGAGCCATATCTTACTTTCATCATGTACCTAAACAGAGAAAATTCTCCGTTGATGTTGACGTCCTTCAGACACTTACTATACTAGCTATTACCAAATTATTTTAGTTTTTTTCCAAAAGTGTTGAAAAATCTGGAATTGCCATTACCATTCAGCAGGTGACTAAGCAATTTTTTCCCACTGTGTCACTGGTTTTGGAGAGTTACATAACATTGTACAGAAAATTAGTATTTACCCTTTCATTTTAACCACTTATTCCCTTTTTATTTTGCATGATTCAGTATGCAGGACATCTACCTTCTATTCCTATGATCAGATGTTCATCCTTAGCTTTAAAACTTTCCTCATTAACTATAATGCCAGGGACTAGAGTCTTTGTCATGACACATGGTTTCTTGCAGGAAAAGCTAGCAAGGTGAATTCATTCAAGGAAATATATTACATAGAAGAGCATAAAAAAAGCATAATATACCCAGCTGGATTATACATAGCCCCAACTGCTGAGTAGAAGCTGCCATTCTAATTGGAGTGCTCATTAAAAGCTGCCAGCTTTCATGTAATAAGCCAGCAATGCCTGACTTGAGGAACATAGTAGGGCAGAAATTGCTAAATGCTAAGAACACAAAGCACAGACCACTGGTAGTACTTTAAAGCTCCTATCATTCCCACAGATCTGTTTCAAATGGTATTCCACTTGAAGTCTGTTAGTCCATGGGCCTGTCTGACCTCGCTTGCTGCTTGTGTGGAGACAGCTGTATTAACATGCAGGTGTGAAACATAGAATTTCCCTTACTTGTAATCAGTCAGTCAGAATAAAAAAAGGGCTATAAATACTGAAATAGATTCCTGGATGCAATGTTTCATACAGGCAGGTACATGATAGGGCACAAGTCTCTCTTGTAGAAGTGCACAAAGACTGTACAGATGACAGCACTTCTCTGAACAGGAATTGTGACTGGCCTTGACAACACTGTCCCACTAAGGTTTGGGTTTTCTCCCTCTCAAATCAGGACTGCTCTCAAATCAGAACTCTTTTAAAGAGTACAATGTAAAATATAATTCAGTCTTTATCTGATCTGTATTAGCACTTGTAATGCTTTTGATGAGAAAAAGGTGCCTACCACAGCCAGTATAATCTAAGATAAGATTTGAAAGTGTAAGCATCTTTAAGGAAGTCCACCTTTTTTCAGTTACTGTGATGTAGCTGTGTTTCAAAGACAGTGAAACTTTTGAAGGATATTTTTTTCCACCTACCCTGTAATACACTACTGCTGTTTAATAATCTTAAGAAAGGGGAAAAAAAAAGGATTCTCATTTTTGAAAAATTGAAAAATTATACTGATATGTAGGCTATATACCTTGTTCTTTACAGAAGCAATTTATCATTCATAACTTACATTTTTTACTTTTGTGATGATAGCATGTATTCATATAGTATCTGATGCCTTGTAAATATTTAGGACATACCTAAGCACTTAAAATACTAAAAGAAGGTGATCTATGTTATAAACAGAAATCTTAATGTATTAAAAAGTATAACAAACTAGTGATGGAGAGTCACTGAAAGACATTTGGCAGCATTGGTTATGTCTGAAAATAATTTCAGCTTGCATCTTATTTTAGACAGTCACAGGAATCCAACTGACTTTGATCTAAGAAGCTGTCAAAGAGATCTGAAAGTTTGCTAAAATACAGAGAAATATTTTTTTTAAAGCTAGCCAAACTTCAACTTGAATACTTCCAACACACAGCAGAATAACTGATTGGCATGAAGGATGTAGAAAAGTTAAATTATCTTAATTCCTCTAGATATGATAGGAGTTTTCTATTTGTTGTTACCCAGTTTGCACACATGAATATTTTGCTTACTCTACTATCATTCACATCTTTCCAGTTAATAGATAAAATGAGGTTAGCACCTCCACCTTTAGATTATCACTGTCCTCATTTACAGACATTGTATTTAAAAAAACATTGCTTCATTATGATTCTGGACCATCCCATTATTCTTCACTCAATGCACTACTTTCCCCATTTAGGAAGTTACCTAGAACCCTGTTTGCATTTGAGATACAGATTATAAGGAAATATTCAAGAGCACTGAAGTATCCTTAGGTCCAAGTTGCTTTCAAAAGTAGAATGCTGTCTTCCCAGGAAAAAAGCAGCAATTAGGTGGCTCCTTTCGACAGAAAATGAAATGTTAAATTTCCTTTTTTGCTGTTAAGCATCTCTACCTCTCCGTACCTGCTGTCCAAAAAAAATTTTTTTTGTAATACAAATAATTAAAACTTTTTTTTTTTTTTTTTCCCCTAAAAATATTCTCAAAATGTTGGACATTTGTAACCAGCACACTGCTTATAGCCTGAGTTGCTAAGCTCCTACTGCCCTTATCACACTACAGAAAGCCTTCTTTCCAGAAGGTACTGATATCTTATCTTGATAGCCTGGGAAAGGGATGCTTCACAAGACCCCAATGGATTCTCTAGCTCACAGGTCATTAAAACCAAAGTCTCTCACAATGATCACTTTATCTTCCAAGAGGTGCAATGAATTTTGAGGATGGCACTCCACAGCAGTGTTAATGGTATGGATTTAAAAATACAGTTTGAAGCAGACTTAAGGAGTTAAAAGCAGATTCAGCAGTGCTATTTTTACATTGCCAAGTAAGCATAAAACTGTTTTAAATTCTGAGGGAAAGCAGTAGAGAGAAGAGCTTATCTTCAATGGAAGAGAAAACATCTGTCTCTAGAGACATTGCTGCTTCATCTAAAGCCATCCAGAAAAAACAGTGTGCCAATCAGTTCAATTCCACTGAGTGCTAAAAAGAAGATGAATAAGCAGGTTTGTATTTACTAACTGGTACTGAACCTGAGAGTTTGGAAGCCTGGCTTCACTTCCTTGCCAAGTTCTCTCTAACCTCAGTTATCTGTGAGCTGATTTCCTTAGGTTTTGTCTTACTTTCTGTTATTGTTTTGAACGGCATTAGTACAGGAGAGCACACAGTGGAAGCTTCCAATAAAGTTTTTTTAAATACTTGGCCAGGAAATTAATAAAGATTTCATTGTTTACTTTAATATTTGACCCACTGCAAACAAAACATACCTTTGTTTTCTGCCTGAATGTTATGCCAACTATGAACTTAGCTGGCAATGACACAAGGACCTACCCTAGGGTTTTATTTAGTTATTATTTTTTTTATGCAACTTTTTTTTAACAGCGTTCAATGCTACATTCCTGGGGAAAATTAATACTGTCTAAAACCACAAACAACTGCAGTAGAGTTTAGCTGAAATCAAAGATGTTAACGCATCTGCCTTCTGGTTCGTTTCTTAGCGACTACTGTTAGGGCTTATCATCTTAATGATATTAGATATGGCTATACTCTTCATGTATCTATGTTTCTGCAGTTGTCAAGACTTATTTTCTTAGACTGTCACTGGTTTAAAAGGAGCATTTTCTTCAGTCTGAAAATATTATTTCACTTACAGCCCTTATTTTGGCTACAGAAGGTGAACATTAGCTTGAATTCAGTCATCTGTCATAGTTTAAGGCTGAGCTGGCTATTAAAACAGGTAGATACTCTCAATTAACCCTCAAGCCAGGATGTCTTCATATGATATATCTCCTTTAAAAAAGCAGAAGGCAGCTAATTTCCAAAATAAAATATCAATTACTAGATTTGTTCTATGATTTCAGGATCGTGCATTTTTAGCACTATGCTAAACATAAAGCTCTCTGGTATAGATTCATTGCTGGTGCCTCAGACAGTATCAACAATCACTTAGAAATATATTCCATAAGCTTCTTTCAGGCATTATTCTTGAAGATGCCTTTTTCTACAACATGCTTTAAAAAATATTTTTTTTTTCTTTTCTCAGGTATTTGATATGAGACTGTCTCTCAAGGGTTAAGCATCTCTCTTGATGAAACTGTACTTGCAACCTGTTCCTGGTGTTTCTACACAGCTTAGCTTATATCCAACATGATTAAAGCCAGATTTATAAGGTGGTGTAAACTGACATGACTTCATTGAAACCAGTATGCTTTGCAAGTCTATAAATTGAAGATCATAGAATCATTTAGGTTGGGAAAGACTTTTGAGTCCAACCATAAACCTAACACTGACAAGTCCACCACTAAGTCTTGTCCCTAACTGTCACATCTATGTGCATTTTAAATATGTCCAGGGATGGCAACTGCACTCCTTCCTTGGGTAGCTTAATAACCCTTTCAGTAAAGAAATGTTTCCTAATATCCAATCTAAACCTCCCCTGGCACAACTTAAGGCTGTTTCCTCTCATCCATATGCTTGTTACTTGGAAGAAGAGACTGACAGCTACCTCCCTACAACCTCCTTTCAGGTAGTTGTAGGAGGCAATCAGGACTCCCCTCAGTCTTCCACCACACCAAACAGCCCCAGTTCCCTCAGCCACTCCTTGTAAGACTTGTGCTCTAGACCCTGCACCAGCGTCATTGCCCTTCTCTGGACACACTCCAGCACCTTTATGTCCTTCTTGTAGTGAGGGGCCCAAAACTGAACACAAGATTCAAGGGCAATCCAATGGCTTCCAGCCATTCTAATAGCTGTAATTTCATGACAGTTCTTCAAACCTTGATCCCAAATTACTCAAACATGCACAAACCTATCATTTGTGTTTACATTTTAGAATTTGCAGAAGTTCCATGCTGATTTATATACTTCTCAACATTACTGTGGATATCTGAAACCTAAGTCTGCTGTAGTTTGTGCTAATTTGTGTGATTTCACCAGATCATTCATGTACAGATTATTCAGCAGCTTAAAAAGCCACTGTCATGGTTTTTAGTATTGCAACACGAACCATTCTGCTAGCCTCTACAGTTTTAAGTATTATACTAGAAAGTTGTGATTTTATGTATTTATAGTTTATGGGATGGATTACTCAGAAACAATTCTTCTTTGTAGTAATTATAGATCAGTATCATTCAATGACACAGACAGTTATGTCCTGAAGATCTGAAGCCATCAATACTGCTCTCCTGCGATAAGGTTTTTGTTCATCACTTTCAGCTAAGTAAAATTATTGATTTGGCATAAAGTAGTAAGTCACAAGTGGGCCTCTAAAGAGTGTCTCCCAAACCCTGCATAATGGGACATGCCTGAGACAAGCCTAAAAATGGGACAGGATTTTAAAAAACAGGACTGTACCAGGTAGAGCTGCAGAGAACCGGGCAATGCTGCTGGCCTGTAGGCAGAGACAGATTGCACTAATTTAGATAGCTCCTTGGGGCTTTCAAAACTATGGCATGGGCCACTCCATGGGTGTGAGTTACAAGCTGCAGCTCTTTGAAGAATAGCAATTAATTTCTCCCTGACCTATAAGCTCTGCAGCCTCATATATATCATGTTGACGAGGTCACTTCATTTACATCAGAGCTGTTGTTCAAGTCAGTGAAATTCAAAGCTTATTCAGGTTGGTAACTGGGGCTAGTCCCTAATTTTCTGAATTCAGTAGGTATATCTAATATACTTCAGATCAAGCTCTTATTTAGATTTCTAACCTTTTATGTCTTACACTTAATTATACTTTTAGTGTCAACCACATGGTAATTTACCTATTTTAAAGAAAAATCCTACTGGTGGATTTATTACTTATCTTGCACAAAGGACACTCAATTCTAGCAAGTAAATATTCAGGAGTAGACTCAGCAGGCAGAATAAAAGGGGATGAGGAAGAAGTCTTCTTTCCCTAACATGTTGTACCAGCCTCCCTCTGCATTTGTTTAGCTTTTAATTTCTCCCTTCCACCAGGTTTTATTTTCATTCCCTCATATTTCTTTTTCTCCTTTCTTGCACACTGATCAAACATGCAGTTTGACTCTCATGTAGAAAAATATTGTAGACATGTTTTCCATCAAGCCATAGCCATTGAGTTTATTAAACAATGAAACCAAGGAACAAACAAGTTACCATCAGATTAGATTTCTCCATAAAACATTGTGTTCTGGGACAAAATATTCCTTCAGATTGTATTTGAGGTGTTTAAAAATTTCTCTAGGTGATCTTCAAGTAATTAAAACAATCAAGCAAATGTTTCTTCTACCAACCAACTTTCATTAAGGATATAATAAAATTTAGTTTGATACAAATTCAGTAGTCCAAGAACCAAGGAGAGAGACTGCCAGACATTCTGGACAGCAGTAGTCCCAATTCCATAATTTCTTGCTAATTATGGACTTGGAACCAAGATTTCCCCAAAGGAAAGAAAAAAGGAGCTGCATCCTTGTCTAGCTTGACCTCTTGAGTGAGAAGCCATAAAGTAAGACAAGCAGCTCAAAGACAGTTAGCAGCTTAGCTAATTCTTCATGGGAGTCAATAGAAGACAGGCTACACAGAGTACACCAGACTCTTAATATTCCATTATATTGGTTTGTGGAATATGTTATAAACCAGATGCATTATTTCTCAATCTCTTTCCTCACCTTCATTTCACATGCTAATTCGCTACACTTTAAGTCAGCATTTTTCTCCTTTCTTCACATGTTTTAAAAGTAGGATAAAGTTTAAGAACATGTTCAGGTACCAGGATTGATTTTATTAAGGTTTATGTAGACAATTTGCTACTACTGCTATTGTTATGAATTAATTTCTTCTGCTTTACCTCTTACTGAAGTATTGCAATTACTTCAGTGTACAAATCAGCTACTAGATTAATATACCATAGAAAGACTACAGCAACTAATACAAAGTTAATAATTTGTGGACTTGTTTTCATATTATATATTATCTGACTGCTATGAAATGTTGTTAGATGTATTTTTGCTATCAAGACCATAGTCTGATACATGTCCCTCCCCCCATGCTTCCCAAAAAATGAGTTTATATTCCCATTAATGTAAATGGTTCTTTCCAGCACAAAAAAAGAGTACTCATTTCTTGAAACAAAATGTTTACTAATGTCTGGAAAAATCCATACTTTCTAAGTTGTAAATAGTGAAAACAGAGTTCAGTATGAAAGGTCTATTCAAACACACATTGCCCTGAAAAACTCTTTGATTCCTTCCATTTCTCCAAATGCTGTATATAACAACTAAAATCTGAGGTAGCACTAGGGCAAAGCCACTCTGTACTTCAATACTTTGTCAGACAGAGCTTGTTATTCAGTTTCCTCTTTTCTCCTCGCAAATCAATAATAGAATTGGCAGTATTCAAAGCACAAAAGGATTCAAAGCACAATGGGCTTTTTTTGGCAACAGTAGGCTTCTGAATCACCCCTAAACATCTCTTTTTAAGACAGCGCTCTTTTGCTTTGAGTACTGTATTTTGCCACTTCCAGAGCAGTGGCTTCCTGTTGAATCCATCTCCTGCCATAGTGTGCATTCAAATCCTAGATCCTCATTTGAACAAGATTTCTGTTTATTCATGTTATAAAATGACTAATTTCCTTCTTCTGGATTTAGAACTATCTTTTGTGACAATTACTAATTTGTAGACTACATGCAGAACCTAATTTTCATGTTAGAGTCTGATTCTCAGTTTCTGGAATAGGCTGTTCACCCTAGGAAGCTGTTGAATAGCTGGATGAGTTGTGTTATTTATGCAAATAACTAGAAATTGTAATCTTTAGTTTATACAGAAATGAACTTTTGCATTACTAATTTATAATTAGAAAGCATTCTCTGTTCTTTCAGTCTTCAAAGACATCTGCAATTGATCTTGATGTTTGCTATACTTCTGCACGTAATGTCTTCCTTTAGCAACTATCCCTTTACTATTTCATTAGTTTAAATATACTAGCCTGTTGTTCAGATGCAGCAAGCAAATGTGACAGTGTTTTGCATTCTAATCCTTGCAAAATCTGCTATTACTTCTTTTCCCTGATTGTTAGAAATATGTGACAATAGCTTGTTACTGGATTAAATGCCATATTTCTTCTGTCAGAAAGGGAGATTTTTAATGTATGCCCTAAATCAGCTGTTCAGATATACTTTTCTCTCTCACCTGAAGAGCATTTATGTCATGCTTATTTTTTTATTTCTTCCACTCTCTGTAGCCATCCCTAGACTATATTAATCATGTTTGGTTAGTGGGATTTCAAAGATTTCATCTTTGAGAAAAAAAAATATTTTATATATCCTTGTCCTTTTTCTATTTTTCTTTCCAGTTTATACAAGCTAAAAATAGGCCTTTAAAATTAACTGAAAGTATGGCACAAAAAAATAGCACTTCCAGAAGAAATAATATAATACATTTAAAGTACATCTATGAAGACTCCAAAGAGAAGAAGCACAAGAAATGCCTAGCCCCACAAATAAGACTGTGGTACATCCCCCTAAATTGTCAATTTTGTCTAGCATTTTGTTGCCCTATTTATGGGGTACACCCTGTAGCATTCAGATTGCAAAACATAAAAGCAATTCCCTCACAAGAAAAGGCTTTGAAAATCCTGTTCTCTTTTGCACTATACAAACTACTAGCAGTACAAGAGGCTGTTTATACAGAAAAGAGCAGTTTAAAATGCAGATAATCCAGTAAGAATTACTCTTTGCCACTTCTACAAAAATCTGCTCACACAAAAATTAATTAATTGATTAATACTCTGAACTTTTGCTGAACCAGGGGAGTTGTTTCTCTACAGCTGGCCTAACTCTGCTAGCCTGAAATTCTGTGCCCCAGGAGCAGAGAGGTGTGGGTATTGCTTCTTGAGGTAGTTAACCCCTATTCTGCCAACTTCCAATGATGATTGATACACCTGTAAACTGAAAGGCGAAAGTATTCTTAAAACAGAGGCACGTCTCTGATTATGTTACTCTGTAACTAGCTGTCCTGTATGAGAGTACCAGGACAAAAATTTCCTATGGCCCTGCCTATACAAAAGGGTTAGGATTTCCAAATAATCTATTAAGTAATAAATATTTTTTGCTGAATCCTTATGTCTTCAAAGAAAGACCAGTCTGCAGATTTAATTAGCATCCTTCTTCACAACTTGCCATATAGAAGAAAACAAGGACTTGAATTCCTATGTACTTGAAAGGAATCACTAAACTCTCATTGCTGTCAGTGGCAGAAGATCAAGTTTTGAGGCCTTACACTCAAGAATGCTTATAAATCCTGCTTTCTAGTGGAATCCACATCTAATACAGTAGATAGCTTTCAGGGTTCTTTTCTGAAAAAGGATCAGCATTCCTAAACTCAAGACACACCTTATCTTGCAGCTACACATTAAATATTTGGAAAAGGGCAGGGAGTACTGTTGTTTACAGCTAGGTACCTATATCCAGGTTTCTGGTGTAGAAAATCTAAGAAAGAATGCCACCAAAATGTGATCAACAGATTAACAGCCTGGCTATCAGATGAGCTCTCACGTTCAATTGTAGGATTACTTAATTCAAAACAAGGTCTTCAGTCTAGCCCAGTAGGAATTTAATTTCTCACTCCTGGGTTTAGAAACAGGTTAATTGCTGGTTTTTACACACATTTGCACCAAAATACCAGTTTTGCTGCATGCATAGGTACTTAAGTAACTGTATGATCTAGATCTTGATGGTTCTGGGTCTAACAGTTTTGATGCACTAAATCAGTTGCCTGTTGCCTACTTTGACTCATAACTAGCTCAAATGTCCCCTTTTTTGAGCTGCATGTGCCAGCTTGAGTGAGATTGAGCCATTTCTTTCCACTTCAGTCTCCCTACCCAGATTCAGGTTTTTCAGTGTAAAGTAAATCTCTCTCATAATATATCAACAGATTTACATGAATAATTACTCATTCTAACCTACCTTTAATCAGTGCATATTCATTCTTTCATTAACTAGCATTGCTAAAAATTTTGTACTGAATATGCACCATAAACAAGATGGAAAAACCTCCTCTTCATGTCATCTTGGAAGCACACTGGCAGGTTACAAAACATTGTTTCTTCTCATTCAACCTTGATCAGAGTTAGAATTTTTCAGTTGTCATGGCAATGAAAGCATTCAAGTGGTAGGAAAAAGAAATTGGCAGGTTCCATTTGAGACTATGCTGTTAGGGTAGTTGAATGTTTTGAAAAATCAGTCAGTATGATAAATGTGAGTTTCTTATTATCTGATATAATTTTATCTAGCTGTCTGTTTGCCAGAATACAGCAGTGATTGATTGATTAAACATTTTTTTTAAAGTTACTCTGGTAAGATACATATGAAGGAAATGAAATGTTATTTTTTTCAAAGGCATTGCAGAAAAATATACCAATAGGAAAATAGTAATCTATATCTAGTTTTGCAGGATATTATTTTGCACCCTTTTGTATAGATCAAAGAGTAAACTTAGTTTTAAAAGCAAAACACAATAATGCTGTTACTTCACAAAATCCTTGATGCTTTTAATAAAGCCAGCTTTAAGCTTTAAAAGTTTGCATCACTAGGTATGTAACTGTCTTACCCTTATTGTCAGAGCATGTAATTTAAAATAATTAATGTGTGATCAGATGCCACCATCCATTGCTGGTTTATAGAACATAGATGAAATTTTGTTAGAAATTTTGCTGTTTATGTTTTCATTTTCACAATTTAAAGTAGGGAGTTTTTGTGTGTAACAAACAGTCAGATAAAAAAAAACATTTAGCTCTTTCCAGTGTAAACAATCTCTGACAGACCTGATCTCACAGCTCCTTGCAAACAAAACAACAGTAATGGACAAGTTCCAGAAAAAAAATCTTCATTACAAGATCAACTACACCTAAACAATTCTTGACAGATACTTTTAACTATCCCCACTGATGGAGATTATACAGCCTTCAAAGGAAATCACCTGCAGCACTTAACAATCCTTACAGTTGGAAAAGGAACTATTTTCTTAACATCCATTTTTCATGCTGTACTTGATGCCTTTTCATTTTTCTCTTATACTCAATGAATATGAAGATTAATATATTATCTTTTTTTTTTTAAGCAATCTTTAACATGTGAAAACTGTTACTATATCTCTTCTTAAGTTGCACCCACTGAAAAAAAACCAAAGAAACAAAGAAACAAAAAACCCAGTAAATTTACCCCACATCATATGCTTATCCCACTCATCAACTGACCTTTGATAACTCCCCTGTTGTTTGCCTGCCACAGCCATGAAGGAAAGCACTTGAAACGAGTTAAAGCCAAAAGCAAAGGCTATTGCCAGTGGGGCAGACTAAGAGCAATCTCCTGGCTGAGTCATAGTTCTGGCTGAGAAATAGTTCTGCTATTAGTTCCTATAGTAGAGCAGCTATAAATTAACTTATCGAAATAAAAAAACCCTAGGGTTTGTAGTTGATTTTCAAATATCTTGTTTTCTAACTTGCTTATTCCTGTTTCCCTTCTTCAAACTAAAAATTTTCCTCTCTATATTGCAGCCTGGTATCCATATCTGAAGATAATACTGAAACTTCCTGTTGAGCTTATATTAAAAAGAGTATAGACTATACTATACCCCTTTCAGTTTACTACTTCTTCCTCTTTACAACAGAATGACAGATTCAATGAAACTATTGCCAAGCCAGGTCTGCTTTGCAGTTGATTATTCCTATCATGATAAGTGTGATATTTTTTGCACTTGTCTTCACAGAACTGTTTTCAGGTTTTTTTCCTACTTGTCCAGATAATTTTCAGTTCTACTCTTGTCTTATAATTTGCTTGTAGCCCCTCCCAGTTTGGAGTCAAGCACTGAGTGCTCTGTAGAGTCCTCAGCAATTACACTTCCCACGCAGTGCTCAAGTCTGCATACTTGTCACAAGAGGGTTAGCATGCTCATCTTGCTGCTGTTATGGTCCTAGTTATGAAGCAGGTAGAATGAAAAGCCAAATAATTTAATAATCATGAAAATAACACTGCCTTCTAATTGCAAGGGGAGGTAGCATGGTGACACATGGAAATAGTCTGCTCTTATGGAGAATATTGTGTGCATTTTCACCCTGAAAGAAGGCATTTTAATCTCAAATCTTCATAACTAAGCCCAGCAACAGCATGCTGTGACTTTTTTCTATCTGTTTTAGAGTAGTTGCTCTTATTTCCAGTCTCATTTCAATACTTAGACAACAAAATTATGACACTGTGTCATTGTGGTTTTCAAGCTGTAAGATTAATTAGTTTCTGCCAAAAGTGAGATCTCACCCAAATGTAAAAGACACCAGAAAAACTGTTTCAAGATACCAGAAATAAAAGACTAACAGGTGTTATGACTAAAAGCACTGTGCATCATAGTAACTGTATTCCTTGATACAATGTCAGGAAAAGGTTAAAATTGTATTGAAGAAAAACTTTCAGAAACTGACAGTGACATTTAGTGCAAAAATAAATGAAAATAGAAGTAGAAGCTTTTAGGAGATCATGTTTCCTTCCATAGCTGCTTAAGTAGGCAGAAAGAGGCAGGGTCCCCATAGCTGCTGAATGCAACTGCACCATCTGTGCAATGTTACTACTCCTGCAGGCCATACTACCTTGCACTAGTATTTTAACTATTTTTTTATTGAAATTTAATGGGTGGCCTGTGTTTAGCTTAGAAATTGTTACTGCTTTATTTGCATTATTGGGAACTGTTGAAAGTGATAAAAATGTTCATCACTATCAAGTCATCTTTCTCATTCATGTTTTATGGAAAAAAATCACCACTATTTGTGAATATCTCTGTATATTTTGAACTCAATGATTTTGAAGTATGGGAGAAAAATAGCAAAAGGTGACTCCTCAGTTCTCTGTGTGATGGCTCAAGGGTAAAACTGAAGTTCTGTATAAAGGCTGAAATAAAGACATTGAAATTGACATGAAAGTGTAGATATAGGAATATCCTCTTGAATTTTAGTGCTTTTCACTCAAATTGTGTCTGCTTTTCCCTCTGAGAACAGAATTCATAAGCTATAAAACTCTATAGCCATAGGAAACTCAGGAAAATGACCCTGTTTCTTTTGGCTGTTATCCTATTATTTTAGCTCAGAAAGCAGATAGGCTGAAACTCTGGGACCATCTTCAAACTTGAACTATTTTAAAGAAATGCATAGTTTTACAGTTAAGGAAATTAAATTATCTTTCCCTTCAGTTGATATTGAGTCACAGTTCTCAGGGATTTTAAAAAACATCAACTAAGCCACCTTTGTGGTACATTTCCAATTGCAGTAGTATGTTGTAAAACATAAGCATTGTACGGGTGTTAGTTCACACAGTTTGATCCATGAATGGAAAGGATGCAACCAACCTTCATCTATTATTTATTTGTCTTATGTATTTTCACTCTTTTTTTTTAAATCATTCTTCCTGTGGATCCTGTTTATCACCACTCATTGGATAATTTTACCAGCTTTGCTTAACTATCAGCCATGATAAATATATCTCCTAGGTATACCTGCTAATAGTGTTATGGAGAACACTTAAAACTCAATCTGTATTTAAATGTTTATTTTCATTTCTGTCATGATTAACATTGAAAATATATTGCTTTTCAACAACTATACTGTGGTCTTGGAAGGCAGAAGAAGATAGAATGAGGTTCTGAAACTCCAGTTCTCCCCTAAATTCTTTGTATTTCTTTAAGTTCATTTTTTCATTTCACTTTTTTTACAATGCTAAGTTCTCGATACAGGCAAGGTTATTTCTCTCGTACTGCAGGAACATGTTAATGAGTAGTTATACTTCATTTGGCATAAAAGATGATAACTAACACACTAAGCATTTTTTAGCCAGCTTACGCTGTGTATTCCAATGTCTTTTTTCTAAGGGCTCATTAGATTTTGAAGAATAATTCTTAATTGCTGAATATAACACATTTTTTCCAACACTGAAAACATATCAGTTATGGTATTCATGTTAAGCAGGTAATCCATGAATATGTTACCTGAAGTATCCACTATCCTCATTTATGATTCCAGGGATCTAATCTACATGCATTTCCTTGACAATGGCTGACCTGTTAATAAAAAGATCATCAAGTCTAGAAGATTTATTTGTTAGCCTATTCTAAATAGCCTCATTTAATCTGCAACAGTGACTGAAAAATTAATTAGAATGATTGCATGACTTATCTAACATTCTTCAAGGCAGTCAGGACAAAATGTTCAGAAGACATTTTTTATTTTTAAAAATTAATGCAGCTAGAACATGATCACTAATGACACATCCTCTTGACTAGATGCTGTAATGTTCTCAGATGGCATTCATGCATTCAACAAATGTTTGAGGTACAACATAAGCAAAATCTGCCAAATGCTTAAGTCACATCCATGTGTCAGAATATACATTTAATTGATTCGAACTACTTGCAGAAGTAGCCAAGCAACTAGAGGCATTATATACATATGGACATGAACACACATATACCTAATTTCTTTCTGCAGTATTGTCATCGTGCTGTCATATACCACTCTCTTTAGGATCACATCTGTTCGTACTTAATTTGAATTAATATCTCTGTCTTATTTTAGCCACTAATGAGCTTTTTTCATTTTTCAAATGCAAACTTGTCTTTGACTCCTCTTTTTTTCAGTTGTCCTTTTCCAGCTGAACCTAATGCAAATAGCAGTGTTCTAGTTTTTTTATGAAAGTTGTCCTGCAGCATGGAGTTAATCAGTTCGATTAAATTAAATTCAGGGTCTCCATATGTTAAAACTAGACACAGCAAGTGAGTAGTGAATAACATGAGTTAAGTCTCTCTGGCCACTGGGTGTCAATGTTGATACACATTGCCTCAAGAAAGAAGAATTTTATAGGCAACAGAAAACAAATGTTTCTAAGTAGATAGTATGTTCACATAAAAGGGTACGAGTCTGCAAGGCGGCTGGGGAAGGTCCTCCTGTTGAGTCACAAGGTTCAGTCTAGACTCCCTTGCTTTCTAAACTCCTTCTCAGAGAGGAGTCTAGGTGAGCTGGGTCCAATCCTAGTCCCAGGCATAAACTAGTCAACGGTTTATGTCTAAAGGATGATGTGTGTGCAGTCACCTGTTAAGAGTCAATGTTTGTCTGCTCAGAGCCCCAGAAAGACTTGCACCAAGACAGTTGCACAAAGTTGAAAAGATAGTCAACATTGCCCATTTCAGAGCCCTACCAAGAGATTGCACTGAGACAGATGTGCAAAGTTGTAAAGAAAGGTAATTTATTAAGGCAACAGATATAACAAGGTCAGAATTGCTATTGATAAATGCACTTACTGATTGAATTTAATCTCAAGTTAGCAATTCCCAGGTAAACTTCCTTAAGTGTCAGAGGCACAAATCTTACCATAGAGGTGTCCCTGTTTTTTTGGGGAAAAGAGGGATTCAGGCCTGTCAACCTGTCTAGATACTTGAAATTCTCTTCCTCCCCAAAGGGGAGAATTCTAAAGGATAATTTTATACCTATTGATGAGGTTGGACTAGGTCATAAGTCATGTGCTGGCTGATTCTTAGATGGCTAATGATGCTTAATAATTAAAGCGGGAGGGAGGAGGAGCAATGCAAACTCCTCCTTTGTTTTGTTGATACAGCCTCTGGCAAAGAGGCCTTGCTTAACTTTGCACCATGGGGCTTTTGCTCCATTCCAGCAGTTGCACTAATTGCTGATTGTGAAACTTGCAGTCACAGTAATAGGTCCAGTTGCTGTAACTGTCAAATCATAAAACTTTCAGCATCTGTGCTGTGTCTTGGCCAGACAAGCAAATTGCTCATCCTTCCACCCCTACTCATTGTCAAGTAAAAGATAAGCACACTAAATTATCCTGCCCTCTTGTCCAGGGCTGGTATAAGATAAACACACCAACTGGCTTGAGTGAACAAAGAAATCTGTGTTTCTACAAGTATACACGGATTATTTAGGTTGACTGGGCAAATGTTCTTATTCCTTCCTTCCTCCATAATTGTTAGCTTATAGTGATTGCCTAATACATACACACTTGCCATTTTTTCCTGTACTTATTCAATATGTTTGTAGCATGATCCCATTATGCAACTTGTTTCTTCCCCAACTTCACTGTGTTTCAGGTGTGTCAAAAACTGCATTGAATTCACAAAAAAAAAAAAAGGTTTGACAAAAGCTCCTTTTAAAAAAGCAAAATCCAACAACAGTTTGTAAGAAGCGTAAGACTTTGAAAAATACACAAATTTTATTATTTTCCTCCTCAGATTTTGCTAAGTTCTTTAGCATACATGTTCCTATTGTCTTCAAAAAAGCCATCTAGGCCTGTTGATTTCTAGGACAACACAGAATCTTTGCTTACTGTGGTGCACATGGCTATGCTGGACTTAATGTATCTGTGTACAGATACTTCTGTAGTCATCAAAATTGTAGTTTTACTTAGAAATTGTGTAAGTAAAATTATTACTCTGCTGCTACAGTCTTCAGAAATAGGGTTGCAAGAACTAATTTGATAAATATTTTAATAATTTCTCCAGCTCTTTTTTAACACTGAAATGACAGAGATGATGTTCACTGTTATCTTTAAATATTGAAGCATTACCTTTACAACAATTTTTTTAAGTCTTGAGTATCAAAATTTACAAATAGAATTCTTTTTTTACTCTCACTTCTGAGAAACATCTGTAACTACCTCCATCCACACCCGAAATTCACAGGCAATTATACTTTCTGTGTTAAACAAGAATTTATAATTAAAAGGATTTGCTGATAAAGCATAATAGCCTCTTTGTAAGTGCTGAAGGTCCAGATGACAAATTGGCAGCCTTAAACAGTTGTAAAATTTTGCCTCCCTCCTCTTTTTCTCTCCTTTTTCTTTACTGCTGTAGTTGCCCACTATAGCAACTCTATTTGAAACCAGGCAGGGTCATGTCCATGCAGATTCATGGCTACTATCACATAATCACATTGTTGCTGATGGGACCTTATAGTTTAATTACACTGAGCACTCTCAATTCAACTTGGAATACAAATAGACACTGCACATAACAATTATACATACCCAGGTTTATGGTGAGTTACTGAAAAAAAAGTATTTAAGTGAAGATTTAACATATTTAGTATTCTGTTCCACAACAGAAAAATAAACAAACTAATTTAGATGTTTGGAGACTAATTCATAAAATAATAGTAAAGTTGGCTACAGATCTGGAGGACTGGCATTGTTATCCAGACAGCATGTCTTTTTAAGAAGAAAAAGAGAGAGAAAAGCATAACTTAATACACAGGCTGCAAACTCCATAAGGACTTATTCCAAACATTCTGCCTTTATTATTGCTTTTCAAGATAGAATATTTTACTTCTTTAAAGCTGCTCATCCCATTGCAGTAAAGATTATTTTCAGCTCTGTCACCTTATCCCTCTTACTTATTCTTCATAATGTTCTGGCATAATTTAGTTAAGGCCTGTTCTTATGTGAATTAATTTAGGTCAAACTCCTTCCAGTGCTGCCTCTGAAGAACTTGCACAGCAGTTGGGTAATCCTATAATAGAAGGACAAACTGCCAGATACTGATCTCTACTCCTTTCAGTAATGAAAATTAATTAGGTTTTCAATGTAAGACACCTAAAGTACTTGTGACTGTATGTATGAGAAAGGAATCAGAAATAGAGCAATAACTAGACCCACAAATGACCTTTCCATCCGCCAACTACAACAGAGGTCCTTTGGGAAGGTGTTTATCACTCCAAAATTAATGGTGTCCAGAATTCTGGACTGGACACTTGGATAAAGTCAATGTGCTAAGGCATGCCTTGTGATGGAGACCAGTCCTTACTAAGTCAGTGAAGGAGCCTCCAGTTAAAAATGGCACCTGGAAAACTTTTTTCTCTTACAATAGTTCATCTTTGTGTATGTCCTCTGAAATTCCTACATTGGCATTAGAAATCTTGATAGCAATGACTGGGCCACACTCAGCCTACAGTTCAGAGAGTGGAACATACCTGTTGTTTTGGGTCAGGTATGCTCTAAGTCAGGGAGTTTTCAAGGCAGTCCTATTGTAGTTGAGTTTGATTGCGAAGTGAAGGATAGAGTTAGTTTTAGACACTGATTTCACAGCATATTAAATATTTGCTCATTACAAAATGTATTGTATTATGTACCATAAATGTAAGATTTTGTTCAAAAGAGATTTAATGCTGTAAATATCCACTGATGACATTGATACAAGAACCAGCCAGAAGGAAGTGACTGGAGACATGATAGGAAAACGTAATGAAGTGTATAGAAATAGATAAATTGAACAGTTAAACCTTACGTAAGTCTTGTAATCACAATCAGTCCAGAAGATAAACTATGGATCTAAGTCACTAAAATTGGACTACCATGTTTGTAAATGTTGACTTAAGCTATATGCATATATGTCTTTTATAACATACTTTCAGACTTCAACTTGTGTACTCATCAACAAAAAAAAAGAAGGGTTGTAACAGAATTACATTCTCCTTTGGATAAAATTAATTACCACAGGGCACAAAGTGTGAATTTTTGGTGCTTGACTGCAGTGTTCCTTTTTTATTTTTCAAATGTACTTGAAAAACCAGAAGAGTTCTGTGACTACTTCATATTTCTAAGGATTTCCTGTGTCCCTCTCTTCTAAGGCTGCTTCAGGCTTGAAAACATTCTGCTAGGAAATGTAGAACTGTCTCTTTTCAATATCCTTTACCACCGTAGTGCTGTACATGTGTTGTACCAGTCCAATGAAAGTATTTACATGGTTCTCCAACTCTGTTACTCAACTGTTGATACTAACGAAGACATAGATACAGATTAATTGCTACAAAGAGAACATTATCTGGTTTCTTGATAACATTTTCTTTCTAGCTATCTGTAGTTAGAACTAATCTCTGCAACTCTGAGGCAGAATATTGGCCATACACTGGCTTCCTTCTAAGATGAGACACAGCTACTGACCAACCACTCTCTCCCACATGTACCTTGGACTGCAGAAAAAGGAGAGTAGCTACACAGCAAAATGAAACCTGCCACACCCACTGAACATTTCCACCATGTAGAAAGCTGGGCAGCAAGACCTTGAGATGTTGTATAGAAAGTAGCTGCAGTTAGCTCCTGAGAAGCAAGTTACATGTATCTGTTTTCAGAGTTTTAAACATTTATTAAAATAAGCTTGCTGAGAATATTCACTAAGTCACACAGACAAATACTGGTCACCCAGACTTTGATATTAAAAATAGTTTTAACATTATAACTTCAAATCACAAATATTTACTAACTTAGTTCTTTGCTCCTTTTTATATACCAGGACTTACATAGGTATTTCTGTTTTATTGAAGGCTTAGTGTGTTACAATATAGCTGGTACTGCTTTTATTCTTTCTGCACTATGGAAAAAATTGCCTGTCAGATTGTACATCTAAACCATTCAGGTACCAGTGTCATAGAAAATAAAATATTTCAAAATTCATTAATATTTTAAAAAAGAAAAATCCCTAAGAAAATATCAATCTATGAATTATCCCAGTATGGGAAGCAATGTAACTGCCCTGGTTATTCAGACTTCGCTATTATATGTATTTCAGTCCAATATAAGTTTTCCTTTAAACATACATTCTGAGGATTATTGTATTACTAATGTAATAAGGAGTAATTTCTCTTGATCTGACATAATCAAATAATTATCAAAACAATAAATGTATATTATAAATGTATATTATATTCAAACACAACATCAGAGGTGAAATAGTGTAAAGGTGTAACAGGGCAAAGAGAAATGATCAGCAAATTATGTCTTTCATAGGCTTTGCTAGGTCTCCAAGTCCAATTGCTTGTATTACGGAGAGCAGAGAAATGCCTTGTGCATTTCTCTGTCCTGGTGTTGTTCACATCTCTCTATTTTTCAGGAGCAAAACTATAATTCTCTCATCATGACTCAGTGGAAGTTCATCTCTAACATTGCTTTCAGTCCCTTGAAATAAATCCTTGGGAAAACTTACACGGACAATCTTTCTGTAAAGCAAAAGCTCATCAGTTCTTGATTTCCTTCTTCCTATAACCCTTTGGACCTACCTTCAGAGAGGATACACAAAGACATGCATTCCCTCTCAAACATGTAAAGCACAAGGATAATTTAGCTCTAATAGGCTGTGCCACATTTTAGTATTTATTAACATTGTAATTTTTATTAGGATTTCAGCAGTATCTTTTATTTCCTAATGGAACATAAAATTATACTACTTATGTATATCTTACATTAAATATTTATAGTGCACCATTTGGTTTAAGATTAATTTTCAATAAAGTTCCTTTAAAATTGAGTACTTTTGAATTTTTCTGGAACTGGCTCCTCTAGTTCCCAGTTTAGGTCTGCAGGTCAACAAGTGTTTGGTGCCAGCTGGCTTTGTACTAGGTCTTTGCACAGTTTGGCTCTTGCATTTGTGTGAGAAATTAAGGTTAATGCTCTAACCTTCTGACTTGGGCTCAGAACTAAGCACTGGTCTTTCCTTTCTGATCGTGTGTAAGTTTCAGGGCACAGAGCCACTTTGAAGAAAAATATAAGATAGATACTTTTGTATTATTATATCAGCATAAACTTTGCCTTATTTTGGTGTGATTTAATTATATTGTTGGAGATCAAGTCGTGTGACCCATTCAGTTTGTTCAATGTTTGTTAAAAGCTAACAACTACACAGATAGGTTCTTTGAGCAAACAAAATTTCACTGAGAAACCAGTGCTTCTGCTTTCTAGGTTTAACACCTATCATGGAAATAAGAGAAGTCAAAAAGCCCAGAAGCAACAAGCTTTTGATCACTTTTCCGACTACGTTCAAGGATATTCTTCTACCCAAAATCTCCATCACACATAGCATTTTTTCATTTGCAGGCTGAAGTTATTTGTGACCAGGCAATAGCCATTTATGCTTGTGCCAATGTTATCCTCAAGTTCATAATGTTTAATGTTGAACTTTAACAAAAAGCCTTAAGTCTATCCATTCTTGTATCATATTTACCTTTAAAATAGCTATCTTTGTGACTAATTATACCCCTAAAGCTTACTATTCTACAACTTCCCCTTTTTCTATTCATGCTTCCATCAATAAAATTTGAATATTATAACTCATTTTATTAAACGGTAGTAACAGCTCAGAATAGCACAGTTACAAGAGTCTTCTTGCTACTTGTATTGTACCTGTCCTGTTACACATACAAGATAGTTTTCTGTCACCTGCACCTTGATGAATATCTTTGAATCCAGAGGTGGAAAGCTACTTTCATTGTCATCATTCTTTTATTCTGCAACTCATTTGTAAGGATGAAACCACAAGTGAAATACTCTTCACCTCTTAGAGTAGCTCTGACTGCTAAGTAAACTTAAATCTTTAAATTATTTTTTTGCTTTCTCTGGACACTTACTTTGAGAGGGGTCCAATCCTTCCTCCTCTTAATTCACTGGAAGTATTCCTGCTGGCTTCACAGAAGGGTTTTGTTTGTGCATTTTCTTAGGATTGCACTAGAGCAAAAAAGCAAACAAAGAAAATTATTGAACATATTGCTTCCTCTAAAATTAGTCTTATAGTTCTCACAAAATCTTACACTGTAGCTGTTCATATTGTACTTGTTCCTATGAAAAAAAAAAAACCCACAGAGTTTTTGCTCTTCGGCAATTTGAAGAGGTTTGAATGGTAAGGGGAAAATATTTAACAGGAGAAATTCAGATTCATAGAATCATAGAATCATAGAATCCTAGGGGTTGGAAGGGACCTCGAAAGATCATCTAGTCCAACCCCCCCGCCAGAGCAGGGTCACCTAGAGTACATCACACAGGAAGGCGTCCAGGCGGGTTTTGAATGTCTCCAGTGAAGAAGACTCCACAACCTCTCTGGGCAGCCTGTTCCAGTTATGTTTTGGAAGAGCAAGGGAATTTTTTGTAACTATAAGCAATAATACCAGTTTCTTAATAATCAACTGACTAAATACAAGAGTTAAGTGAGGGAAAAGCAAATGCTTTATGAGACTTGAACTCTGACTTTCTTGTTTTCTCCTTCCAATGAGAGTTCTAAGCCTCATATGCTAAATTAAGATGCCTAGATAAAAAATTTATTGTTCATTGCTGGACCATATTTCATGGAAATTTATGGAGTTTGCTGTATCTTTTAAAGAATCATTGTCATGTAGTGCAGTTTTTGGAAGGTTCTATGCTACAAATGTGTTCTTTTGGATGCACTGTTTGACTTAGTAAAAACTGGTTTGTATTTACCAATTTCAAGACCTATAATCCTAAATCTATCATTGCTGTATCTAAAAAGCAAAAGCAGGAACAAAGGATTCAGGCTGATAGTGACACAGGAGAAAGGAGGAAACAAGGGCATGAGGGACCCCTTGTCAACTGAATAGAGACCTAAGGAGCCATGCTCACAGGAAAGAAAGTGTGCCCTGGTATTAAATTAGCATCCAGTGGCTCTGGCTGTGCTTTTATAATACAGGTTGTACAAACTGCTACCATCGAACAACCCTAACCTTTGAATTTGTTCTATAGAGTCATAAATCAGTTTTCATGGGGCAATCTTTTTGCAGCATGTAGTCTTTCAAATATATAGCATTTCTGAAGTGCAAGATTGCCTCTACTCTGTGAAATGCAGCTATGGTAAACCAGTAAGACAAAAATTCACCTAAGCGGAAGGACAACAGAATTAGCGGTTACACAAAATACACAAAAATGAAGATCAGATATGGCAGCTATTCCAGACAGTAGCTGTGGTTGATATCCTGTTACAGCCTCTTGTTGGCAGATAAATAATTACTCTGACAACAGCATTGCAAAATAAATCTTACAATCATAACTTTAGCCATCTCTTTAGAATATAATACACCATAATTTACAAATACAGAACCACTGGAACAAATTATCTTGTTCAAATGTCACCTTTGCACTCAGCTCTTCCACTCTCTGCTTTGTATTCCAAGCCTCATCTCTGTACTTGAATGGCAAAACCATACTTTTAAAAATTGCAATACCCTTAAGAGTCCATGAGAAAGTGAGCTAAGTTTTCTCTCAGCAAGCACTGCCAGGCTTATGAACTGTGTGGCAGGTACTAAGAATAAATAAGAACAGATCCACTGAAGCTGGTAATGTCTGATGATTTATAATCACTGAGGAACTGAACTGGATTATAAATTGCTGAGTCATTTCTGTCCTTAATTATAGTTATGCCACCTCACTGCAGAATGAGTTTCTACAGGCAGAGCTTAAGGTCTAACTGAGTTTACGGAATATTTACGGATGGTGATGATGCATGAAAAGGAAAGGAGTTTGCTTGGCTTTCACTTCCATTTGAGCTTTCACTTAAAATATGAATGCTTGTTTTCTAACTTGGACTCTGGTAGCAGAATTTTTAGGACTCCTTCAATGAAACAATGACCTTCACTACTGAAAACCTAATCTTGCACATTTAAGATGCAGCTGTGCCTTTCACTTATTTTCAAATATACTTCATAGAATGGTTTGAGTTAGAGGGGACCTTAAAGATCATCTAGTTCTAAACCCCCTGCGTGGGCATGGACACCTCCCACTAGATCAGGTTGCACTTAAAAGGATGAGGCTTTCACAACTTCCCTGGGCAACCTGTTCCAGTGTCTCCTCATCCTCACACTACAGAATTTCCTCCTAATTTCTAACCTAAATCTCCTCTCTTCCAGTTTTTATCCATTACCTTTTGTCCTCTCAATACAAGCCCTTGTAAAAAGCCCTCCCCAGCTTTCCTGTCTGCCCCCTTCAGGTACTGGAAGGCACCTATAAGGTCTCCCGGAGCCTTCTATTCTCCAGGCTGAACAGCCCCAACTCTCTCAGCCTATCCTTGCAGGAGAGGTGCTCCAGCCCTCAGATCATCTTTCTGGCTGTCCTCTGGACTTGCTTCAACAGCTCCATGTCCTTCTTGTGCTGGGGACTCTAGAACTGTACTCCAGGTGGGGTCTCATGAGAGCCAACTAAAGGGGGAGAATCACCTCCCTGGCCCTGCTCACCACAATTCTTTTGATGCAGGCCAGGATACAGTTGGGTTTCTGGGCTGCAAGCGTACATTGCTGGCTCATGTTGAGCTTCTCATCCACTGTCACTCCCAAGTCCTTCTCCTCCAGACTGTTTTCAATCCATTCTTCCCCCAGCATGTATTTGTGCTTGCCACTGCCCTGACCCAGGGGCAGGACCTTACACTTGGCCTGGTTGAATGTCATGAGGTTGGCATAGGCCCACCTCTCCAACCTTTCAAGGTCCCTCTGGATGACATTCCTTCCATCCAGCGGGTCAACCTTGCACTTTGGTGTCATTGGCAAACTTGCTGAGGGTGCACTCAATGCCACTGTCCATGGCGCCAACAAAGATGTTGCAAAGCACATATCTCAAAACAGTATTATTAATGCCAATTACTTTACACTTCTGTAGACAAACATTCCAATAATTTTCTGGACTAGTATTAAAACTAGTGAAAACCAAACTGATGTTTCCTAGATGGAATTGTACAAAACAAGTGGACTTGTCAGGGAAGGCAAACAGACCTGCAACATATTGAGTAAGTGGAGTGACTAAGTGTACTATCACTATTATTATGTTCATCCATGCTCAGTTTGAACTTACACTGAATATAAGTGAAGGGGAAGGCTGCTGGTATTATCAGAAACAGAGTGTATTTAGGTGACAGGACAGAGAGCTTGCTCAAAGAGAGACCAGCAAAGGAAGAGCAAAAGAATCCTGGGTGTCTGTCAGAATGCTCAACACATAGGAGGAAGACAGTTATATGAGCTAAAAAAGAAATGTGGGAATAATAACATGTTTATTAACTAGAATAAATTTAGCCTGGAAAACTTGAGATGCTTTAACACAGAAGTTCTAGAAGACTATTGCCATAGGATTAGTTAAGGAGAAAAAGCTTTGCTCCGTTTAAAATTTATAACAGGATTATATGATGCCGTGTCTGTGGAAGTAGAAGATTGCCTTAGATACAAAGAAAACCCCATTAGGCTAATGCTTCTAAGTCATTAACAATTCTAACAGTTTCTGAATTTTTTAAGTGAAATAAGTGGAAAATAAATAGCACAGGTTTGAAGTCCAAGAGGCAGAGTAATTTAGTTTTGCATTATAAGGACTTTGATGATTGCTTAATAACCCAGTTGTAAACACTAAAAATGCATCTTGACTGAGGATAAGTGTATAGTAGGCCAACAACTATAGAGCCACTGACATTAGGAAGACTATGACAGCAGCAGAACACTTCACCCAACAGCATCCAGAGTACAGTTGCAAATACTTTAGTGGGCAAGCTTCCCAGTGATGGATGACTCAGATGTTCCCATGCCATCCATGAACCCAAAGGGCAGCTCTGCCTTTCATGGCTTTCTAGACAATGTTCTTCTAGCAGGTAGGATGATTCTTTTGAACAGTCAGTTGCTTAAGACCTGCATTCTTCATTCATGTATGCCTTTCTGCTTAATTCTCATGCAGAGAAGTCATGGTTTGTAAGCCAACAGCTGAAATCACTTGCAGACTGTTTGGCATAGCTCTGATCAGGAGCACTTAGGACTGTAGTTTGGTAAGGGAGGTGCCCTGAAAACTAGACAAAGGAAACACTGCAGAAATACAAAATCCACAGAGAAGGCTTGTACGAAAAAAAACTACCTAAACTACACCATTGGCTGCCCCATTTTACATGGCTCAAATACTGAAATATAGTTTATTTGTAGTTCATTCAGAAGCAAGTATATATGTTGGCCTGTTTGATTAAAGGTTGTATAAGTGTTTGAAAACAGACCTTACATTTTCAATCACAGAAGGCCAGGCTGGAAGGGACCTCAAGCATCATCTGGTCCAACCTTTGTAGGGAAAAACACGGTTTAGGTGAGATGGCCCAGCATGCTGCTTCTCTGGGAAGATTCTTCCAAGGCCCAACCATTCACATAATATAAATTTTCTCCTGGTGTCCAATCAGGATTTCCTCAGGGGTATCTTGCACCCATTACCCCTCATCTTTTCCATGTGACTCCTTGTAAAAAGGGATTCTCCATCTTTTTGGTAGCCAGCCTTTAAGTACTGGAATATGTTTGAAAATGTCATGTTTTGGAAAACTGCAGAAAACACCGATTTTCTTCCAAAATATAGAATTCCATTCCTGACCAACTCTAGTAATTAGCAAAAAATTTCTCCGTAGTAATGCGTGCATACTGCCTTTAAAATGCTGCCAAAATGTTTGTTTTTTTATTCATATCTGATCAACTAAAACATCCATATGGTTTACTTTGGAAAGCTACACAGAACTTGTTTTCAAAAATAATATGAGCCAGCAGATATTCATTCAATTTTCAGAAAGCTTTATGAATCAGAAACACTGGCATTTCTTAAATTACTGGGTGCCTGACTTAGCACAATCTGTCACTGGTTAAAAAACAGAAAAGTGATGAAATCCCCTTGGTATTCTTTGGAACAGGGCAGATGGCTTCTATCTCCCTGCAGAAGTTTTTTGTTTTCCTTCTCTTTTCTCAAAAGAGAATCTCAGTAACACTGTAACAAAAACACACCACACAGAATAAGAAGTTCGGGCACTTGATGAGAAACTGACATATTAGTAGAATAGTACATTGTTGGCAACTGAAATTTTTATGGGATTATAAAATGCCTGGGATGACACCAGGATAGATATATCCAAAATACTTACAAACAAAATCTAAGCCACACTGAAGGTAGCAATCAGAACTTGCGGCTAGTCATGCATAAGGGTACTCTTTAGTAGCTTTAGGTGATAAAAATAATTTGTTTAGCTGGTAATAACTTTTCTCAAGCACAGCCATTTATGCTGTTATTAATAATCTGGGGCTTATGGAAAATCTGAGTCATTAGGGTACAATGAAGCCTCTCAGAGAACATAAATTATCCAATACAGGGCATTATTGTATTATTCATTAAAAAGCTGGGGGGGAGAGAGAGAGAACAGAAAATTTGGAAGTAATTTCCCAAAAAAAAAAGCTGTAAACATATATTTGATGAGTTTGGGATAAGACCATAAAATAATTTTAAATTTATTTGACAGAGTTACATAAAATGTTATTAAAAAAAAAAGAAGAGATAATTAAATTGGCATTTTCAGCAGGCATTTCAAAAGAATTTAAAATCCCTTAAGAGATAACCGCTGAGGTACTTTTTGTGCATGAAGGCATCATACGTAACAACACAGGACCTATCCTTTGTACACAACACTGACCAGTCTTTACAAATACTCTTCAAAATCCCATTCTTTTTTCTGTTTTTACTGTCCAAAATTCTCAACAGACAGCACAGCTGAAGCTATGCTCTTTCTTCTGCAGTGACAGTACTACCTCAGTACGCATACATAATTAACAACGTAAAATCTCACCTTACAGGATTTTGCACTAAAGCTCCAAGTAATTTTTTCATTGTATATATAGAGCTTGATTGTACTACTTCACCTTTTGTCCTCTAGACAAGTTGTTAGCTGTTGGGAGTTTCTTTTGGTGGGGTTTCTTTGGGTTTCCCCTTCCTCTTCCACAGAAGCTTCCAGAATTGTTTGCCTTTCAAACAGCCCATCTTCAAGGGGAACTTTAAAAACTTGATCATAGCTGCAGCTGAAGTGATGCAGAAATCCCCTCAAGCTATCTGCAGGGTTCTTCTGTCAGCAACCTGAGTGTCAGTCCTCTCCAGGGAGGCTTGTAACAAAGCTTTAGTCAACTCACACAAGTTCAAAGGGAAAAGGTCTCTGCATGGGATGATGTTTGTTCAGGGAATAAACACTCCTTTGTCACACTGGGACTCAAAATTTCAGAAGCAGATATAGTCCATTATGAAAGTTTTGTTCTGCTATAGTTCTTCTGAATATACACAGTACAACTACAGTTTGTAATTTCCAGGTGATTACTTTGAGGACACTGAAGAGAGAGAAAACCAAACCAAACAAAAACCAAAGTACATGCTGTTGAAATATTTTATGATTTAACCTGTTTATTCAACCACAATTCACTGAAATTTAAGGACTAAGGTATTTGTAAACTGTTAGGAACAAGCTTAATCATTTTTGCCTAATATGCTACATAACATCACAGGTCACAGTATCAATATCCAAATCAAAACTGCCTTAACAACGACTTACAGAGAACAAAGATTGCTCCTTAGGCTAATATATATTATAGAAGACTAAAAGATTCCAGGAAAAAAATAGAAATCTTTATGGATAGACAGATCAACAGGCAAAACAAATGAAACTTATCACAGACAGATGCGCACAAGAAAAAAAAACAACTAAGAAGGCAATAGGAAACATGGATTCCTTCTGGTCAGACACAGGAGAAAGACTGGGATATGTACAAAATGGGGACAAAACCAGTACTGAATATACAACACCACTTCTGTAAAAAGATCTCTAAAAATACATAAAATTAGAGAATAAATAATAGAAATTAAAAAAAACAGAACTGCACTTTAGAAAATCTACTTTAACTATATTGGCATAGATCCTCAATAAATATAAATATATTCATCCACCTACAATTAGCAGGAATTTTAATATAAAGAAGTGCCAATAACACCTTCAGTAGTTTCTAGTCAAAGCCTAATAAATTTTATTCACATTGAAATATTTACACTTCATTAGTTTAATATTCTAAACATAATAGCTTAAAGATGTAAAATTATTTTTTCTAACAAGAGTTTTGAGTCTGATGTTTTGGATAAAGAACATGAATGATGCTGACAGTAGTTCTTCCCAGAATCAGACTTGCTGTTAAGGTCAGTAATTAGCTCAAGAATTCAACACCCTAAAAAGCTCTGTATTGGCTAACAGTGGTTAGATGGCCAGGAAATGAAGAGAACATGGCCTCAGAAAAGACTGTGAACAGCTGAGGTTTCAGGAAAGGAAGCCCAAATTATTTGGAAGATAATTTAAATATAATTATATGGAAACAGGTCAAGGAGTGCCATGGGTTATTACAACAAAAGTAGTTAAAAGAAGGAGGTGAAGGAACAGGAATGAATTGTTTCTCTTGCTGCATTACAATCTATGCATCATTAATAAACTACTTAGTATTTTACAATAATGCATTATAATTTAATCATTATGTATTGCATAATTACACATTACACATATTTTATGAACTTTTTTGTGACTCTGAAATAGAGTTAAAATTTCTTAAAATTAGCTATCTGAATATACATGGCCTCAGTCTAGGAAGGTGGATGTCACTAGCGCAATTCTGTCCAAAAGAAATACACAATTCTGTTCAAAATAAATATGCCTGTTTAAAATATAGGCACTATTTGGAGTAGGAATCAAGAATCATTCAGAAGTTAGATATCTGTTAAAGGCTAGTAATTTTAGCTACCCGTGTAATCAAATGAGTAAGATACACACATCAAGATGGTGATTCTTGTATCCTGTGTTTGCCTTGGATGAACAATGTCTCCTTTCCCAGGAGCACTGTGCTGGATAGCTGGCTTAGATGAAATACCTCCTTTTTATGCAAATAAAGATGAGAGGTCAACTCCAGCCCTATGGCACAGAATGTTCTGTTCATATTCACAGATTTCTTTCCTCATGTAGGAGGTTAACTAGGCAGCCAAGGTATAAGTATTTTGAATCATATTTGTTTATTTGGTTGGTTAGTTTTAGTAAATCTTACCTCAAAAAATGCCTCTTCTAAAAGTTGAAGTGAACTATATTCCAAAAATTCCCATGACTGCACACACATATTTCAAACCTGATAAAATCTGGAATTCAGAAAGTCAAGAGTTTGCTGTTTATTTTTCATGTTTCTTGGACAATCTTCAAAGCACTGTATATTTACTTGATATCCAGAAAGTAGATATTCCTTTATTAGAAACATACTGGGTTTTGTACAGGGAGACTGAAAAATATACGAATTGGTAAAGAATATTATCTCATCAATTTAACAACACAAAACAAGTAAAAGTTTTACTGTTGTTTCCATACAATAAAATACTAACATCTATGTTCTGGCTGATAATCCTTTATAATGGAACTTACAAATATTTTTGTTTTGATTCAGCAAATTTTTATACTACTTCCCAAACTGAGTCAAATACTTCCACATGGTAAATCATGCTGAAATGTTGAGTCTGGGTTTGCCTGCTGATGGTCCTCTAAATGGCTATAGAAAACAGTAACTCCCTTTCTATTCAGCATTAGGAAGTTAATTTCCCTGGAGCAGACATACAAAATTTTCCTCAGCTAAGGCTAAGATCTAGAGTGTAAGAGTCCAAGCCACACCAGTGCACACACTCATGGCTGCACACATGGTTTAACAGCAACAACAAAAAACACCAAGGCCAGAACTTTCAGATTTTGAATTTTCAGTGTTAAAGCTTCATAAATTTTTTTCTCCTCTTTTGTGGTTCTTCTGAAAAATTCAGAAAAGAAAGAAAAGCTATGTGCACAGAAAAATGAAAATTAAAAGGACTGGTTATCAGTGTTTACTGTTAGAAACAGAAAAAAAACCAAAACACCAAAAAGAAACGTCGTAGTGCTTCAAATTTTCAATGTTGTTTTTTTTTTTAAACTCAAGAAAGATATATGTTGCTTTTTTATCTATAGTATTTAGAAGAATTAACAATAATTCTGTTTTAAATCCTGGAAAATAGAAATTAATTTTTAAACTTTTTTTTGTCAACTCAAACTGTTGAAATAAATTATGATGAAAAATTGGAAAAATGTAAAAGAAAAAAAAAAGCCAAAGCAATTTCCAGGTGCCATGAGCGGAAAATATTTCAAAACCCAAACATTTTTTACAAGAATTACTGCATTTTCATTTTCAGATATTAAAAGTCCATCTACAGTAGGCTGCAGTTCTTATGACCAATACTACCATATTGCTTCCAGAAACACTGGCTTCTGTATAAAGCAAATAGCTTGGAAAGTCAGGTTTTATCACGACTCCAAAAAGCAGTAACACAAAAAAGACATTTTACAAACCTGCAATACCAATATTTCTGTTACTAATTAAAACCTGTTTTGCATTTAATACTACACTATACAGACTGGTTTTGAATTGCTGCAATTACACATCTGAATATGTATATAATGGAAATGGGGCAATCAGAGGCAAGTAGTTTTCCAAAATTTTATAAACAAGTTTAAAATATATCAACAGATGTGCTGAGGGATTTTTTCTTTGATAAAGTGATGCTGAAAATTAAAAAGAAGAATTAATATATGGCTTCTAGAGTCTTCATACTTAATTACATTGGCACTGGTTCATTATAATGGCTTTTGTTATTTACTAGATTTAGAAATGTTCATGTCCACAGCTTAATGCAGGCTCTCCAAAACTGTACTTTACTTGTATTATATAACAAACTACTAGGAAGCATTGTGGAGATTTTTGTTTGCTTTAATTTTATGGCAATGAAATATTTAAAGTCATTGCATCTGTGCAGCTGGGATAGTTGCTGTGCTTACAGATGCTTGTGCTTAATGAAACAATAAGTGGCATTGTGCTATCCATGCAAGATGCTAGAATGAACCTTTTGTTGACTGTGGCACTCAAACCAACTTTGCAAATGAGTTGTGTGTTTATTATTTGAGTTTGTGGCCAAGACCTAACTCAAAGGCACCCTTGAGTTTATCACATCAGATACATGTTTGTTTCATGATACTTAGTCTTCTACTAGAACAATTCCTGTACATCTTTATATAGGAAACCATTTCCTTAACATGCATATGTAACCTACAGAATACACATAGCAGGAGACAGGGCTATCATGCTATATTCACCAGGGCATAAAATGAAATAGAATGAATTTTCAGATTAATTGTATTTTTTTAAATCTGTTTTCTTCCATATTTATGATATTTTATTCTATTCACAAAACGACTATATATTTTCCCAAGTTATAATCTTGTCCTTTAGGTACAAATGTTTACATCATAAAACTGGAATCATAGATAAAATTTTCTAACAGTACATTTACAGCAGCTGTTTTAACAGCCACGGAATTAATGCTGAACTCAGAGCTAGAGAACAGCAATTATTTAGCTGGTTTTATTTGAAAGGAGCAAAAACTCCCTTGCAACCGGTTTAGCAAAACAATTATTAGACAGCAGAGGACATAAGAATGAAAAGGTAGTCTCAGCAAGTATCATGTGCTTAAAAGTGCCTTACAGAGTAACTGGCATATTTATCTTATCAAAAGTTTGAGAAAGGACTTGACTAGTATGTATAAGTACCATAATGAGAAGAAAAAGGATCTTTAAGGAAGCACAGAAAAGCTTCATATGAGTCATTGCAATAGACATTTGAAACAATCCTAAATCTGAAGGGTTAATTAATACTAAATACTCTAATGCATTCAAGGTCTAGTAGAGGGAACCATACATCTTCCTCCAAGATGACCTAAAACGGCATGTCTACCAACACAAAGATTATGTCCTTTCTGTGAAAAAAATCAGATCACAAAGATCTTAAGGCCAGTATCATGATCAATAAAGTTTATAAAGGTAAATGATCTCATGACTTTTTATAAATGTAGCACTTTTTTGCCTTTTTTTTTTTTAATTGTCTGAAGTAGTGTAGAAAACACAGAAATTGGTAAATTAAGTGGGAAAAGCACCAGTGTGTTAAAATGGACACATATACATAGCGTTCATCTATTTTCACTAGAAATTGGTGGCAATTAGTACACTATACTAACTACGTTTTTTGTACATATATTAGTATGTCTGCATTAGTATAATGTATTATTGCATTCTGACCATTGTTTTTACTTGGTCTTCATAACTCTATTGCAGAACACAAATGCTACTTCACTTTTACTTTTCATTTCTTCTGCCTTTCTTGGTCTCTGTATTGAATAATGATCCCTGTTAGAGTACCTGTCCTAAAGCAAATGAACGCAGAATGCATTTAATAGAAAGAACTCCCAAGTATCATTAAACTGATTTTCCTCACATACATGTGATGCTTAAGCATTCCATAAAGAAAAAATTGTGAATCCAAAGTAAGAAAATGAATTCTGATTTGGAAAGTCACCTTATTTAAATGTTGATTACTATTTGATTATGTTGATTTGGGAGGGGAGGTCATAATGAAAGCAGTACATTTTCTGCATAAAGTGTCACACTTTTAAAGAACCACAGTAAGACAGTGCAATCAAAACAGCAGATTTAGTTTACCCAGTCGGGAGATATAAGCACAACTGTTTCTGATTTCAGAACTTGCCACAGGGAGTACGTGAATTGGATTAAAGACACTGCACAGCGAACAGCATTGCAAGTAATCTGCTAAAACATCAAGGCACCCTCACTCAAAAGGCTGATAGTCACGACTGAGGTTACTGAAACATAAATAAGAGACTTTCAATTACATCGATATTTTAAAGCAAGCCAAGGCAAATACTAGTTTGAGTTCAGTGATTCCAATAATTATGAAATTATATCAAAATTCAATTCTAGAATATCCAAGAGTCTTGTAGAACAATGACATCATATTTTTTAAAATCCAGACATTTATTTCATCAAGTCATACTTTTTTTTTAATTACTTAGAAGCAGGAATCTCATTGATTTCAAGTGGTGTTTCTGCTTCTAAATCACTTAGATGCCTCTAAAAATCTCACTTTCTGGCATAAGTTTCTTAAATATGCTTCTCATGTTTTGAATAATTATTTCACCTGAAGAGCTTCTGAAGATTTAACCTCATTTTTATAACAGCTGCCAGTGCACTTGTTTTTCCTTCCACAAAATAACATTATTTACATTACATATTACTCTTTGAAATCTAAACATACTAAATGTCTGAACAGTGAAAAATCCTAAACTGTCACCTCAAGGGTTTTACTAAAAAATCTGGAATAAAGTGTTACACACAGCAAAACTAAAATCAGACAAATCAATCATTTTGCATTTGATAAAACTATAAGGTGTTTTTTTTAAATTTAATTTTATTTTTTTAATGAGCATGTTTGAGTCAATACTCAGTCATGCAGAAATTAAGAATCTCATTATTAAACTTTTGGCAGATTTTATAGCAAGCTCCCAAAACTAAATTTTCACTGGCATGTTTAACAGTGCTCTTTAACCCTAACAGAAAGTTAATTGATTCCCATAAGACCACATTTGCACAGCTCCAAGTGTCTTAAATAGACACTCTAACTGAAATGTCCAAATGTTTCAATACAATCCCACTTCACTAGACCATTACGTTGTTGAAAATTAAATTCGTGCAAGAAGTAATCTGAATTCTGCTGAGCCTGCAGGAAAAGAATTGAGAGGTAAACCCCACTGCCTCCTAAATAAATCACCCTCCCCCCAAAAAAATGTAATTGGGCAGAGAATATACCAAAGAATATGATTGCTTAATTAGCAATATCCCTTAATTTGTGACTGTATTTCACCTAATGTGTAGCTTAACAGCTTTGTTATTAATCATGTCTTAATGTAAACACTTTGAAGCTGCTGCTACTCAGTAACGTTCATTACAAATAATCCCTGTGGGAATCACCACCTTGTTTCAGTAAAAGTCTTGCCTGCTGTTAATTGCTCCTAGGAAAACATAAGCAAATAAACCATGTTTTAAGAGACAGAAGCATAAATTTATATGCTTCTGTGTTTGCTGAGGACTAACAATGTTCCTGATGATCCTCTGCTGCTGCACTACACTATGTGATAGTTGGCAGCACTAGCCTATTTTAATCAATAACAGCTGATGCCACAAAGGTTAAAAAAAGAAAACATGGTTTGCAAACGATAGTGTTTATCATGCCAGCTGAGACACAGCATCATTCTGGGTCATGGGCAATTAATTTTTAACTTTTAATTAATCTTTTGTGTGAAAGAAATTATGCACCATAGCAGGGATAACTGATGAATATTAACTGAGCAAATTAAAAAATCTAGGATATTTTTACTGTGACACTGACATAAATAGGAAATGTGACACCTCACTGCTGAATTCAAAGATGTATGTGACTGTGTAAATTGTATTTTAACATTCAGTTAAAATACTGTAATAAAGAGTATTCAATTTAAATGTTGTCATTCAAAAGATTAGTACATATGCTGTGTGTAGTAGAAACAGCCTGCAGTAAAATTTACACAGATACGTGTCAGCAAAAAGAAGATTCTCTTTTTTAATAAGAAAATTTAGTCTTGTTTCCAATAAATATATGTTAGAAAATAAAATTATCTATTATCTTCCTTACAAAAACCTACAGTATTATATGACATTCCTGCTACTTAATTGGGCTTCATCACAAATACCTAAATAAAGTCCCATAGAAAATATGTTGCTGCATCCAAAAATCAAAAGGAATCAGGTAAAGAATAATCTGGGAATATATTTATGTGCCATTGAATAAATCATTATTCTCTCTTCTGTTAGCACAATGGATCCTGAGTGTCTAATTTGTGGAGTAAGTATAATCCTCTGATTTTTTGGGGCACAAGAATTTCAAATTCAGATAGATGTCTAAAAATTTACATTGCGATTGTCATAAAACCTATTTATTACTAATCACTTGATCTCAAAAAGAAAAAAAGAAGATGCAGCAACTTAATGGGTAACCAAGGACTGGGATACTAAAAATGCCAGGATGGTTTATTTCAAAAAAGATAAATCACCAAGAAGACACTAAGAGATATAAACACTGAAGGTAGATTAAACTTCTGTTCTCTTCATCTCACAAGATAAGAACATCATGACACTCATAACTGGAAGCAAGCAATAGTATAACACAGAAACAGAATTGAAGAAGCATTGCCATTAAACACAGGAACATTTCAGTATTCAAAAGGATCAGAATTTGCATGAATTACAGAAATGTCCAGTTATGGTAGTATGGACAAACAAAAGATTTAGGGTGGGTGTAAATCTGGATCTTCTGGCATGTTCTCTGAATGAGCAGGTTTAGTGCATGTTTCACAATTGCAATAAAATTAGATAATCTGTAGAAAAACAAGCTGAGATCAGCCAGAAAGGATGTCAAGGACAGTATTCATAGTGCATTTTCACTGTAACAAACAGTCTGAAAATGCCAATTGGTTTTCTGTCAAAGAAAAACAAGAAGAAATTTGAGCATACACATGGAATTTCCAGGTCAGTGAAAAATCAAAAACTTTGGAAAAATACCAGACTACATTTTAGATTCATCAGCATGTTTGGACTAATATGGAAGCCAAGGAGATTGCTAGGATGATTGCAAGGATGATTCTATAAGTGTCTAATTTGGAAGGTAACTGGATTATTTGGACTGCCAGAAGGAGTAAAATGGAATAATGTCCTCCATAGAGCTTGATATTTGGAAAACGAGTTCTCACAGAACAGCTCCAGAAAATGAGACTGCAAGAGTAATTCCAAGTGTATGGAGTATGGTCAGAAAAATCTTTGTTCCCTCCCATGATTTCATTGTAGATGCAAAACAGTATTGTACAGTGGTGAACTCCCTGCAGTGCAAATAATGAAAAAAGCAACAAATTCTCTGGATCTAAGGTAATTCAGAGATTGCATTAAGCAGAAAGGCATCTAAATCTTAATTTTATTTATTTGTTTGTTTATGGTACCCAGAATAAAAGCTTTATCTGCCTTTTTACCTGGTAGAAGCATTTCCCCAGCATCATCCTTGCTGAAACCTATCTGGAATGTAAAGTACAATAAAACGGGACATATTGACTAAAATAGATACCACTTATCCTGATCTTACAAATTAAGGTAGAGAATAGAACCTGATATTTGACAGTGACTTGTGGGAGGACTATTTTAGGGCATTGCTGTTTCACAGCAATAATACAGCAGTTAGAGCACCTACTATTAAAATGCATTTTCCAATAATTTGAAAAATTCTTGTAAGTTGTTTTGGAGGGTTTTTTGGGTTTTGAAGGTTGTATTGTAGAACGTAAGAAAAAATATTTAATTTTCTTAATATTACAAGCATATTGGAATAACGTTATTATTAGTACTGGATCTTCCATAAATCTTAAGAAAAATGTGGTCACAGTTCAATTGGGAACAGTAGAGCAGTAAGTTCCAATATACTCTAGTTAATAGTTGAAGAAGCACTTGTTCTCTACTGCAGTCATTATTCAAATCATATCAGTATGGTGTGTGAGCTCAGCTAGATCAGAAACATCACTAAGTGCTAAAACTGTTGTTACAGGTTCCTGAACAGATTACGAGTGACAATGGAACTCAGTTATCATGTCAATTTTCAACTATTTGTCATAATAAACGGAGTTAAAAATCTCAAATAGCTTCTTGCCAGATTCCCAGAAATACAATAGAGAAATATGATCAGACACAAACATAATTATATTACAATCCCATTACATCTTTTACATTGATTATAGAACTGCATCCCACACTAGCATCCAGACACTAGCAATACTGTTTACAGAATGCTTGGCTTGTTCTTTTGGAGCCTGAGTCACCACAAAATTTCCCCCAAGAAACAAAGTTTTTTTGTTTATATTCAACAGGAAGATTACCTGCAAGTTGATGTTCTTATTTTTAAAATGTGAGCCATGACAAATCAACATGAGTAGCCATCCTGGACTGTGCAGTTACCTAGGAAAAAAAAAATAAAAATCTTAAGAGCACAGTTTCATATTACCACTTATCTAGCATAATTGAAGTTTGCTTCCAAAAAACAGGAATTTCATTTTACTTATCCCTGGTCCTGCTCTCCCACTGTTTTTCTTGCATTGGTTCTCATTAATGATCATGGAGCCAACAAGGTGAATTGGTACAGTGCACAGATCTGACAGAAATGCACAGATAAAATTAATAGTTTTCTAACAAATCTACAAATTGAACAGATTAACCTCAAAGGCATCTGATCAGTACACTCAGTGCAAAGGAAAGTAATCCATGACAGAAGCATGATAATGTCTGCTCAACTTTATGCTCAATTAGGAGTGATGTTAAACCACATTTTTAATTTGAGACTATGGAAACATTCTAATGAAATTCTGTATTGATTATGCCAAGTCATATACTTTGCAGAGACTGCACTGAAGTAGAACATAAAAATATGCAAACCAGCTTTTGTGCACTAATTCTGGAAGAGATTCTATAATCAGGATGTCTGATGAAAAAGCCAGCTTTCTAACCACAGAGGGAAACTTGTGACAGTTCCCCATGTGTCTATTTATATTTCTAAGGAGATACAGCTGATACTGCTGCTTCTGAAAAAAATACCTGATTACTGAAAAAATGTTGCAATAGTGACAAAACCCAAAAGGGCTTTTTCACCACATTGATAAATGAAACAAATATATACTTAATCTCAGTTTAGCCTCTCTCAGATCCTCCTGTTTGCAGCAAAGTTCATCTGCTTACACATCTTGAAGAGAGGGTTCAAGAGCAGAAACTAGATGGTAAAATATTATTATTATTGAATTAGTCAGTACTGTGATGATGTCAGCTTTAAAATACTTTACATCAGAATCAAATTTAATGTAACCTTCCCATTTTATTTGGCAGTGAGTTGAACAGACTTTAAAACCACAGTGGTTGCATATGGAAGTTTGGATTTAAAGATCATCAATGTTTTTCTCAACCAGGCATAGACATCTCTATATATTTGAGAAGGAGGTGGTGGACTCACCTTCCCTTGGAGGTATTCAAGAAATGTGCAAATGTGGCACTTCAGGGCATGGCGGGTTTTTTGTGGCTTGTGTGTTGCTGTTGCTTTTGTGGGGTGTGTGTTTATGGCTTTGTGTGGGGTCTTCTGTTTTGCATTGGTTTGGCTTTTTCCCTGGGTGGACAGTTGGACTCAGTGATCTTCGAGGTCTTTTCCAATGCAACAATTCTGTGATTCTGTTTACAACACTACTCTGGCAGAGAAACCCCCACGTTTCTGTCATTCCCATAACAGCTCTGTGCTAACACGGCATCAGGCATCACTCCAAGTCATTACATCTCAGTTTATGTTATACTCCAGAGATTCTTGAAGTAACAGAATGGTGTGCATGACTGTGTAGGCAGAATAAGACAGACAGATGTTCTATTGACTTCTTCTCATTGGAAACTAGTCCACTATACTAACAGTTGCACTTCAGATGTCTGTAAGGTTGTACTGTGGGCTCCACAATAATAAAAATGGAAGGTTCTGCTCTTCCCTTCATTACGGAGACCTGGTCAGAGTGCATAAGGTTTCCTCTTCCAGTCAAAAAATCAGTATATCCTACCCACAGTAGACACTTCAAATACATATATTTTCCCATGACAAAAAGAGAAAAGAAAGGAGAACTACAATGCAAAGAGGCAAGGCTGTCCTGCATTTTCCTTGATTACATCTACCCTATGCACTGTTTTTCCTGAGCAGTGAAACTGGTTTTTAAAAAATTATATCAAATAAAAATTGTTTAACCTGTGCTATGGCAGCATTTAGCTGAACTACACTAACAGAGAAGCATACCCTTACTCAAGGACACCAGGCAGTGATAGAAAAAGCCCTGACATCCAGATCTCAGTAAATCCAGGATAATATAAGAGTAATTCCATATAGTTCACATGGGCATATCTGTGATTAGATTTATGTAAACAAGATCAGACTCTGATGTACTGACATTCATGGCAAATTCTCATTTTCTGCTCCTTGTAACTCATTAAAGCAAAGGATGTGCTTTATGACTTCAGTTACAAAGCCAATTGTTCTTCCTGATGCATGTCACACATTTGTCCTCATAAAACATTAATAAATGTCATGGGAAGAGAAACGCCTCACAGGAAACCTGTGAAACCTGGCAGGAGCTGAAAGCAGCATTAACTAAAACACTGAGATGGACTTTAATGGGAGAGCTTAAACTAGTTTGTCCCTTACTTCAAGAAGTTGCTGTAGCCATTAGTCTTATCCTGAAGCTTGCCACCATTGATTAAAAGTATTTTAGTGATATCACACAGCCTGCAGTATTCTCTAGACCACCTATAGTTAGAAACATACAAATAAAGTTAATGTTATTGGTGATATGAAGATGCCTAATTCCTATTAATCCAGTGGTTTTTGGGAGGCTGTGTCTATACATCTAGCAAAGACAACATACTTATATTTCAGCTGACCTTTATGCTTTTTAACATCCTAGTTCATATTAAGAAATACTTCATTTCTATGATCATACAATAAATACACTGGATACTACTTTCTTGTCAGATACTGAAAACTTTCTCAGTCCTGTGCATCTCACCCTCTTTTCCTCTTGGAACCTTCACTTTGGAAAATATGTTATACTAGCATGTACAATCTGCCACTAGCATGACCACTCCTGTGAAGGGTTTAAAAAAACCAAACCAAACCAAACTTTGCATAAGCTACAGCAGCCTGGCAGCTTGCCAAAATATCAGTTGAAACAGCAGGTTCCAAGTAATTAAATCTCAGTTTACATCATACTCCAGAGATTCCTGAAGTAACAGAATGGTGTGCATGACTGTGTAGGCAAAATAAGACAGACAATAAGAAGAGGTTCTATCGACCTCTTCTCATTGGAAACTAGTCCACTACACTAACAGTTGCACTTCAGATGTCTGTAAGGTTGTACTCTGGGGGGATAATTAATATTGACTGAAATCACTGTCTAGCATAACCAACTTAGTCCTGACCAATCCTAAAGAATCAAGAAAGGAAAAATAGACATTGATATTCAAATCCAACATTTCCTAAATTATGCAGGGAAGCTTAACTGAGGGAGCTTCAATACTGAGAGGATTCAAGCATTCAAGCAACGTCAGGAAAATGTGCAGCTCTGCTACAATTTCCATAAGTATAATTTATGCAACTTGAAAGTTCTGGTGTCTTCAGGAGTTAGAAAATGGGAAGAAAATGATGGGTCACATTAACAAATACTGAAGGAATTTCCATAGCTAGTGGCTCCATGCTGAGAATTTCAGATGTGGAAAGGTGATGCACACAGCTCAGCAAATACCAAAAACTTTGCTTAGATGAAGTGCTCACCTCTGCAGCAAAGCTACTCAATGACATATAATAAAAAGACACAGATGTGAATCCCTCATAACATAGTAGTAAAGTTTGTTTGGATATGAGCACCCACATTTGTAATCTATGGTGGCTGGTGTGGGAGAGGAAAGGAGAGGGGAGGGGAGGGGTTAAATAACCAGGAAGGGTAATCAAGGTCTCATATGGTATACCAGCAGAGAATAGGAAGAGATAAAGGGTTCATCTCTTCTACTAAATAAAACTGGGAATGGACTTTTCTTTGGCCTGTCCTTAACATTAAATTATCTAAAATTTCAACGCAGAATATCCAGATAAAACTAGCACAAAAGTATCTACCTTGATAGAAAAGAAGGAACTAATGCAAGTCTCTCTATCCTGTTGATTATTTCTAATCATGCACTATATGGAACAAAATCAATATTTATTATGATCTTGAAACACAAACATAACCAGAGCATTTCTTTCCAATATACTGTTATTCTTTTGCAAAAGTGGAAAAGAAAAAAATATAAAAATAATTTGGTTTTCAAACCCTCTTCTTTCTTTGAATTATTTTTCTTTCTTCTTAGCATATGTTGTTTTCTGATTGAAACACAATATACAATGACCCACCAAACTATGTTCAGAGAAGGAATCTTGGGTGGAATGAAATAAATAAAAGCCTGCATTAAATAGAGAGAAAAAAATAATAATAGAAAAAAATAACAATAACAATAATAATAATAATAATGCGAAAATCCATAAATCATTGTTCAAGATCTCTCTGTTAGCACTGTGCAAATACCACTCACATCTCATTTAATAATACTTCAGTGTATTTCTGCATTTTGCATTTTTATTCTCTTCAGAATTTCTTGAGTTTGTACTGTGTACATTTGTAGGTTAAAGTACAAAATAACTGCTGAAAACATGGCAGGCTAATCAGTTGCCTTGCCTAAAAAAAAGTAAAATCTTAAAACACGATGATTCAAACAAGCCCTGAGGAAACAACACCCATCCAAAAGTGGTTGAAGACATTGTTATTGGAACATAAAATGCAAGCACACAAACAATCCTGGCTGAAGTTTAATCTGTTTTTTTCAAAAAGCAAAGATGCGATTGAATTTTCTCAAAGCTGGGTATGAAAGTTTTTGCCCTGACTAGATACTTGTAAACATTTTCTTTCTAGCTCTTTTCTATTGGCATTTCAATTTCAGAGCTGGAAAAGGTCATGATTTCCTAACTTGTGCCAAAAAACCCTCCAAAATACTATTCTTTAGCTGACTCTTGATGCCAAGCCAAGAAAAACAGCATGGATTATTTTTATTTATCTCAGTCTGTACCTTTCATATTCAATATATTGATTGAACAATATAAGCAATAAAGTCTGGTGGGGGCAGGATGAATGCAGGAGATCCAGAGAAAATGAAAATACAGGTAGATAAATGAGAAGGCCATGATGAGTAGCACCATTATCAAATTATTTCTTATTTATATTGTACACATATGGGGCTAGGCATAATCCAAGGCCTCCAAACCAGACTTATCCATGGCACTAAACAACCTTTTGTTCTCCACATATTTACAGTTACAGCCTGCAACTTGCAGGATCCCCCTATATCCTACATAAATATGCAGTTAGTTCCCCCATCAATGAGTTTCCATGTGAAATACAGTTCTGTTAACAGCTGGATCACACTTTTCACCTGCAAAGATACTCACCATTTTGATTCATTTACCCCAAGTTTTCAAAAACAGAGAAGTTCTACCCCCAAAGAAAATGGGAGGATATTTCCCCAGTAACTTCAGTACTAACAGTATTAAGCCATCATTGAGCAGCTTAGACAGGCAGACTTTTCCACTGCTGTCCCCTGATGTCTGTGCTCAGCGTTATCTGCCCTTCCCCGAGACAGATAAATAACTACTAAACTCTAGTTTAGAGGAAGAAACTCTCCCCTCCCCACTACTTGGAATACTCTTTACCAGTCTGGGTCTTCCTGCTCTTGAAGTAAGAGAGCTGATGCAGCTCGTCACATGCTTCCCCAAATCCAACCCAACAGTCTGTGCTCTTCCAGAGCATCCACTGAAGTACATACTTTTACACAATTCATCATGGAAGTGATATTATGAGCAAAAGCAGACAAATAGGGAAAATTATAGCATAAGAGTTTTATTGTGAGTTTATTTTTATAAATGGTAGAAAAGGCATATAGGTAAGCCTCTAACTAACCCTTGATATTATTTATATGTATCTATGAAAAAAACCATCAAGATGTTTGTTTTGGGATGCTCTTTAGCATTTGGGACAGCCAGCTTGCTGGTCTATGCATTAATTGATTGGCTTTGTTTTTTTCAGATGGAGAAGAAGTGTCCATTCTAATGTGTTTCTTTATACCATTGTCATGATGCAGAATAGAAATATCTGTGCTATCCAGAACTGCATCAGGGAGTGGTTCTTACATGTAACAGACTCATAGTGCTGTTATTACAATGTAAGAGTGAGCCTACCCACCAAATTAAGAGTGCCTGTACACATGTCCATTTTTAAAAAGTGCTAGCTCTATAGCTCTACAGCAATTGCTCTGTTTCAGAGACAAGCCAGAAAGAGAAGGAAATGAACCTAAGGTAAACAAGAGTGATGTATTTCAAGAATAGAAAACTGGTGATTGGCACAAAGGAGAATGTATTGCTTTGCTTTATCTTGTTACAGGAGATCAGTACAAAGAGAGAAGATTTCTGAAGAGGGAACAAGCTCCACTGTCACAGACTTCTCCTTAAACCATGGAAATGTCTTTGTTTTATGCCTTGCAATTGTGAATAAATTAGAATAATTAAGGTTCAGCTTTTGAAAAAGAAGCAGCAATGCTTACATGACGTCATCTTGCAAATACTCTGAAAAACCAGGAATGTGCAGAGATGAATATACAGAACAGTAAAAGGGATGGGTTTCACACTCAGTTGTTTAACAGAATGCTCACAAGGTCGTTTTATAGAACAAAACAGTGGTGACATAACAACAAATGAAGAAAACTTTTTAAATGCTATGGCTTGCAGCAAAATGACTAAAGAAAAGGAATGTCTTCAAAAGCCTGTTTCTGTTTTCTAAAATGAAACTCATTTGAGCTTCCCACCTGAAACCGAAATTCCAGCAGTTCTGCTGTTCACACAGTGTTCTTCTAATCAGATTTTGGCACAGTTATTCTCAGTCAGGACATGCAGTGTATACCTAGTTACAGTTACAGAGGGTAACAGGACTAGCTAGTTTGACCATGAAAGCTTTTAATAATACCAGTATTTAGACATTTTGATCAGAATCAAAATATAAATTAAAACCACTGCAACATGGGCTGGTTATCTCAATTTTTCTTGCATCACAGTCAGCCAGAAAACCACTATTTATCAACTCTAGCAACAGCTTGTTTCTCTACTGAATAAAAACAATAGTGTAGCATCTACTTGTTTCTTTTTCACTGAAAATATAGGGCATAGTTATATTTTAAAAGTCCACATCTGTAAATTGACTAGAAAAATAATTTTTAAAATAAAATTTTCTATTTTAGATGACAAAGCATTCAGTTTGATGTATGCTGTATATTTAATTACAGGCATGAAGTATAAAATATAGTATTTGCCCATCAAAAGTATGAAGATAAACCTAAAAGCTGTGTAGTGAAGCATGGAAAGACCTACCTTCGGTTCTTGAATGTCACAGAGAAAAATAGGTACTTCAAAATAGTAGAACAAATGGTTGAGGTTATGCAAGAGACTGACAAAACCAAAATTGAATTGTGTAGTTTATACTACTAGGAGTTATGAAGATTCATTTAGCATAAGCCTATCACATATTAGCAGGTGGTGGATGAACAAAGATTAATGTACATTAAAAAAAAGGGTACATAAGAAAAAAGGATGTGGTCTTCAAAGCACACCCACACTGATTTGTTATAAAGTACCACTGCACTAACACTTCAACCTGTTCAGTTTCAAATGGATCATGGGGAAAACTATTAAGAAATAGCTTTGAACCTGTATATTTCTTAAGTGTCATTTAAAACAAATAAACAAACAAACCCCACAAAAACCCAAACAAAACCAAAACCCTTCCCTTATCAAGGAACCACTTACCACTTTTCTATTGAGGTGTACTAGGACAGAGATCAGGGACATAAGCCATGGATCAGGACCTTTTTTTGTAAGTAAAAAAGAATTTTAAAAGATGGCTTATGTCCTCAAAGCAAGAAAGAGCTGAGTTTACATTGAATTCAGTTGTTACTGAAATGTCCTACATTCTCAAAACCTAAACCAGTAATACAAAATCCTACTCAACCAACTTTCTAGTCCTGAACATATCCAACCTGCAGATAATATTGTACCCGTAACTTCTACTTCAGTGCATTTTCTCTTATTAGCAGTAAAGGGCATTACATGCTACAAGGTACATTCAGCACTCAGTGCTATGAAACAGAGCTGATGGATGTTCTCAGCTTTCCTCAGGTCTGCCAGGCCAGTAGTTATCAAATGGTGTCAATGCCAGAGAAGAGCTGTACTCTCTTGCTCAGTAACATTTGAAGTTCTCTTTTTCCTAGTTTTTTTTTTTCCCTGGCTTTAATCTGTTACGATAAAAATACTGAAGAGCTCTGCAGCATTAATTGCATTTCAGTGTGACTTTTAAACCCTTGAGAGCTGTTGAGGTAGCAGGCACATCACCTGCTGAAAGGCTTGGCCCTTTACCTTTTTGGAAAGGCGGAGCGAGAGATACCTCAGTGGGAAAAGGATGTCTGAGATAGATTCCTCAGATCCCTTCAGAACTGCATACTATGTCTTCTAAGCAAAAAAAAAAAATAATTCCATTATCTCAGTTATCATAACGGAATTAATAATGTGAGGATTTTGACTAAAATACTTCTAGTGTCCTTATCTCTGTCTAATGTTTAGCTAAAGCAAACCTTCCAGGCAATGAAAGCAACAACAGAAGCAACGGGAGAAGGAATAAGTAGAAAAAAACTGTTCTGTGCTACCTAAATTCTCTGAGAAAAGGGGCCTTGAACTTCTCTTTACATTATATGCTGAGGAGCGAAGATAGCTCTTTATTCCTCTTCCTCTAAAAAAGAGGAATCTCAAATTACACTCCTGGAGAGGGGACTGGACTTTTAGTTTAAATTTGAAGCATTAGCAATATGTGGAATTTCTGGTAACCGACAGTCTATGCAGGCAGTTCCTTCCAGTGGCCAAACACTAGATTCTTACTGGCATTATCAAAAAATACCAACACAATATATATGCCCTTTCTTTTCTGAAGTACACTTATTAAATTACTGCACTGTGGATCCTGCCATATTCATGAGAAATCACTGCTTTGCTCAGAGGTAGCTCATGCACAGAACCTGGTATGTTGAAGAGGCAATCGAATAACAAGGAAAGTAGCAAGGAGTCTCCCTCAAGTAGCAAACCTCTACTCTCATTTGCACAATAAGAGCTGTTCAGCTTGCCTTTGCACTGCACCAGCATTTGGCTCAGTCACCATTCTTCTGGTGAATCTTATTTTTCAGTTTAAAAATAATTTCCAAGGAAAAGTAAATAAAATTCTGCTGAATTATTTAATTTTAAACCTTTGTGGTTTGTGTATCTTTGCATGAGATATTATGAAAATCAAAGGGAGATATTGAGAATCATGCAATTAAAAATCTCTTTGATATGAAAGGATCCTCCACTGTTACACACTTGAAAGGAACAGCAATATAGTAGCTTTGCTTCTGTGGAGTATATTGATGAGTTGCTTTCAAGACCACCAGGTTGACAATAAGTATCTAATTAAATGGGTATCCTGATAGTTTCATTTGTACTCACAAACTGAGTGACATGAAGACAATCAGTCTGGTCATGAAATAAATTGTCTGAAATCTACTACTGAACTCAGAAACTGATAGGAGAGGAACATCATTTTGAAAAATGTGCTGCCCCTTAACTTTAATTTCCGTGTTACTCCACTAAGTATTGAAATTTCAGAAAGGGGTTGTGCGAGGATAAAAATACATGATCCAAAGTCTAGCAACAATAAACATAGGTAACAGGATATATCAAGATTTCAATTTATATGAGGTGCAGTTAATTGGGTTGTGAAACAGATGCATAAGTAATTACGATATTTCTAGTAACTTAATAAAAAGAGACCAGCTAAAAGAGACTTTCCCAGGGGAAAATAATTTGCCTGATTTTCTTTACTATACAAGGTTCAAATTCTTGTCTGTCCTGGATAGGTTTGAGTTGATGTGCTAAGTTACAAAGTCCTTAAGGAATTAATAAAGTATAATTGAGTAAAGGTTTTTATTACTGCTAGGTTTATTTTGTCACCTGACACTACAGCTATATCAATGCAAACCTTAGTTTAAAAATTGTTAGTGAAAAGCCTCCTGCAGGAAACTATTTCTAGAATTGCCAGAATAATGAAATCTCTAATCAACAGCTCCTGATACACTATGTCAAACGGAGCATAGAAGCAAAGATGTACAAATGCATAGCTAATACCAGTCATGTTCTTGCTATAGAATTAGTGTAAAGCAAATTGACAGTTCAAGGTCATCTTACTGCAAGATTTCAGTCTTGCTAATAATTCAAGGGGCTGCTTTAATTGCTACAGCTCAGCATGGTGTTTCTTTCAGTTCAAAGTCCCTTTAGCCCTCACCCACCTAACCTGATACTTTTCCACTGAGCTACTGAATAATGAAGAGCAAGAGAGACAGTTGGTTTTGTTGATGATGCTGATCTTTTTAAAAGAGAAGTTTCTTAAAGATGATGCTCCAACTTACTGTGCAATGAGAGACTGGAAACATCAATCAAAATAATCTGAATCTTTTTTGTAAACCAAAATCAGCTTTGATGGGAACAGAAGTAGCTCTGGTGAGATCAGCTGCTGGTTGACCATCCTATATTAGGGCAACACGTTTCAGCATTGTGTTATGAAACACAATTCAGATGCAAAATGATAACTAACATTCTCATCTGAATTGTGAAATTTCTTGGTTTGTTTTTTTTTACCCCTGAGTTTAAATGAAAAAAAAAAAAGTACAGTATTTTTCTCAGAATAAAAATGTTTAAAACAGTTCAGTCAATGGGCACTGCCATTTTGGAAATCAGTAACAATCACATGCAGAATTTAGAAGATGCATCACTTCTGACAACAGTGCCATCTCGGTAGTTTAGCAGGGCTGGCCTCCTTGAACACAGGAGAGGTCTGAAAACAAGTAATGCTTTAGTGTACATTTTTAACAAGATTAATTTCAAATACAGAATATTATGTATTTGCAGAAACACTATTAACCTGACCACTATACTGACAGTAACTAATATAAAAATACTAATATTTTATAATGGTTTTAGCTAGGTACAAAAGAATAGTGAGGAACTCAAGGAAGAGAACAACAAAAAGCTTAAAAATATAGAAAATGCATCTTCACATAAATTATGTTTACCTAATACAGTGACTTTTGTTCTCTTCAGGGTTTTTAAACAATGTTATTTCAAGAGCCATTTACTGTAAGCCATGAATCATAAGTAAGAAAACAGTTATCTCTGACCCAGATACCTGCTTTGTTGTGAGGGGTTACAGAGCAACTGAGAAATTCTACTGTCCTTTGGGTGAATCCATAGCTAGAGATGTAACTGGGTTAGAAAGGTAGACCAGAAAAACAGCATGCAATCTGTTTCTTTTAACACAAAATTCCTCTTTCTTTTCTCTACTATGTCCTTTTTCAAGATACCCATGATGACATTTTTTGTTTTATATTTTTTGCTACTCTTTATACAAAAACAAATAGATGAGTTAAATGATAGCTTCTGAGAAAGAACCATCAAGACAAGTTTTTTTAAAAAAAAATCACCCTACTTAAATATCTTCACTGGGAATTGTTTGTGGTGGAAAAGAAGTCTAAAAGGTCACAATCTTCAATTCTTCTTTCTCATCCCCAAATGGGAAGCCAAATGCTTTCTATCTCTTAGGAATCTGTCTTTAGAAAACAGAATAATTTTAACTGAAAAAGGAAACGATGAAAATACTTGAATAAAGAAAGTAAAAACACTTTCAAGATACAGTAAGATAGTTTCCATGGTATTTTTGTTGGTGATGGCATTGAAATGACACCTGTGTGTTTTGATTTTTTAATTAAGTTGATGTCTTTTCTATGTTTACTTTCCATGAAAATTAATATTCATTAAGTTTGTAGAAATGCAGTTGTAATAAAGCAAATATGTAAATGCCATTTACTTTTAGAAGGCAATAGCAGTAAGAAATACAAATACATTCAGCCTAGCATTTTGTTTTTAACAATGGGCTGATGAGGAAGGTAGGTAACCTTGGGTAAGAGTATAAGACAGGGATACACTGATGACTGAATTCTCCTCATAAAACCTTTGTTGAAAGCCATAATTTTAAATTATAAGTTATTTGAAAAAAATTTTTTAGACTTACTTATCTCAGGATTTCCCTTCTCCCCCCTAAGTGGCAGATAAATGCAGTGGAAAAGAAAGTGGCTATGGCAAGGAGTTTGCAATATTTTGTGAGCATTCAAATTATAAATCTGGTGCTGGCAGTTTTGCATCCCCATAGAGAAAAAATTTATTTCAACTGTCTAGACAATCAACCACATGCAACTTCAACAAATTGCTCACAAGCAAGTAGTGAGAGCTAGGGTAAGTTTTGCACACACTGCAAACTTCCAAATAGCTGAGAGCTAACTGGCTAGGAGATGACTGCATTTTCATCTCTTAGGTTTCAGTGCTACAAGGAGATATGAAGTATCCAGAAGAGTGCAAATATCTGTAATTGTCCATGTATGCTTTATTTATTATAATAAATATATATTTTAATTGTAAAATGGGGAGAAAGAGAGAAAGACCAAATATAAGCAAAGATTTTGCCCGAGTCTTATTTTATCCTCTCCTGTGTAACTCTTCAACTTTGCTGTACTGTACATGCAGAAACAAACTCATGGACCAAAACAATATATGATTAAACAAGAACTACCAGTATCTACATATAAATCAAGTATGTATTCCAGCCCTTTTCTAAAGTGCTCATTTTATTTTGTCTTAAACAAATTTAAAAGTTAATTTCTTTTATTTTCAGTCCTCAACAGGCTTTGGCTGTTTGATCACCGTAATTTAGAAGAAACTGAAAGAGACATCCTAATGAGGAATTCTGCTATGGCTGCTTGCCAAGAAATCAATCAAGTGATCTCTTAAAGTCTATCACTAACCTCATTAAAGTAGAGAGAAATGAAGCTGTGACTTTCTCAACCTCATTCCCTACAGGCTTCTGATGCACTGAAGGGCTAATAGTGAGGAACACTAATTCTGCACCCTCCAGACGTGCTCTGACAGGTCACTGGCTAGGTTCAGAGACACTATGGATCTAATAAGGTCACAGAGATTAAAATGGCTATAGGGATAATATCCCTTTAAAGACTTACATTATCTGCATGTAGTTTGCTGTGTAAAAAAAATCAAGTGAACTTAAGAAAATGTCAGCTTCACCTTTCATGCTCCCAACCTTTATCTGGCTGCCAGTTACTACCATAATTACTCGTCTTAATGAGTAGTAAACAACTGTCAGAAGGTGCCCTGAATCAGCAGAGCAAGATGCAAACAGACTGGCAGGAGCCTTTGTTTAAAGCACAAGCACTCTAAAAGATAAGAAAGCCCAAAGGAAGTGATAATTATAATTGTGCTCTGTTCACCTGGCTGCTGCAAGCAGGCACTTGCAAAGCTTTATACAACCTCTCTCATATGCAGCAGACCATTGCCTGATGCCTGCTATTCTTTCCCACACGATCACATGGATATAACTTCTCTTTAAAATGTCACAGATGGTGCCAGGCTTCCAAGAGGAATAATAGATTTTATTTTTTTTATAGCAGCATTAAGCATATAAACTGCAGAATAAATTATCAAACAATTTTTTTTCTACCAGCAAAATGTAAAAGCCAAACTTTCCTGAACTGTATAGAACCAAATACCTCCCATAATTATTGCTGCTCTCTGAACTAAAAGATATTTCAATACATATAAAATACTGTTTCTTCCACCAACTTTTAATCTTCTGGAAAAGTTCCCTAACCTCCAGATCCTTAGTAATTTTTCTTATAGATGAAGTAATGATAAATGAGTAGCTAGTGATTTGATTAAAGAGTTTCTGAGATTAAAAATGTTCAGGTTTTTTGTGATTATGATGTTCAGTCAATATTGCATCCACTCACATGCTAAGGTCCAGCACAAGGAGCTGATGTGCCTCTAACTATACCTAAAAGTGAGGTGTTGCAACACCCCACATTCCAGTGATTCTCTTTTTGAGGAACAGGTTTCAACAGAAACAAGAAAGGCTGAGAGAAACAGCTGTAGGAACACATGAAAGTGGTGAGACAGTATCAGAGAGCATGCTAAGCAGCGGTCTCTGCTGAACTGCTACTGCTGTCAAGCTTGCTGCAAACCTTAAAGCAGAGGAAATCTGTAATACAGGGCACACCTTTCATTGATGGTAGCTGGAAGTGCAAGTATGACCAGAAGGGAAGATACAGCCTTTGCTGAAAAAAATTATGTAGTAAGAATTAAAAAATAGCATATAAAAGTAAGTCACAGAAAAACTCTACTAAATACGTGACAGATTTTCCAATGTCAAGGTCTTGTCCAATGTAAATATTACACTTCCCATTCTGTTGCACTTGTTTCTTCAAAATAGTTAATTTGTCTTTTTCCTAAAAGCTTACAGATATTGAGGATATTTCATAAAATTTCAGATAGTTCCCGTCCAACACAAGCTTTGCTTCCTAAAATAAGCTCAACTAGAGAGATGGGTGGTTTAGGAAACAAATCAGAGCCAGTGCAATTACAGCAAGCCTTGACTTGCCTTCAGAATGTAGCCTGGCTATCTACAAAATAGACTTTAATTTAAATCCTAGTGGGAAACTAAGAATTAGAAAAGGGTTATCACTAACATGCTGTTCCTGTGTGTAATTTCATTTGGATTTGGACATGCAGCATTAAGATATAACTGGGTGAGAGAGCATAAATATAATAGCATCATGCCTACCTTTATTTAACTTTTGCACCCTCTTGCAGATCCTTAACTTTACTCATGTAAATACACTGAAATCAAAGGGACTATTACTGTGATTAAGGTTAAGCAGATGACAACGTGATTTCAAAAACTGGAGTCTTAAAAGGAAACAGTTTTCAAATCGAAAGAAGTAAACTCAGTCATCATGATTTCTCTCTCCTCCCCTCATTTCTTTACTTTCACAATCTCCTTTTGTCACAGCACTCATGGCAGACACGCTGCATGCCAAGGAGACAGCTTTATATGTTATTTTGCATTGCAAATCTACCAGTTAAAATAAGGGTTGAACTTAAAAAAATCACATGTAGGGAAAATCAGTTGAATGTGTTTAATTTCGGTAACTGTGAAATCAACTGGTATGCACGGATAAGGGTGTGTATGTCTTAGCAGACATATCTTCATTTAACAAATATACAGCCGTGTGCAAGACACTTATTCATTGCCCTTACAAATTACTGCAAAAAGAAGCAATAGATTTTGTGGCCCCCTCTGTGTTCTGCACCTGTAAAGGTGCCTCATCAGGTGTCGAGCTGGTCCTACTACCAGTTTCAATGATCAAGCCAGGCAAGCAGCCCATTCTGAACACGTCATCCTTTGCCCCATCCATGCCCTCAGTCTCACCAGCTGCAGATGACCCTTCATCATCCATATCAAGCATAGGCAAGTCATTTGAATATAATTTTTTCTCCAACTTGATGACCTTGCTACCTGAACCTTAACACCAACCGCAGCTCTAATCCCTTATCCTTAGCTTAGTGATATTTTCTCGCCTCTAACCTAAAAAGTTGTTGTCAAGAAGCACATGCTGGGCTCAGGACTTAGATTAATACAATAGCCCCTTTTTTTTTTTTTTTTAATTCACACCTTCTTCTAGCTCATTTGTGTCTGCAGTCCAATGTTCAAACCTTAAACACACTCCAAACACTCTTTATAGTAACAAAAATGGGCCTTTACCGACATGTTTGCAGCTACACCTCACTCTCCATTAGCCCAAACCTCTTGTTTCCTTTCCTGTGTGCTATTACAGGAGGTGGGGGAAAACAAACTCATTTTTATTTTCATCTGAGATACGGAATCCTACAAATCACTGATGTACTGCTCTGCTGCTTCCAAGCAGGAACACTGTTTTAAACTGCCCTGTTCTGCTGCTTTTCCTGAAATCAAATAAGATGATTTCACTAAGAGAGGGAGTATATGCTGTCCCAGTACATCTGAAAACAGTGTGCACACTGGCCAGCACTGAAAAGAGTTACAGCTGAAATGCAGTAGAGGTCTTTTGCTGCAAAAACTCATTCAGAAGACATTTACCAAGGGAAAAATCTGAAAGCCTTTCCTTGAATTCCTGAAAGATTACTACAATTAAAACAGCAGGTGTACTGCTCCTCAAGTCTGCAGTCACAGGCTTTCCTGTTTTAGAACTACCCTAATCCCAGGTCTGAGTGCAAGTGCTTATACTTATGAATTGCAATCAGCCCTGGAAATGCACAGGCTGAATTTTCTTCCTAGTAATTCCTCTCCCTCTCTTCCAGTGTCTTTAGGGTACAAATGTGTACACTGATATGTTTAGTCATTGATTCTTCAGTTTAAGGGTGATATCTCTGTCCCCAGACCATACTCTAATTTCCTGTGTATTGGCAGAAGAGGGTCAGGCTCAACCTATAGTAAACAAAATATGATTAATAATTATGTGGCTTCATTATAGTTCAATTCTAATAAAAATATCCTTATACTTTTATAGAACAGGTAAGAATATTACACATCTGCATGGCTTCATGGACACTGGGGAAGTTTTGCTGCTATGCCATCTTAGAATCTGACACTTCAGATGGCTCTAAAATGCAGATATTATGATCTTATAAAATGCTGAGCATACGTTAAGTATTAATCCAGAATAGAATGTAATTATCATTTTTGGTGTTAAGGTATCTAGGTAGCTTCAGAATAAACAAAGCACAATATAATATTAAACCTGAAGTAAAGTAAAACTCTTTCATGGAGTAATGTATGTCTTTTCTTATTAATATGATGAGAGAAAAAAGGATTTTTTGGACGGTGTTTTGAAATCAGAAACACTGACACTGCATTTTTTACTTTATATTCATGTAGTCTTAAGCATCTGTGATTTTTTTATCTCCAGACATCCTTAAGTATTCTTGAGAACAAGAATAAATGCAAACTCAGAGCCTTCTTGAACCTTAAGACCAAGGTCACTAAGAATTCACTAGGAAATTCCATTAAATTTCTCATGCACATTATTGTAATTTCAGCACATTTATGATAAGAATGTGAAACTGCCTGCTTTGAATGATGCTTCTACTTGCTATCTGCTGGCTTGCGTGTGTCTCTTTTGGAGGATAACACAGTCTGAAATGAAACTATCTCAGAATTAAAATAAAACATGTATTTTAAATGTGATGTAGAATTATTTGTTTTAGCTTAAAAATTACTAATGGGATTTCATGTAATGTGCTAATTTAATACAAGACAGTGATTTTATAAGATGTAAATTTTCTTTTCAGAACACCTTTCTTCTATTTCTTGAAGAAAACATTCCCTCTTTCATTTATCTGGATGTGAACACTATGTAAAGAAAAATTACATACCATGAGTTTCTACACATCATTGCACCCTCTCCCTTCTGATACAGCAAGCTCTCTTCAAATTAAATTACCAGAAAGAGCACAACACGTTAATAAAAGGGGTGGGAACTTGTTTTCATGGGATTATGCTGAGCAGGTATAATGAATCAGAAGATCCCAGCTACTCTGTGATGTATTTTGTATTCAATAAGATAGCCAAAAAAACATTTTCAAAAAAGGAAGTCTACTGTTCATTTCTGAGGGTAAATATTTTAAAGCACTTATAAAATTTGGGATCACAAAACCCTAAATAAAATCAGTATGTATTAACATGATAGTTATGTAATGCCTTGTTTTCAAAGGTAATTTTGATAGAGATAAGCATCCAGTGGGACCTTCTAAATACCTATCACTGTTTTCTATATATAAATATTTTCTCTCTGTGTGGGACAGAAACAGAGAGGAAAAGAACAGCAGGTCAGTTATATCTCAAAAATGTCACCCTATCTCAGCAAAATTAAATTAGCTACAATAAAAGAATACAACTTGAAACACAGCAATAAACATGGCATTAAAATATAAGAGTAAATAAATCCCAGCAAAGAACTCCAAACAATCTAAGGTGCGTGGAAAGGATCATTTTATATGACATGATACTGGTATCATATAATCATAGAATCATAGAATCCTAGGGGTTGGAAGGGACCTCGAAAGATCATCTAGTCCAACCCCCCTGCCAGAGCAGGGTCACCTAGAGTACATCACACAGGAAGGCGTCCAGGCGGGTTTTGAATGTCTCCAGCGAAGGAGACTCCACAACCTCTCTGGGCAGCCTGTTCCAGTGCTCTGTCACTCTTACAGTAAAAAAATTTTTCCTGATATTCATCTTAAACCTCCTATGCTCCAACTTGTATCCATTACTCCTTGTCCTATCACTGGTCTTCACTGAAAAAAGCTTAACTCCATCTTCTTGACACTCACCCTTTACGTATTTGTAAACATTGATGAGGTCCCCCCTCAGTCTCCTTTTCTCCAAACTAAAGAGACCCAGCTCCCTCAGCCTTTCCTCATAAGGGAGATGTTCCACTCCCTTAATCATCCTTGTGGCTCTGCGCTGGACTCTTTCAAGCACTTCCCTGTCCTTCTTGAACTGAGGGGCCCAGAACTGGACACAATATTCCAGATGTGGCCTCACCAATGCAGAATAGAGGGGGAGGAGAACCTCTCTTGACCTACTAACCACACCCTTTCTAATACACCCCAGGATGCCATTGGCCTTCTTAGCCACAAGGGCACACTGCTGACTCATGGTCATCCTCCTGTCTACCATGACCCCCAGGTCCCATAATGTGGTCTAAGATGCCAGCACAGTTATTAGTCCTTTGACCTTATTCCCTAAGTTGCATTTTGTTTAGAAGACACAGAAATGTAACAGCTTACGGTTACGCAAGTAACACTCAAACTATACACTCAGAATTATAACTTAAAATTTAAAATAACTCAATCAACCCGATTAAATTACATTCCATCATGTACATAAACCCAGAGCATCTAACATGTATTTTTTATTTAAAAGTGCTGCCTCTAACCATTTGATACTGATGTTTCACAAGACTACTTGGTTGCCAACAATCACAGCCATCTGCTATGCTGGCAGCCTGCTCAGTCACAAGGCACTTGGATTTTTTCATTTTAGGCATCATTGCCCAAGAAATACAAAAACCTGGAACTCACGGTGTGGTGCATTCAGAAAGCACCCGTTAAAAGCTATCCAGATGGGACAACACAACATCAGGGAGAAAATGAACAGAGGAAAGAATTTAACAACTCTAACAAATGTCATACCTCTGCTTGAAGAAGTGAGCAAACATTGAAGAGAGTCATTACTAGGCAACAATAAAGCTTAATGATACTTCCCAAGGGACACATATTGGAAATAATAGCACTATCTTGTATTTCTTCCAGAGCTTAAACACCGTCTTCTGACTCTCACACATGTGCATATATAAGTGTACATACATATAGTATAAACACGTGTATGTACTAAATGAATACCTATGTATAGCATATGCATATGTTACACACACATAGTATACACACATAAATAATACCAAGATGTGTATAAAACACAAATATGCGTAATTGTTACTGACAAACCCTCTGTAGTCCACTACAACAGCTACTGAGAAACAAAACTTACAATGCTATAAAGTACTTTTATTTTTTTCTTTTGCATAACAAAACATATTTTCCTGCACAGTTACAGGGGGGAAAAGCCACACAAAACAGTATGGCTTTTATTAAGAGCAGACACATTAATACAAGTTCTGAATATTCTAGCAAACCATTGCAGCTTCAACCCTGTGTCTTTCTTCAAGGAGAATTAGGAAGATGCCTTCACCTGGGAAACAATTTTTCCAGCCATCATTACCCACAGCTTGAAAATGTTTACCAGAAAATGGATATACGCCTTCCTCTTAAGGGGATTATCCTGTCTGGTATTTATAGCTTGCCCTAGATATCTTTACTCTTTTGTGCTCTTTATTGACAGAGCATCTTCAGTTGTGCTTCAGATAGATTAATTTGGGGCAATGTGGACCCAGGTAATGTTTTGCTAAGGTGCACAGGGATCTCACTGAAGACACAAAATTAAGCCATAGAGGGAGAGCAGACTACTTTATCAAATTTGAATCCTGCGAAAAACAGGGAATCCTATGGCCAAACAATTAGTGTGCATTGGCATTAAAATGTAAAAAAACTAATTCCAGTTGTTCTGCTGCTTCTTTTTGGGGTTTTTTTCCTTGTATTTTTCCATTTATTTAATGTGACAAACCCATTCCTTATAAATACTATAAGGAAATTAGTCTTAATCATTACTTCTCCTCAACCCACATTTCAATAATATCTCTAGGGACTTACCCAGCATATGTATAGGACTAGTCTGAAAGTGTGATGCAGGCAATACCCCAATATTGCTTTATTTTTCATGCTATCCACAAGTATTTTATTTCAGAATTATTTAAGTGGGGAAATCTCACTGGATTTTGTGTTCATTCTGTGTACATATCATGAGACCCTTAAAATATTTCATCAGTTATAAAATATGTTATCAGGCATGCCAAATAATTTTCAGATTAATTAATTTCTGTTTATTCCACTAAACAAACTCAGCTTAGTTACGTCCTGAATTTTAGCCTGCACAGAAATCTGATCCAGGGTGACTTTTCACTAGTCTATAGCGATATGTTTAACTATGGAATTGTTGAAGGGTACAGCAGTCCCTCCAACATCACTTTTTTTAATGATTCTGCTTCAGTGTCCTACAGTCATGGTCTAGAAAAGCATAGCTCTCGAGAGTGGTATGGACAAAAAAGGACAAAGGTGGAATGTATCTCTGCAGGGGACACATCAGTAGGGAGCCCCTGGGAGGAAAGGAAGAGTGGTAGGAGGTGAAGTTGGAAGCAGTGGTAAGAAGACAGTGGCCAGGTGAATGACCACAGGACACTCAACAGGAGACAATCCCCAGCTTTGGCAGGTAACGCTTGCCCCACTCTCAGGCATCGCCGTGGGAAGGAAACAACGCTGAAGGACCGACGGCAGCCGCGCAGCTCCCTGCCCTGTCTGACTGCAATTCGCTCACTGCTGCTCCACCCAGGCCTGCCCCCACGGCTGTACTGGCAGCGCTCCCAGCAGATAATCCGAAACTACATCCTGCCTCAGGATACCCTGCTACACTAAAGGCGCACTTCTGAATTTTAGCGCTGTAATTGTAAAGCATGTAAGCAAAGCAGTTATATTTATTCCTGCAAAAATCAAAGTACAGATATGAAAGATAAAGTGTAATTTATCCATCAGATTTCTTTAATGAACTGTCAGCCATCTATGAGCACCTATAGAGCTAGCAAAATGTTCTGTTCATAGTGTTTTCTTTACTTAAGTAAAAAGAGAAAAAAAATTCACTAGCACTGATTCTAAAAATATTTTTCTATTCCTTGCAAATGGCATACTATGGCAAAGTTTGCTACACTGTTAAAAACTGTTACAATAAAATAACTTTAAACACGAAGTATGTGACCCAATAGTTTCTCCAGGACTAAGAGTTTTACAAGTTGTATCAAAGCTGACTTGTACACAGAAGTGACCAAGTAATTTTGCGATCCTGTGCAGTCAGATAATCAAAGATTAAAAGCCCCTGGGAATCCAACATTTACTCATGTGCTATACACATTAAACATGTGAATTTACTGACACTTATCACCCCCCCTAGTGATACAATTCTAAGTTTTTCCTCAGCCATTCCCTACACTTTTTATTTCACTTACATATTTAAATTTCTGTAAAAAAGGAAGACCTTATGCACCTTGTGCTCTACTCTGTGAGATGGTTATTCCTCTCTATAGATAGATCTAACAGGCTTTCCCACTAGCTTCACTTAACCTGTTTTCAAGATAAGGCACCTACACTTCAGAGCTCTCTTACAATAATTCTAATAACATTTGTCTACAATGTAATTGGCTTATAGGTAATACCTTTATTTACTATACACCTAAAAGATTAAATCTATGGGAAGATTCTATAGAGTGTTAGGATCCAAATGTATTTCACTGGAATTTCAGCTCTGTCCTAAAGTTCACTATTTGAGAAGTTTTACACCTGATAGGAGCACACTTGATGAAACTCACAGAATGACTAGCAGAAAAAAAAAAATCTGAGCCTCAGTGATTCAGTTTTCCAGTAGTATTTTCAGTGCTCCTGAAGCCAGGATAGAGCCACAAAAGAGCTTCCTTAGAACTTTGTCAAATTTTCTGAACTCTACTAGTAGGATTAAGAAAAAATAATAATTGATGTTGCCTATTTGTACAATTCTTGCTTCTCTCCAAGCTTACCGAATGTATATTCCTCTATACATACACCTCAATAAACTGCAGATTTACAGCACTATCTTTTTCAGCCAGTAAGTCTTCCTTGTATTCCATAATACCTGTTCCCTAATTTTTTTTTCTTATTTTTTTTTTTCTACCCCACTACAATTTGCTTGCTTTCAAATAATTATAGGGTCACAATTTTGGAAGGCAGAAAAGGCAGAAGTTTTCAAGATCCATTTGCTGGGTATATTACCTTATTTACCAGTGCAGAAATGGTAATACTTATTGTCAGCTGAATGTTTTCTATGTCAAGTGAAAATTCCCTCTTTCCTTGAATATAGGCTGAATCATGCCCCTAAAAATCAGCTTCTTTCCTAGAGCTTCAGGTTACCTAATTGTGCTGAATGGATACAAGCATAAGGCCTCAATAAAGCATTCAATGACAGACAATTTTCCAAGAAAGTTCCTAAGTATTAGTTTCCTTTTTACTTCTTCCTCTGCACAGTCTGCCCACAAAAGACTAAACTCATGGGAACAAAGCTCGGTATTTTCATACTCACAGATGCTTAAGTTTTGCTTTTCTAGAAAAGTCCTAGCCAATATGCATACCAGAAGAGAAATGGAACAGTGTCTAAAAGCCCTACATTCAGCTGAGGAAGCACCTTGCATTAAGAGCTGTCATTGAGCAACTGAGCCCTGTGGGAAGAATTCTGTCCTGTATGCAGCACTTCCCTCTGCTCTTTGGCTATGGGCTGCATCAAGGAGCATCCTCACTGCCAGCCACAGGATGGCCTCCAGTGAGAACTCATCTAATTTCAGCAAGAATTTTTCTGAATGTAACAGGAATAGATGAAGACAGTCAGGTCCCTACTAGTCAATGCCTAAAGTGTCACTCAATAGGATATAATTGCAAACACAGCAGCAATGGAATACTCAGATCCAAGTTGGTCAAGGAATAAGAAATTTCTCAGCAAGCAAAAGTACTTCACAGTATCAGCTACAGAGACTGTTTGATAATACAACTACAATAGACAGTATTAAATGTCACAAAGTGACAGTAAAATATAAGAATGTTGATCAAACCAGAAAAAAAATAATAAAAAAGTGGTCTGCACTAGGAAGGCATACTTTAGCAAAAGTAGAGAAACAACAATAAATATTTCATTTTTAATACATTTTTCATAATTCTTTGAGGTTTCATTCAATTACTGCAACTTTGAAATTTCCACCTATTTGAAGGAATGTGACACAGAATCTTCACATAAGAAGCTCTATGTATGAAAGTCTAAATTTACTCACCACAGAACACTTCTTAATCTATAATTCAGCTAGCTTGTTGTTTGCTGTCTTTGTGAACTTCAAATTATATGGTTTTCTTTATCGTGTACAGGAAGATAAAATGATTCACCTTTTGTAAAGTCATTCATTAATTTTGAATACAAAATATGTATACAGCCTTCAATTACTTTAAGAAAGCACCCAGTGTATCAAAATTAAATTCAGAATGACTCCATCATTTTAACTACTGAAGCAGTATTTTTCAGCAACAGGACTTTTTTACAAATATTGTACATTAATGCCAAGTATGAAATGATGACAGTGTGTGGCTGTACAGCAGGACTCTCTAACTCAGAAAACTTAACAATGTTCTTCTGCAGTGTGACAGGGAGCACTGAGGATTGATAGTAAATGAGAATGACATCTAATTTCAGCAGATTTTAGACCTTTCACTTGTCACGTGCAGGTACCCTGAATTGTTTTTTCTTCCTTACATGTAAAAGATGAGTCCTCCACAAATCATGTATATACATTTCAAAGATAAAGTCCAATTCACTGATCAGATTGTTTAATAATAATGAGCAATGACAATTATTAGACAGATACACAGGAAAGAATATAATCTTAGATTAGGAACTACTATGGTACAGGTTAAAGGTATCATAAGATGTGCACTAGTAGATTTTCAAGGTTTTCAGCACAGAGATGGGAAAGAAAGTAGACTTGTAAGCCCGTGCTTTACCTCCCACAATTAATTATTTACATGTGTAAAAGTTTAGTCTAAATTAGCCTGGAGGGAATAAAAGCATCAATAGCTATATGATCTCTTGGCATCTTCTACTAATGATGCACATTTTTGCCTCTTAACAGTTATGAAGTCAGCATTTACCTACAGGACACACTTGTAAATACACTTAGACAAAAGATTAAATAAATTAAAGGCCTAGTTCTCTTCTGCATTACATCTGCTTGGCTCCATTCCTCAATTTACACTGTCTGATCAGGCTCAAAATGTTTTAAAGCCTATTATAAGCCTATCATAGGTCTATTGTTCTTTGTGTGAAATACTGTTTGAAGCTGTAAGTGAAAACAGAATAAAAGAGACAAAAGAATTACAATATTTTGTAAATATCACATCCTTGACACTTGATAGTCACAACTGATAGCAAACTACTGATGAATACTGAATGCCAGAGAAACCACACAGAACAAGACCAAAGAAATAATGCTACAAAATAAGTATTATTTACATCCTGACACAGTGAAAATGTACCTTATGCAGAATTAAGACCTAGCACAATTTCCCTCAGTCATCATTTCTAATTTGGCCCACACAATGAGAAACAAACCAACCATACTACTTAATTCATGGCTGTCAGGTTCTGTGAGTAATGAATTAATACTCTTAGTTCAGTTATGAAGAAGCTTTTTCATCTCAAATATGTTATCATAACTGATCGTAGCTGTCATATTTATTAATAAAGAGTCCATACCTGTCCAACAGCCATATCAAATTGAAGTCTTTGGAAATCAGAGAGCCTCCACAGGATTACACAAGGGAAGGAACACAGTATTTTCTTTGCTACCCTATCTATTTCTTTCCAGTAAATCTTTCAAGAGCTCAGTGTTAACACCAAACGCATGAAGTTGCATCCATCTCTAGTGATACTTGTGGATCTCCTGATGGAGTTTTGGTTTTTCTGATAGAATTGCATCAATTTAAACTGAATTAAATCAGGAATGCATGTCTCCCAGTGCTTTTCATATTATTCCTGCTGTACTGCAGAAAAAAATACATTCTTTGCAAAAGTACCTCATAGAATAACTTCCCCAGAAAGCAATCAAAAAATTCTCAGCTCATACACTTCCATCTCTCTCTGCTTTCCTGAGAAATACAGACACTGGCTGCACTGGCACCTTTGAGAGATGATTTAGTGAATTTTTTTGGACATATTCCCTCTCTCTTAAGCAAAACCATTTTTCTGTAGACCCTATATATCACTGAGGTAGGTTCAACCACTCAGTAACCCCGGAAACAAACGAGCTTACTTCAGTCCCGGGATGAAAGCAAACCAGCCCAGCTGGAAACTTAAAAATGCATGCTGAAAGTTACACTGAATGTTCAGAAAGAGAAAAAAATATTCACCAAAGTTGAGTAGAATTTTCTCTTAACAGATAATAAAAACTGCATTGTTGCTACACAACAAATGCCCACACAAGCCTCTTCCAGTTTTAGGAGACTACACATATATATATAATTTTTTAATTATTTTTTTTTTTACTTAATTTACTAATTATATTAGCTATTTAAAAAAATATTCTACATTTCCATCAAACTCTAAACATAAGTTTTTATTTTTTTTTAAGAAGGCATAGTTATATATACAATAATTTCCTCAGCCGCATGCCTAATTATATAATTCATCTATTTCTAATCACAACCAGTGATAAAGACTTGTAATGACAAGAAGTATTTTCTCACTGGTATGGTTAATGTACATTTCTGTTCAAAGCAAGTATATATATACATTTTCTCCTACTCTTTAGCAAAAAATGGCAATTATCTTAATTTCACTTATAGGAAAAACAGGAGCTAATTTAGCTACATGAAAAGCAAGTCTGGTTATGTAAGCTTTGGGATGATATTTCACTTCAAATGGAAGATTTTAAATGAAAATCATACTTCCCTTTTTCCTGGGCCTAGAAGCAACATTGTTGCAGCTCGTCCACTCAATCACTTCTGATCTCTAGAATTTTTTCCAGAGGGATGTTTAAATGAGATATCTAAATGTATTTTTTGCCAAACAATCCAAGTACATGCATTAACAGAACTGACTTTGAGTCCTATACCTCAGAACTATTACAGAAATCATTTCATCTGCTATGTGAAGGACTCAGAGTAAAATGAGCTGCCACAAAGCATTGTGTCATGTTACCATGCACGTGCACACACACATTTTATATAAGGAATATTGCAGTTGTTCACTTTCTCTCCTGTAACGACACAGTCCAAGGTGGCAGCTTTCCTCAGGGAATATGCTATCATTAGATTTCCCACTGGGGCCTCTTCCAAAGAGACAGATTTTTCCTGTATCACAGACAAAGTTCTGTTCTTGAAATCATGCTTAGTTCAAACTAGAGGCACTCTCATCAAACTGATTTTCAGAAGTAGAAGGGAGGAAAGAAAAATATAGTGGATGATGTGACAAGAAGAAGCAAAGTAATGTATATTTTCAAAATCTTGCTTGCATAATCTGTATTTCAAAAGCCCTTGAGATTTGCATTGCCCCATTAACTTCATTGAATATTCTAGCTCTGCTAATTCCCACTCACATACCCATTGTCAGAATTTCACTGACAGCACCAGACTTTTTTGTCACAAGCAGGATTACAGCTCCTTTTTGAGCTTATGTAGCTTAGTCTCATTGTTGTCTGGAATTAATCCAGAAACATAAATATAAAATACCTTTTAAACCTTTGTCTCTGGTAAACAACTCTTTCTCCAAGCAGAACATAGAGCTGCTTCAGCAAAAAGCATAAATAATACAAATAATAATAAAATTTCTCTGACAATAGGAAAAATCATCTTAATAGTCTCACCTCACTCAGGCAAAAATGAAAAGGTCATTACACGGTCCTATGACTACAACGGGAATACTGATTACCATTTCAGGATATATAATTGGTCTCAATAAACAAACTCCTGAGGAATTTCTGAAGTTGACAAGTCCACCAGTGAAATAAATAAGATGTATTTATATACCTGAAATGAAGTATCCACTTAAGTAGCTTGCATTTTCAGGTATGAAGAGCAGTTACAAACAACAGGTTGACTAAAAAATTCACTTTAGCTCTACAAGTAAAATGAATCTCATCTAACATTAGCCACCAAGCAACCAGGCAGCTAGTCCACCCCTGCTTCAAAAGCTCCCATTACAGTGAGTGGTAAGAACTACCTCCAGGCAACAACACAATCTTCCTTGGACAGGCACCTCAGGCTGGTGGAGTTCCACCTGAAGCAACTCATTACTTCAGACATTCTCCTAGGCAGTTAGTTATGACTGGATGCCCATCTGGTGAGAAGGGGAAGCTAGGTGATAAAAATCTTACATTAAATTAATGTGATGTCCCTGGGTTAATGATACTAAAAGGAGAATTTGCAAAGCAGTTAAGTTATATTCCCTCCTCTTCTATCACTTGTTATTTCAGACTGAAAAGAAGAACAAAAATATCTGAGATTTTTGTGCTTCAAACTCTGTTTTACCACGAGCTGGCCCTCTGACAGCCAAGAATGGAAAGTTTTCATATCCTGTTACATCATGAATTCTCAATTGACCTTTGCTGAACTCTGGCTTGGTCTGGAAGTTCTTCCAGTTCTCTACCTTCTTTACTTTGTACATTGCATCGTACTGGAAGTCCTATAGGAAGCAGTTAGCTTAAGATACCTCTGACAAGCAGCACTTCCCAAAAAGTTAATAAAAATAGTAGTTAAAGTTTTGTTTCTTTTTATACACCAGAGAGTCATCAGTTTCACAAAACAGTCTCACAAAACAGGGCTGGCAAAGCTATAGGAGTGCTGCAATTTCATAAGCATATGAAGTCCTAATTAAAATCCTTACTCCACTTTTATAGATAGTTTGCAATATAAGAACACACCCTACAGAAATCAAGGGTATGCCTTAAGGTATTTGTTTTTCCTTAACTGTAAACTAGCGGGTTTTAGTTGAAAAGGATAAAGCTTTCATTTTAATTGTTAGATTCCAGAAGAGCAGAAATAAACTGAAAATTACTAAAATTATTTTCATTCTGATATAAAATTAAAAATGTAACTACTAGAAATGCGTTATCAAATGGAATACTACCTGTAGTTTACCTTAAATGGGTCACTAACACTGATATGCAATTTAAAATAAAACATAAAAGTTACTGTAACTTAACCCAATTTATATGAAAGCTGTGGCAATCACTGACATCTGAGCTCATGAGGGTGTGTCAGATAAGGATGTTCGTACTGATCTGCTACACTGAAAAGCAACCATACTCACAGGTTCTCATGTTTAGCTTTAGCATCTTAGTTCTGATATAAGAACTATGACATACTTTTATTCTTCGTGTTATCATTCTTACTGTATTTAATCTGTTTAATATAGCACAATATATTACAGAATATATTTCATACTACCTATGTCTAAATTTTCACTTCTACCATGCAACAAACTGCATTTCACACAATACGTATCTTTACTAAGTTGCTATTTTATTGAGTACTGATACATTCATAGCCAATAGAAATAGCAAACACATGCCACAGTGATATTAATATAACAGGACACTAATCAGGAAATGACATTTTGAAAATACTGTATTTTTAAAATTGCATTAATGCAAAGAAAAACTCAACTAAAACCACCTCCCTGCTTAATTGGGTAGTTTAATCCACAGACCTGTCACATAAAGAACACAACTGCAAGAAACACTCAGTGTTCACATTGCTGCTAAGACTAAAATAGAAGAATATCACCATTCTTTTTAAAAAGGATGGAATCAAGGTAGGTTTTTTAAATTGTAACAAAATACCATGAAACAAAGACACAATATGAAAACAAAGAGTATTTAATAATGTTTTTTTCCTTCTTGTGTTTCTTAAAACAGTTTTTGTACAAAACCAAAATAAATTTAAAAACCTAGAGAAGTAAAAAGTTTTCCTAGAAATGGTGATTGTTGATTACACATTTCTTCACAGGAAAGCACACCTTTCCTTCAAGGCCAAGGAACACCTATTCCATTTTAAGCCAAGATTTTCACACTAGGGGTGCTTTTTGTTCCCAGTCACCAGTGTACCAGGTACAAAACAGAAAATATTTTAAATTCAGTTTGTGTTTATTTTACATAGATTTACATGTTAATAAAATAATAAAAAAAACCAAACAGAAAAATCCTTCTTAGAAACTTTAAAACCTCTGGTTGTTCTAAGTTGGAAGGCAAACCCAAAACTTGATTGATAATTTCAGTTCCTGCAGTGCCTGAATACCCAAAGTTAGGTTATCTCAGAAATATTTGATTATTCTTACCTTTAAGTGGAAAATAATGTATACATCATTGTTGAGGGTAGGAAATATAAAATATTTCTATATGTATATTATATCACCATGCTTTTCAGTACAACTTAATGGCAAAGATGCAAGTAACAGAAATAGCTCTACCCCCAGGTAGATCATTACTTTAAAACTGCAGTTCTACCAGGCTTCATTCCCTGCTATTTTGCAGCAGATGATCAGGTATTAAATGTTGGAGGACTTGCTCAGGAAAATGTGTTTGTAACAGATGTTCATTAAAATTTAACCCTACTTCCCTTAGTTCCCTAATTGACTTTTCTTAATGAAAAGTTTTGCCCCTTATACGATAAATGTAGTCATGCTGAAATTCTACCTCAACTAAAAACCAGAAAGCTATGTATAAAAAATTATTATTTAAAAATGTAAGACTAAAACCATAAAACAGTAGGTCAAAATCAGCTCTCACTTATACTGAGATAACTCCTTTGTAATCAATAGGCTTTAATAGTAATGCCAGGCTTCTTTTTGGTGTATTTCTGAGAGTAAATTTTTTTCCATACATTCACAATCCTCAGGATAAGGTCATATAAAATCTTACACAGCTGTAAATATCAGGGAAGTGTCACAAACAAGCCATTTTTGATGGATGAGCTATACCTATACAGCAAAAAAACAGAAATAAGATAGCCTTCTGTCAAAGGAGCTGAGTTCCCAGATGTAACAGCACTTATTGCTCAATGCTGAAGACATGAGTTATTTAATAACGAAGTTGCCACATAAGCTACACAAGAAAAAGCTTTGCTCTTTCAAGAAATTTCCTTAGCTTAGTCCAGCTCTCAGAGATATTGCTACTTATTTTAAATCAACTAAACAACAATTTTCTGCTTTCCACACATTTTAATTTTCCAATATGCTGCAAAATGCCTTAAAAAATCAATTACAAGAAAGTGCAGGCTTGAAAGAGCTGATTAATAGACATTGAGGATTTCTGGCCTCTTGAAAAACACAATAGAAGATTAAGTTATTGGTGAATAAAAGCAATTTGACACCTTCTGTTGTTGTTGTTGGTTGTTTCTTGTTTTTTTTCAAGAAAGAGACTGCAGCCTGGATAACAGCTAGAGGAAACATGAAACTTGGAGAATGGTAGTCTGGCTTCCATGTTTCCAGGCTGGCCACAACATGAAGAGCTTCCCACAGGTGCTCACTTTTGAGCCTACAGTCACAAAAATCACATTTCATTTTCAAGGCACGATAAAAATAATTGACTATGCTGTAGTCAATATAGAATGTAGTGTCAATAACAACATAGCAAGCAAACATTCAGGTGATTTTTAAAAGCTTCAATCCCTAATTTTTAGAATCAGATTAAAATCTTAGTCATTCTGAAATAAAATTAATTTTCAAGCCCTTATTCTGTAGAATGTGAAGTCTAAAGACGTAAACACATAGTGGAAAAAAAAAAAAGAACAAACCCATCAGCCATTTGAAATCTCATGATTCTTGGTAAAGCATACAAAACTGTGACTTTAAGTAAGATCTCAATTTTGTAAATTTCTGACTAGCATAATTTTGGATTTTAAAATATATATTTTTTAATTTTTTTTTAACTATTGGTCCGTTGGAAGAGCTCAGCAAGCACTCTAAATAATTTGTGTAAAACAGTTTACATATTCAGTGATAGCTTAGCTGATTCAGTTAAGAGCCTTTTTCACCCTTATCTCCTAAAAATTTACTTTTTACTTCTCAGATGTTAAAATCAACATTGCATTCAATCTGGAAACTGGAGGCATTTACATTTAACACAGCAGAGGTGTTAACAAATAGCAGGTGAAAGCAAAGAACCAACTACAAGGAAAACTGTCTCCTTTCACCATCATTTAAGTACTTTTCAGATTAAGTGATTAGGAAGGATTGGATCCACACACCCCACCACCACCACCACCCCTCCACCCGATACTGCCTCCATGCCACATTTAAGTATTTTAGCTGCCTGCAGTAGCTGATTTGACAGAAGACTTTTCTAATTTTGTTCAGAAAAGTTACAGTTTAAAACTCCTGAAAAGTACTAGGCCTCTCTTCTTAAATATCCTTTTTTAATATACCACAACAGGCTCACAAATCATAGCTAAAAGTAATTTTGCACCCTTATTGTCTGTGTCCAGACTTTGAGCAAAAGAAATACACCAATGCTTGCTATCCAACCAAAACAAATCACACATCACTCAGTACTAGTCTGTAGAAGAGAACTGACAAGAGTCTGAAAAGCTTAAACATAGATTTTTACAAAAACAAGACACAGCTGTATTTTGTTGTAGTTATAGCTTAGTCCAGACAGTCAGAATTGGTACAGTTGACAAAACACTTCTGTTCCTCAGAAATCTTCAATGTTTTGAGACATATTACTCCAGATTCTTTAGAATTACTTTTATTTCCTCAGAAAATTCAAACTGTCATCAAGGAAAAAGCATTTAAACTTCCTAGTTCAGGTATTTTTTGCTTCTTTCAAAAAAGCTACTTGAATGGGCTAAATGTAGTACTACAAATGAGGAAAAAAAATACAATGTACAGTACAAGGTAAAGTTTATTTCAAACTTAGAAATTACTTTCTGGTAGTCTTGAGCAGACCTATTAATTGTTGATACAGTATTTCATTTTATTACCTTGGACTAGATTTAGCAATAGAACTCTATGAACACAGGGAGACATCCATAACTTAAGCTTCCCAGACTTTTATGTTTAGATCAAAGGCTATTGATTTACAATTCTGAGGAGAAAGACTGGTGAAGAAACAAGGAAGGCTTTAAGTGCTAAGATCAGTGACAGATCTGGTTTGAGCTATGAGTTCTACCAGATGAAAACAAGGCCAATGGCTATGTCATAAACAAACATGCCATCCTTTTTCCAACCTACCTGTAATACTAGCAATTACGTTAATGTAAAAAAAGTAAAATAAAGCTATGCAAAGAAAAAAGACGAAAAAAACAACAAACAACTAAAAACAACAACAACAAACCTTTTACGTCCCAGCACAATCACAAAATGAATGTAAGTGAAAAGCTGGACGCCCACAAGAAATATATCAGTGAAAATGGGTGAACACTAAGGTCTCCACCATACTGAGCATTTACTCAAATCTAAACACAAAACCATTGCTGCCTCAGTAATGAGAGGAACAGACATTGTTTCAGTGCACAGGCTGGGGGGCATTAAGTAGTAAAAGCAGTGCAGACCACATCTATGTTTGTTTTTGCTTAAGAGTAGGTAGTTATTTTTTTAATCTTCTAATAATTTTCAGTGTTAATATTTCTGAGTGTCATTTTACCAACAGAGAGGAAAAGCTTCTTGAAGAAGAGTGTTTGTTTGTTTTTTTTATGGTGACAGCATCACTTTTAATATTATTCATACAGATGCAAAATCCTCTTTTCTGTTAGTCAGCTGATTTCCTTATTTTCTTCTTTAAACCTCATTATGACAGCAACAAAGCAACAAAGTCAACGATGCTAAATGAAGTAATACTAAATAACAAGGTAGCACAAGTTTTACAGAGAGCCTCCATTTGCTCAACCAACGTTACAGAAAGGCTGAATGAACTTGAGGTCTATTATTCTTGACTGTAAATAAGCAGGAGGAAACTGAGCATACCTTTCATGAAATCTATTCAATTTTCTCTTTCAAAATAGAGAGAAAAAGCAGAAGAAAATACATTTCAAATGCTACCAGCTCCTAGTAGTAACACAGTTCATTATGTATCAGTACCAGTATTCCTGATAACAAGGATTGTCTACCTCCCATTGTACTGGACAAGCTCTACAACCATCTGTTTCTGATCTAGTCCACACAGCTCCAACTTACTCCTGTTTTGATCTTCGTAAGAGCAAAAGGGGTATTTGTTAGCTTCACAACAAATGGATCAATAGCACAGAAATTCTAGCCAATTATCTATCTGATTACCCCAACCTAGACATGTTTGGGGCACACAATTGATTATTAAGAGGAGAAGAGGGCCCTCTTTCTATGTGGGTTACTCATAAATGCAGCTCTGAACTCAAGCTTCATCTCAGATGATACAGTAAGAAGTTCCAGTTTTACTTCCTTTCACAATTGTTACATTGTTTTGCAAAAATTCCCCAAATGCTACCAGATAGTAAAAACATCTGATGTAAATACACAGAATTCCTTTATAAATTTTCCTTCCAAAATAAGTTTTAAAACTTTACTTTGTTAAATACATATTTTGTTCAAGACAATATTTCTCCATCAAAAGCAAACAAAAATGGCTGTGGAAATTGATTTAAATCTTGTTCTTTTTGTAATTTGGCAAAAATAAGCAGTTATATTAAGTAAAGAAAATTAAAACAAATAAATAAACAAGGAGGTATTTTATATGAGTATAAACAGCATTTTACTCTTAAAGCCCAATTCTATCTTAAACCTGAAGGCAAAGTGTTAGGGGGCTTATTTTGGTTTGTGGAGTTTTTTTCAAAATAAAAGACTAAACATACCCTTGAAAATCTCTGAAAAGATTGCAAGTTTCTTCAGAAATATTTAATCTATTTCTAAAACAACTTGCACCGAAAAAATCAAATGAGAAACATAGCTGCTGTTGGTTTGCACTGGAAGGTGGGAAAACAAGGTGGGCAGTGTAACACAGAATAGCAGAGAAAAGAAGTGATTGTTTACTAGCAGTGCAATAAAGCTTTGTTTTCAGAAATGGTATTAAGACAATAAACAGAAATTAATTTAAATCTTCCCTAGTGCAATCCCGAAACACAGGTGTCAAATTTCACTCAAGAAAAGTTCCATGGAAACAAGAGCTTCAGCAGAATAGTATATTTCTTCCCAAATCTAATAGTAAATGACTATGGGGGGTACATAGGAGTAAACTTCAGATATCTTAGATGATGGTATTTCAGTTAGATGCTCATATAGCAGTTTTTCCTATTCCTCCTAAATGCAAACAAGCAGAGCTTTTTTTTTTTTTTTTTCATCACTTCCTCTGAAAAACACTGATTTTTAATCAGAAAGTGGGTATGCTTACTTCACTATATGAAAATCAAGCCGAAAAAGGATCAGGTTTTTATCCATAGGAGTATTTTTTTTTAAGGTCATAAAATGTTAGTCAAAAGAGTTTTTTTCTAAAATTACTAAGAGTAACAAATTGATTGATTTATTTTATTTTTTTATTTAATTCATATAACCACATTTTCATGCCTTGCCCTTGGTGGTCATTCATTTGTCATTCAGGCTTTATAAAGAACCAATTTATTGTTAACAATAAATATAAACTGACCAAGAACAGCTGGTAACACAGACATCATCAGCTTTTGTAGCTTCTTATAAAAGGCTCTTTTTCCTCAGTGGGATGAGTTCTACAGCATAAAAGAAACCAGTAGCCATGTAGATAGTCTCTTGAGCAAATCTTTTATCGAGTACTTCACTGAGTCTAATATAATTAATACTTCTTCTCCAAAGTAAGTAGCTGCTACTTGCACGGTACCTAACTGCAACACTTTCTGAACTGCAGAAAGCAGAACACAATCTGAGCTGAAGGAATTCACATAATCATAGAATGCCAGGTTGGAAGGGACCTCAAGGATCATCTGGTCTAACCTTTCTAGCTAATACTATAGTTTATATGAGATGGCTCAGCACCCTGTCAAGCTGAAACTTAAAACTGTTCAATGGGGGGGAATCAACAGTCCCCAAGAGGATTTGCTCCAGGACCTTTCCAGGGACTAAATTAGAAATTCTAGATTATTATGGAAAATTCAGCAGGCCTTAATGGTAAAGAATTCTCTTTTTACTGACATTTGTTTACCAAAAGTAACATTGGTACTCTCACTCAAAGTTCTGAAATAACTATGGCCTGCTTTTGCAAGGATTCTTTTTTCCAACCAAGACTGTAAACTCCCTTAAATTACTCTTCCATACTATATCTCTCTCCTAAAACCAGTATAAGAATTCAGAATATAAATTTCCTGGAGATTTCTTATTTTTCTAGCTCTCATTTCTCAAAGTATTTCTACAAATAATGTGTAATACACAGATAACTGGTTTTAAAGCATATTAGTAAAACTCAAAATAGCAAGTGTTCTGCCTGAATAATGGTGTTCTTACTGTCTTAATTGTAGCAATAAAAACAAGCAAGCAGAAGATGAAAACAGCCGTAACATTTAATTTCCAGCCTTTTTTTTTTTTTTTCTTCCTCCACCCCCAAAAAAAGCATCAAAGGAAGCAGAAAAACCGAGAGAATATTTTTAATATTGCTTCGGATATAAAGCACAACCACTGATGTTGGTTACCAGAAAAGAAAAATGTTACTATTACACTTCTACATAATGTTCCCACAGCATCAAACCTGTTGTGGATGATACATGCTGGCAATGATAGTACGTAAAGTCTTATGTCAATACAACCAAATAGATAATTTTTTAAAGCAGTTGTGTAGAAGTGAAAAAGTGATATAAAAAAGGGTTTAGTTTTATCTTTGGTTAATCCATCTATTCCAATCAATTTCAACATCAACCAACATTTTTGTGGCATAGTTCTCCTCTAGAAAAATGAAAATAAAAATGTGAGAAGTTTCAGTAAATTCCTATGACTGCTCACAGCACTGGAAATGAGACATGGGATTAATCAATATTTTTAATCAGAAGCTGTCACAGTACATTGTCTCACTTGTTCCAACAACCAATAGGCAACTTTGCTACTAAAAAAAGCTCTGTTGTAATTTTGTAATGGCAACGTTATAGATTAAAGATGATTCATTTTGACAATATTACAGCCACACAAAACATTTCCTGAGGAAAGCAGAATGCAAGGCATTTCTGCAATGGCTATTTGAAACAGCTCACTGAAGTCATCCAAATAAGAACAGCCTGCTTGTAACCGCAGTAACTGGAATATTACAGTTTGCAACTATATTTCATCAATAATGAATTAAAATACTAAACCCTAGGTTTATAGCATTTGTTTATGCAACAGGTTTGCATAAACATTTTCTACAGCAACCCAAACTCACTGAAATAGAGGCCAAAATACTAGCAAATTAATTGAACCATGCAGCCTTGAAGAACAGTTGTAGATATCATCCGTATGTGTTTGTAAAAACATCTTGTAGTAAAGCTCCCAAAATAGACTATCACACTATGAAGATCACACATCTATCTAGCTACAAATCTAATGCTTAAATTACCTATAAACAGTTAGACTGCATAATCTCAGGGGAATGGTAATTACAGATTAAAAGTCTTTCATCTCAATTAGACTGAAAATAGAAACAGTAAGTAGTGAATAACTTTCCATAAACGAAAATTTGCAACTATTAAAGGGATCAAGATTTTTTATTGTTGCTCACACATTGGGGCATAGAAATAATTACAAAATGAAGAATCATCTAATCAGGTTTCAGCAGCACTCAAGTTTTGAATGTTTAACTTGTAATGGGTCTGCAGGGCAAGCTCAGTGATGGAATCTGAAATGGATCTGAATGTCTCCATAAGTCATACGCTGGTGTCACTAAAGAAAATTTAAATCGTTAAGAAATCAGTATGTACTTTGAGAAGCAGAACTAGCTGTAATCTGGCTTCAGGCTGCACAGGCATACAATTACTTTCTCATCACACAGTCCTCATTCTTACTGGTAAACCCACTAGAGCTGTAGAGGAATACTGAGTCACCTTCATTGCACAGACAACACAACTAACCATTTCCTAAAACAATCTTATATATGCTTCAAAGTGAGATTAAAATTCAAATTATAGGACCATTCCCCTTTTAATGGCAAACTAATAATATTTTCTGAAAAACTACTTAAGTACAAGTAGTGTCTAACTCACTTAGAAAGAGATCAGAAACACTGAGGGCATCTACATGGATGTGCATTTTATAGGGGGATCAGCAAAACTTTGAAACAAAGAGTTGTCGTTGCCTTGAAAACAGTATTTAACATGAGATACTCTTCCTATTATTACAGTAAAAAGTGAAGAGTCTTCATCTGCAGATGCTGCAATGTTTTATTTGTATTAGTATGCTCCCAATTAAGTAGAAAAATTTCCAACCAATAATAAACCAGAGAGTTGCTAATGGATGAATTACACTAATTAGACATGGGATGAAGGTGCTTTGAAACCTAGTTACACGGAAGGAAAACAGTAATCAGCATCATTTCCCTCCATTTCAACTTTTCTGTTTGAAGATAACCTCATCATTTGCAAATCCACTCTTCTGTTTTATGGTTACAACACACTTTCTCCGGCAGCTTGTCGTACTTAAAACAAAATTTGTTAGAAGAGAAAGAGCATTTGTCGCTCAGCAGTTCATAATGAAGAAGTCTCTGCAATATGGGTTTCCCTTAATTATAGCTACCAAAACGCTACTTGAATACAGGTTACACTGCATCAAAGAAACACTACCATGGTTGATTTACTGAGCTTCCTGTCTCTTGCAGAAAGACAAACTAATAACGACATTTGACATGATTACAGAAGCAGCCCCACAAATCTTTAATTTAATATTAAAAAGTAGTCCCAAATAACAGAAGGAAACTTGCATATACATGCTTCAGTCTACATGAAATAACTTACCAATGTACTGAGGTTTCTGTTTTGCTTTCCACTGAGTATGTTTACCATTGCTGGCACTGTCACTGTTACTCTTTGCACCCAAAACATTCCTGCTTGACATTGTCCTGAGTCACAAAGACGATGTTTTGTCTTTAACTCTCAGATCACTTGCATCCCCACATAAAGGGGAAATTTTGATACTGTTCTTACCAAGCACATCAAAGCTGTAATCTTGATCCCTAGCTACATGAGAACATTAGGAAAGCCCTGAGAGAAACTGAGCAGTGGATACTGTCACATTTGTCTAAGATTCAGCTGAGAGAATGAGCCACGGGCAGTACGGAAAAGTGAATTTGTGCTGACCATTTCACTTCAGTGCTGATATATTAAACTTGCAGTAGGCTTAAGATTTGTGTTATTTTCAATAACTGGGTAGGTGAAAAAAACCTCTTTGTAAAGCTTCCCTTGCTTTCTGAGTGCACTTGGAAGACATCAACTACTGTACAATCCCGTTGGTGTAATTTTTTCCCCACCATGACTATGAATTTTAAATGTCCTTGGTCTCAGTGTCTCTGGACTACAAACTTCAAGCACAACAAAATGCATCCTATGCATCCTTTTTCTTTATAGTTCTTGGGCATTAAGAGTCACACTATTTAAAGCATATTTTATGTATAAAAGCCACTCATGTCTCATGCTTGGGAAACTAAGGAAGTCTAGGCACTTTCTGGAGCAGATACCACTGATCAGGCAGATGGGAAAAGGAAGTACTCTTCTAAAATCTCACATGCCTGAGAAAAACTCCAAAGGTGGACACTTGAAACAGTCTAGTGATAATAAAAGGATATGTCTCTATCTAGACACCATATCATAGAATCATAAAATCTTTCAGGTTAGAAAAGACCTGTACTAACCCAGCTCCACCAGCCCACTGCTAAACCATGTCCCTGGGCACCATATTGATATGATTTTTAAACACATTCAGGAATAGTGATTCAACCACTTCCCTGGGCAGCCTGTTCCATTGCTTAATAAACCTTTCTGTAAAGAATTCTTTTCCTAACATCCAACCTAAGCCTCCCCTGGCATAACTTGAAGCCATTTCCTCTCATCCTATTGCTAATTATTAGCAAGAGGAGACCAAGCCCCCCATCCCTCACTACAATCTCCTTTCAGGTAGTTGTAGGGAATAAGGTCTCGCTTCAGGCTCCTCCTTTTCTGAGTGAACAGTTTTCTTAGCCACTCCTCATAAGGCTTGTTTTCTAGAACCTTCACCAGCTTTGTTGCCCCATTCACAACTTCTAGGGATCTAGTTATCACTGAAACAAAGCAATAGTACTTCTCAAAATATTGTTACAAGAATAAAATAAGACTAATATCCAACAACTACTGCAGAATAATGCCATGGAAAAATCAATAAGGTAGTAAAGTGTCCATGAATATTTTTGCATCTATGTACATGTAAACCCATATGGATACCCTTCTAAATACACATATACAAAAGTTACACATCTGTGAGTCATTTCTTTTTCTGGGAATGAGGATACTGATGGGAAAAAAAAAAAACCAACCATGCATTTTCTTGAAAACTATGAAGGAAAAAAAAAATTAGAAAACAAAGTATTTCAGGCTGTACAAAATAACTTACTTTATTAAAAGTATGTGACTTTGTTCAAAGAGGAACTTTTGGGAGAAAAAAAAACTAAAAACCAAAAAAAGACGAAGGTTTTTTTCCCTTGTCACTCAAGCTTTATTTTAGCCAAAGCTTTTCAGTCAAATTTATGCAAAAATCATAGTTATGTGTGCCTTTTTCAGGATAAAAAGGTTTTAACTCAAAATTTTATCTGCTCCTACTGAAAATTCAGTAGGATTTGAGTGGCAAAGTGGTTTTGCATTGTGATCCAGGATAATTAAGATTTTCACCCACGAAAACTACATTCATCTGACTAACTTTACTGACTTCTAAGACAGGGGGAAGAGTCTGGGTTGCTCCCATGTACAATTAAAGACCCGAGCAAGGACACTGCACTGTATTTCTTGCAGAGTGATATATATGTCCAGGAATTTCAAAGTGCTGCATAAACATCCATAAATTAAGCCTCACTAGGTCACCATAGTCAGAATTCCAATGTTTTAATATTTTTAAACTGAGATATTAAATAGCCCCATTCCCTTGATGTCATTGAGATTTCTATTATAGAAAGGACTACATGAGTTCTATTTCCTCAGTTACAAAAATGAATGCAATTGATCCAGCAAGTTGCTGTGAAATGACAAAGGACATGTAAGAAAACTTGGGTGTGGAAAATTGTGCCTAGCATTCAGCAGTGCAAATAAACTTATGCCTGATCTGCACAGAGACAGTAGTTATGCCACAGAGCAGAGACAAGGCATGGTAAGGTCATCCTGTGTTAGGCACAATCCAGTAAATACAGATGAAGTCAGAATCCCTTTGTCGTCTCACTCCTTCTGCCTCCCTGGAGTATTGCTTTGTCCAAGTATTTGGAGAGCTGACCTTAACAAAAAATGTGAGCTGAGGCTGTCACATGGATTAGCCACAGAAACAGAAATTCTTTTCTGACAGATCTGAAAAAAAAACCTTTTGCTGTTCCTGCACAAAATGTCATAATGAATGCAGGGCACAGCTCTCCTACCAAATCACCAGCCCATTCCTCCTGCTTCCTTTGACCTCTTTATCAAATCCCCTACTTGTAGTGGAGCATAATTTCTCACACACACACACCTTCCATTGCAAGATCAAGTTCAATGACTGTCAGAGTGCCTCTTCCTTCTTACCCCATATCCCTCTGATCCTGAAGTCATGCTTAAAAATCAAGTGGATGACATTCTAATCTCACTGGTAGCAAGAAAGGAGAAAGTTAAAGTCAATGTCAAATTTCAATTAATTAAATGAACAACAGTGAACTACTTCGGCAAATACAAAGATTTTTCTGTCTACAAAAGAAAAAAACAAAGCACAGTGGTACATTTCCATTTGTACACTTTTGTAACTGTCAAATAAGCCCGAGGTTGAAGTCATCCAACTTTTCATCTCTTTCCCTATACACATTCAAACCCTAAAATACTTTATTCTCGGGTGGCAATATTATGAATTAAGATTCAGCCTAAGGCACATTTTTAATAATAAAAATGTACCCTACAGAAATCAGGGCATTTATAATTGACAGATTCTCAGATACAACAGCATAAATGATGATGCTATAGTAATTTCAGAAATAATTATTTATATTAATTGGGTCTTAAAATCTCAAACTAAAATATATATGTCTCATGCACACATGCTCACAGTATCTATACACTTGTAACCTGTCACCCTGAATGCTCGACTCTGAGAAATTGCAGAGAGAGAAAATATTAAGACTTTCTTTATCAGATTTAACTTAGATAAAAGTAACTCCATGTTACCTGGCTCCTTCCTTCTATTAATGTGGATTATATTATCTTTCCACATTCTCAGGAGAACTGAACTTTCTATGAAGATTAATGCTACTCTCACTTCACTGCACATTAATGTAGAAGATATTATTACTTTGAGCTCCAGGAATTCCCACTGGCAAACTATATTAAATCCATGCATTGTCTTCTCCAACTATCCTGACATGTTGGCTTTAGAACTTGTGTAAATTCAGCCATGGCAGGTAGTAGGATTCCGTGACAGAATTTTTATTGAAGTATGCAACCATTTAAAAAAAAAATATATGTATATATATGAAGAAATTGATTACCAATAAAAAACTACAATTGCTTCTTCCTATGCTACCACAGTGGTTTCTATGGGAATGCTAGAGAAGTGACCAAGTTTTACTTTGAAATAACAATATTGTTTAATGTATTAATCCATAAACAGCACTAACACTCTTATATTCTTAGAGAGTTACCTCTTCATTGTTAAGGGAAATGTCCATTAAAATTATTTGAAAATAGGATCTTATTCAGATGTCCATCAAGCAGCAAAACACCTGGCATGAAATCTAGCTCACTTGAGTTGAAGGTACACTGATGGTATTTAATGTCCCAGTTCTGCATATTTCCAGGTTAACACCTGAAGTAGCAAAGCTGGCAATTATGAAACAGGCCAATCAGGATCTAGCATCCAAAGGTCCTGTTTAACTTTAAATTTACTATTTGCAGTTAGAAGCAAGACTTGTTGTATTTACCACTCATGCTACTTCAAAGCTTCATATTTTATTTTAAATATTATTACTGGATTTCTTTATATTCATATTTGCATTTTTTTTCATAATTTATGTCTGTTATTCAAGACTCTTCAGAAAGTGCTGGTATAAAAAACATACCACCTCTCCATCTAGTATTTATAAAGGAAATCTTAGCCACTGTAAATCAACTTGAAGATCCAGGTTCTATAGATTATAAAACAGTACTCACACTCACTTCGTTGCTGATCTTTTTGCATGTTTATTTTGTTTTGAGTTTTAAGTGGAAATAAAAAATCAAATGTGTAAGTTTCAAGACCCTGCCATTTACTAATTTAGACCCCCCTGGGAGCCACAGGCAGTACCACTCAACACAGCCATGATGCTTGATGACTTTTTTCACCTGGTGGAAGAAATTATGAAACTCTGTCTCCCAATGCACATGCACCTACATACTTACTGTGTCAGGAGTAAAGGACTGGAAATGTTACATTTCTTTGCTGCTTTTAAAATTCTTATTCAACTTTCAAATACTTTTTATGCTGTCCTGATGGTGTTTTATCAGATAACTGGACTTATTGTGAAATAAATATTTACACTGGATGACTTGGTTCAGGGATAGTACTGCTGCTTCCTCCAAAATGCTGCTTCCCAAAAAGCCACTTGTACCCTATGGCCAAAATACAGCTACTCCTTTGTTTCTTGAATAACTTGCATTTTAGAAACAATACTTTTTTAAGTAAAGGCTTACATGCCTGGAAAACTCACAGCAGTACTCAGCTAATGCTAATTGCATTTGCAACTGACTAAGAGCGTGCCTCATGGCATTTCTTTCAGATCAGTAAACAGTCCTAACCTGTCACTCCAAAGCAAATTGGTTTTATGACTGTGCTCTAGTTACTTATCTTTTCTGTTCAGATGACCACATGGCTTTATGATTCATTAATCTAAGGACCACAACCAGATCCCAGACACTACATCTTCTACTGCATTTAAGACAAATTTACAGTATTTAAAAATAAATATTCTGCTAGTTCCTCTTGTGGCTACTAAAGGTGCAAAAGAGGCACCAGGTGGCCCTGGAAGAATCATAGAATCATAGGGGTTGGAAGGGACCTCAAAAGATCATCTAGTCCAACCCCCCTGCCAGAGCAGGGTCACCTAGAGTACATCACACAGGAAGGCGTCCAGGCGGGTCTTGAATGTCTCCAGAGAAGGAGACTCCACAACCTCCCTGGGCAGCCTGTTCCAGTGCTCTGTCACTCTCACAGTAAAAAAAAATTTTCTGATATTCACCTTAAACCTCCTATGCTCCAATTTGTATCCATTACTCCTTGTCCTATCACTGGTCATCATTGAAAAAAGCTTAACTCCATCTTCTTGACACTCACCCTTTACGTATTTGTAAACATTGATGAGGTCACCCCTCAGTCTCCTTTTCTCCAAACTAAAGAGACCCAGCTCCCTCAGCCTTTCCTCATAAGGGAGATGTTCCACTCCCTTAATCATCTTTGTGGCTCTGCGCTGGACTCTTTCAAGCACTTCCCTGTCCTTCTTGAACTGAGGGGCCCAGAACTGGACACAATACTCCAGATGCGGCCTCACCAAGGCAGAATAGAGGGGGAGGAGAACCTCTCTTGATCTACTAACCACCCCCTTTCTAATGCACCCCAGGATGCCATTGGCCTTCTTAGCCACAAGGGCACATGGGCACATTGCTGGCTCAACAAGGGCACATTGCTGGCTCAGATAGATAGAAGGATACATTCTCAACATGTATCTTTTTGAATAAGAGGTTAAGGTATGAATCTCTATAGAAGCTGCCTGGTTCAAGGCTTTACCTGTTAAAAGGAAGATTCCTGAGAAGAATGACTTGCAGAACAACAGGCTACATTAGTCTTAGAAAATTTCTACAAAAGTGATCAATAAAGCCCTCTTTAATAAGTCAAGACTATCTCTATTCATGGATAAATATATCATACCTTTTCACTACAGTCAGTACATGAAGGTTCTGCCTGGATTTTATTCCTGTTTTCATCGGTTTCCTATTGTACAGCTGTACTTTGTGACTCTTCCTTAAAACCACTCCAATATGGCTATTGATGTAATACTGTACACCTCTCCTTCAACTAAGGGTGCATCATTGCAGGACAAAAGGGAGTGGTCCTTCCATTCTGCTGTTTTGTAGGGAGGGAACACATGTAGGCTTTTAGCACTCTAATCAAAGCATACCTATTGATTAAATTAAAATGAAAACAAAAATGTCAGGTCTAGATTTTGGTAGTGCCAGAAAGTAAATGCCAGCTTATATTCATAGCCTCTATGTCTCAAAAATAGCTTTCTCCTTCATAAGCAGTGCCATTGATTGATGCTATTCAGGCAAATGTCTAAGAACATTTTGTTCAGTAATTATTGTGGGCTTGAGCACACAGACTACAGAAGAAAAACCTATTTTAAACTCAAAACCCAGTGTGCCCTTCACTGCAGGCACAGCTGTGACTAAGAGAGATGTCATGCTTATTATCTTTACCAGATGCAGAAGCTCAAAATGAACTATTGAGCTCATTAGAACACACAAAGCAAAGGATAACATCCAACAGTCACAGCAACAAATTACTGGGATCCAGGCAAACTAGCTAACTGCAAATTGAGGTGGGGAGGAGAGGAAGAGTGAGCATAAGACCTATAGAAATCACGCACAGCAAACCCAGAAGTCAAACAGCCAGCCTGATTTCTTCATGGTCTTTGAACTGTCAAGAAGGAATATACCAAGATGTTAGCATGTCTCAGTGACCAATTGATGGAAACATTATTGTTATTAAAAATTAGACCAAAAAAACCATGCAATAGTCAAGTACTGAAGACAGGGATTTGATTAAAACTCTTGCCAAGGAAAAGCTTCACATAGCTAGAAAACATAATTCTATAAAACCAATTCTGTGTCAGTAATGACATGCACCTACTCCCCTTTGGCATGCCTGCTGCACTTCTGAGACTCTGAGACTCTCCTGGCCAAAGAGGATTAAATAGAATTTTTCTACAGTTTCCCTAGAACCACATAATTTCTTGAGCACAATCTTTGGTAAGCAGAAAGAGATATTTGCACTATCTTTTCATTTGCACAAAACTGTCCTCTTACTATTTTGCTTTATGCACCTCTAGAGATCTTGTGTTTTGCTATTTAAATTGTCAATTGATGTTCCACGGAATCACAAAACACATACAGTAGAAGAACAGAATGAATTGTGCTCAGGAGTTAAGCACAGCTTTCTATCAGTTTTTCCTGACATATAAGTCCATGTTTGTTTTCTTACACTATTTTTATTTCTCTTTTTGAGTCTTGAATCTCACAAAGGATTCTTTTGGGATTACTGATAATAATGCCCTACTCTCACAATCCTATGACATTCTGAAGAAGAAACAGACCTACATTTTGAATGAGGTTGGATTTCTGTCTCTACATTTCTCTCAAAATCCAAAAGTGATAGGTAGAAGTTACAAGTGTCATAATTCACCAATCTCAGGCTTTTTGCTATACTTGAAAAACAACCATTTGCTTTATGTAACATAATTTTTATATATTTTAATGAAAAATAACTTCACTGTGAGGGTGGCCAGTCAGTGGAACAGGTTCGCAAGGTGACAGCACCTGTCAGAGGTTAAGGAGCATATGGATGATGCTCTTATTCATATGGTTTAGTTTGACTTAGTAGGAAGTTCAACTCCATGATCCTTACGGGTCCCTTCCAGCTTGAGATATTCTGTGTTTCTGTTGTTTCCTGTTCAGGTCTCTTGATCACAAAGTAGGCCTCTAACTTATCACTGATATCAAGGGATTCAAAAAGCAACCTAGTATCAAAAGTCACTGGATAAAACCCAGCATCTGTCTAGGAAGGTTTTGATAATCCTTAGAATGGATCAGTGGAGAAAGATGGAGTTCAAAAGGACATTTACTGTAGTCTTAAGTCCATGCTTAATTGCAATGAGAAAAGCCAAACAAGGCAAGTTTATGAATAATGAACATCTTCCACCATGACACAGGCAAAGACATCATAGGAGGCTGTCATGAGCATGAATGTGTTTCAGCAAATCAATGGATAAACCAGAAACTTTATTTCAGCATGTTTATCAGACTGTGAGACTGTTACCATTTGTGGCTGGAACTCAAAAACACATTGAAAACTGAATAAAAGTTTCCTTATATTTTATGGGCATTTTCTCTTCAGCAGAGTTCTAAGCAGACTGGAAATCCTATTGGCATTGTTGCTATCATTGAACAAACATATTATCACAGTACTTAAAGCTTTAGTCCACTTTTCGAAAACAGTCTCTCACTCTGCACATGCTGTATTTTTCACCTCTTCTGTTATACTGTACCAGGGGAGGTTAAGGTTGGGTATTAGGAATTTTTTTTTTTCACAGAAAGGATTGTCAAACACTGGAACAGGCTGCCCAGGGAAGTGGTGGAGTTACCAACCCTGGACATGTTTATAAGTTGTGTAGATATGGTGCTTGGGTATATGGTTTAGCAGTGGACTTGGCAGTCTTAGGTTAATGGTTGGATTCTTAAAGGATCCTAAGGATCTTTTCCAACCTAAACAATTCTATGATTAATGAAAGCAACACCTCTAAATGCAATTAGAAAAACAGAATACAATCAAATTTTTAACAAATAAATACGACTGAGTAGATGAGTAGATCACTTCGGTACCCCGTAAGAGCCTATTTTGTCTCTGGAGACATTTTCAGTGCCCATTCATTATTTTTAAAAACATCAGCTTCTTCCACCCATAAAGATGAAATAACTGTGCTCATCAAAGTACTAAATTTAATGTAGACTTGTGAAACTTTAAGCTACTAAAAGAAGCAGAATCTTCCGTGAGGAAAATCTTCAGGTTAAGAGGTCTACCAACAGATATTAAGGGTCATTCCCAACACACAACTCAGTATCTGTTTTTTTCAGAAGTTGTCAAATAATAGAGGCCACATAAAAATAAAGAAAAATGTCATAAAAAAAACCCAGCTAGGTCCAAGTACAAAGAATATCTTTCATCTGAGACTTTAAAGCTTGGATTCCTGAACACACTAAGATTAGAGAAAGAAAAATTTACAGGTATCTCCTGCAAATCAGAATCTCCAAACAAAGAGGGTAAAGACTAAAATAAATTATTTCTAGAATAACTTTAATATACCCTACAATAATATAAAAGAGTTCAGCAATGTACTGAGTATGTTTCATTTTTCATTAAAGTTTCTTAACAATAGCTCTTTATGAATTATCTCTCCTTGTAAAGACTTGAAGGACCGGCCTGCAAATTGTTGACATGAAGACGTCAGATGAAAAAAAATATCCAATCCATTTTACTTCATGTTGGATATATTTTCATTGGGCTAGGTTATGAACTCTCATGAGTCATAATTCTAAGATGCTAGGATAAATAGTTGGACATTTTTAAGTCTTATTTAAGCAATATTAGTAACTGTAGATTATTATGTCACTTAAAGAATAGGGCATAGTTTTAAAATTACTAAGTGAAAGTTATAAAATTAGTCATTAAATTCTGACCATTTACATTTTGACAGCCCACAATAATTTTAAGATTGCTATGAAAACCTTTTGCATTACTCTATATGCTGTGATTGCTAAATCCCTGTGAAATTATTAGGACTTGACAGCTCTACGTAAAGTTGAAATAATGGGGTTTGGAATCTGAGAGTTCCTCAATCGTCTTCAATCAGTGCTGCAATAACTGAAAATGTCAGGCTAAAATGACTGTGAGCCTCAGACATCCGTCACTTATAATTACACAAAAAAACTTTGTATGATCATTACACTGTATGTTCCATCCCAGAACCACAGTACTGAAATCATAATTACTTCTGTATATTTAATTCATTTTAATATAAAGCAATACAAGAAAAAGTCACCCACTCAGTGTTTTCAAGGAAGACCTACTCAACTATCAGAGGAACATTTTCCTCTTCTGCAGGATGGGACAAACTGTGCTTTCTAATTCATCAGTGTCTATGAAGAATAGCAGAGAAAAATACAGATTTTATATATGAAATATTAATAATCTTCTTTAAATTATATATAACTAGACAACTTCATTATAATAATTTAGACAATGTCTAAATTGCAGGAATTAGGGGAATTTCAATGCTAAGACCTGGATACTTACAAAAGCCTCTTCCCTCACATGTCTTGGTTTCCATGGGAAGGAAATCTTAGTTTACAGGCTAGAAGACATGATAAATGCTCAGCAAGTTCGACAGTCTGGATAACTGAAGTATCAGGACTGCAGATGACACCTCTGATCCACAAATATGCTTATTTCAGAGTGACAGCAACTCACTTTCTTAAGTAAGAGGGGAAAATATTGGGGGCTTCTTTCTCTCAAATTAATTAATTAGCTTTGTACTGGAAATCAAGGCACAGCTTTATATAATGGGAAATAATACCACATATATCTCTGTAGAGCTGTGTTTGAGAGTCTTTGGGCACCTGAGCTCCCAAACAGTTCTGAAGCAGAGCTTAATGACTGTTTTGACTGTGATTCTCCTTTAACTAATGTCACAGAGCTATAACCATCATTGCCACTGGACTAAAACCAAAAAAACCCAACTAAGAAGTATGAAACAACCAAACCCAAAGTTTCTAGAGTAACAGGTCATGCTAGCGCTGCCTATCAAAATTATTGTTGCAAATGCATCTGGTGCATCATCCACCACATCACATATTCAGGCTTTGTAACAAAAACTTGCAATCTTCATCTGGGATTTTGTCCAAGTCCTATTGTTCTAGGTGAAATGATCTTGCAGAACCTTACAACTGTTTTTAGGAAGAACATACCATTATTTGATTCTTATTTGACTCACAACTGAAGGCCCTTCATACAAACTTTGCGAACCGATTAACTGGCAATTTATTTATTTTTTCAGCTCAAAAAGTACACATTTCATAATGTGATCCCTGAAAAGAGATTTTTCAAAATCTCTGACAGCTGACTTAGCAGGGAAGTCCTGATGCAAGACATATTGCTCCTACTCTTCTGGTTGACTGAGGTCACAGCCTCTAGATTCACCAGATCAAGTTCATTTATCAAGATATGCATGGCTGAAAGATTCCGTGTTATAGACAGACAGTGTGTGAAGCACAGTAATGATTTAGCTGACCTAACTTCAACAGTATTTTTGCCAGTATTTTCTAAAATTTTCACAATGGGAAGCAGAGATACAGACATTGAGGAGCAGAAATGTTGAGCATACAGGACAGCTTTTCTCATTGAAGAAAAGTGCTATAACCTTCTGATAAATTTTAAATTAATGACTACAGAAATTAATTAATAAATAAATAAACATATTAAGTAGTAGCATTTCTCAGCTTTAGCACAACCTGAAGAAAATTTTTTGCATCAATATGACTTCTTGTCATTTGTCTTTTAGAGTCACTCCACAAAGAAGTGGTTAGCGTAAGAGCTTAATAATTTTTTATTAATTTATATAGATATTTGCAAATAATTGACTGAATGTGATGTTTTTCTTCTCATGCCATTTTACTTGCAGTATCCTAGTCTGCCTAGAAATCAAACAGATCATGTATGTATATAGTGTTATAATTTTTAGGTTTGGGTTGTGTATGCAGATATATATCCGTAGTTAAGTATTAATCATTACATGTTACTTGCTATCATTACTTAGGTGTCACTATGATTCTAAAAAGGCCATTTAATACCCACTAATAAGCAAAGAATGTGCAAGTTTGGGATAGAACCAATTTATGAAAACTTGGTAGCGTATCAAAAACTGTCTTTTTAAATGACAGTTTGAGCCCTGTTTTAAAGGCAAACCACTGGAGCACAAAAAAATCTGACTCAGGTCAGTATTTGTATAAAACCGCATTGCACCATTTACCTACACTCAAAATAATTGCAGAGTCAAGTATTGTTTCAACAAAGACAACTTGAAGAAAGAATAAGCCTTTTAGTAATTGAACTTCCATTCTCTCAAAACTCTTCAGACACGGTATTCACGTTTTTATTTGAAACTCAAAATTGGGATCATGTTGGTTAAAATGGATCTCTTTTCTTAAACTGGTTAGTCTTGTATATTGTCTCTGGAAGTTCATTTCCATCAAACTGATTAACATTACCAGTAGAACAAGAAAACATCTGTGTTTTCAGGTTACATAAATGTTCCTTATTGCTGAAGGGATAAAAATCCAATCCTTACATAATATCTCTCTGAGATGGTGACAATAGTGAACTTCCACCCTCTTCACCTTCAGGAGTGAAATTTGCTCTTAACTTTATCATCTCTTCCTTTCTTATCAGTCTTTAAGTTCTTTTTTTCCTCTTTTCCGCGTTCCTCAAGATCATTCCCATCTTATTACATCATTTCCCCATTTCAGTTTTCCCAAATTCCTGCTTCTCCCTCATCTTCTGTCCCAGAGGCTTTTGAGCTTTGATGCAAATGAAATATTTGCTGAAACTAATGAGTTCAAGTTTATGACAAACACCATCAGAGTAACAGTGATGTAATTAATACTACTATAATACTTCTTCAAAACATCACCAATGGCCTTTTCATAATACATTAATAATTCATTAGAAAGTTGTTTTCCAAGACTGGCCACAGAACATACATATCTAAAGGAAAATACACATCAAAGAGAGCAAAAAAAAAAAATTTTAAAGAAAATCTATTTTATGAGAAAGAAAATAAATAAATTTACACATTATTCACTGCTTGTTTTTCCAAAGAACCTTTAAGGGTTTTGTTTTGTTTTGTTTTTTGTTTGTTGTTTTTTTTTTTCTTGTTTAAACAGTTCATGTCTTCTACTCTGTTCCAATGATTCCAATGCAAATCTTTACCTTAACCTGCTTGTTATAACAAGCTGTAACTACAGATAATTTATAAATTAATTAAAGCTATATTGTCTTCAGGTTTCAAAAGCCAGTGCAGCTTTTGATTTGTATATAAGAGGGAACTACAGGATGGTGGAAGGAGGCTATGTTACTAGATGTTACTTAGCTATAGATTATTCTTAGGATTATTTGGTAGCAAAAAAGAGAAGTAAAAAAAAAAAAAGAATGTTATTGTGAAATTAAGTCCCCTGCCCATCCCCACAACAGAGAATAGAAATAGTAACTGCTTCTCTTAGAGGAAGAAGTGATGAATTGTGCAGCCATGTCCTGGTAGTAATGAGCTAGCTGAGTTACCAAAAAGAAATTTTATGTGCAGCAACCTGAACTCAGATGTTCCATTCTAATCAATTCAATTTGAATGAGAGAGAATCAGACTTTATGAATGAAGGATGTTTACTCAAGATGATACTTATTACTATGAGAATTTGCATACTATTAAAAAAGAAAATGTTCACTGTCATGCACAATATTGAAAGGGGAAGTCAAGAAAGCATTATATTAGTCTTTCAGCACCCAGTATATGATACAGGAGAGAACCTGTCCGTGAATTATGGAATACCCAGCAGGCAGCATTAACTGAAATCAGAGGGTTTTTTCACTTACTCTGATGACACCAGAATGTATTCTGAAAACTCACTGTCAGAATTTTGGCCCTGTTAACCTAACTAACCTGGTCTAACCAATAGTAAAGTCACATATTTAATAATTTTCCTACATTTGTATTTTATTAATTTGAGTATGATGCTGCTGAATCATCAATACATTCAGATAGAGGAAAACACAGGTAACTTGTCTATCCAGTTAATTTCTGCACAACTTGTTTGTACAAGATCAATTCAACTTGAACAGAAACTGCCCTGCCCCACCTGATCTTACTATGCTTACCACTTTATCTTAAATTTCATATTCAACTTTTCCTCCTACCCAAGACATCCCAGTCTAGATTCAACTATTGAATTGTCAAATCACCTCTGTCTACTGATTAAATATCCATTCTTTTCAACTGAGACTTGTCAGAATTTGTGTTCTTCCCTTCCTTGCAGTTTATGGTGACTACAATTTGCTGAAGGAGTAGGGTCTATCTTGTTCAGTCTGGTCATATTATGGTAGAATAATCATTTAACATAGGTCATATAACTATTTTCGTTACCTTTGCTGAATCAGGGTGGTTTTAGTTAGTTTCTTTAATCTTGTTGCCTTATATTGTTTTCATAATCTTCCTTCCTCAGAGCTAAAAGCTTTTGGTATTTTGTGTTATTTGGCAAATAAATGTGGTTTTATTATATTTTTATGTTTGTTCTACAGTACAGTAATGCAAGCGTTTTGCATATATTCCTATATATTTGCATATATACCCATATATTCAAATTTCTGTTTGAAATTAATGCTGTTCTAAAATAATTTCAGTTGTAATAGACCCATTAAAAATCTTTGCATCTGCAAAAAAAAAAAAAAAAAGAAAAAAATCTTTTATTAGTTCTGTCTCTATTCTTCCTATGAAATTGGGTGTGAAGGCTAAGGCACTGGCAGCTTACCAGACTTCTCAATGGATAATTTCCTCTAAATTATGAACTAGAGCTATTTTTACTTCTTTATTTGTTTACGCTCTACTAGCTTCTTTGCTGCTATTAGTATGAGGTAGTAATTTATTGCATCGTTAGGGAATAGTCAGCTTCTCTTTCTCCCTCTGTGTGTGTGTGTGTGTGTATATATATATATATATATATGTCCTTATACACACACACACACATATATATCTGTTTACTCATTAAAGTAATTCATTCATCTTGATACCAAAACTAGGAAAATCCCAATGCATCATATAAGCAACTCCTGCTTTTCTTCTATTTTGCTTCTCATATTTCCATGGGTTTCCATATAAACACTGTAAAGATACCTTTTTCCTGCTTTAGACCCTTTATGAAACCTTGCCTTTCTGGGAAGTCTACAAAACCCTTGATGCTGATATACCAGGAAGTAATCTACCTTTCTAACCAGCATTATTTATTGGGTTTCCTTCCTCTTATATTTGTCATACCTATCTTTTGTCTTAGAATTAATTCCTAAGCACCTGGGGCAAGGATCATTTATTAACTCTGTTTGTACAACATCGAGTGCAACAGGGTTATGATTTATGCCAGGACTGACAAATTAAATAAATTGCCTGTCTTTCCTCTGAGAGTCTCAAAAACTGGTTTTCAGAACATTTGTAAAACAAGTACTGGAACTGAATAAAGTGACCCGAACCTGGTGTGCTGCATCAAGTTCTGCAGTCCTCAGCACGGAAAAGACATGGATGAGGGGACAGTCACAAAAATTATCAAAAGGATGGGACACCTTTTCTATTAAGACAGGCTGAGAGAACTGGGGTTGTTCAGCCTGGAGAAGAGAAGGCTCCAGGGAGACGTTATTGCAGCCTTTCAATACTTAAAAGGGGCTTAATAAGAAAGATGGGGACAAACAGTTCAGTAGGGCATGTTGTGATAGGATAAGACATAATGGTTTTAAACTAAAAGAGAATTGATTTGGATGAGATAAAAGCAATACATTTTTTACTATCAGGGTAGTGAAACACTGGAACAAGTTGCCCAGAGAGGTGATAAATGCTTCATCCCTGGAAACATTCACAGTCATGCTGGACAGGGGTCTAAACAACCTTCCAACCCCAACTATTCTATGATCCTGTTACTTAGTAACAGAATTCAAAGGCTTCATTTTTGTCATTCTCAAAGTCAGCTATCTAGAGGTGAAAGTTTTTTCAACTCAGTGCTTTTAATTCATGCAAGTGGACCTACCAGTCTGTTCATAACAGGAAGAAAAAAAACCACACACACACACACACAAAAAAACAAACCACAAGTCATAAAATACATACTTAAAAACCTACATAACTTGACAAATAGACTTGAAACTTACTACAATATTTCATTGAACAGCACATGCTTATTTTAAAAAGTAGCATAGTGGTACTGATAGCTAAGACCTTTTCTCTGGAGAGGCTAGGGTCACAGCTCCCATGTATACTTGGAGAAATCTTTTCAAAGATTCAGTTTCCCAAAGGGTTTATCTTCAGTAAATATGGAAACAAACTCAATACTAAAAGTCAAGCCTGCACACTTTTTTGGCAAAAAAAAATAAAAAGAAAAATCAACTGTGGTAGAAAACGGATTGAAAATAAGTGTTTCAACACTATGTACATGACAAGTTATTTCAGCACAGATGCAGTTAGATGGATCTGTAATCACATTTAAATGAAATGTGCGAATTCTGACCTCAAGCTACAGAAAGAATTAAGAAATAAGAAATATGTTTCTATAAACTGCTGAATTTTCTGAAAATCTGACCCTAGGGAGATAGATTACCTTGGTTAGTCTTTACAAAACTGAAAACATGTCTACTCATATTCTTTTTCGTCATTCAATCAAATTTGAACAAATACAGTTTTGCCCTCTTGGACTTATCATACTTGTCCTATTGAAACTAAAGAGCCCATAATTAAGAAAGGAGAAAGCAAATGCAGAACACAAAGACTGCAATATTGCATTTCCTCAGCAAGATGGAATTGTTGAAGACAGGTAATGGCACAAGGAACAATAAATAGAATACCTTAGATGCAAGTTTCCTTTTCCAATGCAGAGAAATCTAGTTGATAAAACTGGATACAAATCAGATAGAAATATGATTATTACAATCTACATTTTAATATTCTAGTTAAATTTTACTTAAGACCATTTTCAGAAGAGAAATTTTCTGCACAGGTATACACTACCAAGAGAAAAAAGGTAATTCCAACATGCACGATAAAAATGCTTCAAAACTTTTTTTTTTTCAACAGAAAAAGATTGTAACACAGAAGAAGGAAAAGTACAAAAAAAGGATTTTTTGTATCAAAGGCAGTGCTTGATGAGAGAAGGGGCATCAGTTTACTGACAGAAAGAGCTTTGCTTCCCAATGCAGTCTGACATGAACTCTCTGGGAGAGAAAAAGAACCGGGTCAAAAGTACTGACATGACAATGGCTGACATTCTTTAATCTTTGTTACCTGTGTTCCAAACAACTTAGAGGCCCAGTTTCTAGCAAAATTAAAATTCTGGGAATTCAAGAATAAATCTGTCATGTTCTCCTCTTTTTTAAAATGGTAGGCCTTATTCATCATCTGCTTATTTTCCTGTTTTTATTTCTGGTATAGCAACTAATGATTTATCTTGACAGATGCAAAAGATTGCTGAGAAGGAAGGTCCCGCTGGCCTATGGCAAATGAAAATGATTACAGAGATCTAGACTGCAAGATGTCACAGCAGTTGAAATACACACTGGCAGAGAAGAGGCCCACTGGCTGTGGAACACCAGGTATAGCATGCAATATTATACGGCTTGATCATAAGTACCATGATACAAGCATATGTTGTGCTTCTCAGGCAAGTTATCCATAATCATACCTCACAGATACCCACATATGTAATTTATTATGGTTGTCATCCAACTGAAGCAGTTGCCCTCCTGTCTAGACATGTGAATCATTGTCACAGGTTGTAGTCAAATCACCATAATTGGGCACAGGTTACTTTACTGTAGGATCACATCTATTACATGATGAAGTAGCAATGGCATTTCACAACCACTTAAGTGTTGATTTCTCACTCTTTGCTCATCTCTGGACAGTGAAATTACTTAAGTAACTTTGCAATCATAGGCTATCCAACTGCATTCACAAGAAATTATGTGCTATTATAGTCAATGGGTATCAGTACAGCACAGCAAGGATAGCTGAATGTCGCAAACTGATGGCATCAGCTGTTCTCCACGCTAATGAACCAGGCTTTTTCTAAAGTTAAGGTCTTAGGGATTTTCTAGTGCTGTAATAAATCAGTAATTTAGAGAACATTAATTAATGATTTGTTAATTTGTACAGATCAATGCTAGAAACCACATATAGTATCAAAGTATGTCTAGCTACTAGACCAAATCAGGGCTTTATCCTGTTTGTTCTTGAAAACATCTAAAGGGAAGACTGTACAACTTCTCTGGGCAAACTGCTCCATTGCATTACTGTCCTCACGGTGAAAAAGATTTACCTAAATCCACTCTAAACCTCTGCTGCTTCAACTTATCCCTGTTGACTTCTGTAATACACCATACACTCCTGTGAAAAGCCTAACTCCACCTTCTCAACCATCATATGTGTTGGAATGCAGCAATTATGTTCCCCTGAAGTTTTCCCTACTCTAGGCTGAACAAGCTCCTGCTTCCTCAGCTTCTCCTCACAGGTATATGCTGCAGCTTCCAAACATTTTGCTAGTCCTCTGCTGAACTCACTCCTATTGACTGATGTATTTCTGTATTGGGAGACCCAAAACTGCATGTAGTATTCTAGATTTGATCTAATAATGAGTGCTGAGCAGAGGATAATAATCATTTGCCTAGATGTGCTGGTTACAGTTCTGTAATGCAGCCCAGGATGCTACTGGCCTTCTTTGTTACTAGGGCATACTGCTGGTTCATGTTGTTTCTGGCTGTCAAAAACCCCAAGTCTCATCATAAACAATTTCAGCAGAAAAAAAAAATAAATGTTATGTTCATTTTTCTTCATAATTATATTCCACTTAACATGTTTTAATGGTCCGTTAACCTGGCATTGGAGAGATCTGACCAGCATTCACTGAAACCTATCAAGTCTTGCTGCTTTCAACAGGCTTTGAATTTGACCTAAATACTGGTAATCATGAAGAAATACAAAATCTGTCATCTGTGTTTCCTTTCTTTACTCTTCTGAGGTACAGACAGTACTACATGTGTATTTTTAAGAGCTCTAGTTCTGACATCTGACATCTCCCAGGGACAGCAAAATAAAACTGCAAGATATATTTGGTGGATGGCACTGAAATTTCCATTTTACTCTGAACAGAATTTTAAACAATGAGAGCAAACGAAGAACAAGGACTGCTAAAATCAGTGAAGACTGGAAGTGCTACAAATGGTCCAGGTTGCAGATCTTACTCAAGCAAATGCTTCCCGTTGAGGAAGTAAGGCATGATTAAGCTCCAGATAATTTTTATAAATAATTATATTTAATGGAGGACTAAGCATGAAGTCTAAACTACCAGAGTGACTCTCTAAAAGCAGAGTGAAGCACTGTAAAATAACATATCCACAAAATTTGAACTACAATTTACTGAAATACACATAAATTTGTATTTTTAATCAACCCTATATCCCAGCAATGAAGGCTATGTATAAATATATATTAAGATGCAGTAACAAAATAGGATCAGTTAAGGAAAAGGGATGTCTAGTGAACAGGAACAGAAATGGAAATAGATGTATGTATTCGAATCAAAGATTGATGTGTGTCATCATCCTGTGGTCTTCTAGTGCTTGTTTTCCCAGCGAGTTTAATACTGCATGTGACACAGCTATACCCCACTATGCATTGCAGATACTGCAGGTTATCCTCCTAAGCTTGGTTTCCTTCCCTAATTATTAAATCACTTTTTTGCTTTTGTTCTTTAGTTTTATGTCATGCAGACTGAGCTGTGCAAAATTATACCCTTGCAGTGAATCAGTAACAAACACTGCTTTGTTTCATTGTCCAAATACAAGAACAGACACTTGTCTGAAGAACTGCATTTGCATTTAAATACTTCTACCTTATAAAAAGCAGCTTCTAAAAGTATTAATTAGGCTACAGTATTAAAATACTGTCAAGTTTAATAACAGCATGTCAGAAGAACTCATTTAATGCAAAAAACAGTACAATTACAGAATTATTATTTTTTAAATATTACTGAACATCATTAATATATAAAAAACAGGTCTATCTCTCATCTTTCTAAAATTTCTCTTACAGAAGTCTTCTGTGAAGAATTAGGTAGTCATGCATTGCTTTTATAAATGACATACGCTGTTCAGGTTGTCAGTTTGACATCAGTTCATTTGACTGTCAGGAGTTAAATCAAGCAAGACTGCTAAGGCAAAAATCAGTAGCAAAGAGCACAATGAAAGAAGTAACATATTTATAATAGATAGCTTCAAAGTAGTTAAAATAATATTGTGTTGAGCTATTTACCAGGTGGGAGATGGTTGTCTGGCACTACCCAGGCTGCTGCTTAGGCCTATTCTTTGCTGGCTGATAGCTTATAGTGGAAGGAAATCTCAAACCTTAAAATGTTAGAAAACAAAAGTAGGAAAAGCTGAATAAGAATCGGCAGCTTACAGCTTTTATTTTCTTTTTCCTAGTATCATCCAGCACCTTTTCTGTTTTCTTAGAAGAGAAACATCCTATTCTGGAGGGGGAAGGGGGTTGATAACAAGCTTTACCATCTCTTTCATGATTAAACTTGAAGATTAGATACAACAATTAGTACTTAAGGTACTTGTTCTGGTTTGAGCCAGGATAGAACCAATTTTCTTTCTAGTAATTTTAGTTTTCAGTTAAGTCTCTTCTAAGTAACTGCACTAGCTGAAATTAATAGCATGTTTTCCAGTCAGTGTCTGCTTCTAGGACTGGTAACACTCAATATTTATAGTTAATGCTGGAGAATGGTATGCAACTTATGCTACAGAAACAAAAAGGAGAAAGGGGTCATACCTGCGACCCTTCTGTGGGGAAGAGTAGACCAGACAAGTGACCAAAACAGATCAAAGTATTCCATCCCACACACATCATACTCAGTATAAACCCAAGGGATCATGACAGTGAAGCTCTCTTTATACTGAGAGGACTCCATCCCTTCATTTGCCTTTGATCCCATTACATGCATTCCTGAATCTGTGCATTCCTGCATCCAGCTTCCATCTGCTCCTGACTCCATTAGTCCAGTCCAGGACCTTACCAGGGCCTGCCCTGCAGCCCCAGTGGTGACATGAGCATTACTGGGGGAAGCACGATAGTGGGTTTGTATATGATTCACTATTTTCTTTTTTATCATTACTGTTTCACTAAAGCCTTGTAGTTCAGTTTCCAACCCATAAGTCTCCCCCCCTTATTCTCCTTCGTTTCCCGTTCTGGGAAGAGAGAAGGGTTAATAGAGAGCATCTGTCATTCATTTAATTGCCAGTGTTAAACCGTGACAGTACATTATAGCACTAACTTAAGTAATACAGTAGGAATTAAGAAAAGGTTTACAGACCATTTAATTGCAATGAAATGCAGTGTAACTTACAATAGCATGTGCTTATCAAGGGGCCAACCTCAATTTGGAGAGGAAACAAAAATTTGACTCCAGGATACATTACTAAATACTAGCTTGTTAGTCTTTGGAGGGTCTCATGCCTGTCTAATAAATTTGTAATGCAAGTGTTTCCTAGAGATAAATTCCTGTTCCTTACATATATGAAACAGAGACAGTGCAAAACTAAGTACAGCTAATCTTGCACACTGAGCTGTGTAAATAATTACACCTTGTCCTTGTGCTACCAATGAAGCTAGTGGAGCAGAAAAGAGGCCGATTCTTTGCTTCCAAAATTGAGTATATAGTTTGGGTAACGAAGCTTGACTCAGCTGGTATTTCTGTTACCTTTCGAAATACCCACTGGCTAATATGGAAAGGGCAAAGAAAGGGTTTATGTAGGACAAAACTGAAATTACTTCCTTTGATTTCCTAGACAGTCTAGACAGTGGGTTCACAATATGCTGCACATCTGCCACCTCTAATTCATGCATAAGACTCAGTATATCATCTCCTCTGCCTCTCAGAAGTAGTAAAGAAGTTGGGTAAATAATGACATAAAGATGATAAAATGTCTGTCCTCCTAGCTCGGTCTGATGCCTTTCTGGCAGTAGGTTTGTATTTGTGCCAGACCACACTGACTGAATGCTCACTGTGTCCTGCCCATGTCTCATACCTTTCCTGTCATAGTACATACATCTTCAACTGAGCTTTCACAATGGGAAGGTTTAGTGTACTTTTTTCATCCATCTGAAAAACTGTTTCACAGTTGCCTCTTGTGAACTGGTACTTTTTTCTCTGAAGCTGATCATGAACTTACACAATGTATGAACAGTTCAGATAACGTATTCTGCTTGCTTCCTGAACATTATAATTATTATTCTCATGCAAAATTTTCCATTACTATGGAAGTCATTAGCTTCACTGCATCTTAGAAAGTAAAAATTAAATTACTATTGTGCCTGGTGCCCATGTAATTATTCAGTGCTGTTTTATTGAATTCCAGACTGTGGCAGTTAAAATGAAAGATAAATTGATAAAATACTGTTCAGTGTTTTTCACCTTCTCCTGTTTTTCCCCATCAAAATCCTGAGAATCACACCACATTAGTATCACCTCTTCAGAAGGCCTAACCTGCAGTAACCTTATCCATACTGTACCTGGTAACACAAACACAGGAATTTATTTCTGTAGCCCCAAACAACAAAGCAACACAAAGCACTGCTCTTTGGAACTGATGGGGCTAAACTTTGTTTAGAAAATGTTATCTGGATACAGTCAGACATACATGTAGAAAAAAAAAAAACAAGAAGGTAAGTTGAAGTCAGTAACATTTGATTTATAATGGTATAATGCAGAGTAAAACTTACGTGATAACTTATCACAAATCCAGTTTGTAGCATTAATAACTCTGAGCAGCAAACAGCTGAAGAAGCAAAGAAAATCTTTCATCTACTGCAGGAACACTAGAACCTCCTACTGTACATGGTTTTATGGAAGTAGACTGGTAAAGAAATACAGTGAAAATAACAGACGCAGAAACAATATGCTGTTAATAGCACCTTTTCCTTTTTTATTACCCCTCCCTGGAAGATTTTACACTGTACTTTCGAAAAAATTCAAGTACACATGTATCCTTGTCACTGAAACCTTCCAGTCGACAACCAAACGCAACCCACTCTGGGGCAGTTATATGGGAGTCTAACTAACTTCAAGTATAATTGATCAGTTTCCTTATGATCATGACACAGCTGGACCTAAGAAATTATTTAGGTTAAGGTATTTGTTGAATTGAAAGAGTCTGAGTTCTGGCAAGCATTTTCAACTTAATCAGTTCTGTTAACCTCATAAGGGCTTCTTCCAATCTTACTGTAGGGGGTTTTTTGCATTACTGGATGCACCTCACAGCAGGTGTTTCCCAGCAAAAATAATCATTCATCATTGTTTATTTGTTTTAAAACATCTGTTTGACTAGAACAAAATTCTGCTCTTAAAATGTAGTCTTAAGGAACAGACATTTTTCAGACTTCTAACTGAATAATACAGTGTCTCTTAATCCACTTTGATAATACTTCAGATAAACCCTGAAGTGAGAATTTTTCATAGCAGAGTTGTTGAAGCAAGTGTGAGGAAGTGCTAGAACTCTCATTAAGTTATAACAGATATCCCACAGGAGCTGAGAAGTCTGGGGGAAAAAAACCCAGAACATCAATTCCTCAAATTAAAGAACTTCAGAAAGCTGAGAATAACTTCTGGAACTCAGAATGAGTCACATTCCATCATCAAAACTACCCCTGATATGCTTTATTGCTTAACTGAACAAGGGAGTTCTGAAAATCACTAGCATACAGTATCACTACCACAGATTACTTCCATACATATCTTACAGGATCAAGATCACAACTGTTAGGTCTGTCCTTCAATTCCCATAGGAGAATGTCATCATTTAAACCCTGAAATTCAGTATGTTCAAATTCCAAGTGTCCCATATTTAAAATATGCATGGAAAATAGTGAGCGCTTAGCAGATACAAATTAGCATAACATGAATTTATATTAATAGTGTCTACAATTTTATTCAAAAGCACATTTACATGAATTAAACGTATAGCATTTGCTTTAGAGTTGCTATTTGAGTAGAAAAATATCAAATTATAATAGCTTTTTAATTTATTTTAAACACAAACAAACTACCTACCATGCTTTATTCTGGGAATTCTAATTTTCACTAACAAGTGAAAAGGAATTATTAACTCTGTACACTGGAATTTTTTTTTTTTAGACTCTCTTTTGCAATGCTCTCTTTTGAGCATTGGAATACTTAGAATAATTTGTTAAAATCGGCTGTTCTGGAGAAAATCACATCTACTGCTTTGTTCATTTCAGGAAAGGGTGAAAGCTTTTAAAGAGCAGCTTTACTTTCAGTCAAAGGCATATTCACTTGAAACAATGGTTGGAATTAATCTTCTATAACTTTAGCGTGTGAAAGTCAGACATTCCATTTAAGCTAGCTTTTTCTGGGATGCTTCTATAATAGAGAGTCTGCCAGTCACCTTCATGCTACAATTGAACTTATTCTGCGAGTAGAAAATGTAAATGCATAACCTTTGCCATCGACTGCAGAGGAAGCCTAAGTGAGCAGCTCAGGTCTAACAATTAAACTTCAGATAACTAGTCTGAGACAAATGTCAATCACAGAGACAGACAAGGAATTGATCCTCTCCTGTCAGCCACTGGCACACCTTGTGCCAGCCACCAATGGGCAATGGCTGGGAACCTAACAGATAAATAAGTTGTTTCTGGTTTTATTACATATTGCAGTTGCTCAGTATAAAGTTAGATCTGGTTCAGCTTTGTTTTCCTTCAAATAACTCCCCTATAACTAACTTGTTAATTGCTGTATCATTGTCAAGGTGTGGAGAATCTTCAGGAAGGAGAGAGGCAGCAGGTGACGTTTGGGCACCACAGGAATGGACGCAATAAAGTATTCCCTGTCCCCTCCCACACCTGGGGCCACTGGGGGCAGCAGGGGCTGCTGGGGTGTCTGATGCTACAAGCAGGGAGGGGAGGGTGGGCCTCATCCCAGGGCCCTGCACCCTGACTGTGCACTGCATAGCTGGCACTGTACAACAACCCAGCTGGCTTTCCTTCTGGACCCTGTTACCTCCTTTGTTGCAGGACAGAGAGTCATGTTAAAAACTGTTCTACTGACCTGCCTGGCTTTTCTCCCCAGCTGTGCTCTCTCTTCTCCAAGGCAGGGCAGATGTGTCACTTTCTAGTGAATGTATGTGCAACTAGAAGTGCTTTGGTATCCAAGATCATTTTGTCTCCACCCTATCCAATTGGTCCAAAGTCGTAAGATATGTTTTCCCTTTATTGTTCTTACAGTAAAATAAAGAATACTTGGTACGTGTAAAATAGCTTGCCATTAATTAACTTTCTTAACAAAAATTAGGTAATCACTGTCTGTTTAAGAAAAGGGAAATGGGAATTTTGAACTAACATCAGGACTCACTATGCTGATCTGAGTTAACAAATATATTTCTGTTTAGTGCCAAACTCGGGACTTCTTACAGCCTACTCATCCCCTCCTTGCAGATGACTGTGTCTAAACTTCTTGAAGATAATTTGGATGACATTGACTGGAGTTGTTTATACCCCTGGCTGAAAATGGTAGATGTGCTTCAGAATACAGGCTAAAGACTAATGTACATTTCCTGCCAAAGAAGTGACCACAAACCATACTCCACTACTATGAACCCAAACATCTAGACACAATAATATTCTGGACAGTCGCCACAGAGGTATTTCAAACCATTAGTCTGATCACACCTCTGCGGTACTAATAACCTTTATAACTATATCTATGTGGCACATAGGATAGGAAAAAGGACTAGGTAATAATTAGGATGCAAAATGGGACATCACTCCAAATAAAGACTGTCCCCATAGTATTTTGTCAATGGGAAAGATACCATATAACAGAAAGGAAGAAAGCTTCATATTCTGTAGGAAATCCCATGTATCCATGAAAACAAACTACCAGAAAATGCTCTATGCGTAAATTTGGCTGTGCTCCAGCACCACCTTGGATTACATACATTAATTTAAGCTGATGATTAGTCCTATTGAAGTCCATGCATTTGCAAGCACTTGGCATTATGTCAGAAAATTAATTGTTCCATGCTTAACTTTTTAAAACAAACCTTTGGAACGGAAGTTTTACTAAAAATCTAGTGATTATCTAGAAAGATTTTTGTAAGAAATATAGTGACTATCTAGCCAAAGCATAGGTATCATTAGAGCGAAAAACCTCAAGATAGATTGGCTGCTATTATTTACTGCTGAATCCCAATGCCCCATTATATACCTCATAAGAGCTAGGTTACTTTGGCTATATGCTACTGTCTCCACAGTTAGGCAGAAATATGGTATTGTGCAGTTCAGAGTACAAATTGTACATTCTGCACTCTCTGTTGGGCATCTGACTCAGCCTGCACAACCAGTTTACCTGCTTCCCCTTCACAGCCATGCGTATTTGCATTTGCTATAACAAATGCTTTGCTTGGATTTACCATTCTAAATATTTCATCTACATCTGACTTTTTCCATGCCTGTGAAAAACAAACATGGGAAAAGTTAACACACATATGGTGCCCAGTCAAAGCAAAACTTTAGGTAGCATAATCTGCTATCACCATCACTGGTGTATATTCACCAATCTGAAAGCAAGAACACTATCCACTTCAGCTCTACTGGTAGAAAAGCCAGATGAGCTATGAATTGGCATAAGACTAAAACTTAAATTCTAATAAGTGGGGAGATTAATGTGTAATGTCTCACACAACACCACAATTTTCTGTTTCTGCAATAATTTTGTTCTCTTACTACTGTTCTGTATGCTGCACAGTATTTTCAGTTGTACTGCTTGTGTTCCCAAACTGGTATTTTTCATCCAGCTTGCTTTCTAAATATTTTTCTAAATATTCTAGAATGAATCTGTCCCAGATGGATTTACTAAAATAAATAAGAATGTAAATTATTTATAGATCTACTATTTTTCGACTAACTTGTTCCATTTATCCCTTATAAAATTTTAATACTGGAACAAAAAATCTTGACAAGTGCATCTGCAAGTGATTAACCTGAGTTGATACTATTTTATCTATTTTGTGCTAAATCCACATCATGTCACATATAAAGGCAATATGGTAAAGATTGTCCAGTATTTTCAATGTTTCAATAATATTGGGCTACAATGCTGATTCCCTTTCAAAATACTGAATGCCTGTCAATATAAAATCTGTACAAAACTACACTGATGAGGTCCATTAGATAATTTCTTGATGGATAATTAGTGTCTTAGATTTTTGAACCATAAAAATATAGCAGATATGTTACTGCAATATTTGCAATTATATAGAATTGCTAAATTATACAGTGCACTGTTAACCTTTTCAAAAGTAGTGATGAAATGCAAGCTAAGGAAATGAAAGCATTGTGTTTGCTTAAAGCATACAGCATGAAAGCGTACAAACTTCTACTGAAATCTTCAAATGGACATTATCTTGGTCTGCACATGAGGTGCTTTCCATGTCTGGATCTTTCTATCTTGAAGAGCATACCAATCATGCCAAACGATTGTGTGATAATATCATGATTCTTCAAATAAACCAAGACTTTCAGAGCTCAGGTCTTCCAAGATGAAATTGTCAATGTACTAAAAATACTGGCTATGTCCAGGCAGTGCTTGGTTATCTTTTAAATTTTTTTTTTGCATCCACATCTCCACTCTGCTTCAAGCATAGATTTTATTAGTATTATTCTATTTAGGTTAGACAGAAAAGCATATTTTTATATCCCTAGGGAATAATTCCAGCAAAAGGGCAATATGTAGAATTCCCATTTCATTTATTTCTATTTTTTTTAAAGATATTGAGCTACTAAACCCAGGGTTACTTTGACAACACGTTTATCATCCTAATTAGCCAAATGATTCAGAAACCAAATAGCTCACATCACCTGGAATTTAAGATATTCCACTCAGTGACTGCACGAGTAAATAGCATACCAAAAGTACTTTATCTAAATGTGAGCAAGATTCTCACTTGTCTGTGCTACTTAACAATTTGGATTATGGTTGTACCTAGTAACCTAGGAGCTGTATTCTGCATGAAGAGCATTTGGCTGCCTTGTGACTGTTGTTCCACTGTCACCCTAGGATAGCAGGTAACATCGTGTAGAAATCTAATTTAACATCTCCTAGGTAACATAAACCTCATTACAGATGTTTCCAGACTCTCCTTCCCCTAGCTTCCACTGATTCAGTTCAACATAACATGGCAACAATTATAAGGACCCTCAAACTTAGCACGTGGCAGCGTGGGGACCAGACACACAGGCTCCAACCTCTGCCAAGAGGCTACTCATCAATTTCCTCCTGGAAAGAGTGACTGAATAGACCTGATATTTAGAGGTAGCACTGGAGTCCAACTGAAGAAAGGCTGACTTCCATCCCACTAAGGACCACAAGTATTATTCCACATGCTCTCCTGCCCTTGGGCTGGAGGACAGGCTGTGCAAGCAAATGATACATCCCATGCCATAACTTTGTCCATATGTGCTTGCTAAAATATTTGCTACTTCCAGTATCAATATTTCAGTGCAAGGGTAGATTAGAGCAGGATAGGTTTAGATTGGATATTAGGAAGAAGTTCTTTTAATGAGTGTGGTGAAGCACTGGAACAGGTTGCCCAGAGAGGCGGTGGAGGACCCATCCCTGGAGTCATTCAAGGTCAGGTTTGATGAGGCTCTGAGCAGCCTGATCTCATTAAAAAGGTCCCTGCGCACTACAGTGGGGGCTGGACTAGATGACCTTTAAAGGTCCCTTCTAACCCCACACATTCTATAATTCTGTCATTCAGCCTATGTGAGGATGGACATGATGACCTAAAAGGAATTTGTGCTCCTCAATTCCAAATTTGTCAAACTGTTAAATCTTTAGATAAATCTTAAAAAAAAAAAAATTGTAAACTGACAAGGATTTCTGCTTAATCCATGAAACGTAACAGAGCCCTTGTGAATTATACACTATTGCATGCCAATTGTAACTCTTATACTAACTCAGGGAGCTATAAACAAAAATAACTTCCCTTTCATTGCAATTATTCTGGGTTGATGGAGAATCAAATGTTCCTCATTTCTTCCAACTATATGAAAACTGTGTAGAAAACTAGCATAAACTCAAGAAGTGGGATGCTTAATGTTCTTGCATAAGCAATTCCTGAAATTTGAAATTCTGCTCTCATACACACAGGCTCTCAGAGTGAAAAGCACCTAAGCATATGCTTTGGTATAAACTATAAAGCAGATCACTCGTTTAATGGGAAAAGAAAGAAATGTCAGATTCTTTTTTAAAATTTATTCAGAGAGCTCGCCACTTTCAAGTCCCTGGAAAGATACCTGTGTATGAAACTGGTAATGGTCAGTAGATGCTTTAGTGCTTGATAGGCACCAAAGGTGTAAATGTGTGATACTAATAGTAGGGGCACAGATATTTTGAAGATATTATCCTTAGTTGGCAAATCTTTCCTTCCTGTGTTTATGACTATAGTACACCTATTCATCTCCTACCATAGCCAAGTGCTAAAGCTGGATACAAAACTTGCTACGTGCACCAACAGCTGCTGTCTCAAAGAAAAACAGAATAATTCATCAGTACAGGCTGTATTTGTCTGTGTGCTGTAGTAACTGATCTAGCTAAAACAGCAGATACCAGTGACAAGATGCTAGTTGTGGAACACGTATCACAGACGTAACATACTTACCCTGCTATACAAATATTGACTATACTAACCCTGCTACACAAATACCAACAAAAAATGTCATTTTAAAGCTCCATCTGATGACTGAACCATGTGAGCAATTACTCTATACTACTACAGAGAGCAAAAAGGGAACTATCTACTTGCTAATCATAGCTGAAAAACTGAAAGGTCAGTGGTCATCAGTTGGCCTATGAAAGCAATCATTGATCTCATTTGACCCTCAGATCAAAGATCATTTACAGAATCAAAGAATTACAGAATCTTAGGGGTTGGAAGGGACCTCGAAAGATCATCTAGTCCAACCCCCCTGCCAGAGCAGGGTCACCTAGAGCACATCACACAGAAACACGTCCAGGTGGGGTTTGAGTATCTCCAGCAAAGGAGACTCCACAACCCCTCTGGGCAGCCTGTTCCAGGGCTCTGTCACTGACCCCTTTTACCATCTAGCACCCTGTCCTATGGGACTTCTCTTAATAATTGTTTGAAGAGGCCAAAGCTGGACCTGTGGGAGTCCAGGGTTCTGGTCCTGCTAGGTATTATGTTCCTCCCACACAGGATCCTGCATTCTACCATCTCCACCATCATTTAGTTCTGATGGATAAGACATTCCCTTATTAAAAGTAATTCAAGAGTGAGGTATCTAAAAGCACATTTTTCCAGTACTTAGTACTACTTTATGCCCAGTGGAACTGTAGCCTGTTCACTTCTAGTCATGGAACTACAGAACGGTTTGGGTTGGAAGAGACTTTAAAGATCATTTAGTTCCAACCCCTCTGCCTTGGACAGGGACACCTCGCACTAGACCATGTTGTTCAAAGCCCCATCCAGCCTGTCCTTAAACACTTTCAGGGCTGGGGCATCCACAGCTTCCCCAGGCAACCCGTTCCACTGTCTCACCCTGCTCACAGTGAAAATTTCAACTTAGCTCCCAATTTTCAGTGACCTGAACAAAATCAAAGTTTGTCTGTTTTTTCAACACTCTTACTAGGGCCAAACACACATTTTTCTTTTTGTATTTCACTGCATGCAACTTTTCCCTTACACATAGACTGTCTTGGCTACTGCTCCCATGACTGAAAAAAATTGAAGTCTTAGTATACTAGTGAAAACCATTTTCTTACTTTAGAATTACACTGAAGTAAACTGACCAAGATAACACTCCTAGGGGAAATACAACTGACAGCTCCTGACTTCACTTCTTACCACACTGCACTGTGGTCTGATATCAGAAAAGAAGGAATGCAATCATTCATAATTGACTCCATCAATTAAGTTAGTATGTTAGCTCCATTTCATGGTCAGCAATGATAAAGTTATATGCAATTAATAATCAGAGAATACCAGCAACTCCTTCATTAATTGCCCTGAGTAACACAGTGAACAACAGTTTTCATGAAAGAGTCCAGCATTAAATCTGATTCCACATGGGTTTAATTCCTAGGAAAAAAGACAGGTTACCCTTAAACATTTAAAACAAAAATAGAACCACACAATTCTGTCTGATTTTTAAAAACAGATTTTTGAAATCTGAATGGCTTTGACCAATTTGGACTTCAAGGATTTAACACCAGATGCCTGGTTAGTTTCAGTGCCATGTTAGACTAGATCACAATTTTTAAAGGTAAGCATAAAAAAAAGGGAGAAAATTGTGTGGTCACCTTCCCTTCCTGCTGTTCCCATTTCCCGTTCCAACCTTCTGCCATTCTTAAACAGAGATGTACCAAGACATGGAAGGACTCACTAGTTTCAAAGGTACCTTTTTCACCAAGTACACACACTTTAGGCCACACCTGAACACAAGCAGTTAGGAAAACACTAATATTTAATAGACAACATATCTTGGAGGTGTAATATCATGGCAACCATCTATTATGGAGATCTGACAAGACTGAGCATTTCTGGGAAGAGGAAACTGAAAGAATCTACTTAGCATTACGATTTACTTTTCTATGCAACCCTGATCTATTTATCCTAGGAAAATTCTCAGTTGTAACTGTGGTGATGAAAGATGGCTGCTGATGGGTGTGATGATAGCCAAAAAGCTAATGCTACAAAGACATCACTCTTCTTGCACACATAAAGTGATTCGGCAGGTCTGGAAAGAATATCTGTTCAACTGCTGAAGACATAACACAAGACAAGCTCATGATTAATATGCTCAGGTCTGTGTCCATTCCCAGCTGTTCATATAAATAAATATGTTCTTTAATAAAACTAAATCATATGATGAGCATAACTTACATCAAAGAACCTCTTATTTCTTGTATGTTAACAAAATCTGAGAAACTGAAGATGGACAATTATTCTTCTCTAGAGGGTAAATTGAGAAAAATTAATGATTCCTTTGCACTCTCTCTACAAAAGCTAAGATCTGGTGGCTTGAGACAATAATATGAAATATTGCTGTCAGCAGTTTGTGCAGTTGTTAAAAATACGTTCAAAGTATCTTCTCTGAACTCTTCTATATTCCTGTAACAGGCATGTCAGTTCAAAATTCTCCCTTACTGAACCTCTAGCATGCTCTAAGAAATGCGAAAATGTCACTCATAACAATATCTGTCTTGAGAAAAGTTCTCTTGCACCCCAAGTGTTCAGCAAAAATCTTCAGTGACGTACAAAACCCAGTACTCATTACCAGCACCACAAACAAACTAGCAAAACCCCAGCTGACAGAATAAGCAAACAGAGGGACAGAAAAGCAAGAGAAACAAAGGCAGTCCTATAGCCAAGAAAAATTGCAGGTAAATGCATGAACTTACTCCTGATTTGGACACTATTTATCTCTTTCTCATTTACACCAAAAAGTGATTTTATTAGCTTCATATATTCATCTTTGTTAAAACACTTCACTGTGTCACCAGATGAAAACGGTGTTTAGCTATTCCTATGGACATATCATAATTATTAAGTTGCAAAATTACAGGAAAAATGGAACTGAAATATAAATAGTTCCATTTCAAAATAATTTTACTTTCTAATGTATTATGGCCTTTCTCTGATGCAGGCTCAGCTTTTAGAGCAGCACAGTGTGAGGAGGAGAACACAGTTCAGAACAGCCCTGATTGCCCAACATTATTTGTGCACTGGGCAGGAGCTTTGTATTTCACACATTATTCACTACTTGCAGCAGTCATTCATACAGTATGAATTCACTACCATACAGTAATGGAAAAAATTATGTATATTTAGGGGAAAAGACAATGCAAAAATGTGAGCTGTTCTTCTCTGCATCTTTTTCAAAGCCTCAAGTTGCTTCTGAATCCTGGTCCAGTTTTTTGTTAGAATAGATACTCAATTACAACCCAAAAGTGACAGTTGGATTTCATGGGTTGATCTGACTGATGGGTGTTACTATTTGTATCCCCAACCAGCTCCAGGCAGTTAATAACAAAAATAACCAAATATAGCCTAGCTATAAATCAAGATCCACTTACATACCAGGCTATAACTTCACAACATGCTATATGTTTGTTTTTACTTTAATCCACTTTCATTGTGTTCGACTCTCCGATGCCCTTTGCTATTGTAGGGCTCATTCTAACTTCAAGCACCCTTTCCTTATTTTCCTATCAATTTAGATTTACGCATGTTCTCTGGGATCACCAAAGCATTTTCTATTACCATCCCAAGTTCAAGAGAATTCAAATCTACTTCTCCCTGTTTCTTCCAAGTCTCACTTTCTGCCATGGCTAAAAGGAATACATTTTTCTTTACCTGCCTTCATATCTCAGCTTTGACTTAATAGAAAATGCTTAGGGATGAAAGGATAACCAGGTTTCCCTGCCAGTTTCAGAATGAGAATTCTGTTACCTACAGAACCAATTACCAATTTTATAGCAATGTTTCATTGCAATCAGAAATAACAAGAGGAAGATAGCTGCTGCATAAATGACCAATTACATAAGACAGATGAAACAAGAAATGTTCATATTTCCTCACTTTTAACATTAATACGTTTTGTTAAAGTATCTTTTCAGTATTTCTTCAAGAAATTACAAAGTATAAAAGCGGGCAGAGACTTTCACGTGACTCAACCAGTATGTTTAGCACAGACTGTGTGACACCACTGAATAAAAAGCCATTTGAGCTTATCTGAGGTTTCAACAGAAGGCTGGAGTGACCCAGAAGTACTACAAAAGCATTCTGCAGACAATATCAGAAGGGATTTTTATTCAGAGATTTCTGGGATTATCACACGACCTGTGTCTTAACATTAGAGTTAGCATGACAATACAGACAAGCAAGAAAAATAAACTATGTCCTCCACTTAGCTGCCTCATGTCTTTGTCTTTATGGTGAACTTCTGGTAAATGTAATTTTACAGAAAACAGTACTGTATTAATTCCTCCAGGACTGATTTAGAGATAGTGTATTAGTGCTTTGCAATTTTGTAGGAAGAATAAAAAAGAACTAAGACACTTCAGACTTTGGAGCATTAAGTTTTTTGTGTGACCTAACATTGGCTATTATTCTGAACTAAGTTTTAAAAAAATAATTTAACTTTTAAAACAAAACTTTGGTTGCAAGCCTACTGTCACCACTAAGTCTTCCATTAGATTGTTGTCTAGTGTTTTTTAGAGACCTGCTAATTAATTCTGCATGGATTTTGATTCTTAAAAGACTTCAAAAGATAACAATTTTTACTAAAACTTCTCCTGATGTTCAGGGTTTCCCCTCCTATTTATTTCCACAATTTAAATCTTCATTTTTGTATAAAAATTTATGTTTTCCTAATAAACCCCATAGAGGTAACTCTTCAGTCGTTATACCTCCAAATAATCCATAAAGTCTACTTTTAGATAAACTGAATTAAATCTGGAATGAGTTTACTGATAGCCTTTATATATATATTTTGTATCTTTTTTTCTCCAGGATAATGATTTAAAAGCCTTCTTAGATTCACTAAATCATTCCAGTTTTATGACAAATGCATTTCTTTGAAACAACAGTTTGTATTCAAGGGGCATATGCAAGTAAAACTGATATTAGATACATATATACACTCAACCATCCATTCTCTTTTCTCTTCCTGTTCCCAGAGGTTAAGTTTCACCTATATTCTAAATCTGGTTAAACCTACATATTATTTATAACATATTCAAAATTATACACATTGCAATAAAGACAAGACTGAGGAAAAATAAGCCCAAATAATGCAAGAATTTAGAAATAATGTTTTTGCAGATCGAACCAATGTAGTGAAATTAGATCAGGCAAATAAATGTCAGTGCAATTCCATACATGGCAAGTATTGAGCAAAGGTTTAAATTTCTAGAATTTAGAAGGAAAATACTGATATTTTTTTACCAGCAGTTCCGTCAAGAATGAAGCTGTCAGTTAGAGACCTTTACTCAGTTCTGATCTACCTGCGATACTGACATCAACTGAATCTATAACAGAAGTGCAGCAGTGTCTCTTCTGCTTTGAGACTCTGAACAACAGCCACAGCCCAGAGCCACAATACCATGCATCCCACTAGGGTTTATGCCCAGAGGGGCTTTGCTGGAAAGCATACCCCTTTCTCGTCAGCCCTATCTCCTTCCTCAGGCATTTCTCTATGACATGCCAAGACACTTCTCCATCCCCTCAAAATGTAGAGTCTAAAGCACTGGATTCACAAGATTCCAGCATCTGTGCTGTTATTCCCCACAGGTGTTGCCTTATGGCTTGGAATAAAGTGGAAATTTTGTATAACAGTACAACTTGTTTCAGGAAAATATCAATATTGTGGGAACATTATTTTTTTAACAGACAGGTCCCAAGAATTTAGAAAGAGGAAAAAAATATTACATAATCCCTTCCACAGCAGGCACTCTATTTTGCTACAGTGGTAGCAAAAAAGAGAAAGGGCAAGCTGACTTACTACTCCTGTATCAGGCTACATGGTATGACTGTTTGTAGCTCAGACACAGTGTCCTGACAAGCATGGCCTCTGGTTACCACCGGCATGGTGAGGGAAGAACATATAAAGTAGTAAAGAGTTCAAGGACATAAGGCTTTGAAAAGTGCACTACTGCTTATGCCATTTCCTGTGTAGCCCATGTTTGATCATGATACTGTTTACCCTTCTGTGCAAATGATATTTTAATGACAACATTATGAATAGTAAGAGTCCCTGGAAAGAGGGAGAATAAATTAATAAAATAAATTAATGAAAATGCGAAGGCAAGAGAGAATTTCATTAAGAAAAAGTAAAGCTTTGCTTACTGTTGCTTTTCTCTTCTAGGTGCAGGTAGCTGGTACATCACTTGATTCATTTTTAAATGGCCTTCAAAACACTGAAAAAAATAAATGCAGAAAATATTTACACTGGAAGTGGAGTGGACTAGTTGAACACATTATATTTTATTTCTTGCACCTGCTATTATCTAAAATGTCTCTAGCATGTAATATACTCAAATAATGCTGTTTACAGTATGCTATTGTTTTATGTTTGAAAAATCTGCAAAAAAAAAATCTGTTTAATCCTAATGCCACATGAGAGTTCAGCAGTTTCTGCATTCCCTGTTCCTTTAGAATTAGGTTTTACATTTGGAACTGAGGAAAAACTGTTAAAGAGAATGCATGTTTCCTGCTTTTAGAGGTAGTTCTCCCCATGAAAGACAGGGGTAAAACAATAAACTCAAACAGGCATAAGGAACTGTGGTTCCAATTAAAATTGCATCAGAGTGGCATTGAGAGAGAATGAGAGAGCACTGAGAGCCCAAGGATATAGGAGGTCAGCTTATACATAATTAATTTCTTAATCTTCCATGGCATTTCACTGAAATGTGTTATTTTCTCAAACACATTCAGAAGGATGACAAGCTGTCTTTTCAAGTGGTTTCATGTGTATGTGCTCTAAATTCCATTTTTCATTAATAAATACATTAGGATGACAATGTTTTAACCACTTTTTAACATTTCTCCTAGCATTCTGGGATTTGTTTACTTTGCCATATGCTATTTAGTGGCACATTTGTGATCAATCAGAATGTTCGGTCACAAGAATCTAAAAATATCAAATGGCTCTTTTTTTTTCTTCACAAAGAAATCACAGGAAACTGACTCTTCAGAAGTAATCCAGTGTGGTCCTTTGTGTCTGATGTACAGATACTTTCAGTGCCTGCAGCTGGATTCAAAGTTCAAGGGTAAGAATGCAAGCCTTTTGATTCATTTAACTTATCTGCATTTTTTTGTTTTACTAACTATAAAACAAAAATTGTTCAAGGTGTGCCTTAAAATGTAGAATTAGACATAGCGTTAAAAATATTTTGTTTACTTTAAGGGAATAATCACATGTAGTGAGACAGATTTTGTGAGGAACATTTCAATGAATGCGTGCATTCCTGGACTTCTTTGCTCCTTTGTGTGAGACTTCACTGCCTCCTATTTCCCAAACACTCTCTGGCAAAATAATAATTATAGAGATGCTTTAAAACAAACAAACAAACCCCCAAAAAATCCAACAAAAACCAAACAAGCTCTGAGGAGGAAAAGTATTATAAAGTGGTTTTATTGAGCTTGCAAATGGTAAAACATTTAACTGAAATATCTTGGTCTGCCTGTGGTATCAAAAGAAAAATCTTGCTACAAATACAAGAAGCAAAGCCAGTTCCACATAGAGTACTGTGAACAATATTAATAGGAAGAATTTGATGCTGACCTTGAACACATACAAATATCCAATGATGTATGTGAGTGCTGACTAGTGGGATGATGTTGATCTACATTAACATTTTACTACCTTTTGGCACTGGTTTTAAGCTGAGCCAGGGCAACATGTGCTTGCCATCCAGGTGAAAATGAGACAAGGGGGAAGAAATTTAACAAACAATAAAATGTACTCTAATTTAGATTTAAGAGATATGCTTAATATTCATAATGGAGTATTTATGGTAAGAGCAATTTTTTCTATTCTCAGCTGCTATTATCTTTTGTTATGCAAATTGTGAAGTTACATAAGGTTCTCATTTAAATTCTTACCAAGTAGCTATTTTCAATAATCTCTATAGCTAATACTAGAAGGTGGAGGTAGTACAAATTATTTCAGAGAAACACACACACACAGATAGATAGATAGACAGATAGATAGATAGACAGACAGACAGACAGCCTCACAATCACTTAGTAAATTACCTTCTTCTAAGGCATAACATTTTGGATTCTGAAGCATCTTTAACTAGTTAAGTAAATTACCAAATCACTTCATACCTAGCATGACAACTGCATTATTGCCAGATTGTTAAGAAAGTGAAGAGCTTCACAAAGTCAGAAGTCAATGTTCTTAGAAGCATACCAGTATTTAAGCAAAAGAGGGAGTCTGGTGGGCATAACCTGGCCATTGTCATACTCTAAGCCTAATGGTTTCCTCAACTTTCACTCCAATGTCAACAGCAGAAAACTGTGGTCTGGAGACTTTTTTTCCTTCCTCACTGTGCTTCCCATCAAATATTCAAATCATTCCAGACTCAGAAAACAAAGAGGAGACACAAGCTGCAAACTATATATTAGTGACTGGGGAAATCTATACACCAGACATAAAATCAAAACCTAAAACCCCAAAATATTCAACTTTTGGCTTCAACAGCCAACTATCAGCTCCCCTACTCTTTCAGTATATCTTTAGACCTGTTGGTGTTGAAACCGTTTTTATCCTGCTACAGTTAGGTCTGCTTATTTAGAAGATATATAGCTCCAATGCAAGAGAGTCACCTTCACCTATACATGATACTTGATAAGCTTTTTAAAACCTGTTTACAGATTAAAAAGGAACAGTGAGAAACTTGCAAATTAAAGAGGCAGTTTGAAATTAATGTTATTACACCCATAAATACACAAGGAATGACAATATTAAAGCTTTGTAAAGCTTCTGTGATTGATAAAGGAAGCCACTACTACCCTCCTATAAATATAATTGGAAGGGAATTTTTTTCCTTTTTTATTCTAAAATTAATTTCATAAGAAAATGGAATGTATTTAGAATTAAAATACGGGCAATGAAGAAGTACCTTTGAGTACCAAAGATTCAGTCTTTGCTAATGAAAGAGAAGGCAGGAGATAAGAAACAGGGGAGAGAAGAGGAAAATAATGAGTTTATGTTGTAATAATTAAAATTTTAGACACAATAATTTAAGCTGATGGCTGTTGAATTTGTATATAGGCAGACACTTTGCTTGAAGACCTGTAATCACCTTCCAAATGATTTGGTAGAATGCTAGGGTGAAATAGATATCAAAAACAATGCTTGAAGAAAGAAAAATAATTTTTTTCTATAAGGACAAATCTATTAGAAAACTTTCTTTAAAATCCCTAGAAAGAATAAAACAAGATCTCTTAAAGTGTGGGATAATAACAACGAACACTTCAGTACACAGAATGCAGCAGTTTACAAAATTTAACTATCGCAAAGCTCTTTGTTTTATTCTAATATTGAAATGATACCACATGAAAAGTAAATGTCAACAGTCCCCTAATTAGACTTAAACTAGATTTTTTTAAGATTAAACAACTCTAATAAAGCAGTTTTGCCTCTTATCAGCCCAAAGACTATTTCTTCCAAATAGATCTTAGAGAAAATGACCTTGTCTTTACCAGGTATTCCTTTCTCTCAAATTTACTACAGCTGCTGTGCTTGTTTTCAGCAATGTCAGTGGAGGTGAACCACGGATAAAAATGATAGGCAATGCAAAGGTAAAAAATTGACTATGCTAAATAGCTCTCAACTGCTCACACAATTACAAGTTTTAGGAGACTCTTCTATGAACACTGAGAAGGCTCTAACATAAATGAAATCTCTCTGATTCTTTTTGAGCATTGCAATTGATAACCATTCAAAAAGTAGTAATATTACCTTCTAGAGTATAGTAGTAATATTACCTTCTACTAGTAATACTATCTTTCTTTGGAACCTTATGAGAAAGTAAGTGTGGGTAAATGTTTCTTTCAGCACAACTTCAAACGCCATTGTACTCATGCCAAGCTCGTTCAACTTACTCATTCTCCCAAAAAAGTTGAAGAATAAGAGTGGAAGAAAGTACACCTTCAAAATATCACAGAACCTTCAAATACTAAGTGGTTAAAATTGCATCCTTGTAACAAAGGCTGGGAAACAGTGGCAATACAGAACTTCCACATCTACACAAAAGTTTTTCAGGAAATTATAGTCAGAGCTGCCAAAATGAAGGGACGTGCTGAGTATTTGCTTACTCTGTGTCTCAAATGGCATATTGCGCCTTATTTAGAGTAGCACAAGTTAAGATATATGTCTCAGATAAAAAAAATAATTAAAATGCAAAAGTCATTATTTGGAAAGCTGCATGATGACACAATCATTAGGAAAACTGTAAATAACAAAGACACAGGTTAATCAATATGAAATCATCTGCATCACAAAAGGTCCTATTTGCTTCTTGGCACCCTTCAGTTGATCTCTTAGGCATAATTGTGATCACTCTAATCAACAAACATAAACATCACTTTCAACACCTTAAAATGAGCTTGCGGACCTTAGGTGGAAAGCTAAGCTAGCAAGCACACAGTATGATCCCTTGGGAACAAAGTTAGCTTTGTTGAACAGCAGAAATTAGTAATCAGTTTTAAATTAAAAAAATGAACACTAAATGATAAAAAAAACCTATAAGGAATAACACAGCTTACTTCATTATTTTAACTTCATTATTCTTACTTCATTATTTCTCTAATTGCACTGAGTGTAGCAATCATACATTGGGAACTGAACTACTTCTGCAAGATCAATTCAAAATAACTGAGTATTTAACTGCAGAGTATCAAGACTTCAGCCAGGAATTCTCTGCATTGTATACCAAATGCCTTTTCATAAGAATTAAATAAAAGTTTGTGAAACAAAAGTAAAAGTGTACTTAATGCTGTTAGAAAAAAAAGACATTAATTCATACCAGATCTCAGCACTTAATGGTGTATTTGGACAATGGATACTTAGGGAAGAGGGGACAGCAACACTGCTTACTTTTATGGACTTAAATTAGGTACACAGTTTAGCCAGCTAGCCTCCAAAGTTTGTACATATATTTATCCAGTACAAAAAGGCTTCCACAGAGGACAATTAAAAAAAATTGAAAAATCAGGTCAGTACAGATCATTTTATGCTGAGATCCACAGATTTGCCTTCACTACAGGCCCACTTCTGATAACCCACTGTAGAGGCCCTAAATCACCCATGCAGATGTCTGGATTCCTTAAACTGATGTTACATCATATTGTTTGCTAAAGTCCTGGGAGAACCTGTGCAGGTTCCTCTTGCCATCAGTAGGTTACTTCTGATTTACCAGCTGCTGCATAGCTCATCTGCTTGAAGTCTAACTAGAAACTGACACTGTCTTCACTGCCTGGAGCATGATTCATGAACAGAAAGCAGAAAGAAGTGCTTTGAGATCTACTACGTGAGCTAGGTAGAAAATGAAAAGAATTAATAATAATTGGCCATCAGGGACGTGTATAGCTAAAAATCAGCTATAGTTGCCGCTTGGGTACCTTTTATAGCCAGATTGTTTAATATGCTTTAAGATACTGATGTCTAAATTTTGGCCAAGGAATACACTTAGCATATATATGTCAGACAGTGCAAACAGCCATTTCTCACCCCTGGCAAAAATATAAATGCTGCTATTGTGGGAAGATTCTTACAAGACCTCATAACATCTGAAGTTTTAATTACAGAGGGCAACCAAAGATTTCTTCTCTGTGGTTTACTTCTTCTGTCTGTCATGCATGTCAACCATTTCAGAGAAAATATGAGAAGCAACAACATCCTGTAGAAAAGGCATTGAGTGTGTTAATCGCACCACTTCCTCACCCAATGCCTCTTAATCCTTTCAGAGATACTATTCAATTACTTTTCTTACTGTTTTGTTTGTTTTTTCTTCTAGGAGAGGCATTGCTGTGACTTGCTGGAATAATTAAGTGTTGATGGAAGAGCACCTCAACTCACAAGCCATTCTTTCAGTAGAAAAAGAGGCAGCTGGTGCATGGTCACTAGGTAACTAAGAATGCATGAATGATTTCAATTATTCCATAATTTTGGGTAACATAAAACATGGCTTTAAAGCAAACTGTCACTGTAATCTCATCCTTATTTCAACCTAAAAATGTTACTATCTGAATCACTTCTCTTTAGTCATTATTTTTGCATTCTCATTGTATGTGTACTTATGATATGCTTCAACTATAACATTTCCTTGCAGACAAACAGAACTGTGTAATTTTTCATAAATGTATCTTGAAATCACTTTTAAGCTTCTCAAAAAATTATCTTAGAGCTGTCTTGTATCTGGACCTCTGATTAAAATCGGTTTTGCACTTTGGGGAATAATTTTAATGATGATAAGCTTCTTCTGTTTTTCCAGTATGTTCCTCTCCTTTGCTTGGGAACATTTTTTTTCTGCACAAGGACAGAGATGGGGATGAAGGGAGCAACATGATTACACTTAAATAATTGTTTGTATAAAATACTGTTAATGTTTACAGAAGCATGACAAAGAGGATTTTCTGAATAATGAAGTTATTCAATTAAAAATAAGTAAATGTACTGGATTAGCAGGGTGTCAGGAAAAGACTGAAACAGCTACCTGGCAATTGATGAAGAAGCCTTGTCTTATAGAATAATACTAGCATAAAAATAGCTCATAAATCTGAAAGGCTGATTACTAAAACTGTTGTGAGAGCTTTATTTTTTGGAAGAATATTGAATTAATGAGAAATAATACAAAGGGGGAATTTAATTATTCTGAATAGTATAATTTTCTACCCTAGACTGTCAGGATGGGTATGACTATGTAGGTCACATATCTAAAATTACTTTTATGCATATTTCATTAAAAGCCACATCTCTTCATGAAGGATAGTAAGCAATAAGCCCTCTTCAGATAGTTCTCTATAGTGCCTTGAATGAAAGCTATTTCCTCTGTGGTTATGGAGCTATTAAGATGAGTATTCAATAAATACAAAACCTCATATCTTATTTTTAGGTTATTGTTTTCACATAATAATAAGTTGCTTTCCTTCTCACTTCCTCAAAATCTCCAGCATCATTTTGAATGTATAGCAATTAGACATTGACTAGGATTCCTAGTCTGCTTGTACTTCTGGAGGGTAACTATCAGACTGATGAGAATACTAGATAAGCATTTTCACATTCATCCAAACAATGAGATTTTGATTCTGAGTTGATTTGGAAGATTTCCAATTAAACTTTACAAATGTAAATGAAAGTAAAGAATATCAATACTGAAATAATTGATGAAAACAGTGATTATACTGAACTTTCTTAGTTGGCACCAGCTTTTGCTGTTCTCATATAGGAAATGTTTTTACATCCCATTTTAGTGGTTTTCTCCCTAAATTTTTAACTGGATTACAGATTTTTTTTTTACTGTAATTAAAAATTACTCACCAGATTTACACATGTAAATGCTTTCAGTGAAATATGTGCACAGTCTTTTAATCATTGCTGTCACCTTTTCTTAGCTGCAAGACTGAGTCTAACTCTATTCACAGAATCATCCTGATTGGAAAGGACCTTGAAGATCATCAAGTCCAACCATAACCTAAATCCACCAACCATAACCTAATCTACCCCATTCAGTGCCTAAATCATCTCCCTAAGCACTACATATATATTTCTTCTAAACACTTCCAGAGATGATGACTCCACCACCTCCCTGGACAGCTTTTACTCTTTCAGTAAAGAAATTCTTTCTAATATCCAGTCTAAACCTCCCCTGGTGCACTTTGAAGCCATTTCCTCTCGTCCTGTCATTATTCACTTGAGAGAAGAGGCCAGCTGCCACCTCCCTCAAGAAATGGTGGAAATGTTAGGTCCATTACAGCATCATAAAGACTTGTTACAATTTAAATAATTTTCTGCTTAACCTTAAAAAGCTAATGTGTATAGTGCAGAATCAGAGTGTTTATCAGGCACTGTCATACATAATATTAAAACCTGAATACATATAAAGTTCTAGTTTATACAGTATATTCTACTGGTTAACTGAACTTCATTGCATGTCTTCAGAATTGAAGGTCTATGTATTGACTTACTCTATTACGACATCACTTTGCTACTAAACGCTTGCTTGTAACATTTACGTTTAGGAAATTCCTGGATAGTCCTGTAGTCCTGCTTTCATATTCTCTCAAGCCTAGGTACAAACAGAACTTGTTAAATTATGAAGATACAATTTCTAGCGCATTTTGGAACATGTCTTGGGTGTGGTGAAATGTTTGATAGAGCCTTCAAACTATTTTTCCAAATAAGTACTGATAGAAAGAAAAGGTAGTTGGGGTTAAATTGTTAACCAGACACGAGAAAAAGACAACATACAAGGGATATGGTTTAGCTAAGCATAAATGTTATTAATTGATCAGGAGATGACTCAGGACTGCCTCAGTGTATTGACTGTACTTATAATCTTCTTCAACACTATTGTGATCTAGCTTAAGCCTTCAGATCCAATTCTGACCAAACTGTGTCAGCCATCTGATATCTGATGAACTATGGTATTCTGAACTATCCTCCCACCAGACAAGATAGTGCTTTAGTGGGTGTGAAGTTGCCAGCCTGCGTTAAACTGGACATGAGAGGAAAAGCTTCCCATTCCCCAAAGAAGCTAACACACTTGCAGCTGACAAAAAACCCATACAAATACTAAAGCTAAAGCATAAAAGATAGAAGCTACATTCTTAGTGTGGGGTAGGTCTCAAGCTAGAGTGTGTACAGGTTTTGTACACGCTCCATATTGTGTGCAGAAACTTAATGCCTATATCATCAGTGTTATTCTCCTTCCCTACACTACCAAATCATACCATCTCAGAGAAAAAAAAGATGGAGGAAGTGTTCCTTATCTACCCCTTACATCAATGACATTTATATTCTTCTTCCTACAGGTGCATGCTAAAATCTTCACATGGCTGAAAATGTAAGAGCCCCTGAGACTGGTTCCCAAGCAAGAGGTGACACATTTTCCAGAGGACCTTGGCAACCTCCCACACAGAGCAAGAATAGGCAGGGTCTACAGTTGGGCCTAATGCAACGAAGCAACATTGGATTCGCCACTTCTCTGGACCCATTTTTTCCCATAGGATCTCGTATAACTTTAGCAGATCCCATAATAGCATAGCCCTGCAGTGATTTATATACAACACAGTTAGAACAGGTAAGAAATATTAACTGCTTCAGAGTTTTAAGTGATTCATGAGCTAGACCTTGGCTCCCTTAAACATCTACATTGGCCACATTAAACATCTACAAAAGAGTTAAAAATTATATGGATTTTCAAACATCTGCTAATGCAAAGACCCTGATGTTATATGCTTAAGCTTATGGATACTTAACTTACACAGTCAGGTTGGTTGAAAAGCCAACAGTGTGAAGCTCTGAAGTATAAATAACTAAATTTAACCTAAGTACTTCTAATGTCTTCCTTTACTAGCCTGCATAGCAGTGCTGTCTTTACAAATCTTCGTTGTCTTATGCAAAGCTTCTTGAGAAAACACCTACTGCTTATATCTGATTTTCGTCTTATATAAGTGCCTTTGATGCTTCTTTGATCTTTCAATCAGTCTCACAGAATGAGACACTCAAGTCACATTAAAATCCTTACCATGTTTTTAAAACCTCTCATTTAATACTTTGTGAAAAGTGAGACTGCAAAAAAACTTTTAGCAAGATTCCTGTAGAGCTTTGATTCAAATATATTTCAAATAATTTATTTCCTAAATCTACTTAGGCAAATTTTGGCAAAAAATATATTTAGGCAATTTTCTCAGTTTAAAAGGCTGAATAATAATATCAAGAGCTTCTAGTTCTGCAGTTTCAAACAATCAAAATAAGCAGAATACCTCCTAATTTCATTTACATTAAGACAATTCATTGTGAAACACGCTCCTACAGAGTTTAACTGAGTAAGATAACAATGTCAGGCTGCTTTTTCAAAGGTAATGTTACTTTTCAACCTGCAACATAATTCAAAAGTATTTGAACACAAACAATAGCTGCAAGTCTGTAAGGTAACACCGTGTAGTACCATATTCTAATATATTTTGTCACAGACATACATACTATCTATAAATTCCAGATACTCTTTTTCCTAGCGTTTGTACATAGAAACTGGAAGGAACCATCAAACTGATGTCATCAACTTCATATAGAGATTTTCCTTTCCGGAGACAGCATAATAAAAGATTAAGAACTCTTCTCTTCCAATGCATGCTCACTTTGTCCAAAGACTTCTCAATATCAGATGTGTAAGAGATTCCTTTGGTCCATGACTGGTTCAGAAGATAGGCCGATCAGCTAGCCAGCAAGTCAAACAGAACACTAACCTTTCCTCTGAGCACAGTGCTAATGTAGGTCTGTCCTCTGTACCATCACTAGCACTTTTTTCCCCCGAAGTCAGTATGAAATTAGTTTCTTTTACATGTTTATCCCTCTCTGAAATTTGGATGAAATTAGCCAACATCGAATTTCATAAAAATAATGGGAAGATAAACAAAAACAAAAAAATGGGATTGCTATTTATTTCCCCTATAGGAAACAGGATTTAAAAAAAAACAAAAACAAACAAACAAACAAAAAAAAAAAACCCAAGCAGCTAGTCAATCCAAAGACTTTCCAACATAGTTCATCTCTTGTCAGTCTGTTACTGTGGAAGCAGTTCTCCAAAAAGTGTAACTTTTTTTTCTGGATAATTATTTTCGAGTCTTTAATGTTCTGTTGAACTTAAGCCTCATACTTTAGCAATGGAAGTCCTATATGTGTTTCTAGGCAGATGGAAACAGCATCTTCTCAACTAATCATATCATAGAATCACAGAATGGTTTTGGTTGGAAAGGACTTTTAGGACCATGTTGTTTCAACCCCCCTGCATAGGCAAGGACATCTCCCACTAGACCAGGTTGCTCGAACTCCCCTTCAACCTGTCCTTGAACATTTCCACAGAGGGAGCAGCCACAACTTCTCTGGGGTTTTATCTTAACCCCTGTCAGAAGTTTGTCCACAGCCACTGTATTCCTTTTCTGTGATTTCTAGCATCCACTTATTAAATTAAATCAATAGTTGCCCAAAGCAAGTATTTTATTAACACAGAAAGGACACCAGTAGCTTTCCAAATACCAAATTTATATACAGAATTTGTAAACCATTATAGATTTATAAGCTTTTACCATTCTCTTCCTGGTTAATCTCACAGTAATACCCAATCAGAAAATTTCCTTCTTTTTCATACTATGCCTAACTCCATTAAAGTATGAAATGTCTGTGCACAAAACTGACTATAATAATTTGAACAGTTTTGACCATTTCTGTAAGGTAAACAGAATTTCCACTGCAATGAATTTATATGTGAAATACTCTGTACTACTGCCATTGACAGTGCCAATAACCTATAATTTGATTGTAAGCATTTCAGAACCGCTGAGTGACAGCTATAATGGGATAAAATGGAAAGGTTACAGTGGTCCAAACTGATGGTTTTCTTGGCTGAATTAGCCAAAACTTGTGTTTAACATCTGTCTGTGAAAAGACATTCACACTTCCTAGTCTGCAGGCAAGTGTTTTTCATTCTTCAAACCATTCTTCTAATGTTACATTAATATTCTAAACCATAGTTTTACATTCGTATTTATTTGTAACAAGCTCAAACATGAGAAAGCAAACATTTTCTTTTAAACACGAATAAAGGAATAACAGAAATTATGTGAATAAAGCTTTAATTTCTCTCCAATCTCCTTTAACCAGTTAAGAAACTAATACACTTGTAGTAATATAGGAACTTTGATTTGTGCATTGTATTACCTAAATCCTGTCAAATATAAAATAGTTTGTTCTCAACTTTTGGAGAACAGCCATCTCAACTTACACCCCATCTTAACTGCAGAAATCAATTAGCGGGGAGAAAAAACCCATTATATCCTATATTACAGGAGTTAAGTTCTCAAAGGATAGGTGTAGAAGGGAAATCTCCACAATATAAAACACAGAATGGAAACACAGTGTAATTCCTTTATTACTTTGGCAGTTTTACTGGAGGACAGCAAGAGAGTAGTGGCTCTATTATTAGAGTCTGGCAGTTACATCAGGCTTTCTTTGAATTCAGGCTGAAGACTTGAATTATAACTAGCATATCCAGCAAAGTGCTAAAAAAGAGGATGTCAGAAGCCTTGCCACTGAGCTTTTGAACGTAGCCATCACCTAGGCTTAAAAGGTGTATTGTAGAATGTTCCCATTACTAATGTGTTGTTAATCATGTGTGGCTTTGTTTGCTTTTTTTTCCTCCTCTTGGGACTAGCAGATGTGAAAATCTGTATTTCTGTTTCCAAATAATTTAATAAACAACTAGCAATGCTTCCTTATCAGTATGGGGAACACGAATTCATCAAAAATTACATTCTAGGACAGCAAAACTAAGTAACACAAGAAGCATAGTTAGACCTTGTAAAATTTTCAGATTAGTAGCCTATGTATTCATTTATCAATAAGTAGCTGTTTCTCTCAAGTTCTTCATATATATTTCTCAAAATATCTACAAAGAATTTCAAAATGTTACTTTACTCACACTGTCAAATTAGCCTCAAATTATGTTTTTTATATAATATTCCTTCCAGTGTCAGTATTTAAAAGCATAGCATGATATAATAGCTAGGGTTTTAATCGTTACAGAGAACTATTTCAACTATTCTTCATCTTTCAGACAGAATTTTATCTGAAAAACATTTTTAAAATGACAAACACCCCTGGAAAATTAAGGAATTAGAAGAAAGTGCTTAATAATACAAATTCCATGAAAGCTATTCATTAAACTCTTCAAAAAATTCTCAGGAATATCAGTAACAGTATAAACTGTATGCTTTTGTATACAATGGTACCTGCTTGCTGAAATGGAGTTCGGAGTGAAATATTCTGCATAATCTTTTACCGATTCAGAATTAAACAAAAGTAAAAAATATAAATTCTACATTAAATAGAAATTGAAGAAGTTTCAAAGTGTTCTCATGTGAATGTCAGTATTTATCATAGTGACAGCAGCAATACAGTAACACATAGAGATTTTATTTTTTTTTTGGCAGGACCTTTCATGACCTAAACCTCCAGGCCCTGATCCTGGTACCATTCAGATATGCATGTATGGAAATGTTAAATCTGTGTTTTAAAGTTTTAAACACTGGGATCCTGAACTACATTCTACTGGTTGTGTTTTCCTTCTTCCAACACAGTTGTATTCTAGAAACAAAGCAATACGGCACCACTATTAATTCCTACTTGCTGCGACAGTGCCCCCTCAGGGTAAAGATGATTTTTCACATTAACCCATTGAAAGCATCCACTGTGATTGACCTTATAGGCACTGACAAATTAATTATTTTGTTAGTCAATATGGCATGGCAGCTTAAAGATTTGAGCAGATACCCCACCAGTTAACATGCCTGCTGCCATCTGCTGAACATTACAGCAAAGAATTTGTACTGCTCTCTCTGGAAGAAAAGCTGTGAAGAGGCTTCAAAGAAATGTGTTACAAAACCCCTCATTCATAGCTTATTTCACAAGTCAAATAAAGTCTGTTCAGGTTCTGCAAAAGAACTGGTAGTACCTTACATTTCTTTGACTCACAGGTTTAAAATTAAAAATGAGGCTGTATCAGAGAATTCATTAAAACTTTGGTTTGAGCCCACTGCTTAACAGCTGAAGACATGGCCTATTCAAAAAGATCATGAGATTTATGTGAACACTCATGCAGTGCAGATGTGAGCTAGGGAGTTCATAGTTTATGTATCTCACTGATTTATGTATCTCACTCTGATTTAAAGAGCTCTTTTCTGGCTTGAGATTTAAAATCATTTATGACAATCATTTATAAACTGAAGCTCCTGCAAAACAATGGTCAGGGTCAAGCACAGAGGAGTGACTTTAAAAAAAAAATTATGAGAAAGCTTGATACCATTCTTACAAAGACTACAGCTGTTAAGTCTACCCAGTGCAACTCTTAGGGAACACACCAACACTGCTTCAAGACTTCCATGGAGCTAGTTTGGACATCTCTTCGCTCATGACAATTAGTATATAACTAGGATAATCCCCTCACAGATTAAAAAGAGCAGATATCATTTGATAATTGTCAAGAGACACACCAACTTACTTTTTAGAAAGACTTACCTGAGAGCTTAACATCTGTTGTATGAAGCAAACCAAAATACCTTTTTAAAACATTTCTTTTCCTAACATTTGCCTTTTAAAAAACTGTCTCTCAGCTTAAACTGATCTCAGAGAGAACACTGACAAATAACTTTCACAGCCACAACCCTACATCAGTATACAAAATGTAATCCAACAGAAACACCAGGGGAATGCCAGTAAGCATCAGCTTAGACAATTCCTTTTGTTCCAATTAGTTATGTTCTAGCATCCATCTGGAATTAAAATATCAAATACATCTCAACTAACAAAATATTATTGTAACAGCATCTCAGTTTATGTCTTCAGCGATAACAAGCATCCTTCTTAGCTATATGGGACAGAACCATGAATACTGCAATAGGACCACAAATAGCACCATACTACTATGTTCTTTTAAAAACTGAAGCCAATTAAAAAACAAAGGCATTAACTGAAGCATTACAGAAAACACCCACCTCTTAAGCTCATTTGTCTTTGTGGCAAGATCTTATGCAAACTTTTATTTCTTCATTCCAGCAGAAAGTTCTGCAGAGAAGACAGACGTGAAGTACTAGATACACTGATTCTTCATTCGGGGAAAAATACCAAGTATCAAGGTAACTTTCACAACCTTAAAATAGAACAGAACATACAGTCCATCAGAATTTTTGCACCATAATTCATAGTCATCATCTATTCTTTCATCTAATTACTTGTGCCCTTAAATGATCATGATAAAGACTGGTAGTGATTCCTCGGTTTTATTTTTATTATTTTGGGAGCCAGCCCTGCTGAATCCCAGGACCTCCCCAATGATCAACAGCTGAGGACACACAAACATAACTTTGTTATGCAGGTTTGTTACAAGCAGCATCTTACTATGACAATAAATATCCATATATATGCTATGAGAGACAAACTAGTTTTGCTTGCATATAAACATTTAGAGAATTAAAATTACTACCAAGATAATTAATAAATTGATCTGTTCTGGTACTTTTGCAGTATTTATTTGCAAAGTACATTGTGTTGTAAATTAGAAGAACTATTTAATCTTAAAACATTCTACAACTTCCTCAGACTTAGCTGGGGAATTAATCTGCTGATCATCAGCTACTTAGTTCAACTTTAGCTGTGACTTGGCAGGCTGCAAATTCTGTATTTTTAAAGGTAATATTCAATTTAAAATTATGCCAACTGAATACTGTTTAAAAATTAAATTATTTCTATTAATATTGAGTAATTGCATCTTCTTTATTTTCAAAATCCATCAGCAAAACCGAATTTCTATTAAATGACTCGACTTCACTATCTGCACTAGAATTCTGAAATAAAACATTTCAACCTTAGTTCTCCAAGTTTCACTTACTCTGTGTGACTGTGCAAGTTTCATAACATCAGAGACTTTATCAAGAATATATATGCTGTCCTTGTGATGTTTTAAAAGAAGGTCTTAATCCTTCAGTTTTATACTATTTAAAATTATACAAGTCACACATAACCAATAATACACTTAAAGACCTCTCTGATGGGATATGTTACATTTTAATTGTCCACATTGGATGGGAACAATATCAAAAAGCTTGTGAGCAGAGTTTCAAACCGTGACATCTAGAAAAAGCATTTCTGGTAGATAAGGACTCTTCATACATGCTGTCACTCTCATGAAGAATGCCATTCCTACATTTTAAATTCACTAAATATTAATTACATGTTTTCTTTTATATTTATAGAGTAACATATATTTAAATATAATTTATTTGTAAATCTGAAAAGACTATAGCCATATAGTGCTCTGAAGTAGAGATGATATTAAATCCTAAAACAGCAAATGCAGAAAGAGGATTTATTTTACTAAGTTGTTTTTGACACATTAAAAAACTCCTGAATAAAAAATAAATAAAACAACAACAAAAAAACCAAACATAAAGTAAAACAAAGCCAACTGAATCACTTCATAGAAATATTTACAAATATTTATATTCCTATTAGTCTTAAAGCAACTTACATTTCCACAGAGTTAAGTCTTTGTTGTATTTCATATGAACTCTAAATACCTGGGAATACTTCAGTAGGCCAGTTTCTTCACCAATTAAAATTAAGATCACTTAAAATTCAAAAAAAGTAAATTCTAAATACGGTTGGTTTTAGAGAAAGAGACAGAGGTCTGAAAGAAGTGCCTAACTTCACAGTATCACTCACACTCACTCTGGTTGGAAAGTACCTTTTAAGACCATCAAATACAACCACTACCTTAACTCCGCTGCATCCACCACTAAACCTTGTCCCTGGCCACCATATCTGTCTTTTTGATGTCTCCAGGGATGGTGGCTCAACCACCTCCTCAGACAGCCTCACTGATTCTCTATTAAAACTGTCCATGTCATCCAGTACCCAAATATTTCGTGTACATTTGTTGTGCAATTTTGTGTACTTCATAGGAGCCAGTAACAATTATGCTGATTCACAGCTATTTACATCTACAGGACATGTCACACTAGATAGGACAATACGCTCACCTGGAAATAACATTGGTATTGTAGTTCTGCAGAAACTTGAATTTTACCTATTTTCAGTGCACTGTTACAGAGATATACACAAAGGAAAGTCATTTGAACAGAAAAGTTCATTAAAAAAACTCAGAGTAACAAAAAATATTTTAAAAGATTCACTTTTAGAGAGCAGGGAGTATGAAAAACAACTGCTAGACTTCTTTCCAATAATTATTTAGTCTCCTTCCAATTTTTATAATGTACAAAAATATTTTTTGGGGGGTATTACTAGGATTTTTAAAAATAGGTAGTGTTGACTTAATTGTACAATTATCTTTAATAATCATCACTGGGCAGTTACACTGATAAAAATTTGCCTCTAAAACCTCATTTCAATATTGTAACTAATTCATGCAGCAACACAGATTAGAAAATGAGGTTATATTATTGACAGATTCCAAAAAGATACGACACTCCTTTACATGACTGATTACTATAAAGTATATTTCAATTGGATGGCAAAATCTATCCAACTATAAGCAAATTTAATATTTTATAGCAGTGCTAAATTTTGTCCCATATCTGCGATATCTCTGTTTTTTATTTAACATCTACATACTCTCCATTGGATAAATTAAAAGAATTGGTATTTGACCATCTTTCTGTTCACACAACTTAGTAAAAATTAATGTAATATGTTCCTTTCACATTCCTTACAAACTTAATCAAATATAACATCTATCTTAAAAGTTTAGATTCTGTATCATTGATAGCTTAATTTTGCTTTTATCTGCAGCCTCATTGAAATATCAAAATCTTTTCTGTAAAGAAAGACACACTTATGCTCTCCAAGGACATTTCAGCTGCATTAAAGTCAATAAGGGTCAGTATTCAACCCCTCTTCCAAATTCCCTAAACTTATTTCCTATAGTAATATGAAGAATGACTAAAAATCCAAATCTGGACCACCTTCCTAACTTGGTGGAAAATTCAATACCCATAACATATTCAGAGTAAGTGTAAGACTCATTTCATGAGAAATTTCTTGTCTAGAAAAAATGTTTGATAGCACTGCAATTAAAAATACCTGCTTTAAAGAGTACCTTTCTACAAATGCTTATCTATGTTGTCTTTTATCATCACTCCTGTCAGTGCTTTTGAGCTGCCAAACGCACATTGCAGACCTTGGAACTTATTTATATATAATTCAGTACCTACATGCAATTTATCAACTTCAGTTTCCAAAGTACCCAAGTGAATGAGCACCTGTCTTACTCCAACTGCTAGCAATATATTTTGCAATAAGGTGCAAAAAAGTTGTTTCAACTTGAGCCACACACTGAGAATATCCTTCACTACCTAGACAAGCTGTATCCCGCGTGCCTCCATTTTGCGAATACTCTGTCACTGACGCCTGCAGGAAAACTTTGATATCTCTTTTCTTCTTTCTCATAACTGAGCACTTTACCCTGGCTGCAGCCACCTCCATACAAAGAATTCAAGAAGAAATGTAATTCACATAGAATTTCATAAGCTTTAAGAATGAATAAAAGCTTTGATAGAGATCTTCAGAAACAGGTATTCCCCTGCCATTTTGGGACATACAGCAGAAATAAAACTTGCATTTAAAAAAAAAAAATTTCAGATACACTTTAACAAACCAAATTATTTCAAATACTAATTGCTAGTGATTCTCATCACTCTTCAGAGAGTCTTTTCTGTCCAAAAAATCACTTGCCAGGCTGCTAGAGGGTGGAGGAGTAAGCCTATTGCATATTTTGTCTTCTAAATGGATTGTAAAAAACAAGTGGAGTAGAATTGGGTGTCGGTTTGTGCCATCCTTTTGAAACGTGTTTTGGTACCTTTTCATATATCAAACAAATTATTAGTTTGTAACACATAAAAGTGTCTAAGGAGTTCAGGGAATCTGAAGTCTCACTTTTTTTCAAGGGCCTGGGGAGCCAGCTGTTGTGTTTTTTTAATTTGTATTCTCAATATTTTACTGATTTCAAAGACAGATATTCCAAGCAGCATCAGGAAGTGGACAAACACACTGCGCCACTAAAGTTCATAAAAAAGTGTGCATATTATGATACATATAGCAGTTCACAGGTATTGCCAATTTTATCTACAATGGACTGAAAAGAGGAAGAGAAAATTGGGAAAATAAAGGTAGGGAAAATAAGATAACTAGCAACAAGGTACTCTAGAAAGGATATAAATACCTGCACATGTGCCTTTGTGGCTTTAGAATCTATGTTTTTTCATAAGAAATTGTTTCTTTTGAAACATCGTTCACTGTGTCTTTTGGAGAACCTCAGATTTTCACTGCTTTGGTAACATTACTTGTTATTTAATCTATATGAATATATGCAGCTTTTTGGTTTTTAATTGTTATATCATACAGAATAGACCTTTTACGTCTTTTCTGCAGAAAACAAAAATCAACTAAAGTCTCCTTTCTGTACCTTTTCATATTTTCCTTTTAGAAGGAAATTCAGTAGAGTTTGTATCTGAGGGGATTCTCTTTCCACTGCAGACCCTGGAATCTCGATAGGAGCTCATTCTTAGATTCTGTAATTTCCTTTTCTTGTCATAAAAAACCACATTTTGTAGGTCTACCTTCCACAGATATGCAAGATTGTATCTTTGCAAAAAACACTGCAGACCAAAAGTAGTTTTAACATTAAACATTAAATTTGATTAATTCACAAAAGAAAATCTGGTTGGTTTAATCCTAAAAGAAATTCAGAACTCAAAAATAAAATAAACCATTGCAGGAAAAAATGGCATTTTTTTTTATCTGGGAACATTATGCCAAGAATATGCATATGGACAGAATAGTTACTACTCAGTTGGTCTTTCAGTGTTGGTCTTAACTCTTGAAGACAAAAGACACAGATCTTGTAAACTTGGAAAGTTAGAAAACCATGCCCTCTCCCTGCTTACCCTAACAGACACTCAAGGAAAACACCCTTCCAAGCTTGGATTTTTTGAGGGGCAGATTGGTGGGGTTTTTTTACACTAAAGTTTTACTTCTTTAAGGATATTTTTATCCTATTTTCCTCTTAGTTAAGATTACACAGCACCTAAAATTCCACAACTGTGTTGCCCTTTCCGTGCTATCTGCTGAAAAAGTACACAAGTAGACCCCAGACAATCTAATTAAGACCAAAACATTGCCAGTAACAAAACTAATACATTTTTACCGTGCAAAGGTGAAAAACTAATTTATCATCATCTTAGTTATAATCTTATAAATAAGGCTACCCTGACCAGAAATCATGACCTTGAATCTGCTAAGGGAAAATAACTGACACTTTTAACTTTGCTCGTGCTAACAGGATGCAGCTGTTAAGTGTGATTTACATCTGAACCATACTCAGCTGTGCTGAAATGTGTGATTCTGAGGAAGCCAAACGACATCCCTGCCTGTACTTCCTCACCTGTAGCTGTGGAGGAGCAACCATGAGCTGCACCGTTAAGGAGACAAGAGCCCACCCAGAGCCTTGGCTGGCAAACCAGTGTTGTGTGACTAGAAATACACCGGTTGAGGCAGAGCAAAGGGAACTCCTGAGTGCACGCTGCAACATGTCCTTGGGAGGGCTCCCAAACCACTCCTCAACCAGGGACCTCCACCAGCCGTCACGTACATGGACCTTCCTGCCACAACTTCAACCAAAACAAGGAGACACGACGGTCCCTTGATGGCCCGTGGTGCAGCTGGAAAGCAGAGGGGCGGCTTTTCCCTCATGAGGGCTCAGCCAAGCCCTGAATTACCTGAATCTAAGTGAGGGAGCGAACAGGTGAGGTCCCGCACACAAATCCTCTCACTGCCCTCTCCCCTCGACGGCACCCACAGCTCGCCCGCGCGCCCTTCCCGGTGCCAGGTGCTGATGTCAGGAGAGCCGCACCTACCCGCCTGCCGCACGGGGAGAGCGGAGCCCGGCTGCCTTCCCGGAGGAAAGAGCCTCAGGGCGGGAACAGCGCCGGGCAGGGCTGCCTGGGCGGCCGCGGGGAACGGCCCCGCGCGCGTTAGCAGCGCGAGCCGCTCCTCAGCCTGAGGCTGCTGCTGCTGCCGCCCCGCGGCGGGGCGGGGCAGAGGAGCGGTGCGGGGCGCAGCGGTGCGGAGTTACCGGCCGCTCCCCGCGAGCCCCCTCACGGGGCGCTGATGTCACATCCGCCGCCCGCACCCCAGGCCCGCGCCGCCGCGCTCGCGCCGCCGCCTCGCGGCCCGCAGCTGCCGGGTGGGCTGTGCGGGGGGGGGAGGGGCGGGGCTGGGACGGGGCCGCGGGGCCGCTCCGGCTGCACCGGCAGCGCCGTCCTCGCCCGCCCTCCCCGCGCCGAGGCTGCCCGCGGAATGAGCGTCCCTCGGGCGGCTGCCGCTTCCACTCGGGCTCCGGCGGGCGGGCGGAGAGCGCGGCTGCCAGCGCGGTCGCAGCAGCGGGAGCGGCGTGAATGACCGAGAGGATCGGCGCGGAGAGGCAGCCCCGGGATCAGGATGCGGACGCCAGCCAACATCCTCAACCTCCTGCTGCTGTCCTTGCTGGCCGGCCTCGATCGGTCCAAGGTAGGAGCCGGCCCGGCCCCGCAGCGAGGCAGCCGGTGCCGGCCCGCACCCGGCGTGCGCCGTAGCGGGCGGTGCGGCTCTGCGGGGCGGCTGGAGGGCTGCGGGGAGAGGCGGGTGCGTGTCCTTGGTTGTCCGACCGGCCAGGTGGGAGAGTTGGTGGCGGAAACGGCGGTCTCTCTCCGGCCCCGGGATTACCGCCTGCACGGTGCGAAGCGGGGAAGCGCGGGTGCCAGGCGGTCAGAGGGGCTATGGGCGCGGGGCCCACGGCAGGGCGGGCACCCCCGCACCCCCGCTCTGCCGCCGGCACCAGCCCGCGCACACGGTCCATCGGGTGCGCTGCGGGGCCGGGGGAGCTGTCCAGCGCCCGCCCGAACCTCCGGCGTGGGATTTGCCGGCTGCAGCGGCGGGGCCGGTGGTGCTGGGTGACTGCAGCGGCTCTGGGGAAGCAGCGGGGCACGGGAGGCAGGGATCGACAGTCACCGGCTGGACACAAATTTCTTTCGAGTGGACCCGGAGGCGTCACGTGAAGACGCTGATGTTAGTGCTACAGGCACGCTCCAGCTGCTGCAGAGTTTTGTTATTCCCCAACGTGTCCTGGTCGCCGAAAGGTCACACTGATAGTGAACTCACGGTGAAAGGAAACAGCGAGTTTTAGCCATGCAGCCTGGCTTGTGAAGGTGATTTAGATTAATTCCTGAAAAAAAAATGATAATTGCACTATACGACTTAAGAGCAATGATGACTGAAAACCCCTAGGCCTGCAGAGGTCTGTAGTGCTGCATAGACAAAAAACTTGTCTCATTTGCCCTTTTGAGACATGCAATCTTGTAACTGTAAGCATTATAAAAAAGTAATGAGAAAAGATTCTTTTAGTATTGCAGTCCATTACCAACAGTAGTCACAATTTATATTGTATGTTGGTTAATGTCATTTTAATAATACCATTTAGGTACCAGACAACTCTATGAGGCAATGTTCAACTCTTCTGGCATGCTTTTTCACTTCAAATAAAGGAATTAATCACACACAAATATGTACTGAGTTTCCAACAATGTGGAAAGGATGCTCCTCTTAAAAAAACGTAGAGAACTTAAAGAGCAATTAAGTGGAAATCAGATTTACAGATACAGTATTCTGCCTGGTTTTTAATACAGTGAAAACTTAAAAAAGCAGGTGATGTAGGATTAATAACATTAGCTAAATAATTAATTCTATAAATCCTATTAAATAGGAGCTATTTGAAAGCACCAGCTATTGCTATGTCTGTAAAGTCTGTACATGGACTCATCAGGCAATGTACAGGAGTTCCACATCTGTATGAACAGCAGTACATGATCACATTATAATTACAGGTTTTCACACACTCATTTTTCTATCTTCTGTTACACTTAGGAAGATCTATTAAAGTTAAGAGACTTAAAGAGACTGTGTGAAAGCAGGAAGAGCAAAATTTTTATCACTTTCTACCCACAGAAGACTAAAACCACTAATGAAGCAAACAAACTTCAAATGGCAGAATTACTATTTTGTTTCAGGAGTCAGAGATATGCCCCAAAATAACAGTGGGAAGAAATGCTCTATTTTATGTGTCTGTCACCATCCAGCACTGAAAAGCAGGATGAGCCACTGGAATGAAATGGCATAAATTAACTTTTAAAACTTTGCTTCTAGCTGTCTTTGCTGTGGCATACTGTGCAGAGGGCATAAAAAAAGGCTTTTTATTCATCATTTTGTGTGACATTTTCAGGGATATTAAAATGTTCATTGCAGGCTCTTTTAACTTTGTGAAAGGGTCATGAGGAGGAAAGCTCAGAAGTCCTTAAGATTATGTAAAAATGAGAGCCCCTAATCAAAGTCCGGTGTTTATCAGACCGAAACTAGTTTTTCATAAATAAAAATATGAGATCAAATGGCTACTCAGATCCTTGGTCAAGATGCTACACATTCAGCATTAAAAAGATGGCACACGGCAGATAGTAATTTAGCTTTGTTGACTATTGAACAACACTGTCACTATTTCTATGACTAATAATATATGTAAAAATGTTTTCAGGGTTTTTTTAACATGTAAGTGTAAGTTGTGATTGAAATACCACTTTAGAAACTGAAGTAGTGCTGTTATTTACCTTGCTTTATGCTAAACTGAAATGGAATAATACTTTTCTGCCCTGCACATTGGGAAGCAAATATGTGAAAATAATTGTAGGAAACAAGAGGATGTTAAATTCTTTCTTTGCAAAAAAAAATGTGTACAATATGCTCATGAATTGACAGACAACTTTTTACATGCCATTAGCACAAACTATTCAGCTTATGGAAATAAATCACAACAGACATTTCAAAGTATGCACAATAAAATCCTATTAATGTCCTACATCATTATTATTATTATTCATGTAATAATTTATTTTACTGATCAGCTATTTTAAAATAATGCCTAGGAAAATACCAGGCCATCACTGACTCAAGACTGCTGTCTGTAGGCACTCTTATTATGAAGGGCTTTTATGCTTGCTACACTTGGTAGGTAATTTACTGATCGTAAAGTGTTTAAGCACCGCCATCTTATGGCAAAATATGTAACAACAAAAAAAAAAGTAGCTTATTCTTAAATCTCTGGGATGTTAAGGTTTCATTTCAACCATAGCAATTTATTGCACATGCTTTTTTATATTTTTTTTCTGCTAAATATGATATGGAATATTGACTGGCTCTGGAAATTCTTCTTTAACAAATGGAAGACAGCTCACTACAGATTAATTTTAAGCATTCTTAATCCTAATTACAGAATATCAAAAGGCCTATTAAATGTTGTATCTGTTAATTTTATTCTAATTTTTCTCTGTATTTACATAGAAAAATAAAATATAATTATTCATTATAATATATTTCAGTGAAGTTTTATTTCCAGCAGCACGTCTAGAAGCCAGCTAAAGGAAAAGGACTTGTAATATAAAACTCTCCTACACTTGAAAAAGGAACTACTAAATATTAGGAACCTTCTAAGAGTTACTGCTAGATGGCATCTCTGTGATGCTTTTCTACATACCTGGAGTTTTTCCTAATGACCTTCAGACTATGTGAAGGGGGCTTCTTTTATAAGGGCTGCTTTTGCTTGCCATCATTTGATAATCACAGCAGTATAAACAAGTAAGCATTTTAGAGTGATGTAGTGCTGCTCTGCATAGAAATCAAGACCAGCAGGTTTCAAAGTCTAGATGGCATTTTTTTAAGTTCAATTTTGAAAATTTAAATGGAAAAATATGTTTATTTTTCAGTGCACTTAATGAACTTTATGCCTTTGACCTCTGTATTGGCTCCATGTCCTACATCTGTTGAGTTTCATTATACATGAATACAGCTGAGCTGTATTCATTGCTTGGGATAGTAGGATGTTTGGGAATATTAACATCAAAGAAAAAAAAATTGAAACTGGTCATCTATTTTTAAATGCTTAATTAAACTTTGCAATATTTCTTTTTCCCAGATTTCAAGAACTTGTTAGTAGGAAGAGTAAGCTGCTTTAATGCTGCTTTGCAATACAAATTAGTTAATCCCTCTTGTGAGATTTTATAACAAGAATACTATGTACAAACAAGGGTTACCAAAATACACTATTTTTGTTGGAAATACAACTCATAGTACTACAATAAACTGCAAAATTAAATTGAAATCTCATTAGCTACTCAGAAATTCATTTACATTATTTTCTACAGTATTAGTGGTTATTCAATATGAAAATTGTATATAATTATTTAACCTGCGTGATTTAATAATGCTTTGAATCATTAGTTGCTGGATATGGTCAACTCTTGTTATCTGCTCTCCCATTTCTGAGCAATGTGATTCAACAGCCATTGAAGAACATCCTATCACTATGACAATATCCTGGGCCCTCTCCCACCTGTTACTCTGGTTATGTTACTCTCACACTAGTAACATCAGTCAATGGGTAAACAAAGTGTGTTGTTAACACTACTGGTTCTTCCTGCAGTGGCCAATACAATGTCTTCTAACCTTTCAGTCCTGGAAAGACAATGCTTCACCTATTTCCTATTCATCCACACTCAATTACACACATCCCCCACGCGTTATGTAAAATCACAGAAAGGTTTGCATTACATCATTTTAAGTAACATATGAAGATGTTAGAGGAAACTATGCAAAAACACAGGTGTGTGACTGCTAACTTCTGGTGCTAGTAGGCATCACATGGTCTTTGAGGGCTTTTAAAATTGTGGATACTATGTGAAGAAACCTTTATATTATTCTGTTTAAAACCAGATTCTTCAGCTGTCACTAGTAATACAACTGCTCCTTCTTTGAATGCACTTATACACTAATTACATGCATTATATCTAATCTTCAAAAACAATATACACAGACAAGTGCATACATATACCAAGTCATTATTTTCTCACAGGAAACAAGTATTTTCCCATTAGGCACATATTGCCTTCAGGTAACTAGGCTTCTACCTTTCTTCCGTATTTAGTCATAACCCAATAAAAGAAGAGAAATTCACAGTATCAACAAAGAAAAAGCTGAAGCAGAGAAGGTGACTATCAGGAACAGGAAATGCAGTAAAACAGATATTAAAACAGCATCTAGCTATAGCTCTAAAAATGGTGTTTCTAGCTGGATACAGATTTAACACAGTTATAAATTTCAAGTTGAAATCTATGAAGTTGATAAAGAGCCTAGTAAGAAACGAACAAGGAGTTCTCAGAGAGGCTCCAGTCTACCTTGGGCAGTAAAGTCCTCTTTTTTCCAAACTGTAGAATGACAAAAATGCTTCAGGGCATCATTTAGGCATTCTTATTGGATCATCACTGAAAACTAGGTAAAATTCAAAAGCCTTGTATAAATCTTTGCAATAGTAGTCTGCGAGGAGTCCTCTCAAAGACCACTTTTCACAAGAACTGCTATCTATCCTACTGCAAGAACAACCTCTCTTATAGAAATGAAGTGAAAAATTCATAAATCCTTCCATTTAAGCCTAAGTGGCATAAAAACAGAAAGAAAGAACATACCTCAAGAATTCCAGACCAGATCTGTTATTTATATGTTTTTAAACCAAGATGTGTGACAACAGCATACTGTAATCATCCCACCTAAGAACCTAGCCAGCAGAATTCTTAGTCTTCTGAGCCAGCAAAAAAATAGAAATACAGTAGCAGCATGTATTATTCTTAAAAGTACTTTGAATGCTCTACAGAAAAACATTCAGGAGTTAAACTCTATGTATTTCAAGAAATCTGGAAGAAGATCAAAGATCTAAAATTGGACTCATTTAATATAATTATTCAGCATGCACTACTTTCCACATGGTCAGCTAATAAGTGTGTACTTGGTGCACCTGCTGAACAGAAAAATTTACTGTTCAGCTGATCTGACTTCATTTTTCAAAAAGGAGTTCTTTCACACACACACAAAAAGCTCCAAATCTGCCTCCCTTTGGTATTCTCACTTTTTTTTTTCTAAGAGGAAATTATCTTCATGCATTCATAGGGAAAGCTCTGAAGAACTCTCAAAGTACACAGCATCAATCTTCGTGTATTTGTCTTGGCATTGATGTTTTTGTTGAGTTTGCTAAAAAGAAAAAACAGGTGATAAATATCTTAACCATTACTTTCTTCAGTCAGCTGGGAAAATTTACTAACACTAGAAAGAAATCCCTCTTACTTCAGTACTAAGTTATCTTTACCACCTCTTCAGAAAGTTGATAATTTATCTTATTTGCACTGGAAAGGACAGTGCATGTTACCTGAAAAGTAAGACTATCAGTGAAACCGAATCGTAAAGGTGGCTCTTTTGTAGTGACAGCTGCATAGAGCCATAATTTATAAATTGGTAAAGAGTTGCAACTTTAACAATTCTGATTATGGCACATTGTTATCTAGGTATCTGAAGGACACCCACCCACCACTGATGGCCGCTTGATACCTTTCACTGAAATAAAGGAGATACCTTCATTTCTAGATGCAGGAATCAAACATGAATAATTCAATTAAGGGAGCATTTGTCTCTGTTCACAAATTTAAGATTCATATTACAATATTTGGGTGATGATGAAGCCCAAGCAAAGACAATTCTGAGATTATTTCTTAATTTTGTGCACAGCACAGTGCAAAGGAATGTATTTCGGAAAAGAAAAAAAAAAAGAGAGACCGAATTTGGAGATAACCTCTTACATCACAGCATTACTTCTAATAATCATTGACACTTCACTGGAAACATTTTTGATTAGTGACTCAGATCTTAAAGGCAACTGAACATCTACCCACAGCATCATATATCAGAACACTTGAAACTATTTCAAAAACACTACTATTTTTATTATCATTGTTTTATTCCTGTCATTAAACGTTTTCAAAGTCTACACTTGGCTTTGTTTAGAATTGCAGAATTTATGTTTCTGTCTCAAAGAGACACTAAAACACCCAAATGTAAAAATAACAAGTCTCTCTATGGATTATCTTGTACCAAATGCAGCTGAGGGGCACATGAGCAACTGGAAGCTATATTCCATGCTACATCACATAAAATTAAAGTTTCCAGTCTTACAGAAGTCTCTTCTGGCCTAGAAAACTATGCTGAAACCAGAAGCAAAGAATAAGATAAGTTCCTCTAAGGTAGGAAGGTGTATAAATAGTGAGATTGGCTATATTTTTATTCCTCTCCTGAATTTGCACATAAAACTTGTGGGTTTATGTATGCACCACGTATTTCTACATTCTGTAATATTACAGGTTTACTTATTGCATTAATCTATTTGTAGCTGTTACAAGGTTAAATAGCTGATTTGAATTGTAATCCTTTTTAATTAGATGTTTATAAAAATAATTTTTAACAACCTTCTGCTATACTAGTCCTGCATACACTGCTAAAATACATACTTCTGTTTTAGCAGATGGTATAGTAATACATGTCTACCTTGTTTTCCTTCCTTACTTTCTGCTGTGATCAGCAATCTGTGCAACACAATTCAAGGAGTTCAAATTTCTGTGCTGTAGTCATCATCTTTTATGATCTTTCTTTGCCCTCTGGACTTGTTTTCTCATAAAAACATATACATATTCTGTTAAATGTGTCACTGAAGTGACAGAGTTAAATCAGTGTATCCAAAGCTCCAGTTACTGGCCTTACATCTACATATTGTACCTTACTGGAATAAAAGGATTGCCGTTGTCCTTCCCCAGAGTGAATGTTGCTGTTGCAGTTCTCTGAGATCTTTGGAGTTTCTTTCAATTTAAACAGCTTTAAAATATTTCTCAGCACCACAGCTGGAACATTCATTCAGGTGTCTCTTAAAATTGATTTTATATGTAAGTCATTTTGGCTAGTGCTGGTCCAATGCATTTGAATCAGAAATTATAAAAATTATGAAGTGTGAATACACTACTATGTAATTTTCATCATAAGCTCTTCAGAGTTTCAGCAAATCTACAAAGAAATTAAGTGTTGGCTTAGTTTGTGCTTCCTCTGTCCCAAATGAGAAGTGAAGAGACACTCTTCTTCATTTGGAAATTTCAAAACACTTTCCAAAGACAGAATGACATGACTTGCCTGATGTCTCTGATAAAGCAACTGTACAAGAAGCACCAGGCAATACTGAGAGCTTGGAATTTTAATTTTTTTGAGAAAATGAAAGAAAAGGGATTTTGATGCAATACTGGCAGTAGCTGTGGTATTTGAATTTGCCCAATTCTAGATTTGTCAAGTGAGAGAGCTACACTAATGGCTACGGTTCACCCCTACTGTTTATACAGAAGAAAAATACACCTGGATGCTACTGGCATTCATTCTAAATTCACTGGTGTCTGTTAGGAATAGAATAAATACCACTTGCATGACCTGTTCATGTTCTTCTCCTGTGGTTCTGCAAATCCCTTTCTAAACGGATGGTAATAATGATAGTAGTTATTGAAAAAAATCCCAATAATCTCTGACCCCTAAGTTCTGTTAAATATAAACAGGGTCGTCATTTTTCTCTCTTAGAATTTTCCTGAACCACATGCAACTAGATATTGTCTAACACTGGCTTTCCTCTTCTCATTAGTACTCTTGGGCATATGCTATTTGTATTTTGTGATTTTCTGGTTTTAATAGCCTATAACACTTCAAAATGACTGATGTAGTAATTTTATTTTCTGGACCCCTATCCCCAGAAACTAATCTCTTAGGCAATTTTTTTTTCACGTTACAATATTGCTCTTTTCTTATCCATTGTCAAAAAATTCAATTACAGTTCTAGAGACTCATGTCATCATTAGTTTCCCAAACATTTGCAGTTTTTAAGAAAGTAAACTAGCAAATGTGGTATCTTTTCTAATATTTTTGCTTGCTTGGCAGAAAATGTGCTATTATTAGCTAAGTTTATGCCAAAGCCCTCTCCATTCTTCTCCCTCCAAAACGGTAATTGTTACTCTGCACCCTCACACTCCTTGTTTGCAATCTTGGAACGCTTTCTGGCTAGTCACGCTCCTTACAGGTGCCCTTAGCTGCTAAGCATTTGCTTTTGCCATACTTAGTTGTCTTTAGATGATGGCTTCTTGTTTCCAGGAACCTTTTTTTCAGTTTTGACAGATTCTTCAGAGTTTTGCTAAGTTTTGACAGATCCATCCAGTCCCCTCCATGGGACTTCATATTGATATTTCTGTTATTAATTTTAATAATAATTGTAACCAAATCCTCTATGCTACAAATAAGTGCATTTCAAGACAAACGCACTGTTAACCTAAGAAAAACATCCCAGGAGTACAAGAATTCACATTATTATGGTTCATGCATCGTCTATGTTAAATTTTACTTAAAAGTCCATAAGAGACAGACCTAGTAAGTTCATTGGACTGGAAACACTTTCAGCTGTCCTTTCAAGGGCATATATCCAAATTCTAGAACAGTTACTCCAATTAGTTTCAGTTTAACTAAAATGCTTCATGACAGGCATGGAGGGTAGGGGGGAGAAAAAAACAAAACAAAACAAAATGCCACTGCCTAAAGGTACCCTATTTTTATATATTGGTTGTTTTTGGGAGGCCATATTTTATCATAAATCTGCTTGAACAAAGCATTGACTGTAGGAGAAACTAATGATCAGCACACCTACAACCATCAATTTAAACACAAGCTTAAGTACCTTAAATTATCTACTTGGTTATTTTAATTTAAAAAAAAAATCCAATCAGACAGTTCATGTTCAGATCAGGCCTGTTACTTCAGAGTTTTTGCTTTTCCTGCTGAAGTCTTTTTTGAATTCAGAGCATTTTAAAATCAGCAACATCCTGTTAGAGACGTCTTTACCCTAAAGAGAGCATATTCTCCCCATTTCCAAGCAATAAGGCTTTGAACTTCTGTTCCCATTAGGACTAGTGTGCTCAGACCTACAGTCATTGATGCTGGGGGAATTCTTGCCTGACAAAATGACAATGATGATTCCATGGTATGAGTGCCATGGTTCACTACAAGACTGCCTGAAGATTAACTTCCTTGAAGAGTAACTGGCTGAAAGACCAAAGATAACACTGGAAGTAATGGGAACTTCAGAATAAAGCCTTATAAGCCTGTGGATACAGGCTATGCCACTGCTGACTTTTAAAGTCACCTCTAACTCCAATTCAAAGTTACATTCTAGACCATCTGCACTGTTTAACTTGAGGCTTGAGAGGAAAATCTTCCCTGCAAAACTTTGTACAATCATGTACCCAGTTACAGTATGGACATTCCCATAACCAGGCAGCTCAGCTGTAGCACAGAGGGATCTATACAGGCTTAAGATCAATTGCACATATATATATATATACACACACACAAATACATTACTGGTCTGTACTCCTTTTTTGTTGTTGGGAGGCAACCACATAGTCATTTTCACTGGGCCTTTCTTCTCAATTTTTGCTCCACTGATTCTGAAGTGAGAACCAGAAAAGAGGTATAGTTTCTGGTACATTTCCCTTACAAAATCTTTTTGCTAGAAGAGAAACATCTCTTGGTGACAAAGACTGACTCTAGGCTGAGCAGTAAACACATGCTAGAGTACATCTGGAGCCTTGACTTGTTTGTTGTCCAGTCAGGGTCCATGGGCATTGGGACTTCTTTGCACCCCTTCTTCTTGGGTTTGCCTTCCACTGAAACCAGGGTACAGGGGAACCTGGTTAGACACCCATAACTAGCCTTACGTGGGCTTACAGCCAAAGCCTGTAACCAGAGCTTCCAATCACTCTCAAAAGCCCACTTAGAAAATCAGAATTGAGTAGATAAATGCATCCAAATACTTTTTTTGTTACTTCAGTGGTCACATGGCAAAAAATTGTTTCTTCTGAATTGTGTTGTTTGGAAGAATATTACCATGCCTGTGACTCGGTCAGCAGGCCTATGGCCATCAAAGATCCTCTCTTACTGGTAAGAAATTCACGGCAAGTTGCCTATGAAGAAAATGAGGATGAAAAAGATTAAACTATTCAATATTTGTCTTTCCTAATGCACTGTCCTCATTGGATAGGAAAGAAACTAGAAATAAAAAGTTCCACAAATAGTAATTCCAATTTTAAAAATATAGGTTATATATTGTTTGTACTCCTTTTCTAACAAGCAAAACTGATGACAGAGGAGAATGTTAGGTGAATTTCATAATGTATTTTTGGATAAGAGTTTATAATTTGTACTTGCATTTGAACAGGATAACAAATTTTGCCTACTCATTCAAGAAATATCAATACATTTTATGGCTTATCAAAGTAGCTCAAATTTTAGCATTCAAGTTTGTGAATTATTCATAAAATAGCTGCACACCAGGAACTATTTATAGAAATGTTGTTGAAAATAGTACTCTGCCTGCAGACTGATTCTAGTAAAAGAGGAAACTAATTTTGTCAAACTGTTTGGAACAAATTATCTGCTCAGACTTACTATTGAGTGTACAGCGTGGTCTATTTTTAGTGATATGGTGGGGCTCTCAGCACTTCCCAGAAGAGCATGAATACTGCCTAGTACATTCCACTGCTGCAATTTTTTCCCCAGTTCTTCATAGATTCAGTCCCTACTGTTGATTATAAGAGCACCCAGTAACTCTGGGTAATGCTTACAAAGGAAATATGTTTTTGTGATTACTGGGGAGGAGAAATATATGCTCCTCTTGTATTTTCTAAAAAGTAATTTCATACAATTGTGAAAAATTCAATAAACTGGGCAAGGAATCTCTGACTTAATGTATAGACCCACGAACAGAAAGGGAAAGAATGGGATCAGTCGCTGAAGCCATACAGAAGCTATTATGTAACATTCAATGGTAAGGAAGAGTAGAAGAGATTATTGATTTTCCTTCAATGCATGTCTGACAAATGTGTCAGAAAGGAAAGCAAGGAATAAGCTACTATATATTTGAAACAGAATCATACACAATGTGATTCTCAGCTGTTCCAAGGTTTAATCACTCTTCAGCTAACCGTCAGTCTCAAGTATTTTCCAACAAAGAAAAACCTTCTTTCCTACTAGTTTTATAGTTTCTTACAACATAATTTACTAGATTTTCAAGTCATTTCTTCGTATCTTTATAATAATGAGCACAATTGCAGAAATGCATTTTAAAGGTTAAGGGGGAAAACTGCATTACTGGGTTTTAAAATATTTTTTCCATTTTAATTGCTTGGTTTTTCCTACTATAAATATACAGCTGTTTGCAAGATGGGTCTATATAGACAGATGGATGTGGATTAATAGAAGTAATCTCATTGGTTATCATAATAAATGAAAATATCAATATTGTTATAAGGTGAGATCGCATTTTCTATGCTGCTACCAAGACAGGAAATAACATGTATAACTCTTAGTATTCTCTCACATTGTTGTACACAAGTATTATTGGAATATTTCACTAATTTTTTTTTTTTTTTAATGGAAAAAAACACAAACACTATCATCCATATTTCTGCTTTCACTTAGTTTGTTTTCAAGATCATTTTTGCTATTAGGTTTTCAATAGTGTATACATACCATTTTAATGTTATGAGCTTAAGTATTTTCAAAAAATAATGTTCTTAAATTCAGACAAGTATTTACACTAGAAATTTGTCCTGCCAGGATTCAAAAATAGGCACATATGACTAATCTGACTGGAAAAAAATAACCATATAAACTGGAATGCCAGATGCTTTCAGTGACAGATATTTAACAAAACTCCAAGGCAAGGTTTCAGGTGGGTCAATACCACAGCTTTTGCCAAAGACACTTGAGGATGTCAGTCTGGTATCAGTTACTTTGTGGTTAGACAACCAGGCCACATGATATTTTCTGCAAACCGCCTACCCAGCTCCAACAGTTGTCTTTCTGACAGGTAACAGATGCAGTATACACTGAGTCCAGAAGGTGGTTTCCAGAACATCATGAGACCTAATAGCCTCTTAGTAATATAAAAAATGTTACTAAAACTTCTCAAGATAATGTCCATGTTTTCTTGTTCATCCCAGAAATAAATGTTGTGCTGTAGACCTACTAAAAATATATAATTATTAATTGATCCAGTGTATGGAATTGCTTTGAACTCTACTATTCACGTAAATTTTTCATTGTGTTTCTGGGAACTGCTAAACCAACTTCTTTTGTTTCTGTCCAGATTATTTTTTTTTAGGAAATAATACATTAGGAGGATGAAACAACAGAGAACTTCCACCATATGAGCAAGAGTAAACATAGTAAACAAGATGATTGTTACTATGGCATTCACAAGGAATTTATATAGTACAATCTCAAGGCAATAAATTTCCTTATTCTGTAGCTAAAAAAAGAATGTTATTGGAGTTAAGTTAGTCTGAGGTGAAATTAAAAAGCATTTGGAATTAAAAACTTTGGGAATTAGAAAGTATTGGGAGAACAAGAACAATGTTTCTGCTCAAAGATCAATGTAGTTGCAAACAATATCTGCACTGCAGCAGGGAAACAGAGGCAAAGACTAAGGATTGATTTACAACCAAAAAACATCAGAGAGACATCTGATCCTAAAAGTTCTGTTTTACAGATTTTGTTTATTCAAGCTGCAGAGTTATAAAGATGTTTTATTAGAGAAATACAATTACACTGCACTCCAAGTGCACCTTAGGAAAAGGAATTATTTTGGTTTCCTATTCAGTACTCTTTCTTATACTGTCTTGCTTGAAAAAACAAAAACCCTTTGTGAAAGTTTCTTGCGCTGGATTTCTTAGATATTTTAGCTGTGCCATTTCAAAGAAGGGAAAAAAGAAACTTCTGAAGCTGAGAACCTAAAAAGAAAAAAAAAGCTGCAGAAAGCAAGAATGGGAAATAAAGTGAATTTTTTCATTAATAGCAGACAAAGTGACTGCACTGCATTCCAAGGGAGGAGCCATCCACAGTACATCAATGCAGGCAGCATATTGCTTGGATGATTCTATGGTCTCTACGTATTTCAAAAGAAAAACACATAATTATACTGGGGATGCCAGAAATTGTAATCCTTCTGATAAGACTTTTAGATCATCTGGTTCAACCTCTAACCCTGCTCTACCAAGTTCACACCTAAACCATGTTCACAAGTACCACATCTATATATGACTTTTAAACACATCCAGGGATGGTGACTCAACCACCTCTCTGGGCAGCCTGTTCCAATGCCTGACAACCCTTTCAGAGAAAAAAAAAATTCCTAATGTCAAGCTTAAACCTCCCCTGGTGTAGCTTCAGGCTGTTCCCTCTTGTCCTATCACTATTTACTCGTGAGAAGATATTATCTCTCTACAGTATCCTCTCAGGTAGTTGTAGAGGGTGATGAGGTCTCCCCTCAGTCGCCTTTTCTTTAGACTAAATAGTCCCAGTTCCCTCAGCTGCTTGTTCTCAAGGCCTTTCACCAGCCTAGCTGCTCTTCTCTGCACCTGCTCCAACACCTCGATGTCTTTCTTGTATTGAGATGCCCCAAAATGGACACATTTCTTGAGGTGTGGCCTCACCAGTGCCAAGTACAGGGGGAGGATCACTTCCCTAGACCTGCTTGCAACACTATTTCTGATACAAGCCAGGATGCCATTGGTCTTCTTGGTCACCTGGGCACACTGCTGGCTCATATTCAGCTGTTTGTTGGTCAGCAACCCGAGGTCCCTTTCCGCTGAGCAGCTTTCCAGCCACTCTTCCCCCAGCCTGTAGCATTGCGTGGGGTTGTTGTGGCCCAAGTGCAGGACCTAGCACTTGGCCTTGTTGACGCTCAGACAATTCACCTGAGCCCAATGATCTAGTCCATGTGCCTCTGTAAAGCCTCCCTACCCTCAAGCAGATCAACACTCCCTCCCAACTTGGTGTCATCTGCGAACTTACTGAGGGTGCATTCCATCTCCTCATTGAGGTCATTGATAAAGATGTTAAACAGAAGTGGTCCCATCAGTGAGCCCTGAGGAACTCCATTTGTGACCAGACACCAGCTGGATTTAACTCCATTCTCCACCACTCTCTGGGCCAGGTTGTCTCAACACATGCACATGTTATCCCTACCTTGTGAAGCAGCATATAGATACACTACTGAGTCATACAGAAGGTATATCATATATAGGGTAGCATTTTTACATCAAACCTACAGCTTAGGGGCTTGATACCATCACAGGAATATTCAACTATAGTCAACAGATACTACATTAAGTTCTACCTCTCCTGCAGTCACTCCAGGGTTTTAGGAATTTAACTGTAGTTTCATATCCATGACAAGAACACACACTGTTCATATAGTATAGGAGATAACAGGATTTTAGAACTCCTCTTTTTTTGTTGGGCTGGACCGACCATGTTAAAATAGTATGACATCCCTAGACTAAAGTCTCTGTCTAAATTAAAATTATTATTTTTAAAGATAAATTAAGGAGCAATTTGAAAGACAATCAAATGAAAGAGTTCAGTCAGACTTGTTCTGGACTTAAATACTTAATGCCTCCTGTGAATTAAAATTTGGTTGAACAAAGGACCTGAGCTTGGATAGCTTACAATTAACCCATGTGAAAAAGTTTTGTGGAGTCTGAGAAACTCCAATGCCACTTGGGGGATGGCTGATTAACTGCATTGCTGGGACAGCTTTCACCTCCACAAGAATGCATCTCAGGAAACCCTCACTGTAAAATTGGTCTCCTCTTTACTAACTGAACCTGAAAAGATGAAAGTGCAGTAGAATTATTTGTGACGTGACATAAATTGATCCCCTGTCCTTAAGGGAAATTGTGTTCCAAACCCAGTTTTTTAGTGTGTAGAGAACAATGAATTTCCAGATAATATAAGACCATTCTTGCTCTCTTTATAAGATTATGCCTTTGGAAACTACATAGGTCATCTACCTCCAAATTTTGCCCTGGGGATACACTTCTTAATGAGCAATAGATTGTTTTACTCTTACACGAACAGCACAAACAAATAATTGTTTCCCCCTTTCCTCCCAAACATGTTAATTATTGGTATTAATATAAGAAAATATTTACTGTTTTTGTCACACTGGCTCATTTGCAGTGGCAGATCACTTGGGAAGAGAAGAGGAAATCCTATACCCATTTTGTATTCCTGCCTATCCTGAAATTCTGTATAGCTCTCTGAGGGAAGAACAAAAGAACAGGACTGACTCTTCTTTAGTTTCCTCAGCAGTCATGCAGTTGATTTCACAATATAATGCTAAGTTGATAATGCTTCCATTGTTTACCAAAATAAGAGAGATAATACTGTTTGTGTGTTTGACTTCAAATTATGACAGATTTCAGGAATGTATACTCATGTATCAATTGGATACTATTTCCATTCTTATTCCTTCCCTGTTTACTGAAGAAATAATGTAGAAAAAATATTTGTATAGGGACACAGGAGGCACCCTTCCTTTGTTCACTGACACTTGCTTGGCATTTATTTTATCTCAGTTTGGCAGAAGTACATTGCAACTGTCAGGAAGTGTTAATTAGTCTGTTACGAACTCAGCATGAATTATTTTTAGATTTGATAATTGTTGAGCCTCCTTTGCTTTACTATTTCTAATTCATATCAGTTATATGAACCTGAGAGCTCCATTATGCCATCTGCAGTTCATATTCTGAGCTCACATACAAAGACAACCATAAACCAGTGTCTTAGAAAAGATTTAAAATTCATCAAACAAACTACTGATTTAAAGGGAAGCTAAGAGGCACAACTAGATTAGCTATACTAAGATAGCACAGTTGTTCTGTTTGACTGTTTTTAATACACCAGCCTAGTCTATACTGACTTTTTGTCTTGGTTTCTTGTAAGCTGTATCAGAAGTAGTCACTTTCTGTCACCCTGCTGCCCTCTATGAACACAGCTCAGTTTAATGGTATTCCAGGGGGATTTTCCTCCCCTTTATCTCATAGCAAATGAATACTCTCAGAGACTTCAGAAACTCTTCTTCCCATTTCACTTCCTCTACTGAGAAACAGATCTTGTGCTCGCTACCTTCATCAGAACTATCGCAGAAAATAAACTATAGACAGAAGCTTAAAAAGACATTTAATTTAGTCTTCCGAAACGGAAAGATTTAACATATTTGCATCATAAACACTCAGCCCTACATCATCCTAGAAATACAGTTGAAATTAATTACCTTTGAGTGCTTTGTTCTGGCAGAGGATGTTGTAAGATCTTTTTCTTAAATGGGAAATGAACAAATTTGCCCTAAACTAGCAAGTACTTCAGGCCACACAGGTCTTCCCTTTTGCTGAAAAGTCTTCAAAATCTCATACTGCATTTCTCATCTAAGCATTACAGAGTTCTCACTTGTATTTGTAACTACACAGTGGGCTGAGAGAATGTACAGGTGGGATTGAACAGATCTAAAATACTGTGCTATGGAACAGAAAGGAAAGAAGTTATCAAGCCAGTGCTATGAAAAGTGTCATACTTGAACTGAAGCTCAGGAGTGTTCCTCTGAACATAACTTACGTTCCCTATAGGCTTTAAGTCACTTCCAGTTCACTCATTTCTTTGTTAGCATTGCCTCAATTACAAAAGATAATAGCTTGTACTTTTTAAAACAATAATAATAGTGACTTTTCCCAGTGACTTTCCCACTGTTTCCCAGAAAAGTTTCTTAGAGTACTCACATTTCAACTGATTGGTTGTATTAAAACAACTTCAGCCATTATTATTTATCTCAGTGATCCTATTCCAGAAACCCACTAAACCACAATTAAATATATTTGACGTCAATGTTATTTTGATCATGTCAGTTGCAAGTACCAATGTACTAATTGATGGAAATGAGTACACATTTTAGACATTAATATTATATTTTACAAAATTCTTTAAAAATTTGGAATATAATTTCCTCAATTCTAAGTGTTTTTTTCAATTCTTACAAGCAACCAGTAATTTCCTTCAAGATCAGAGGCAGAAACCTTATTCCCATTCTTATGCATATTCCATTAATTACAAGATATCCATGGATTTGTATAATGAGCAGAAAAACATAAATGGTGAAATAACAAACTGTGTTCCCATACTGTGAAAAAAGAGGTTGTCTTCCATGATTTATTATTTATATAGTCGATTTGTAGCAAAAAATTCTCTCCAGAGACTTTTCACTTAGTGCTAGTCATAGGAATTTTTGTTCATATGTACATTTATTTGTTTCAGTAAAACCTATTCAGATGTAAGTAGTGTGATTAATTCACGAATGGAATAAAAAACATCAAAAAGTGTCACTGTATACAAGATTTTTTGGTGATATGTGCACACTCCTTTACTATCAACAAGGAACTCAGAAGAAATAGTACCATACCAGTAATTTTCCTTTAAAACTGTATCTCAGTGCTAGAGCCTGGCACTACTGCTGCAATTTCCTAAAGATTACAGGTTTGCTTTTCAGAAAGTGCTGACATGTATCCAGTAAAAGACCAGAGGAGAAGGGCTAACATGATCATAAATCATTTTGCAGCACTGCAGTCTTGGCATTGCCAAGAGAACCTGCTCATCATAACATAAATCAGAGCTGACTGATGCCTGTGATGCCAACAAGTGATTGTCTCAGAGGTCCAGGAAGACAGTGAGCAAGACTGTCATGTAACTCAGAGATCTCTTCATGCTGACACAGCCTTTCTTAGCCAACATAGGACAGCTAGAGAGTCTCAAAGCATCGTAACAGAAAGTGTCTGTTACTTGAATCATGCCAGCCTTAGTTCTTACTGTTCTGTTTTATTCTCCCTGTGAAAAAGCTCAATTTCCAGGTACAGTAGTTTTCTTTTGGAAGTTTGTTAGCATATTGTCGAGTAGGAACACCATACTAGACTAAGGAAAAAAAAATCTTATTAAAAGGGTCACCATAGAATAAGGAAGAAAGAATATTAGCTCATCCAGCTTTCCATAATAATGTTCCAAATTGGTTGTAAGCCCAAACACCCACGGCCTCTCTTGTCTCTTTACTTAGACTGCCCCTAGTGTCGGAGAGACAGAATTACCCATTAAATCTCCAGTTAACCTGTCACTGCATACATTTCCTTCTGGTTTAATCTGTTATTTTGATTTGTATAATACTGTTTTACTTCTTCTTCCCTGCTTTCTCATTCAATCTTCAAAGTATGAACCTATGTAATATTTTCCCTTTTTTCTTCTTTTACATTAGATTGCAGACAACTACGTCCTAACCCAGAAGGCTTACATTACAGTATGGTTATAGATTGGGAATTAGCTTAGATTCTTCACAATTACTGAAGTCTAGCTTTGTGCATTAACATAACAGTCTGTATATAATTCTGGAAGGTTTTTATCCTAATGGTTACATTCATCATGCATAAAACAGTGTACTATGTTATAGCTACATGGCAGTTCACATTCCCTTGGCACAAGTAATGGCTTTCAGTAATATGGAATTTATCATCTGTCGTTTAGCATCTGATAAACTGCATTCTCCTTCAGGGGGGCTTTTCTTTCCAAGATACTGATACTCCTAACTGTCAGCCCTTTCAGTTTGTTTCATTTTTAAAGGGTTGGTATGATCATCTCAGCCACACTATTTTCTCAAGATTGTCTCAGTAATGGTTAAGTGTTTCTACAGGTACCTAATAGTAATTTTATTTTATTTTACATATAGACCGTAGGGGCAGTTTTCCTGTTATGTGAGAATTTTTTTGTCTAATGGAACAGTGCTTGCATTTTGTGCTTTGAAAACATGTTTTTTCCAATTCATTACAGAAGGAGAAATTAAGCATCTTGAGAAGTAAGCATTAGAATATGAAGTCAAAAAGTCAGCATTGCTAAGCCAGATTGGTCTTTGGGGAAACTGAATATTTCCATCCCACTAAGAAGATACTATAATCACATTCTTTTGGCTGCCAACTGCCAAGCAAGCTACACTAGATACTCTATTTGCTCCCTCCTTAATGCATCTGATTTTTCTAATACCTCAATTTTGAGTCAAGGCAAGATATTTTACCATCCTTGTGAATCTCTTGCACCGCCTCATTCCTAACCCTCAGTCTCATACTGGTTTCATTAGATTCTAGCACCCTTGCCAAGTCAAGGACAACATAAAATTGCAGCAACAAAGGAATAATACCTCCTGAACTAAATACTAATTCCTCCAAGGCCCAAAGTACAAAGAGGAAGCGTAAAAATACTAAGTGTTGTTTATATCTAGATAGTAATTGTAACCTTTATACATTCAAACTTAACTTAAGCTGTATCTCTAGATCACAATGCAACTAAAGTAAAAGCTGAAGTTTCTCATCTGTGTAAACCCGTTGTTTCCTGTCTCCTCCACTTTGCTTTCTTGCTCTGATGTGTTCAGGGCAGAACTGTCTATGATCCTACATTTCAGCCCAAGAGAAGTACTCTGTTAAGGCTGCAGGAGTCAGATGTACTTTATTCTGCACTCATGGTCAACCCATTGTTATTTTAAACCACTTGAAGCAGTTTACTGGGCCATATCTTTACCTCCATTTGATTTCCTGTATGTTTCAAGTTAATTAAATGCATTGAAAAAGGATAGCATCACACAAATAAGCTCATTCATATATTATATCTTGTTACATTTTGAAAGAAACATTTACAAATCCAAGATACTGTTTTTCTCTGGGGCTGCTGATCAGTTCAAGGGATTTATAGCCACAACATTTCCCATACATCTGGGAATTCATAGCAGAAATGAAAGTCATCAAGGAACACTGCTTGGGATACTGCTTTCTGCTTTGCTATCAGTTCTAAACATACTTCACAGGCCAGAATTTGTTTATAGGCAATTAATCATACTCTCAAGAAACTACAAGAAAGTCCATACTAGGAAGGCCTGGACTTAAGCAAATGTAAGTCTACAGTCTGTTACCTCAATTTCTTAATACAGGTACCCTCTAGGTACCCAGTGGTAGAGTTAGAGAAAGCCATTTGCTAAGGGAAACATCTGGCAATTTATATCACTTTATATCACATGACCACGAGTTCTGAAGAAACAAAAACACGCAAGAACCACAAACAGCTTATTCTGTACAGCTCAGACTTGTATCTTAAGAATAAATAAACATGAAAGACTGCCAGCAGGAAAACATTTGGTTAGATTTCAGGATAAAACAAAGATTGCCACAATGTATCCAGTTAAGTGTGTTTTTTCAGTCTGCTTTCCCAGGCTGTAGATCATTCCCATAAGCTGTTTTGCTTTTAGAGTATGCTTATTTCCAGCACCCTGTTGAACAACAAAGTATTTTTCAAGTCTATAAAATTTTCAGAAGTATTAAAGTATCTAAACCGGTATTTATTCTAAACCCTCTGAAATGAGAATTTGTTGTTCAACTCCTTCATGTTTCTAATAAACCACTGAATTTATGTAAGTGACTTGTTTACATACACAAGATGATTATACCAAACTTTCTGTGATCAAAAAGTCATTTGCAATCTAGGGACTAGTTTATTTAACATATTAACAAGTGTTTAAAAGGAAGCTTCCAAAATGTTTCTTTTTGTTTCAAAGTAATTTAACAGAATCTCCAGTGGTAAGTTTAATATTTCAAATTAATCAGAATATTTTTAATTCATCATACTATAGATGAAGAAATTTGCATGTCCCTAACTTTATTTACTGAGTTTCCCTTGAAGTCATTAAATAACTCATCTGCATCCTTAGTACAATGTGAGCAAAAGTAATCGGTCCAAAGAAAAAGAATTGTGATAGACCTCTTGAGCAAATCATGCAAGTCACACTTTGCCTTTAAACTGGTTTTGATTGTTTGACTATAATTTGCAAAAGCCATTTGCAAAGTGACTGTCATTTAATTAAGTTACTACAGTGTTAAAAATCAGCACTTTATTTTAAAACTTCACTTAAATTGCTCCAGGAAAAATGGTATAAATTCAAGTTGGGTTTTGTCAAAGTGCCCTCCAGGAAATGGCTTGTATTATCTTTAAAACATGCATGTGGTAGTAAAAGAAAAAGAGCTCCCAATAGAGATAATTTAGAAAAGTATTGTTAACAGTCTTCAGCCTCAAGTAGTCATCCCTTGTATCAGATTTAAAATCTGCAGAACTCTGTGTGCTAAACAGTCTAAAATAGGAGAGAGGGTGCAAAAAGCTAATGATTGGTTTATGGGTTTTGTTTCTATTGACAAAGCCAACATCTTTAAAATTATCTATCCATGAAGCAAGCTGTCTTGTTATTAATGACTGCACAGCGCTGAAGTCATGCATTCATATTTCTGCTTTCCTTGCTCCTTTGACCCTTTCTTTCCCCTCTGACAAGAAATCTTAGGAGAAATAAGAACACAAGCAGCAAGCATTTCACTACAGCAACCATGTTGTCAAGCTAGAGAATGTATTTTCACCTTTTTTTCCCCCCACATTATATGTTACATTAAAGGGAAAAAAAAAACAACACATGCCCTATGGTATCCCATCTGGCCTCAGAAAAGACAAATATTTTCCCTAAGCACTGCCTGAGGTGGGTTCCATCTGGAATCAATTTTCTCCTTATTTGTGACAGATTGACTATGTGTTATATTCAGAAGAAAAGACATAAATGGTTATTTGCTATTTCATCACAGGCAAAAAATCAATTAAAAAGTAGTATATGTGAAATGCAGTTTCTGTAGCTACCCACTTTTGACCTCTGTGATGTTTTCTTCAGCATCTTCCTATTTGTGTCAAACTGTCTATTTTTTAATAGATTTTAAATCATTCTATTCTATTGTTTATTCTATCTATTCTATTAGATTATAATTTTAATACTGATTTCCAAGGCTAACAATGATGGACCGTAGTGCTTTCTTATTGTTATGTAATTGCCTTAATGCCACCAGTGCTTTAACAAATTGGCTAAGATATATCTTTTTTTTTTCTTTTTTTTTTCAGTTTCATGTTAATAGTTTTTACTTTCATTGCTTAACCTCTTGGTGCTCTAAAAAAGTCAATGTGTAGCTGGCAGTATGTTCAACTTCAGAAGGTCTGACCTTGGCTAGAAATACACTAATACAAGAGGAAAAACTGAAGAGAATTTTTGCTTGTTTGGGACAGACAGCTGTAAAATACAGAGAACTGTGTAACTGGAATTATTTTTGCATTACACCTCTTAAGCAGCAGAATGGCAAGTCACACCCCTTAACAGGAAGAGCACCTTGCACACAACTTGTAGGTAATTTTGTTAGGTTTCAAATAATGAAAAAAAAACTATAAGTGGATTAGATTTTAAATACTAAATATTTCAAGCCCATGAGGAATCATCAGTCTCCTTAGAATTGGAAAAAGAATATGTATTTCATCATCTTCTTGAATCGTTTCTCTATGGGACATTTTGGAAGTAGTGAGTGATTCAAATATTATTTAAAAAATATAATCCTAATATGCTATACTCAGTTCAGGATAAAAGGTAGGAAATAAAATACCAGATATGGTATAGGTCAGATAGTTCACTTCTGAGGCACTACTTCCAGTGTTCTCAAGATGGATTAAGATTTTGAGAGAGAAAAGCAGCCAGATTTTTTTCACATGGATTTTGTTTAAAAATACTAAATACTTCCTAATTTTCTCATCCCAAGTTACATTTCAAAATGTAAGCTCTACTTATTTACAGCATTTCCTACATCTCTCTTGCTACCAAGATGCTGAAAAGGACCATTTCACTCCTTTAAGCAATATGTCACATAGAGCACACATTGCATGTCTGATGTTTTTATTTTAAAAGGCATGCTGGGTTTCCTGGTGAAAAATAAAGCATTTCTGCACACTGTGAGGACCAAAATTATTATGCTCTGTTTGTTTATGAAAGACATTATTATGACTCATTATACTAAATGATGGCTCACAGAAATCATACAGCAAAATACTTTCCCATGATTTAAAGAAGCTCACCTTTAGCTCCAGCAATAATGCCAACACAATTTCAACAGTTCTGTTGATAACCAAAGTATCACCATTCTCAGTTACTTTCAGTCTATGAAGGCTTGGGTGTAAGAGGACTATATATATTTACCTGGATCTTGAGTACTCTATCCTATACTATGTTATATGACTGCTTTTTTTTTTTTTTCCTTTTAAATTATAGAAAAGTCCCTGGAACTTAAGCTTTCATGAAATCCAAATAAGCATCTCAGGTGAACTGTGTAATTGGCGTAGTTTAGTCATAGCAGTTTTAAGATGTGGTGGTATCACAGAACTGAATTAGAACTTTCCCTCTGCAGGCATTCACATTTCTACAGACCTGAAGAATACAGTGATTTGGCTTTCAAAATGCTGTGTACTGTTTGGTGCTGTGTGGGGGTCTTACCCTCATGACCTTTACAGTAGTTTGAATTGAAATTTCCTTTTCTTGTTTTGTGATCCTTGAGGTGAGTATGTGCCTATTTTTTAAATGATCTTTTGGGACTGAAAACACTTTCAAGGAGTTCCAGCACAAATCGTGTATGCAGTTAGCATTTGCCCCTGTGCAAATAGTTCCTTCACTTTCTGCTTCACTGTTAGCCAAGCTGCAGAGACAAATTACAAGATTTAGTAGAAATATTTTATTAAATTTCTGTCATATGCTAATGAGTTAGTTAAATCTCTCTGTAAATGAATATCTAATCTTGAAAGTTATGTAAATGCCTTCATTAACCAAAATCTTGTCCCCTTTTTATCAATTAGATCTAAAAGCTTATGTAAAATTTCACCAGCATTGCCTATGATTTTTATTCTTCACAATCACATCACTAAGCAGTCCTTGAAAGACTCACTGACTTTGTGATTATTAATTGGTGATTTTCCCCTAATTCAAGATACAAAGGAAAATCCCTGCATTGAGCTTCTTGTGGACAGAAACCTTGTTCTAGGGAAATGAAGGCTTCTATGCTATTCATTGATGCCTGCTCCTCACACAACTCATATTTTTCTCCTGTGAGATAATATTAATCTCTAAAGTTTTTAATTTTTATATTGTATACAGAGTATTAAGACTGCACACAAGGATTAAGTGCTGGAGATTATTAAAACAATAGCCTTAAACTGCTGAGAAGACATTTTTTAAATATAGGTTACAGACTGTATGGAGAGTTTCAGTAAACAGAAGGCTTCTGATGTGGTATTGCTCAAGTCTTCATCATTTAAACTCCTCTGTTGTCAGCTCACTAAACCCTGAAAAACTGCAAAATTCCAGTCATCTTGTAAATTGTGAATGACCTTGTTTCCTTTGGTCATAAAATGCAACTATAAAAGAACAAGTGTAATGTGATATGATGTGTACTGTTATTTTTTTAGAATACTTTTCATTTGGAAGCTGAAATGTGAGCCTTCTGCATGGGATAAGTCATTGATCAGTTTGATGTCAGAACTGCTTACTACACTGTAAAACCTTTGTTGTCTTTCACTGCCATAGCAGTCAGACATTCCACTGCATGACTGCAAAGCAACACAAACCCCAACCATTTTCCACTGTCTCCTCAGCTGCTGCAATTATGTGCTGGAATAACTGAAATATTGCTCATTATTACTCCAAGACCACAGCTTTCTAACTCAGAGAACAGGATACAGTGCCTGGTTTAGAGAGACATGGAAAATGGGACAAAGGATAGATTACAGAGTGAAGAATCGCAAGCACTGAAATTATTAACCCTTAAGCACCACTATGCAAGCCACAGAGTTATATTATGAATATAGTTGTCTAGACTCTCCAATTTTTATTTCTTCACAAGTTTCAAGAAATACTCTGCATTTATCGCAGTGTTTACATTGGATCACAAATTTTTGTGCCTAGTTCAACAGGAACATTCAATGTACACCACTCTTTTTCTAATCAAAAGAACATGGCCTCTCCTGAGATGCTAACTATTGCATATGAGGATTTTTCTAAGCATTTTGGTAATACTGAGACTGCTAAGTGGTACATCAGTCAGAACTGTGTCAAATTGCTGATAGAAATGGAAAAAGGGAAGTCAGAATACAAATCAATTATTTCAAAACAATGTGTATTTCTGTGGTTGTCCAACATCATTGCTGTGCCTGAGATTCTGGAAAATCATAAGCTGTATGAACTACAGTAGCTTATTTGTCCCCAGAAAGAGGCAACTTCCAATACTAAGAATATTACCAGTTCAGAATTTTGTTCATTCTCAAGGATATCAACCCTCACACAACAAGCAATATTCCCAAGGTGACAGAATGAACATGCTGAGGATGGACACACTAGCATGACTGCTACTATTCCATGCATAAGTACTCAATTTACTAAAAGGTGCTTTGAATTGTATGTCTTCTAGGTGCCTTTCTTTTGCTATATTTCAAGTGACAAGTCAGGAGCAAAGAGGCAGCAATCCCTAATACCTCACCACTATGTATGTCTCAGTACTTACAGCTCCATTTTTACCCCTCTCTGTTCATTCCTACAGCTTTCTTTTCCTTTCTCTGACTAGTTTTACAAAGCTATTACAAACTTTTCATACCAAACTAGCTTTTACAATCTTGCTTCTTACATATATGCGAAATCTCAACCAACCATATAAAAACTTACAAAACTGGCATTTTGCCGTTTCAGTAAAACAGTAGCCAAGACTAAACCACATTTTATTTAGCAGTTTGTTTATTTGTACAAGCCAGTCTTACCACATGAGAGGTAAGAGCTCTGATCTTCACATCTGGGACCCATCTGTGTTTTTTCATCTTTACCTTTGTTTTTGATCACTGATATGCATTACAGAAGTGCATTTCTCACAGCACTGTCTTCAGACAACAGCCCAAACTTAAAAAAATTCTCTCTTCGCTCAGTAGAGTTTGGGAACAGAACCTTGGACCTTCAAACATTACACCCAAATTCCTTATCCATTAAAAGCTTTGGTTCCCATGAGCATTCTGGCTCCCAGCAGTGCTGTGGAGGGCAGCACCCATTCCTCAGAGGATAGACCTACCTCAGCCACCCAGAGCCTTGCATCCTGCTTTGAGAATTACAGCAAGAAAAAAAAAAATAGGGTAAAGGGAGAGCTTCATAAAAAGGAACTATTGAATCCTTCAAAGTGAAATATATTTTAAAGCCTTTACTTCTCTTCTGTAAAATATCTATAGAAAAAAGGCAGCTAGAAAAGTAACATCATTATTTTAATAAGGTTGATGAGATAGCTGGTATTGTTTTTTCTGCAAGTAATACAATTTTGATACATTTCCAGATAGATATATTTAGTTCTTCTCGGCATTATCCAAATCAAAAACTTTCAGGATTGTTACAGCCTTATTTAAATATATAAAATCCTAATACAATCCAGGATGCCATTTGCCTTCTGGGCCACCTGGGCACACTGCTGGCTCATGTTCAACCAGTTGTTAACCAGCAGTCCCAGGTCCCTCTCTGCTGGGCTGCTCTCCTGCCACTCTTCCCCCATTCTGTAGCGCTGCCTGAGGTTATTGTGGCCAAAGTGCGGGACCCTGCACTTGGTCTTGTTGAATTTCATGCCATTGGCCTCAGCCCATTGACCCAGCCTGTCCACATCCTTCTGCAGCTTCTTCCTACCTTCCAGCAGATTGACACTCCCAAGCAGCTTGGTGTCATCTGCAAACTTACTACGGGTGGACTCAATCCCCACATCCAGGTCATCAATAAAGATGTCGAATAGGACTGGGCCCAGTACTGATCCCTGGGGGATACCTCTGGTCACTGAATGCCAGCTTGGGTGCAGCTCCACAAATGGTTAAAAACCTTAAGCCTAAGGAGGAATTACACATAAATCCTTATATCCATTTCCTACAGTTTTCAAAAGAGGTTTGAAACTGCAGTACTGTGCAATGCCCAACGAACTCCAGACCCAGGACCATCCAACACTGCACCTTGCCACTCTCTGGATGTTCAGAACTAGAGGACAGATGCCAGGATCCTCCAAAAGAACGCAGATTCTCAACCTCTGTTGAAGGGAAAAGGACCCTCTGCACAATTTTTAGTCATTCTCTACTAAATACATATGCCTTTATGTTTTAGAGAATAAGCTTTTTGAGTAAGCATAAATAACCTTGATCACTCAGAGAAATAAAGAGGACAGAACAGAAAAGGGCGATTTCACTAAACTCTTCTTCTCCCATTAGATCCATCACTTTATCACACATTTGAGGCAAAAACTTAGGAAGTTTTACCCAGCATTGTATTTAAATGTTATCAAAAAATTAAATGGCAAGAAATTAACTGAAAAAGCTTATGTTTTTGTTTCAGTTAATCCTTCCCTGCCCATTTTAAATTTTTTCCCCATCTGTTTCAAGTAACTGCAAACTTTCCTGAAGCACACTGCCCAGCCTGCTTCTAGTTCAGGCAATTTTCATAATGAACATAATGAAGACACACTATGTTGGCACTCTGTACACTTGGGAATAGGAGAACACAGGAGAATAGATGGGGAGAGAAAACATGGAAATGCTCTCTAAGAACGTCTTCCTTCATTCAAAGATAGTTTCCTGAAACTTGAAAAATGAACAAGCAGATAGCTAAGATCACTTCAGAAACAGTGTTACCTCAACAGCATGAGTATAGAAGCAGGTAATGGACAACAGACTTGTAAAATCCCTTGCTCAGTATTTTTACTATGAGTGGACATGCATGACTGGAAAATGCCACTGAGTATGCACAAATGAGCTAGTGAAAGGACATTCTCTAGAAAGGGCACATACTTCTCAATCTGCTTTTACAAAGAACCTGGATATTACTACTCACAAGTAACGCCGCAAAGCCAGAGAGTTTTGTTGAACTAAAATATAGAGTTAGATGAAGCAGCTAGTGTTCTCTCAGTGTTTCTAAATTCAGAGAATTGGAATTGAACTGAAAGGGCAAAGATGTACTTGCTCAGTCCATCTGAGCTCTATGAATTTTAATTGCTATTCAGATGCTGAGAACTTTGCTTTATACATTCATTAACCTTATGTGAATAAATAATAATGCTCACAAACATGATTAAGGTACTGACACTTTTTTTTTTATCAATGTACTACTGAGACACCTCTAGAATATATCACATGAAGAAAAAGAACTCTGTATACTATAAAACAATGCTATAATAGAGGATGCTGTGACTTTTATGCATGAGCTTACTTTCTAAACATAACCTGTCAAAGTACAAATTTACTGAGATTTAAGATTCCTGACTTTGTTCTGCTTCAAAGGGAGCTATTCAAGACACCTGAGCCATGACTATGCAATCGCTTTGATCTCTATCTGCATAAAATGCAAGGGTTTAGGCGAAGCTTTTGTGGCATTTATCCATGAACAAGATTTTGAATTCTGATAAATGTTTGGGAACTGAGAAACTTTTTTTTTTTTTACATACTTTAAATAAGCTGACATCAGGGTTACATGGCTGCTGCTAAACATTACTATTTCCTCTTTATTACAATCACTGTTTCCTTTTCTCCAATTAGGAGGTAATTAGACATTTTTCATGCATTTGTGTGTTCACATATCCCTGACTCTCAGAATGTCTGCTTTGTTGGTATTCCTAATAGTCATATTAATTGTTTTTATAGTACAGAGATTATCATACTTCAATTGTGATAATGTAATGTTGGGCTATACTCTTATTTACGTTAGACTTTATTTAACCCAGGTCAAAATGTAACAAGTGAAAATAGAGTGAAAGTAAATATTAGAAATTAGGAGAGCCTGCCACTTCTTCTTATATAAAAACAGTAAATACAGGCATTAATAGAATACCTTAATAATACCTTTAATACCCCTAATAATTTATAATATAATAATAGAATTTTACAGAGCTCGTGTACAGTAACTCTGCCACATTTTTAGAGATTCACATACTTTTATGTAAGATGAAAAATATGGCATCTGTAGTTATTCTGTTGAAATATTTTAGCTTTTACTGATTTTAAAAGTTAGCTATGAAAAGAGGAAGTTGCCATACCAGTAGAAATTTCAGGGTAATAAAGAATAATGTTTAGATTTTAGAACTGCTGTTGTTTTCTAGGTTCAGAAAACTACTTCATAGCAGTTTATCATAGATTGAAAATGTCAAAATGCAGCTTTTTAAAAAGCAAAAACCAAAACTGAAATGAAACATAGATCATAACATTTTGGTTTTCCTTCCTAATTAGGTGAAAAATAACTCTTCAGTTATCCTGTGGTTTCTGGTAAGATCTTTGTATATGTGATTTCAGATGTGTTTCTCACAAAAATTTTCTACTATTTGCAAGACAAGTTTTCATTTCCAAAATATTTATGGGGAAAATATAGCTAAAACTATTTTAGAGTTTTAGTTCCTTAAAAAAGAGGCTTTTTGGACATTTCGACAGTTCTGATAAGAACACAAACAAAATACAGTTCCAGTATTTCTGCTGTTCAGGAAAAACCTTTTCAGCAACGTATCATTGCCACAGATGCCTTCCCTCACTACACTGCTCTGAAGCAACTATTAGACTAATGGGTGCATGAAATGAGGAGTATTGAATACACAGAATGTTGATTGTAACACTGAACAAGTATTGTCCCTGTCTGGAGGAAAGGTGTAGCCTATGTAAATAAAACCAAGTCTAGCACTGAGTTTGCAGCAGTACAGGACACAGCTGACATACTTAAAACCCTAGAACAGCTTTGCAGCCTTCCAGTGTCAGGTTCACTCCTGTCAGTCTCTGGGCCAGGGCTGCACTAGCAGAGTTGCATATACCTCTACACCCTGCCACCATCCCTGCACTGCAGTGCAAATATGCTTTAAAGCCCTTGTGCAGTTATAGAGGATCTAACTTCAGCTCCATGGGGAATCCAGATACCAACTATATGGTAATTTTAAATTATATAACCAGCCAAGAGAACTAGAGGATTGTCTCCTGCTACAGTCTTTGAAGATGCATCTAGCAGCAATACCATAAATCACACATCATCAGGTTTTCTCTGTAGCAGTAAAACTAGCTGGAAGAAAATTAAGTTCTAAACTGTGTTAATAAATACTCTATCACAAGAACCAAGCAGCATGTCATCTATTAGAAATAATCATAATAACCAGTGCTCTTTGCAGGCGTCGACAATATACTGGATTAAGGATAATCAGCAATTATTATTCATCTAGACTTCAGAAAAGCCTTTTATTGTCTTCTGAATGTACTTTGTCCAAAGTTAAAACAGTCAGGAGAGGACAGAGTATGTTCTTTTCTGGAACACAAAATGTTTAAGAGAAGAAAATAAAAAATATTTACAGTTCAATGCGTTAAAAAAAAAAAACAAAACCAAAGATAAACCCTCCACAACCAAAAATCTATCATGATTTCAGGGAAATGTTCTGTAACAGGGGGATTAAATTTGTGTAAGTTCTACAGAGGATGCTGAGGTACTTCAGAAGAACCCAATAGAACCAGAGAACTGTGCAACATTGCTAAATGTTACCTCATCTATGTTGAAAGTAATCAATGGAGTTGCTCAGAAAATTGATAAATTGCCAATAAAGTAGAAACAAGCCTGACTCTTGATGCCATTTTTGATGGTTCAATATGCACATCTGTTCAGTGGACAACATTGAGCATATCTCCACAGAAACACAAACTCTGTTTCAAAGACTCAAATATCTCCACTCGCTATGCTGAAGTCAAGTCTGACTGACCTTTCAATCTCAAGACACCATTTCAAGCATGTCATGCCACAGCATCTCTTGTCTTCAGAAAAATATATGTAATGGCCAACCTCACACAATCCAAGCTGTTATGAAATGTATCTTCTGAAACAGAAAATATGCTTAGTAAAACAGCTGCAGAACTATGAAACACATGAGTGCTTCTGAAGCTCTGGATGCAGCATCACATCCCTTTATCACCACAAGTCCAAACTGGCCCAAAACGTGGCACATACCAGCCATCTTTGCACTCTGATTTCCACAGTATGGAAACCCAGATGCCTGGCTAGAGCCAGTATATTGCAGCAGTTGCAGTTGCTTACTCCAGACAAGCAGAGCACCCAAGGCCCTAGAACATACCCCAGAGGGTAAGCACAGACACTACTACAAAAGGACATTTATGAAACCTAATGCTGATATTTGAGCCCTTTGGAGTCAATAGAACAACAGAAAGTAGAGTCACCACTAGCTCTTGAAAGGTATCAGCAGTCTTTTGAGATCTAACAAAACTGAGCTGTTTTGTGGGCTTGGTTACTGTATTTGCAGTATCAAAATGCATCACTGTCCCATGGATAACTTGTTGGAGTCCTGGCAGACAACAGGTTATCCAGGGGGCAGCAATGTGCCCTTGTGGCCAAGGAGGCCAATGGAATCCTGGGGTGCATTAAGAAGAGTCTGTCCAGCAGGTCAAGGGAGGTTCTCCTCCCCCTCTGCTCTGCCCTAGTGAGGCCACACCTGGAGTGTTGTGTCCAGTTCTGGACTCCCCAGTTCAAGACAGACAGGGATTTACTTGAGAGAGTCCAATGAAGGGCTATGCGGATGATGAAGGGACTGGAATACCTGTCTTATGAGGAAAAGCTGAGACTTGGGGCTGTTGAGTCTGGGGAAGAGAAGACTGAGAGGGGATCTTATTAATGTGTATAAATATCTGAAGGATGAGTGTCAAGAAGCAGGGGCCAATCTCTTTTCAGTTGTGATCTATGATAGGATAAGAGGCAATGGATGCAAACTAGAATACAGGAATTTCCACCTCAACATGAGGAAAAACTTCTTCACTGTAAGGGTGATGGAGAACTGCAACAGGCTGCCACAACAGGTTGTGGAGTCTCCTCTGGAGAATTTCAAGACCCATCTGGATGCATTTCTGTGTGACATGCCCTAGATTCTGTTGTGGTCCTGCTCTGGCAGGAGGGTTGGATCCCAGAGGTCCCTTCCAATCCCTAACATTCTGTGATTATAAGGTTTATTTTCTATTAAGTACCTGAAAGCTACTCATATATAGCAGATTAAGGTTATACTTTGTGAAAAAAAAAAAAAAAAATTAATTGGAAAACTGTAGATGTGGATCAAACACAGCATTTCTCAAATTTGCAATGTAATGCTGACTTCTAGTAAGTATGTTTTTCACACAAGGCGTAATTAAACTGTGAAACTCCATGCCAGTGGATGTTCTGCCTCCTAAAAGTACAGATGAATTGAAAAGTTACTTGAGAAATTCATGGAATAAAGCATTGTGAAAGACCGTTGAAGACAAAGTTCCAACCTCTGGTCCAGTAAGCACCACAGTTTACTGGAAGGTTACACCAAGTATTACTGTATGTTTGTTCTCTTCATACACTCCTCTTTTAAACATCACTACTGCCTATCACTAGAGAAAGGAGCTAAATGGAACCAGGAGACTGATCCAGTGCAGTATTTTTTTAATGGGATACTACAGTTTTCCTTCATACAAACCACCAAAATTCCTTAAGAAAAATAGTCTTTTGGAATCATACTGGAAAATCATAACTGCCCCTGGGAAAATAAAATAGTCTCTCTCTCTGAAAACTTTTAAGCAAGTTGTCTCTAAAATAATTGCTGTTAGAAATCCTTGCTCAGCATTTCTTCTTTTAAAAAGAGTTCTAAAAAAGGAAAACTACCCCAACAGCACAAGGATTTACATATACATATATACATACGTATACATTTTTGTCCTGCTGTTTTTTTCCCCCCCACACTTGCTAAATTTATGAAAAAGATTAATTGCTACTGAACCTGGATATCATTCTACAGCACTAGAGAATGGTAGATTTAAAAGCAGATGAGAGCCAAAAGAAGCCTCTAAATACCACATGAGCAACCCACAATTTTTCTTCTATTCCCATCCAAACCACAATGAAGATCTACTGAGTCTGCCAGCCCCGGATGTAATGCAATAGCTTTCAGTATAAAAACTTGTAAACCAAAAAGAACAGTGAGAAATGTGAATCTTTACTGCTTCAATGTTATTTTATGAACAACAAATCTTAATAACAAGCCGTGCCAATTATAAAGTCAGGATATTTGTAATTTATATGAGGTCACAGAAGGCTCAGAAAGGTTTCTTGTGTTTTCATGAGCAGGCTTCAATTCTTCCCCTTCCCCATCCACTTGGACAAGTATAGCATCGTATTTAGAACCAGACCTGAGTATATTTCTACCAAAGCAGTGATGGGGAGTGAGGGATTATTTGTGTTTGGGTTTGTGATTGGGCTTTTACAGACCGGAACACTGATCACTTTGCAAGGACTGAAATAATTAAGTGCTAATTGACTATCTAGCACCTATAAAGAAGTAATCCACTCATGTCACCTCTCATCTGGAAAATGCAATTATTATTAGCAGAGAAAGGACTGCTTATTTAGTGATCAGCCTAAGATAGTTGTAAGTATTTGTGAATAAGAGCAGAAAAACAGGGCGCAAATAAGGATATGAGTGGGTTTAATGGATGATTAAATCTGGGTAGCTTGATCTCTTTTCATGCTGTGGATGTTGTGTGCTGCAGTCACGCCTCTCACTGCCAGCCTGCACTGGGATGATAATCAGTCACTAGGAAAACTCATTAGCTCCACAGCAATGAGTCCTCCACTGCTGAAGCTTGGGGCTGTTCTTAGTACCATGGCAATGATCTCTAACTGGATGTCCCAAACGCTCCCATCTTTGGTAGGACTAAATACCACCAGAATAACCACTTCAGATACTCTAGTAAGTAGCTGTGATGTGTTTCAAGCCATCTTAATGCTGAAGTAGTATTTAAATGCCAGCAAAAGCTTTAGTTTTGTTGCCTCTTTGTAAATCTCTTTTTAAGCTACTAATCTTCCTATCATCACTTAATGCATGCTTCTGCTAAAACTCCACATTGGTGAGCATGTTGTGGTCATACTATGCAAGGAAAAAATTTAAAATAGCATCCTTAAGTATTGAAGAACAATGCCTTCACCTAGAGCATGAATTGCTAAAAATAGTACAGCAGTGATATTTCATTTGTCTAGACATTTTTTCTATGTTTACTGCTCCAGAAAAATGTACTGCATTATTAAAAAAAAAAACGAAAAACAACCTGTCAGTGGGTTTATTTTTGTCTGAATAGTGTTATATATTAGCTATTCACTACAGTATGCAAGGCATCTGAATTTTTCCTGTTTTTCTTTACTGGATCACAGTTCAGCAAGTAAACAGCTGTTATGGGGGAAAAAAAATTAGGAGGTTAAGTACCAGAATTTTAGAAAGGCTGATATAGAAATAATACAAATGACACAAATATCACTTTATATGGTTGATGCTCTCATACAGCAGTCTCTGTTAATGAAGACCTACAGAAAAGCTGTGATTAACTACTCATGAGAAGCCTAAATATTAAAGCAATATTTCAGTTGGACAAGACAGAACACTAGACTGTTATTCATAAATTAAACTAGAACATCATTTTCCTAAATGTTTAGTAAAACACCCTGTATCTTTTTGTGTAACAGCAATCAGATGTTTACATAATAGTGTGTTATGTAAAATGGAAATTTAACTATTTGTACAGTAGTTCACTATGCTCAGAAATAAGTTTTTTAGTTGTAACTAAAAATTATGCATTTACTAATCAACTTTTAATTAACTGAATAAATGCATGGAGGGACAACATTACTGCAGAAAATCACTTTATGTAGACTTTAAATATTACTACTTTAAAATTAATTAAATGATGTTCTAAGAAATAATTTTGTTGTGTTTTAGATCAGCAGAAAGGTGAGAAAACAAGGAAAAGCTCTATTTCATTTTCCTTAGATGTAACTTGTGCTCATTGAACAACAGTATGTATTGCTAGTTCTTATGCTATCTATTAGAAGTACTGAAGATCCCTATCAAGTTTGAATCCAACATTTAAGTTGCAAAAGAGTAACTAAGAGAAACAATGTTTATTCTAACAAACATACAAATATGTTTATACACACACACAAATATATATGAGTTTATATATATTAAAATGTTCAGATTCCAAATAGTGTAAACTGTCATGCTTCCCTTGGCTACAAAAGGGCACTGCTGATATAAATGCCTCCTAGGTATTATTTCAGTAATGCTCTGGACTCACTGAGTTCAAGTTATATGCACATTTGTTTCAAGAGGGGTAGCAGGAATACCTGTAGAGCTGGTAAAGCAATTATACATCACACAAACCTAATTATCTGAGCTTGGCAACACCTACCAAACAAACAAACAAAAAAACAACAACAAAAAAGTGGGGTTCTTTTTGCACAAACCCAAGCATCCCCAGTTTCCTCCTTTCAGCTGGAAGAATTGTACAAGGAGGTGGGGTCAGGAAAAGGGCTTCCTCTTTTCAGCTAATTCCCAGGATTGAAAGACAAACTAAAAAAACACCTTTTATATTTAAGCATATATTTAAGGATATGTACTGCCATTTGCCCTATCATGGAAGAAACTGTAACTGTTTTATCAGAATATATAAAAGTGCAAGTAAAGAAACGATTCTTTTGGAGGGACATTGTCTGTAGCACAGCAGCCTGCCAAAGCAATGATTGAATTGGTCTTTGTAGGGACTCATCTGTTTTTTCCTGGATTTTAAAAACTAGCATAATTTATTATCCTTGCTGTTCTCCACTTGTTATTTCTTTTCTTATTTGTTTACTAAGGCCTATCAGCAGTAAGCCTGCATTTGAAGAGCAGATTCAGTAGTTTCTGTAAGGTCTCGATGCCTTCTAGCTCCTTCCCTGCAAGGCACAGAATTTTCTGCTTGAGGTCGTGATTAAATGCCAAACAAAAAAACCCAAAAACAAACAAACAAAACAGGAAAAAAGATAAAAGTGCACCTACATGAACATGCTTGTTTTACTCAGTGATCACTCACATTACCCATCCTAATTAATGAAGGAACCCTAATGGGCCAAACACAGGGAAGCACAGAATACCACAAAGAACTGTAGAAGTCTCATGTGAAGTACCATATTTATGCACTGTAGAAAACTTACTAGAATGCAGTGAAATCAGTTGCTACCAGTCTAAATGTAGCAGATACAAGTCTCAAGCATCAGAATTTTTCAAATAGTCATATTGAATATTTCTGTCCTAAAAGTATTCACAAGCTCTAGGTTCCTGAATTTCAACAAAAATATGGTTTCCTTGCTCTTGCATGACAACACTGTCTGATCATAAGTTCCACAGAGAATCACAGAAACTGCTGGAGTAACGAGAGCTTGCACTTGGCAAGGGTTACCAGCCTTGATAGGCTTCAGTTGTTTGAGTTTGCAAATTTAGTAGCTGCTCAAAACCAATTTAAATCTTATTTACAGATGTAATTTTGTTTTATATTGTTCTCCATGTCTTAAACTAGATTCCCATTGCCCTAAAACCTAAGGTGAACAGAACACCACGGAGGCAATATAATTTATCTCTGAACTCTGGATATGCCTTTCTAGCAAGCCCTAAGGCAAGCTTAGCTCTCATCTTTTTACAGATATCTACATTATGACACTTTGTTTTTTCTTGAAAAAACAGGGGAGCAATAGTTTTGATTTTTCAATTAACTCCTCAGTAGAAGAGGTCATGACTATCTTCAATTACTTCTTTAGAAGAGTCATTGTTGTGAAAACTCTGTGCCCTTTTTTAAGCTCAGTCTACAGAAATATTGCACCTTTTCTGAGGTGAGGAACTCTGCAACTTGCTCTGCACTAAGCCACCAGTAAAGCATTAATAGCAAAGTGTGCTGATTTTAAAGAATCACTCTCTGTGCCAACACTGAGTACAATTTTCTATTATAAGTAGTAATTGATTACAACTACATCCAGACCAAAATTACTTCAATGGCATCCATTAGCATCTGTACTATGAAGTTCAGTAGGCAATGCTATATTATTAGAAAAGAATAATGTATAGTATTAGCTTTAAATTACAGATTTAAAATTAAAATAATTTTTCTTTTGCCCATTACTTTTAATTCCATCACTTGAATCTTTTCAGTCATCTTTTTATATTGCTTTCTCTCATTCTTATGCTGTGTATTTCTATACATCCTATTAAACGGACAGATATCTAGTCTCACAAGGTATCACACAAACTTTAAATGCAGTGCAAGATTTCTTGCTTTTCTTTCTCTGTGGTGGTGGTTGCTGCAAGAAAGAACAGGTTAGGAATTTCCAGAATCCTTCTGTCCCGGTGAAGGATGTGCAATAATCATTGCAGTGTGCCTGATTGCCATGATTACCATCTGCCTAAACTAACCAGACATTTTCCAGTACTACCCTGCAGCCAGCTTCTCTTGCCTCTAGTGCAGATGCAGTAGAAGTCAATGGAGAACAGTTTCTGTGTGCTGTATCTTTAAGAGCAAACCTGCTAACCCACATCCCAAACTGCTTCTGAGCCAATTCACATACTCTGCGCTCTCTCTTTGGGGTTTTATATTTGTTCTTTTTGGTCTTTGTTGTTTCCATTAATCTAAAGTAAAAGTCATTCAGGCTGAAAGGACATGTTTGTTCTCTGCTGATGAAAAACTGTAACATTCCTTTGCAAAGAATTATATCAACTAGCTTGTGCTGAATCAAAAGCAGGAAACTGTTCTCATCCACCCTGGAAACAGTATGCACTGGACGCTTCTAGGGAAATATTACAAAGATATGTGATAAGACAAAGCTGTGAAAAACCACCAGTCTAATTAGTTGAGAGTAATAAGTGTTGAACAGGAGCAACTTCATTGCAAACATACACTGCAAAAATAAAAATATTCTGAGGTGGTGATTTTTCAAAGAACTAACATATCAGCTCAGTCCATTTCATTTTTATTATTCTGTTGTTACAGACTCAGATTAGCCCCAAGGAGGGCTGGCAAGTTTATAGCTCAGCCCAGGATCCTGATGGCCGTTGTATTTGTACTGTTGTTGCACCTGAACAAAATCTATGCTCAAGAGATGCCAAAAGCAGGCAACTCAGACAGCTGCTAGAGAAGGTAAGTCTTCCCAACAAAATCCTCATTTTGGTCATTACACTTCCCATGGAAATCCACTCCCTTTCCCCTAAGCTTAATACATAATGCAGTACAGAAGAGTTTTCTAAAAAAATATTTCCTATAGGATATATACCCTACCCTTGTTCTCACTGCTGATCATAATTTGCCTATTTTTCCTTATATCACACCTTTCCCAACCCAAGGCACTCATCTAGCAAACTGAAGTTGCATCTTCTCTCTTGTTCACTCCTCCCAAAATTGTTCCTTACACACAGATAGGACTGATTTTTCTGTGCAAAAGTTATAAATGCCACAGCAAACTAGCCAGTTGCTGTGAGATTTAAACTACAGCTTCTGCTTCAATTATACAAGATTGTTGAGGGTCATTCCTTGGTTCTCATCAACAAATAATGAGATAGAGATGTGACAGCACCCTCAAAGCAGACTGTACAGAAGAGAAAGAGTTGTAATTTTCTTTCATTTGTTCTTTCCTCAGATAATACTGTTTGTTCGTTCTCTGGTGGTACAAATTTTGACCAATGTAATTCTTATTTCCAGTATTAGCCACTATTGCATATATAGTAAAAGCAGTGAATTGTTATTTTGCCTCAACAACTGAAAAAAAATGCTGCAACCATGAAAACAAATGATTGTTCTGCATTCCCTGTATGAATAACCAAGGTTACAGTTGTATCACAGCAAGTGAGGCCTGAGAGTGTCTGAACAGCAGCAGAAAGTGACATAAAATGTAGACTTAAAAATACATTTTAGTATAAAATTTTAAGATTTTCTCTAGCTATAGAATAATCTCTCCAATGCTAATATAGTGCCAGATCCTCACAGATTTTCCTTCCATCAACTTCCGTGGGGACTTAGTTTAAGGATGTGACATGAGACGCAGCCATGAAATGCAGCAAGAGGACATTGATGAGCCAGAGCACACAGCATGCTGTTTACCTAGCTGGAAAAGATTTCAGTCCCCAGAGTCTTTGCTCTAACATGTTTCATAAACACTAGAATAATAATGTAAAAAAAAAAAAATCTTACTTTCTTTTGGGGTGGGGCTCTTGGGGGTGTTAAGATCTCAATATAGTTTTTGAGCTGCCACAGGAAAGAATCTAAACCATTAGCCTCTAAAAGTTATTTTCTTATTAGTAGAACTGTGGTAATTATGGGTATGTAAAGTCATGTTATTATTTCACTGAGTCCATGCAGAGTAATTTCATTAGAGCCTCTATATGAATGCATCTGCCAAGTGGAAACACACAAAGTTCTTCCAAGACCTGAAGGACTTTACTTGCCTGCTTTCAACAATCAGAAAGCAAAGAATAAAATAACTTTATTTTTTCATTAAAAATACTAAGAACTGCTAATGGCACCTGTGCAATAAGTCACGTATAATATTTTTAAGAGTATTTTAAGAGTATTTCTGGAATCCATAAGTTATGTAGGTCACAATATATTCATTTCAAACATAAATATCTGTTGAACCATTGCATACTCTTGCAAATAACAGGAACACTATTTGCTTTGTCTTTTATTAGAAAGGTAGAAATTAATTTATTTTTTTTGCTTGTGCCGAAACATCAATATAGTGCCTAATATATTTGCAGCAGTCTACTTTTTTCATGTTTGGGGAAAACAAAATAATTATTGGAGCAGAATCAGTGTGCTTGCAAAGTGTGTCATTTTTATGACTGGCAGAAGCATTGCTTTTATAACAGGTACTGTAAAAAAAATATATATATAATTTACTGTAAAAAAATACATATAATTTACTCTAGATGACAATTACTCTTGCCTCATTGTGGGAAAAGTGCTCACTACAGCAATGGCACCTGCTCTACAAAAGTTATCTCAACATTCACCATTTCTCACCTGTAAAAAATGTGGTTTTCTACCAATGAGACAATTGGATAAAATTTCTAATTTTATATCTACTTACAAAATCATGAGCAAAAATCTATGTGACGATGGGCACAATCCAGTGTATCTCTGGATAAGCTTCATACTAACAAAAAGCTCCAAATCTCAGCCCTGTGCCTCCCAAAGTGCTTGTGAGGAAACATGCTGTATGTGTAGCACATCCTGAAGAACAGTCAGCATCTTCTAGAAGTGACAAAGTGATTCCACTGGCTAAACAGCCTTTTTTGAGCCCATCAATAACAGTGCTAAAAAGGTCTCTCTCTCTACCTCAAAGAGTCCAAATAATTTATGTCTTTAAGGTCTTGCTCCTGATAATCCTCTGTTAGCCCTGTTCCCCAATTTTTGTACTGGCAGCACTTATGGAATTAAAAACTATACTTTGGTATAAATGACTCAAATAAAGCATTGACAATAAGCACATTTTATTGCCTGACATTTAATTACCTAACCAGGAAAGAAAGTAAAGCAACAAAAAGTGCATTTAGAGAGTGTTCTTCTTTAACAGGTTCAGAATATGTCCCAATCTATTGAAGTTTTAAATCTACGGACTCAGAGGGATTTCCAGTATGTTTTAAAAATGGAAACACAAATGAAAGGGCTGAAGGCCAAGTTTCGGCAAATTGAAGATGATCGGAAGACATTAATGACAAAGCATTTTCAAGTAGGTTTTATTTTAACACTAACTTTGAAAGCCTGCTAGAAGCAATGTACTAAACAGCAATGCATGGTCTGCTAAGATCTCAGCTTGAAATGCTCATAAAAGAGCAACATTAAAAAGAAAAGCACAATGCAACTTCCTTTATTATGATAATCTTTCGCTCTGTTCAATATAATTGTAACAGGGACTAACCATTAATTAAAGCATTAGAGAAATGTCACTATAAACAGGTTCTTTTTGCTGTATCAATGTGCATGTCATACTGAAACATTTATATTCGTTCAAGCTTCAGTGATAAATGGGGAGATCCAATGGAATTAATAGCAAACAACTAGCGAATTCTGCACTTGTACTGTTGCCTGACATTTACTGCACTTGAACAGAAGAAAGCCTATAATAAATCAGGTTACTGTAATTTTTATCCAGTACAATTAAGATCTAATTTCATGTCTGAAGGTTTGCTATTTTGAATTTGGGGTAGGAGAGGAGGGCAATCTTTCTTAATCATATTTGTGTGATTAAAAAAAGACTTCCAAGGAATTTTAATGACAATACAAACCACAAGCCACTTTTTATGAGGAAGGAAAGTTGCAGAGATTACAAAATAGCATTCTGTATTCTGAAAAAGCTACATGAAGTACTCTTAAGGAAAAAATGTTAAAAGAACATATTTAAATTCTATAAGTATCATCTGATTAATTGATATTTCAAGACAGCAATATAGGATCTAGAAAATACATTCTGATAATTACATTTCGTTAACCAAATATATATTTTTAAGTGTTTATTAAAATTCACATAAAAGGGACTTAATTTTCTAATTGGTGCTAAAGTTAGATACCTAAACAAACACATAGTTAAAAGAGTTCTAACTTACTTTTCAGAGACACTGAGTATCCAATGAGTCTTAATAATATCAGGAATTAAATACACTGATGATTTACCAAACTTTATTCTTTATGACATCATTCTTGGTTACATTTAGAGTCTAAGCACATACTTCTGATTACTTACAGGTAGTAAGAGAAGTTGCCACCTGTTTTCCCTTCATCACTCCTTGATACAACAACACATTTGTATAATCCATTATATATTCTGTATTCTCATTACAGTTTTCCTTGGAAACAAAAGATCAAAATTTGAATGTTTGATACACAATGTCAAAGGTAGCAGATTTCTCTGGTACTCTAACCTTTTAAGTATTCCATATTTATACTGGCTAGTCATTTAACTTCAGTTTGACAGTTTGCCAGAGGTATAAAACAGATTTCCAGCCAATCAAATGACAGAGTAATTTAAAAGGTCAACATGATACAATATGCTGCTTGGTCTCTGAAATTTGACCTACTAAAATTCCAGTGCTATAAATTTACTGAGACAAAGAAACTCATTCTTGATATTGCATAACCCCCTCAATACCAGTAGGGACTGTGACAGAATGTGTCTACCACCTATCTGTGGAACAATACAAATTAGTTATTGTACCACTCATAGCAACAAATAAGGAGTGCCAAGAGAAACCAATACAATTATTTTCTTTAAGTACCAAAGCCATCTTTACATCTTTTACTGGTGAGGTATTTTAACACTGTAGTTCCATGTTGATGAGAACAAAAGAGCACAAATTTAATCCAGATCACACTTGACCATATGGTCCTACTTAAGTCAAATCATTATTTAAGCCAAGCAGGAGATACCCGATTGCCACAAAAAGTTACAGCAGTTTGCTCAAATGAATCCTCATCTGGCTTAAATCCTACCAGGAATAAGTTACCTTCACTAACTATCTTAAACATATTTTATCTTCCTGAGATTTTACAAGCTTTGCAATTATTTATTTTTTTTTTTACCTTGTGGTTTACCCATTATTTTTGGCATTTTAATGCCCCACAGAAACAAAGCTTCATAATTTCAAAAGCAAGTAACTAAAACTTTGACTTCTGGAGCTCTGCTTTCTATGTCATAAACCCAACTCTCCTTGTAATAAAAAAAAAAAACCTATTCATTTTAACAGGCATAAAGTAGGCTCAAGTTATTAATAAAAACAGTCAGATAAGTAGTTTTGAACTGGAGACAAAAAGACTGTCCACTTCTGGCCATTTTGGTAATTCTGCTACTATAATGTAATTGAAAGACCCCTTGAGAACAGAATAGAACTCCTAGTACTCTCAAATACAAACTGATACTCTTAAAATGCCTTTTTTGGCTATTAAGACCTGTGTACTTCTTTACTACATAAGTAAGTCCTTATTTTGAAAAAATAATCATTCCAATGTGAAAGCAATTGTTAATACAATGGGGATATATTAGTTAGGTGATAGATACTGCAGAACTCTTGAGCTGTCTTATAACATGTTTCAGAGGGAAAAATTCAAAGGCAGGTAGATCTTCAGGTAGCTCAAATGATGACCCTGCCTATCAGCTTCTTTCACATCTCCTTAGCAAAAATGCATTTGGTATTATCATGTTATTTATTTTGAAAATGTCCTACCCTGTTTATTGCATCCTTTCATACAAGTGATGTAACAAACTGAACATGTGTGTCTTCACACACCTCAGAGACTACCTTAACCTCTAACCACATTTGCTCCTGCACCTCTTTCTCGTGCTTGGGCTTCCATTTAGTTCTCTTCTACTTTCCCTTTTAACTACTCCAGCTATTCTTCAGATTTTTTTTAACACCTTCAATACTCTCTCCCTGTCCCAGTCACTGCTACCACTTAATGCTAGTACTTAAGAAATCTGTATTTCTGTCCTTTGCCTTGTTTTGCCCAGGCTTGCATCTCCTCATATCTCTAGCATTTACTCATGGAGGTCCTCCCGTTTCCTCAAATTATAAAAAGATATGAAAATCTCTAAATACAGATGATACATCAGGGACAAACCCATCTGCTTCTCAGTAAGACAAAACCCTTTGACTGCAAAGAGTCTTTGAGGTTTTCTACAGAAAACTGAAAAAAACCCACCTCAAAAAATTAGTTTAAATTTAATAAAGTGCTTACAATTAGTGTATTTAAACAAACAATTCAGAAATTAAAGACGAGCAGCCAATACAGGTTACAAACAAACTCTCAAAGTATATGACTCAGCAAAATTCTGAGAAAGGCATGACCAAAGATCCCAAGCAGAGCTGTATTTTATTTAATCTATGTTTAAGAATAGGACTGGCAACACAACAACCACTGCATATGGCAAAAAAAATTATTTGTGATAGTCCAGAAAAGAGATCAACTGAGGAAGTTGAAAGGCATGTAGTGATGTAGCAGGATGACAAATACAAAGCAGAGTTAAAAACCATGGATATTTTACTTCAGAAAAAAAAAGCAGCATGTCACTATGGCTGGAAAACAAGTGTTCAACAGCCATGGAGAAAAAAAATAATTCAGAATTTCTAAGGAGTGAAATAGAAATTAACAGCTCACCAACTATGACAGCACTGTAAAGCAGGTGCGATCTCCTTGAATCTCACTGTGAGTTCAGGTCTAATCACTTTCTCTCAAGAAAGATGCACTTAGTGGAGATTTATATCCTCTGCTTGGGAAGTCAGATCTTTAACAGGTTTGATTGAGATTGCTTGAAGGTAAATGTATACTTTCAGTAGAAAAACTATTCCCTGCTGCATTTTATTTACTGCTTACTACCATTAGGTCTGACGTGTCAAAGACTTTCGCAATACTCTAATAACAGATCTTTAGCTCAAATCAATAATAATGTTCAAGTCATTTTAATAATCAGGCATAAATATTACATTAAAGGGAACTGGAGAATTGAACTCCTTTAAACTGCTCTAATGCACATTTGATTACCTTTAACAGGAGTTGAAGGAGAAGATGGATGAGCTCCTGCCACTGATCCCAGTTCTGGAACAATACAAAACTGATGCCAAATTAATCATCCAGTTCAAGGAAGAAATTAGGAATCTGTCTACTGTCCTCACGGGGATTCAGGAAGAAATTGGTGCTTATGACTATGACGAACTACACCAGCGTGTCCTCAGTTTAGAAAACAGGCTTCGAGACTGCATGAAAAAGCTCAGTAAGTTAACAATTTTGTGTCAGATTTGGTCCCTCAGTTGTATATTTTTTAGTTGTCTCTAGAGAAAGGAAGATTTCTTCTTTCTTGATTGATGAAAGATTGCATTATATTCTCATCTGTGCTACTTTAATAAAAGTCAAGAGTAATTCAACATAAGGTCAGTCATATCATTCTAAGTTTGCACCAGTGTATCTTATATAATGGTCTGCCCTACTGGATACAGCAGGAATTAAGTTGGAAAATTATGACCGCAAATTTAAAACCTAAGAGATTTACAACCATTGGAGAGCTACAAATATTCCTTCAAAAAGCTCAGACAGGCATTGCCACTTAGGTCAGCTTTGGGATGTCAATGTTAAAAATAAATTAGTGGGAAGTAGACTGGAATCAGTTTTAAGATGTCCATGTCATAACCCTTGTCATCTTGCTATGACACCCAAGAGGCCACTCTGACTGTACTGTCTTTGGACCTGTAATATTATCAGGAGAGATGTGCCACTCTCCAAGTTGCAATGGAACACAATTAAGCATTACACCTATTTTAAGGGAACAAAGCATGATTTTTGGGGGGGAAGCACAGCAACAATCCATTATAAGCACTGCAGTAAATTTACATCAGCCAGCTTCCATCTTGTTTGCTCACATGCTGGCTTTAGTTAGAATAAGTCAAATGTTCACCCTCTCTGAAAACCAGTGCTAGCTCAGTATCAGCTACCAAAACTAAAAGCCTGGTGTATTGTTATGAAGTGTCACCCTTAACTTCCCTTACTCTAAGGGGGATAATTAGTACCTAACTGCTTTACAATCACAATACAAAGTCCTCCCTGCCCCCTCTCCCCAGCCTGTATTATAGAACTCCTGCATGAATCACTACTGCAATCTAGATTGCTATAGCAAACAATCCAGCCCCCCAATGAGAAAAAACACTTCATAAGTTAACAGTGAAAATGAATAAACTAGAAATTCCAAGGTTCAGTTCTGTGATTGGTATCACCAGTATCAAATGTGGGATGTTTACTTTTAAATCCTATGTACAACATTAAATATGTTAACTTGATAAGCAGTGCCTCTATTTTTGTGAGAGTAAGAATCTAGGTTAGATTGGTTTCTTACATTATTTATTTTAAATTTCTTGATTTTGCACAAGAAATAACACAGTGATGTTAAAAAACATTAAAGACTTCTTCAAACAGGAACATCTTATGATCCTATTTTCCCTTTAGTACAAAGACAAACTAGCACATCAGTGCACTGGCAAGAGGCATTCAGGAGAAAATGGCTGTATTGCAATACCGCAGCAAGAAAATTCATACAGACAGAATTTTTTCATAGAGTTCCAGTAAGTTTGACTCCAAAAGATCATCCAGCTTATCATTAATGAGTAATTTGGTTTTCTTTATTTTTAAGGCATATTCTTGTAACATGGTGATATGTTAAATTAGTGATATGACTACAGTGTAAGACACATTTTATACATTGGAAGGACTAGGTGTATTCACAGGGGGCTCTTCTCAGAAGTTGTTTACTATTTCCCTATGTTTTCATCCACATTTCCCCTCCTATCTATCCTGAATTCCTGCAACACTTTCCATTTTTCTTGATGTGCTGATGTAAAAAAAAAAAAAAAACAAAACACCACTTTTGAAATCCTATATTTGTATTAAATAGACTCTTAAGGACATCCATTACTAAAAGTGGTTTGGCCTTCTCAAGCTCTAACACTTATTTATCCTTATTGGCATTATTCTCTGCTCTTCGATACTTAAGTGACTTTTATGTTTCTGTACTAATGGACTGGCTGTATTTCTGGCCTACCCATGTGCGTCTTTTAAAGTAAAAAGTTTCAGTTAGTCTTAGTGTGAGTAACTCCTCATAGCTTGGTACTGTGTGTTCAGATCAGCAAGCATAAAGGAAGAACAGCTTTCATGTCTACACCTTCTCCCAAGCTGGAAATGATCCAGCTTTCACTGTCCATGCCAATCTGAGGGCCAGAAGCCTACAGCAGCAGAAGGCAGACTGACCCTCATGTGCCATAGTCTCTGGCTTGAATCTTCACAGATTTTGTTGCATTTCACAATGTAACTATCTAAACAGCACACATAATGGCTATTTTCCATTCTTATCCCTAGCAGGTGTGTTTCAGCAATAAAATGCATTATTTATGTTGTCCTGTCCACTTTAAAAGGGATCTTCCATCTGCACTGGTGACTTTACTTTCACTGAGGTTTAATGATTACCACAGCAAATGCAGTGACTGAAACTTGCTCCTTCTCTTTGGAATAAGAGAAAACTCAGGCTGAAGCTGCTGGGAAATTTGTCTACAAAACTTTACAAGACTGCATGCAATGAAACACAAAGTAATAGAGCGCATACGATTTCTCACACCACAAATTAACATACACGTAGGCACATCTGGGTCCTTTGCTGGCAGTCATATAAGGTATGTGCATTTGTAAGAGAAGGTTGCACAGTATGCTTGAGAACCTCCTGTTCTTGATAGGTGTTTATGAAATTGAAAAAGTTATATGGGTAATATTAATAGAATCCCATAATCTGCCAAATGTTGCTTATGAAATACGAATTAATAGATTAGATGCACAATGGATTCATTTGTAGCTACATTTGATTATAATGTAGAATCTATACAATATTTTATAGTAATATTTTTTGTTAGAAATTCAAAAGTAGAATATTCTATCTATCCAAATAAATGCTGTTAAATCAGCGACAGAAGAGGTATTATTGCAGGCATGAGATTACTTTATTGATTGCAGTGCTACTTGTATATCCACCAGAGCATCCTTTCTTTTGGGATTTGAAGAACTTTACAAATACCATTTAGTACAAAACTGTGCAAATAGAGATACATATTGTTAATCCTGTTTTGTAGATGAAGGAACAAGCAGCCCAGGAGGGTAAATTACTTTCCCAAAGATTGCACAGCAAGTCCTTGCACACATGCAGAAGAATCCAGAGACTTCCTCTCAGCAATCTCTAGTAACTAGACTATAGTGCTTCCTGAATCTGTATTATGTAGGACAACCAGCATACACCCATTAAGAATTTATTCTTCATCACCTGACGTTACAAAGTAATGTTATGATAAATTTGATCATAAGCAGGAGAGTGCAAGTAGTAAAACAATTATTCACTTCATTTCCCCCTATTACCTAAAATAAATAGAAAAATATTGCTTACAAACACTTCAAGAGAATGTTTTTATTTTATTTCCTTCCATATATATATCATGCATTCATTGGGCATATACAGCAGCTACCAATACTCATTTGCATCACAGAGACTGGGACTATCAACTACCTATTCCTAGCTATCTTCAAAAGGGCTCCTGTCCAATTGGTTTATCACCACCTTCTGTTAGTATTTGCTCCCTTTGCAGCAGCTTTCCAGATGCATTCTGCCCCAAAGACCTTCCCAGCTTACAGGGGTGGCACCTGTCCTTTCTTTTTTCATGGTCATTTCACACTAAACTTCTTCCTTAATTTAAATAAATACAGGAAGTCACAAATTAACTTAATGAAGTCCACGGTACAAAACTGTTACACAAGAGATGAATCAAGCCTTAAACAGCCAGATGGTGCATAATATGATGCTCCTTCTAAAGTTCAATTTAGCATGGATTAACACTCAAAGGTTGGATTTTCCAGTTACTACAATCAGTTACAGTTTGGATTTTCTAATGTAGGCAGCTCTTCTTTTAAAGTCAAGGTAAAGAGACCAGTATTGAGTCCTTCTAAAAATACCACTCTTCTTCTCTGTAACCCCATCTGAACCTACAGGTGGTAGAAAAAAATATGCCAAGAAATACAATCTTTTTCTTTCATCATAAGGTTCCTGAACTTCCTGCCATTTGCTAGTATCAACAAATATTTGACCTCCTTCTTCACTAGCATTTGGTCTTTCTCCTGTCAAGGAATGAAGAGCAGAGGTTTGCTATAAACCAAAACTTTTTAGCCACGTAAAAAAAAAAAAAGCTTTCCTGCCACCACAAGAGTTATTTATACATCCTCTTGTGTTTCTTTCTCTGGAATAAAAAAAATTTAAAAAATTAAAAAAAAAATTAAAAAGAGAGAGAAAAAAGAAAAGAGGTGGAAAGGGGGCCATAAGCCAGTTTTCATTCTCAGCCACCTTGCTGCTATGGAAAAATCCATATACCGAAGTATTTCCCATTTCACAAGACATTAGTCTGTGTTCCATTTCCCTACATACAAAATGAGCTAAAAAAAACTCAGTTGGAAACTAATTGAAAGTTTTTTAATTTCATACTCCCAGACTTGCCACACCACAAAAGTGTTAAGTAAATGATCCTGCTTTTCAGTTTATTAGTATCACTGTTCCCTAGCAAGAAACCTCAGCATTCAAGATCAGTTTTAAGACAGACACATTAAGAGTTTATTCTGCAGCTAAAAAATATCACTTGGGATTAGATCAATACATTTCATACTTAAAGACTTCCTGGTGGAGGAGTAAGGAAAATTTCTTGCTCTGATACTAAGTTAGAGGTACTTAAAAGCACACAAAACCCACCTTGTTTTGCCAGTTAACTGTTAAACATTACATTGAGCTTTACTTTTGAAAGAGTTGTGATTCATTTAACTTCTGAATCAAATGGAAGATCAGGCACAGGCAAGCTAGAAGGGCATCATCTTTATAAAGCCAGTATCGCTAATTATTTGGGTGTTAAACAGATTGACAAACTGCATACTGCAGCACAATGCCATCAAAATGCTGTGATACTCATCTGGAATAAATTGTTTAATTGTATTAGTAAGTCAATATATACTTCATATATTAAGCTCCTGTGCCTAAGGATCTCCCAGCTATAAGGAGGCTGTGACGACAAGACAGGTGGGCATTGGCAGCTCTACTGCTTCCTTCCTACTGCCCATGCTGTCAGCAAGTGGGCCAACAGACCTCAAGCACCGCTGAGGCTCACAGCAGAAACATGCTGATGGGTATGAATTGTCACTGAGGTGGGAATGGCTTACAATGTATGGAAAAAACACTTGTAGTATTACTCCTTAGTTTTAAATACCAATTCCATCAAGTTATTTCACAAATATGTAGATTCAAGGGGTTCTATTTTATGAATAAGGAATAGATGGGACATACTATACGGCAGGAGGAAATAAACCACCTCATGCCTTTGCTGAAAAGAGAAGCTTTGTCACTTTCTCAGTCAGCTGCTCCTCAGCTATATAGGAATTCTCCTAACAGTCTCCCTTTCTTGATATCACTACATGCTACCTCAGATTAAAAATTTAGTCACATAAATATACCCTGACTCAACCTGCTGATCATTTAACCAACTGTAGAAAACCTATAAGATTCTTTAAAATGTGAAATTCCAAAATATCTTCAAAAGATTGTAAGATACATATACTGAGATATGTAGATAACAATGCCTTGGAATTGAAATGGAAAATAGACACAACCTGCTCTGCTCATTGAGGTCTCAGCATGTACTTTGTTATCTTTATTTCTATTAAACTTGACTTCCGTGGCCATGAAGAAGAGTCCCCACAAGTGGCCCGACTTGTCACCACAGCATTAGCCCTCTTCTAATTGATGGAAACAGGCTTGCATAATATATTCCTTGCCAGTTACATAAAGTAAAAAAATCCAGGCTTGATGCTACCTTCTCTTTTGAACTGAATAAACCCACTCTCAACACCAGATAGTTTGCTTTCTATATTTCTGAGACAGACAGGGTTATACAATATAGTACAACCATGTATCATGGAGAAGCACTTATTTTTAAATTAAAGAAATAAATTAAATGTGTCACTTTTTACATTCTTATGGCACATCTTTTATTCAAAAATATGTTATTTTATCTAATTACCTACACATCACTGTGTGATATTGGGCCTCTTAGTAAAAAAATTCCAGCAGGGGCTTGTTGCTAATAGGTATGTTATTAATGTCCCCTACAATATAGATTTTTGGATTGTTAGAAAGGTCAGCATCCAAGATCTTATTGACTCTCATTATTTCCTTCCAGACAGTCCAATATGAAGCAGTCTAATGGATTGGAAGATAACCAATCCAGCCAAGGTTGCTGAATAATTCTCATATTCTCTTTCTTAACTTCAGACAGGCCCCTAATAATGGAACAGCTGTGTGTGTAACCACAGGACAGACAGATACAGAAATTTGTATACCACTACTCTTCTTATGTACAAGCTCATTTTTTCCTGCCTTTAACCTCTTTGCTACCCTGGTCAATGGAAAACTGAGACATTCATCAATCCTAGCCTTGCATTGAACTTTCTGAAGGCAATATTGAGGGGAGTTTATGTCATCTTTTCATTTATTATCAAATGTTGATTTGCTTCAGCTCAGAAGGTGTTTTACTAGGTTGTAGTACTATTTATGCCTAGAAAATGTAACTGTGTTTTTAAACATATAAAACTGAAAACATACACAAATAAATTTTTGTGTATTTTTATGTATTTCTATTACTGCTTAATACAGAAAAGTCCATACAGTGAAGGTGACAATCCATCTTCAACACAAGCCTGTATCCCCTGAAGCCACTATGTAGTTTAGAGCAATTGGTCTTGTGATCTGACTGGTGCCAAAGAGAGTTGTGTCATTATTTGCATTAATGCCTTTGTTTTTCTAATTCCAGCATGTGGCAAATTGATGAAAATTACAGGCCCCATCACAGTGAAGATATCTGGAACTCGATTTGGAGCCTGGATGACAGATCCATTAGCATCAGAGAAAAATAACCGAGTACGTTCAGTCACTGAATATCTTTGTTTTCTTCTGGAGTTTTACTTGCTTTGTTTTAATCTTTAAAGATATATTTTCTCCCTATAGGAGGTTACACTCTTAAGCATGTTTCTTCTGCTTCCATCATTTACAAAGTTAGACATCTTCAGAGAAAAAGCAACAGTGTTTGTGCTAAAATATCCACATACAAAAGCTAACTAAGCACCTTTGTGCCATTTCCTTCAACTGCTTCAGGGATGGCATACATCCATCTGAACTGACTACACAATTTTTTTTCTTTTACCATATTTCAGCTTGAGTCTTTAAGAAATTAATGTGATGCAAACATCAACACTTTTACCCAAGAGCATCACCCATAATGCAGTATAGTAAAAATTTGCAGGGTTAGGCCATATATAAGCTCCATTCCGACCATTTGCTGCCTTAGACCCAGGCTATTTTATGGTTTGGATTTACAATAGGATCTCAAATTGGTCTCAGCTTTGTGGCGGTGCTCCCTCCACCAAAGGGCTTTGTAGACAAAACACCAGGTTTCATTTGTGAGAGACCCAGAAGGCTGATTTTTTGAATGCAGAAAAATACAAAGGCAATAGAAAAGCCAACATACAAATGTTAATAACTAAAGATTTGTGTGCAGCCCTCTCCTGCCCACTGTGTCTATGCAGGTTGACTACTGACCTCAGGAATACCCCTTAGGAGAGCAGCAAACCTTCCTCAACCCCATCTAGTCCTGGGGAAGTTTATTCTGCCACCTCAGAGCACCCATGGCTGGCTGTAGACCCATCCCCATGGGCATTTGTCTCCAGCAGCACCTGCTCCTTGCTGTGGCCCCACTCCACACACCCTGCAGCTCTGCAACCCCCTCTCCAGACAGCTTCCACATTTCCCCAGCTGCCACCCTTTTAAAGAAACACAGACTACCCATGTGCATGCAAATTAGAACAAACCAGATCCCTCTTTGCATCTCAACTAACAGGAAGATGTGAAGCTGAATTGACATTTATACCGGTATTTTGTTAATACCAATTTTGACCCTCACAATATGTATCTCCAGAAATAATTCTGCTCTTTTGTTAGTCAGATTTTTATTTTTCTCTGACAAACTGAAAGGAGAAAAAGCAAAATGCATGAAGGAAAAATACTGGGGAATGAAAGTTGACATAAAGAACATTTAAAAAATATTTTTTCTTTCATTTTAAGGAGGGAAAATGGTTCCTGAACTTAACTGGGTTTATTGCTATTTTATTTGCATTCTTTGTTAAGAATACACTTTTTTTCACCAATTAGAGTTTCAGCTGAAGAAAATTTAATCAAATTTATTTCTAAGCATAAATCCAAGCTTAGCTCACATGCCATTTCCTGTATCTCTCTTCAATTATGAGTTTCTGGGAATATCTCTAAGCCAGGTCCATATAGCAGAGACACAAACATGAAATAATAAAAAAATAATTTTCTCTGAAAATGCAGACATTGGAGTTTGTAACAGTCTTCTTGAGAAATCACCTGTATAGGAAAGTTTAAATTCAGAAATCATGCTTTTGTAACAGGAACGTAGACAATATTGTACTTTAATAGACTGCTACACACCTGCAACCTTTTTCCTTCTTTTCATGCATTATATCCATCATGCCATATCATAATCATGTACCACAGTCTGTGTTCAAGATGTTTACTCCCAATCTTTGCTTTTGTTTCCAGGTCTGGTACATGGATAGTTACACTAACAACAAAATTGTCCGTGAATTCAAATCAATTGCAGACTTTGTCAGTGGGGCAGAATCAAGGACATACAACCTTCCATTCAAATGGGCAGGAACCAACCATGTTGTCTACAATGGCTCCCTCTATTTCAACAAGTATCAGAGCAACATCATCATCAAATACAGCTTTGACACTGGGCGGGTGCTTGCACAACGTAGCCTTGAGTATGCTGGGTTTCACAATGTCTACCCGTACACTTGGGGTGGCTTTTCTGATATTGACCTGATGGCAGATGAAATTGGGCTATGGGCTGTGTATGCTACCAACCAGAATGCAGGCAACATTGTCATCAGCCAGCTAAACCAGGATACACTGGAGGTGCTGAAGAGCTGGAGCACAGGCTACCCAAAGAGAAGTGCTGGAGAATCTTTCATGATCTGTGGCACCTTGTATGTTACTAACTCTCACTTAACAGGAGCCAAGGTCTACTACTCTTATTCCACAAAAACCTCCACTTATGAGTACACAGACATTCCTTTCCATAATCAGTATTTTCATATATCCATGCTTGACTACAACGCAAGAGACAGAGCTCTCTATGCCTGGAATAATGGACATCAAGTCCTGTTTAACGTCACCCTTTTCCATGTCATTAAAACTGAAGATGACACATAATTTCCTTTCCCTTCCCTTTCCCTCACCACTCTCCCTCAAAGCAGTATCATTCGTGATAAACTCTGAAAGCATCCATCTCAGTCCTTTTTAATTTACATTTATTTCTCATTGAGGAAAAGCAACCTTTTCTACCATATAATGCATTGCAAATACAGCTGAGCCTGTCAAAAATGACCTGTTGGAAATAAAAGCATTTTAACTTATGATTCTACAGGTTCTGTCAAGACCTTGTCTTGAAAAGCACTAAAGAGGATTTAAGTGGCTAAAGACAGTTTTAAAATTATTATGATCTGCCTTATTTTAGAGTCAGAGACTAATGGTGGCTTAAATGCATGAATGTCTTTTTTTACCTCATTTTTGTTTTTAAACTATTGGTCAACTTCAGGAAATATTTTGGTAGTGTCAGACACATATTGCACATTGTATTTTATTTTTTCAAAAAAAAAATTTAGGAATTTAATTTACTTGGATATGGAGTATGACTCATTTTGCCATCACCCAATTTCAGATGTGGTGCTGTACAGTATGTTTTTAAATCTCTTGCAAGCATTTTATCGACAGTCTGTATTTCTACCATTGTAACCACCATTGTGCAATTGTATCTCTTCACTTATGTGAAAGTAAACGAAGTACTATTTTTTATAAAATATATTGAAGCTTAATTGCAGTTCTGGTTGTGAGTCAATTGAAAGTGATAAAAACCTGAGAAAATACTTATTTCTGAGAAAGATCAATAGTTTCTCAGGCACATGATCCCTACTCAGCTTTGCTTCATAGACCCCTTCTTATTCACCATTGGTGCTTACTGGCAAATTTGCAACTTTGAAGCCTCATAGCAGTCCCAGCTTTACAAACATTGGCCAAGAGCAATTTTTTTAAGTCATGTGCTGCCTTCTCTCTGTCTCTTTTTCTCATACTCTTTTCCACCCTTTTATTTCCCTTGTTTTTGCTCACTCCCTGATCTGGGCTTTACAAGAGACACTGAAGGCAGGCTGCTGCCTGTGCCTCCAACCCAAATGTGAGTCCATCCCATATTTGCACTGTCTTGGGACAGTGAGGAACAATGTTAAAAGTCAAGCTGCTCTCAAGATCTGTCTGCCTTTTTACTCATAACAGAAAAACATTTATCTGTTAACAAAGATCTTCTCTGGAATGACAGCAATTAGGGAGAAAATACACAGGAAAAGGTTCAAAGCCTAAATGACCCGTGTGGCACCTGGTAGCCACCATACTGCTTGCCCTTGCTAGAAAGCAGCCACAACTCTAAGGCCATCATCTTGCAAAGAGGTTTGGGTTTTGCTAACAGTAGTATTGTTATTTATGGTCAAAACTGCTGCCTTTAGGAAAAAATATTTCTGCAAGCTATGTGGCTTGCTACACTATCTCATTAGAAATGGGGGGGCATATTTTATTGAGAAAAAGAAATGATGTGCTATTTGTCTTTTTTGGCACAAATGTAAAGAAACTAAGTTTAAGAACTAGTATAAGAATTTTTATTAAGCTGAACTAGCAGAATAATGCAAAATAATAGGTAACTGAAAAACTGTGTGTGAGAGCTGCATTCCTCACAAATTCTGAAATTCTCCTCTTTATACCCTTTGAAAATGGGCTCACAGAAGAGCAAGAACACTTATGAAAATGTTCCTATTCAAGAACAAGAAAAAAAAAGTAAATCCACTAACATTTTGCCAGATCTCTTTTGAAGACATTTGATTTGCTGATTCTTCCAACTCACCAGCTGAGACCAGTTTAAGACTCATGAATGTTTTCATTTTTTTATATGTGTCTAAATACATTTACAATTCTGTTTTACAATATAAGCCTACATGCAGATGAACAAGAAATTGCCTTTTCATACTGGTTGCAAACTGGAAAACTACTAACTAGGTTTCGATACCTAATAAAGGGGGGGAAAAAACCAAACAACAACAAACAAAAACAAACCAAAACCACAAACCAAACTGCATTACAGCATGACCAGATAAAAGTTACTCTCCCACTTCCATTGCCCCCCTTCTGTGTAGCTGAAAAGATAACTGTTATCATTTACAGTCGCTTACACCGGATTTAGAGACACCAAGTTCTGCTAAACAGACAAATTAAACCACTTTACTCCTATAGCCACCTTTCCTGTATTGATAACCAAGCCTCCTCTGTGACACATGAAAGTGTATACAACTACTGATTTGAAAAGGTATTTTGTGTCTCATAGGAATGTTTTATAAAAATTAAGTATGTTCAGATTTTCATCAAAAGCCTTAAAACAAACCCTCACCTTTCTCCCACACAAAGTAACTTGAACAAAATAGAAGTTTTTTGCAAATATAGCATTCTTAAAAACATCAGTCATTAAATTGATAAAGTAAACTTCTTTCTACTTTACCATCATAAAATAGACTGAGAGTCATGACATGAGGATCACTTCATCTGAAAAAAATTTCTGCTTCCATGTTTCTTTATAAGAATTTCATGTTGTGTAATTAGCATGCATACATTAGTACAAATTGGTAACAATTCTTACAGTAATATTAATACAATCTAATTTCAATACCATTTAGTTAGCCATTTAAAGGATAGAGAACTCCTATCAGTCAAAGAAAAGAAACAGACACTACTACAGGGTGCTAGAGGTAGGTGGATAAAAGGAGTAGAAAAGGCAACTTTGAAGGGTGATTTGTCTTACTGATGAAGCTATTGTGCCAAAGCATAAAAGTCATGCCTAGATAAATCTTGCCCTTCTAAATTAGTAGCAACTAGTTTGATTCCAATACCTTTATACATTAAATAATAGCTTGCACTGCATCGATACAACAAAACTTGGTGAGACATCATCAAGTAAGCACTGCTTCCCACAAAGGAGCATTCATTTTTCTGTGAATCAGGATTGAACACTTGTCTTTTCCAAATTGGAAATTCCAAAGTCATATTCCCAAAAGGCTGAAAACACCACAACTCAATCAATATAGGCAGATTTGTGTTACAAGTTTTGCCTTCATAATTGAGCAGCACAAGCAGCAAATCTTCCTAATCTATTAGCAACCTACCTATTGGCAAGAAAAGTGGGGGGTTTTTTCATACCTGAAGCATGAGGCTGTTTGTTATGAGGAGGTACTGATACTATGGGGAAAAAGAAAATCTCTCCTTAAACATAATTATAGAGCCTATTTTAATATGTGAGTGACCTCTTGCTTCACAGGTTAAACATGTAAAAGGACCGTGTCATTGCGGCACTCAAAACAGAATTTTTAAATTTCACAAAGCTGTGCTACTGGCAAAAAAGAATGCACATAACCACAAATCTAACACAGGAACACAAGACTGCCAACCCACCAGAAATGTCTCTCCTGAGGGAGACACTAAGGAACATGAAACAGTGCACAACACAAAGCCCACAGCTTTCTCCCTGGAACAGGCTAGCCATTCCCCACAACAAAACAGGTAGAACAATCCTTCCTAGAGAAAGCTTCCTGAACAATAATAATCTTCTATACTCCCTTCTGGCAATTTTTCTTCAGTGAGTAACTAGCAAGTCTATTGCAATGCATGTGGGCTGTTCAGCTTGCCCTGTCTGTCACAGTGTGCTAAGCAAACCACTAGCAGAGTGACTCTGTGGAGTCTAGTCAGCACTGTACTCACTGATAGCAAAAGCTTGTCTTCAGTTTGAAAAATTAAAAGGGAATAGTTGAACGAAACTGAGTGATACAGTGTTTTAATCACAGCTTGCTTAGATCTAAGAATATTAATTTCCAGACAAGCTCAGGGGCACTAGCTGTCACTCAGCTCAGCAGGCTGGATCCACAGCAAAGGAAGACAGGTCCTTTGTTTCAAAGTACAGCCTGAATAAAACTGTCACCTGGTAATTTGTTGTAATAAACAATGGCTTAGAAGACACTAGGGACCAACAAACCATTCACAGCTAAATTTCATCCTTTTCCAGTTTGAGAATTGCCAGGGAACAGCCTTGATTCATTCTGACTTTTATACTAGCAAAATATTTTTTAAACCAGTTGGTTAGGCATGTACCTTCCAATAAAATATCCAGACATTCCCTGCTGTGAATCTTACTCTACATCCCTGGCATTCAGGAAGCAATGCTGAGCATTTGGGCACCTTTTTCAGAACATGATGAGGAGAGCTGCAGCTCAGCCCATTATGCTGACAAGATGCCCACTGCACTAATTGTGAGGAGGCTGACTCCTGCTCCAGGACATCCTGTAACAACTGCATCCCATCAGAAGCTCACACTCAAAAACACTCAAGCATGCAAAGACTAACCCCCACCAAGAGCAGAGTTCACTTTATTGCAGATGGAGAGGGGTGAAACACACACCTATAAACAAGTCCTAGAGTTGCAGAATAGTAAGGTTATTTCTTCTACAGAAAACAGAATATTTAGGTTACGCAAAGTTCAGTATTACTGGGGTTGCTACATTCAGTTACTAGGAAACTGAGGAGACACAGTTAACCAGCACCAAGTTATGGAGACCATACAAAAAGGCATTTGTTGTGCAATATGGCTTTTGTTGGGCTCTAGAAAACAAACACACTACATCAATGTGATAGGCATAACCACAGTCACAAAACTGAGATGTGCAGGGGTTTTCTCCAAACAATCCACCTGCTTACTCTAGTATTATGATTAATTACCACTCATATAATCTGTGAACTGCTGCAGACTTTCAGTTGCTGTCAGTCAGTGCATTCAGTAAGCATTTTGAGACCACTTCCAGCCTTCTGCAATCCCCTTTTGACTTCAAAGGCCACTCGCATAACTAGCACCCAGTGTCAGACAAGCTGCAAAGTTAAAGAACACAAGGGACACAACCTTTCTGCAGCTGTCATTTAAGCCAGAAGGGATTATTCATAAATGTACAGATTGGCCCCAGATACGAAAAATGTATTTCCTCTGAAACCAACACATGGAGGAAACCCTCAGTCTTAAAATATAAATCTGTTTTATTGATTTTCATACCATCAGGAGTTGCATAAACTTCTCATTAAGGTGTTCAGCCTCTTAAAACTGGTATTTGTCTCTTATCTCTGATATGGAGGGAGGGGAGAAAACTCACATTTTCTTTAGAATCAGAAATCTTTGGTAGACTCCTACACACTTGCCAGCTGAGCTTCAAGCAGCAGCCTGAGGAGTTTGCCTATATCTTCTACTTCAGAACACTCAAAATAATTACATTGCTGAAACATTTCAGCAGTCCAAGTGAAACAACTCTTGTTTCAAAAATGGCAGTTTTAAACACAGACCACTAGAGATGCATATAATACTTAGATCAGTTGCATTCTGCTCCCATCTTTGAGTTCACTGAACTGAAGTCTCATTTTCCCTGAAAACTCTGCAACTGATAAACCATAGAGCACAGAAAAGTGTATGAAGATACACAAAAATTACAGTTAACAAGTCAGATTGGGCATCTCAAAACAAAATCCATTTTACTGTGCTTTTTATACAGAAGCTTAAATTCATATTTTAACAGCTCATATGGTGAATACAAATGGTAAGAATCCACTGGATCAGAAATACTCATCACTTCAGCCTGCAGCAACAGAGCACATGTTCATATTGCTTCATGCTGCAGGCTCTGCACCCTAAGTGAATATTCCCAACATTTGATCCCAGCAGAAAATGCAGTCAATGCTTCCTCAGACAATCTAAACCAAAGCCAGTAGAAACTCTTCACAGTCAGTTGTATCTTTCTGGAGCTAATGAAATCCTTGTCACCAACAGTTTTTCTGAGCTTTACACCAGCACAGCATTTTAAGCCCTATCCATCTCACAGTAGAAATTATGTTCCTAACATGATGCCCATGACCTTAGAGATAAGCCAAATACTCTTCTGGTGCTGGTAACCAGAACATGCCGGGGTACACAAGCTTATACATATCCATTGAAAGGGTCCAAATGAGCTCATGAGGGCTTCCACACTGCTGCAACTGCTTACCTACAGATGGGACAAGTATATTCAAGCATTGTTACATTCTGAAGTCCTACTGACAGGTAGTTATCAGTAGCCTTATATGCTTTGTGTTTAGGACTTTGTTCAAAAGAACACACAATTCTAAAACTGTACTTCTAAATTGATTAAAGTCAATGATGTATATTTTACTCTATACTAGGATGGATTCCATGGCCTTTTGTTTTTTTAACATACGTGGCTTGAAACGCCTTAAGATGAAAACATTTCACAGAAGCATCAAAGAAGCCACTAATTTCAGAGTGATGTAAAGAGTACTTGCCCAATATTTTCTACTCCTGTCTGGTCTCTGTAGAGAATTGCTTTTTCTTTGTTTCTAGTGAGTGCTACTATCCCAGCCAACACATCAGGAGATGGAGAAGAGAGATACAAGGATCTAGGGTACTTGGCAACTATCTGTAGCCAGAAGGAATCAAGTACTTGCATATTGGTAACCAATAGATGCTGCTTCCTTCTACAGATGCATAGACCTGAGTCCACATGAGGCTGCCTAATCAAGTGCAATCTGCAGCCATTCATTCCCAATCTAAGGTAATGTTATCTGATAGACATAGACAAGAATCCTTCTTCTGCTAAGACCTGTTGGCTTTGAGTGTCACTGCTGTGACTTTGTGAGAATAAGGAAAATATATCTTTGTGTAAATAGGTCAACTGCTATACTTGCTTTGTATAGTTAGTTTGAAAGATGACCCCATGAAAAACATTAAGAAAATACTGATACCGTTAAAGTTGCTATTTTAAAGTAACCTGGAAGAAATGCACCATATTGCATTACTCTTCTGATTTTCCTAAGCTTCCAGAAGTCATACCCTTAGTTTCCCTCCCATTGTATCAGCCACATGTACAAACCACTCCAGATTCTTTTTCTTTGCACTTTATTTTTGTTTGTTCTAATCTTCTTGATCTTCCCCTAAACTTGCCCCAACCTCTCTCAACTTACAGCATGAATTTTAACAAAGGGCTGTTCAGACTGAACTCAAACTGCACAGATTTGTAGCACAGCAAGCTTCAGCTAGAACAGGCCTAAATTTATTTTCCCAGTTATGTAAAATTTAGCTCTAATGTGCCCATAAAAGTACCTACAAACAGTACTGATTGTATATCATAGGTTGCTCTACAGAAATAATTTTTTAAAGATTCAACAGAAATTTTTTCCCTTTTATTTATTTTTAAGGAAACATTTTGTTTCATATCTGCAATGGTGAGAAATTAAATTAACACCATCTTTCACCAGAGCAGGTGTAAACATAAATTTCTCCTTTCTGGATCACTCCCTCAAGGTGGTCAGCAACACTTCTATCTCCAGGAAATCAGGCATCACAGTAAATTGAGTGCACATCCTGTCAAAGGTGCTTATCTCTTTTGAGTTAAACTCTAACTCTGTGTCACACTGTGCAGACAGACCATTTATTTATATTACCGTCATTTGGGTAAACTGGGCTTATTGTCACCTTGAAGGACATAACAGATTCATGGTTTCTCAGAACCATAACTGTCAGTGTAGCACTTCGATACAAGTGCCTTTTGAAGCACAGTACACACAAGAACTCCTTTAACTCATTACAAAAGCTCTAACAGTAGCTTATTCCTGGAGAAAGAGCACACACCACATGACATTTCTGCAGCAGGACTGCAAGGCAATTTACAGACACTGATTAACACAACTTTGCACTCCACTAGGAAAGAAAAGAAATTTTTGCAAATCTCATTCTTCAGGCTAAGCAGTTTGGACAGCGAACAGTTTAGCTTAAGCCTAGCACAGTTTTTTTGGTTCACCAGGAGTTGATGTTTGATTTCCAGTATCTCAAGTCAGTGTGTCATTCATTATCTCTCCTGCTTAAGCAAGTATCTGTGCCCAGAAGTTCAGTTCCCACACTTGTACAGATATTTTAATGGCTTTTCCTATTTTGTTTTCAGCTTAGTAAGGAGACCTATACTCATTGGTAAGGTGTTATTTTTAACTCAAGATTTTCAGTCTCAGTGGCACGTCTTGCAGAGGTAGATTGTGAATTCATAATCATGGCAAGCCTGTCATGGGTAACTGCTTCTAACAATTTGTGAGGAAGAAATACCTCTTTTATAAGTAGTTACTTTTTTTCCCTTCATAGAGAAGGAATCCAAAGGGTGCTATATGGGTCTACTTTTATGCTGCCTGTATTTTGCATATCTGTAAAGGTCTTTTCTACAATTGGCTTACGTTAACTCCAATACAGCTAGACTTCAGTAGCTTCCCTTGGTCATGAAAAAGATAAGCCACAGTGCAGAGCATTTTATCCAAGCCAAGATACTCTCACAAAAGGCAGCATAAGGGATGGGGTATAACCTGGCACACAGCCCTTCGCAGAGCTCTGCACTGACCCACAGTACTGCACATACATGTTCAGAAAAAACAGTGGGTACCTACCTGAACATATTTTAGGCTCTTCCATCTCTGGACTACCTCTCCACTTTAGAGCACAAATCTCATCAAAGTATAGTTCTGTTCTTGAGGATAAGCAAAGGACAAAATCATTACAATTTTTACATGCTTTTACACTGATTTGAGAACTGAAGTAAGAGTTGGGAGATTCAAAAGCCCAGGAATGAATTTAACTCTGAAAGACTAAACTGCTCTCTTATGGCAAATGCTAATATGCTGCTATTCTAACAGCATGGCAAATATCATGACAGAGAACAGAAAAATTACACCACATACAGCAGAGCTCCTAATCTGTCCGTTAAATTTAACATATTAAAATAAATCAAATTATCCCAGTGAATTGTTTCACAATACAACCTCTACCTTAAGAGCACTCAGTTATAGTTATTCAATAGACTATACTAAATAAATACAAACTCAGCTGATTTTATAAATATTTGCTGAATATCAATATGCACAACACTCCTAGATAATTATGAAATTGGATATTTATGTCATTATACTGGCTTACAGAAAATCCTATAATTATGTGCCTGGAACCCTGCTTATTTGCCATATTAAAATAAAATTGATGAAGAAAACATGGTAATAGAAATATTCTATACTGCAGTGTAAAATCATACTTAACTAAATATATACATTAGAAATTAGTATGTACAGTATAAATACATCTGGGTCAAAGAGCTACACTAAATTCAGTTTATGCACAGACCTGATTTTATGGACAATATAGACATAAATGCAGATGTAAATACAAATGCAGGGCTGTAACTGAATTCTACATCCTATTTATGACCATCCCTGGAGAGAATCACACATCTCCAGGCAATCATACACTGACTAAAGCAATAACCTCCAGAAAGAATCCAACAATACACAACATAATAAAACTACCACCTTGATACTCAGACTCTCTGAAACTAATTTATTTCTTCTACCTGAAACAAAGTTTGTCGTGCCACACAGGGGCTGCAGCCTGACAGACTGTGGGACAGCCATGGACCTCTGTGCCCAGGCAGCTACCACTGTGCAAACAGCAATATGTTCATCCTATGGAAACTGTAAAGCTCTCTGCAGATGTTTCTTAAAAATCCCAATGCTCCTCATTCACTCAGCTGAATATTCAAAGGAACCTTTTTAATAGAGTCAAGCAAAATATACACTGTAACAAGCTTTGCAAAAAAACCCAACAATCTTAGTGTAAACAGCTCCTATCTAAGAGTCCTGTTTGCCAAAGCTTCATGCCACTGCCTGGCTAGTCCTCTTGATGGCATAGACTCATGAATAGAACATTTTTTCCATGTTTCCTACCTGGGCTCCTAGGAATTAGGCAAGGGAGATACAAGAGATTTATTACAAAAATCTTGATAAATAAGCAGAGAGCTACAGCAGGACTAGAAAAGCTAATTAGGCTTTTCAACAACTTTTTCTAATTTGTATTCTTTTGGGATATTTTATTCATCTGCGACTAAGTAGGGATTCCTCTGGCCTGCCAAAAAAAAACATTGAAATTAGCATACATTTACATACATTGACATAAAAATTGGCCTCACTGTCATGTTTGGATATGTTCTTGTCTGAATACACCTATCAATATTATCAGCAAAATTAGTGCTCCCTGACACTACTGGTCCCACTCTTACATAAGCAGTACTGTCCATCCATTTTAAAAGGGGCATTAAGGAACAACTTCTCAAGAGAAAACATTTTAAAATCAGTAGGAGTCAGTAAGAACTGATGGAGGAGATTTCTGTACCCAGAAATGTTGGCTATGTGTGAACTGTCAGAACTTATGCCTCAGTTTCATTTCAGTCAATCCCAAGTTATCAGCCTGAACAAGGAGCCCATATTGGAGTCAATTTTGGAGAAGTGTAATGGTCTGTGAAATAGGGAAGGTCAGATTAGGGAATGCATTATTTATGATAGCCTTAAACTCTGCATATTTAGATCCAAAGCGTTTATCAGCTCTTTTGGGTGCATTCTTCCACACGGATTTATAAAGACTGAATAAACACATGGCAAAGCTTCAAGAAGCATTAACACTTTTACATCAAAACACTGTCCCATGGATTTACACTTTTCTGCACTTACTGAATTACTGATCTAGAAAGTCACCTGTATTTATGAAAGTTGTTATGAATTACTCTTTGTGACTGTGCTTTTCAAAGGCAGGTAATATAATACATATAAGATCCCAACATTTAATGAATTATTAACAATTTGTCCTTAACATAAAAATAATTAACTTTGGGAGTTTATTGGATAAGTAATTTACTTGGAAAAATTGTAGAGCAATTTCTGTTTTGTCAACAGCTGTTTCAGACTTGGCATGAATCAAGCCCTCAATCATCAGTTTTTACAAAAAGTATAGTTTTACATTTCTTCTTCAATAGCAATTAATCCAGTCTAAGAGCTTCCTATATTTCTGTTTCCCCCTTCCTGCTGCAAGTCAAGGCCTGTTTGATCTGATACAACTGTTAGCATGGCATGCTGTAAAATTGATAAATGGAATAACGTAGGATTAAATGAAAAAAAAAACGATATATATACACAAAACTAGATAGATATTGCCACATAGACTGGGAAAAGCAGCCAAAGTGTCTCTTGAGGTAAAAAAATGCAGCACTCATTGATTTGAACTAGAAATTAAGTTAAACAGAAAATAAAGAATCGTTATCCAGTATAATTTGGAACATTATTACAAAATGGGAATTTGAATTGTAACAAAATACAGAACCTTCCAGACCTCTGCCTTGACTATAACAAAGTTAACATTGCACGTGGAATATAAATGTTAAAGCTATAAATACAAAACCATCAACTTCAAACAGTAGGATGCAGAAAACTGGCTTTCTTATTTTTGGATAAACTTAAGATGAAGTTTCAAAATTGTCTTGGTTAAAGCCAAAACCATGTTAAAGAGATACAGAGAAGATCATGGTACGGTACTGCTGGATTTGGCTGAGCAAACCTCTTTGAGTAAGGAGAGCAGTATTAGAGGGATATATTAGCCACCAGATAACATTTACTTCTACATATTTACAAGTCAAGAAGTGGCTGTTTTATTCACTACAGTGAATAATATGGCGCATGTATAGATGCTGCTTGTAAATAACAGCCATCTTTCCAAACCACCATATTTTATTTTACAAGTGTAGAAAAATGAGTTAAAGGCCTCCATATTTCTATTTCATTTTATTTTCAGAGAGACAAGTCCAAGGTTTGTCATTGTACTTTTTTGCTTTTCATCCTTGAAAATGCAATAGTAGTCCTATGAGAATATTTTCTTTGTCTACTCAGCTTCCAAGTCAGTATATTAGAATGCCATGGACAGAAATATTTCTAAGAGAATATACTAAGACACCAGCCTCCCCTTTCTGAGCATTTCTGAGGTATCTGAGTTATCTTCTTTCTAAAATAACTATCATTCCTTCAGGAAGTATTTTCTTGATTAATTGATCCAGGTCCATTCATCTAATTTCAAAATAAAAAGGCTGAAATAAATAAATGCCTGTCAAACTCTTTTACAAAATTACATGGAATATAATTTAGCAGAAAATCATGAATTTACACAAACCATCTATACAAAAAGTCACATTATTAGACAATTTTCTGGCTCAGTAAATCATCTTCAAGAATCTCCAAATCTGTACTAAGTATACAATTACTGCTGTTTCACTGACTCCACTGACAGAGATAGCTTTTACTGCATTAATATTCTAAAAATTCTTCCAGTCTTTCAATTTTACAGAACCCATCCATCAGTATCACAACAATACCATCTCAGATGCTATCCTAGCATTCAGCCATAATTTCCAGAGGTACTAAATAAGTTTTCTCAGACTAGTAATTAATTAAAGAAGCGAAGTTGCTAGACCCTATCAGTTGTGTTGTCCACAACCATTGCAGATTTGGGGGAAGGGAAGATGGTGGACAAGCTTCACAGCTACCTCATGATACTATAAATCTATAAAACTAGTCAGGTTTACAGTGAAGTTTCTATCTGCATTGACACACCATGGTGCAGCAACTGTATCATCTCTCTCACTCATGGAAAGCGGAAGACATTCTCAGGATCACTGCTGATAACAAATACACATCGTATGGAGGAGGCTCAGACTGCACAAGAATGAGTGCCCAGTAGTTGATGGTTACGTCATTCTTTAGCATTGACCAGCTGTAGATAATTTCATTCTACTTTACTGGGACTATCAAGCATAAGTTTAAAGACTGTATTAAATGCAGTCAATAACAAGAAGACAGGACAGACACTTCAAAGAAATAAGCCCACATTTTATCTTTATGAGTTTAATATGTAGCTTCTATAAAGGTCTGCATTTAAACACAAAAATACTTACATGCTTTCTGTGCTTGTGAGCTGGATCTCTATTTTGTACACTTTAAGGTATCTAAATGCTAATAAAAACAACTTTGGGAAATAAAATTCCCACCAGAACTTGCATATTAAGCTAAGCCTTTCTACTGAGAGTATTATTAAATCCCAGTAAACCCTATTTCCATTCAGTCATCAGCAGGTCTATGCATAAACATAGAAAAATGCTATAAGGGATTATGTTTGTGAAAGATCAGCTATCATTTGTGGCTCATTCTTCAGTAACAACATGATGATTCTTAAAAGTTATTTTCAATCTCCTTAAATCAAAAGGATACTTACAATACTATTTTTAAATCAGGTAAGTACCTTTAAGAACTTTAGCAGGAACATTTTCTTGCTGTGTTAGTAGCATAATGGTCAGGAATACAAAATGAGAGATTGTATCAGATTTGCCCCAAAATACTCTGAATATTGGTAGAAAATTAAAGATGTTAACAAACACAGAGAAAGATGTATAAGATGTTTGTGGTTTGTCAGGGCTTTTTTTGTTAGATTGTATGAACTTGTCCAACAGGGAGAGAGATTTCTTCCGAAACATTTTCTTGAAAGAAGAAAGCAGATGTAAGATGTAAATTAGCTTTACAGAAAATCCAGGTCAAACATGAAAAGACATTTTCACCCCAAACATTCTTGCACACAGAGATTTCACTTGTAGAATGAAATTACACTTCTGAATAACATATTGCTTCTGAACTACTAATGCAAAGCTAACATAGTTCACTTCATGTAGGTGAGATTTGTTTTGCCATTACAAATGAAAGGGAGTCCTCAGCCTTGTGAAGGCTGAGTTTATGAAACCTTATGTCATTCATCCAACAATTGCCTTGGTTGGCAGAAATTAGATGCTCACCAACAGCACACTGGGAAGTGCACAGGAACTGGCAGACATGAATAAGCAGCAAGGAGGTACCTTTCCAACTGCAAAAGTCACTGCCTAATCCTGGCATACTTCTGTCTCCAAGCCTACATATCCCACTTTAATATTTCAATCTTAAGTACTATTTCCATAGCTTTCCTTAAAGGCTGAAGGAAAGAGTGTTTAATCCTGGCATGCTTCTGTCTTTAGTGAGCCAAACCTGTAATCACTCACAGGATAGATCCTGAATCAGGAAAATATTCCCTGTTGGCTGTAGAAAAAAAGGTAAGAGCTCGAGCTTTACTCATCACCTCTCAGAATCAGAGGGGGCAGACTCAGTATTTAGGTGTGATTACATATAAATAAGTTTTGAAATATTGCATTTATTTCACTAATATCTGAGACCCTTAATGGACCTTTAATCCCTCCACGGAAATTGGCCATCAGGATGCCAGATAATTCTCAAATAAAGTTAATTTATCTCACCTAGAGCAATTTTTTTCTGATTTAGTCATTTCACAGTCTGACATGGGCTTCAGAACTTGTGCTGCTAACTGCATGCTATACACATTGATGACTTTGAGTTCTGCAAAAAAAATTACTTGGTTTGGAGCTATTCTTGCATCTCTATGAGTATTTGCTGACCTCAGTGGCCTTATAAAATATTCCATTCAGTGCCAATACTGAAAAGGCATTTTGTTTCCAATGATGCAGTGATGGTGGCTGCACAAGCACTCTACCTTTCCTGCATGAAGACAGACATTTGGAGCCAAATGTATATATTGTTCACAGAGACTTCAAGTTAAAAAAAAATCTCTGTGGATGTACATACAGCAACTCTACTGCAAGTCTTCAGCTTTCTGAGGAACTTCCTTAAGACATTTTCCATGTTGACTTCCCCATAGCTAAAATTTTCATATATATTTAATGTACCTTCACAGTGTCATTTTGATAGCTGACTTTAACACTCTTTTCCTACATGCTAGAACACTTTCAAATGTTCCATCTTTATTTATGCCTATATTTAGGCTCAGAAAAACTTGCCCACTTTCTTCACATTTGCTAGCAACAAGTATTTTCAATTAACGTTAAGGGGATTGTTTTTAAGATAGAAATGGTCGGTTTTGGTGCTTTTATGAAACTCAGATTCCACATGACTGCAAATCATATTGAAATGAAGCACATCATGCCACACAGGAACACCACATGCAGTAATAAATCAGATTATTCAAGCAGTATAAATCATCAGAAAACCTGAATTTAAACCCACATTATTTGTTTAGCATAGAAAATATAATCCCATAATATGTGAAAACCCTGAAGGAAATGGAGCTTTAGTCTCTAAAATACTAAATAAGAAATGAAATAGAGATGTGACAGTGTGTGTGATTTCAAGAGTAGCCCTCTCCTTCCCAAGCTTGTCTTTTACTGTCCTAGACAGATCTGCTTTTAGACCATTTCCTTCAACAGTTTCCAAAATCATAAGACTGTTGAAAACCAGAAGTGCAGCAGCTGATAAAATTATTAGGTAATAAGATAGAGCAAACTATAAGATGCAGCAAAGAACAGAGTTTGCTTTTGCAAAGTCCAAAGAAAGCTGAGTTTCCTAGCCCCACCCCCATTCCTAGTTCATAATGAAACAAAGTTACACTACCCTCAACAGGAAAACTGCAGGGAATTAATACCTTCTATTTACTGTGTGTCATAGGTGTTGCAAAATAGGACCACAAACACCTTAAATTTAGAGTGAAGGGATCCCATACTAGCTGTGGAGACATTACCTTCTTGCCATCCCCAGCAGCCAAAAGTATCACAACATAGGATACAATTACATGGGGCATCACTACCTGAACAAAACGCCCACAGAGATGTACTACAGTCAAAGCCAACTACCAACATCTGATGCCTATCACCTTTTCTTCTGCATTAAAGCAATGTCTCCATCCTTCTGCCTACTCTAGCTGCTGCCAAGAAGTCCCTTACCTTGAACAGCATTGATCACAGAGATAAATAAGACAGATTAAATGTGCACTGTAATGTCAATCACAATCATAGAATGAGAAGTCCAGTGAAGGCTAACTAATACTGAAATCCATTCATTCACTTCAGTGCACTGTAAAATCATCATCTGTGATTACTTTATGTATTCCATTAACAGATAATTTACTCTACAAAGTGTCTGCTTAAATTAAATTACTTAATCAAAATATATAAACTGTAATTGACAGCATTTTTTACTGTGACTACAGCAAATCTGGACTTTTTTTCACAATACTTAGGCTCAGATAAATGTTTATAATCATCCCCTCCTAAAGCTGTGACTTTTTTTTTAGTTTGACCTTTACACAGCATTTATGAAGGATAAACATTACATTGACAATATGACCATATATAAATTTACACTGCAAGAGCATGAAGAAAAACACTGTATTAACAGTGGTCATAAAAAACCCCTACCACCTACTGTATCCCTTATTTTCCCTTCTTGCTTTCTTTTTTCTTTCTTTGAACTAGGAGTCAGTAGCTGTAGGCACTTAAAATACTTGGCTTTCTTTAGAAGATTGCATAGAAAATATTTTGAAACATCAAAGTGTCTCAATGATTTTTCATCTCTGGAAAAACAAAAGGATAATTCGCAATATCTATGTCATTAGAGAGACAAGCTGTATTCTTTACTTTTTACTCCTTGAAATATTAAATATGGTTGAAAAATACATGTTATTTAGCTATATAATACCTGCTGATAGACAATAAAATTATTGCATTGATCATACTGCAAGAAGGATTCTTTAGCAGTGTTTATTAGTGTTGTGTGTCACAGAAAGAAAAACAAACAAACAAACAAATCAATCTGGACTCAATCAATGTTTTCTCTAACAAAACCCATTTCTAATTAACCAGATTTTTCTGCCCTCTAGACTGCCAGGACTTTTCTTTGCAACTGCACAGTGTCTTTCCAGCATTTCTATGCTTTGGTATAGAGTGCATAGCAGAGGCTTAGGCAGTTGAAAATTCACTTCAGCAAAACAAAGATTAGGGTATCTGCCATGGAGCAATGAGAGCTTTGTGATCATATCCTCATACAGCAAACTGAAGACACCAGACAGGTTACCCTGTGTTCTCTTTTCCTTCATGACCTCAGTCCACTCCAAATCCTGATGATTCCCTAACTTGTCATTAGCCTTTCCAGGGCAGGTTTCCTTACACACAGCAAGAAATAGCATTACATAACATTACAACCTGGAATTCCCAGGTCACTGTTGAGAAGAAACAGAGGATGAAAGAGGAGACAATAAATGCTGCCTTCACTTAAATTCCTATTTATACAAGAACCTGAGGGCTACAAAAAGCAGAATGGATCAGATAAATTAATGAGGAATAGCTATCCACACACATGTGCCATGCCTCCTCCCAGGGGCACTGCCTCTTGCACCTCCTGTCCCAAGAAGACAGTGGACAATAGACAGCTTTGCATCATAATCTCTTCACTCCTATTTCCATGGACCAATAAAGACTCTAACTTCCCTAAAGTTAAACATTGATTTACAGTAACTAGAGTAGGTCTGTCTGTCTCTGTGCATATCCCTGGTTCTACATGACAAAGGCACTTTTTGTAGATGGTGTAACATTTTGTTAAGCCTCATCAAATGGTGTGAAGATTTTTTTAAGTCTCTGTGAAACACAGCGCATTGTTAAGCATGGATTAAAAATAAGTATGTGGCAAGCTTAAAAAATGGCTACTTGTTTTCTGGGAATTGAAATTAATTTTTTATATAATAGAACATTTTTAAAGGGTGAGAGACATCTGCAGCCACACTATTAACAATCAGCTGAAATCTCTGGTTTGAGCTTTCTCAATTTTTCCTATTTCAAATATGCATATTATGCCAAAAGTAATTTCAGCAACAGTGTCTCCTGTGTGCCTGTTACAACACAAAACACCCATCTTAGTCAATGTTTATTCATTTCCTCTCAGTTTGCATAGATGAATGAAATGTTAGTTCTAAGCATAAAAATAATTGTTCCAAACCACCAGACAAACATGTTAGCTTAAGTATAAAGGAAAATCTTAACAAGATGTTTCAGAGACAATCTCCAGTGTGTTGCCCATGAAACTACTCTGCCTCTTAAATCTACTCATTTACCACATACACAGGCATCATGTATTTTATTGTTCATGTTCTCTGTTCATCACACAGGTATTGAGCTGTAAGAAGCCAAAACAATTTTGAGCTTGTAACAGCAGCCCCATTAACTAGACCACAAGCATACGAGGGTGAGCTCCCTCAGGATGCAGGAGTGTTGAGAAACACAGCTGTGCTTCTCTTCAACTCTGTTCAGTTTTCTGAGTCTGGAAAATCATAGGCTGACAATGAGTTGGATAATAATTAGAACTAGAACTGTAAATCCAAGGTCCAAATCAAAGACAATCAATATTGCAGCATAGATTATTTCTTGGGTTAGTGTCATACATTTAAAATAAAAACTCTAAAATTTGGCATGTTCCTCCACAGAATATTAGTGATTATATGTGACGTTCCATTAACATACGTCCTACTACCCATACTTAATTGTCAGAGTTGATGCAAATAATTTACAAGTAAATTTTTTTAACTTAATGTTTTCAAATAACCACTGAAACCAGCCTGCATTGACATTTCCTCACAGACACGTTTTGAGGATATAAAACTAGTAATATCTGCAAACTGTACAACCAGGCCATCTTAGTAATGTCTAAAGTGAACTGGACATATACTTCCCCATTATTGCTCATGCTAGCAAATCATGGATTGTGCTGAAAGCAACTTTCATATCCAGTATCATTGCTGGAAAATCTTCATACATACATATGGTACCTTTATCTGACTTTCTATCTTTAGGCATAATGGGAAGTGTAAAAATATTTTCAACCCTAGACTCCATGCCTCCAAATTATTTCAAAGAGGTATCACATAGATACATGAGAAAGGTGGCATGAGAAAGGTGGCTAGTTCACTAAAGACAGCAGTAAAAAAATCACAACTGCTGTAGGTTCAGCATTTTGTCCCCTGAGATGATGCAATATTGATATGGCTTTGAATTTTCTTTTCTAGTTGATATGTGCCAAAAAGAGATGGAATAAGAAATAGTTTACTGATTGCATAATCTCCACAGCAGAAATTATTATTCCTAGCAGTAGTTACAGAATTGGTTTATTTTTTTAGCCAGTGGTACATCAAGAGGGATTCTGTAGTGCTTGAAATAAACAGAATCTTCCTAAAATTAGAACCACAGGTGTACTTTCAAACACATAAAGGCAATTACTATGCTGTTTAATAGATTTCATGTTGATTGTGCTACCCTTTTCAGACACTTGTTTCCTGATAAAAAAAAACACCCCCCAAAAAACCACACAACACTCACAAAAACTTCTCAGAACATCCAAGAAACCTCAAGTGTTAAACTGACAACTTGTGTTTTAATGCAAATACCCATGTGCTGGTGATGTGCTGTTTTGTTTTTTTCTTTATGGTTCCTTTTGCATAAAATCCAATCTTGCTCCATTTTCTTAACTGCCCAAAAAGCCGTATCTTAGTAAGAATATCGTTGAAAACAGTAATTGAGTGAATCAGCTATGAATCCTAGCCCTATGCTTGTCTAGCAAATACATGGCATTACTGAATAAATGCCTTCACTTTGCAGTAACACCAAGAGCAATTTTTTACAGATAAAAGCAAAATTACAGTGTGAAAAACCAGCTTTATTTTTCAGCATTACTTGGGCAAGAACTCAAACCACATTCTGCAAGCTTTTAACAGCTTTGCCCCCAATTTTGTATACTTACTATCGGCCAATTTCAAATCAAATCAGGCTGAAGGTTTGTACCTGGGCTATCAGTTCAAAACTGATGGGATTTTTGTTACAAAAAGTTTTCAAGTACTTGTCTTTCTGAATTTATAAGGAGAAGAAACTTTCATTTTGGGGGTAGATTTAGATGCACATGGCCAACTACAGTATTGTGTGTTGATTTTTTTTATATATATATTTAGATAATAAATTGACAAACCTTAGAGTGAAAGAATCTAAAAAAATAATAAAGGATACTTAAATATTAACATTAGCAATTTAGTTTAGACTATTTCATGGCATCTGATGAAACACCCAAATTAGCAACATGTTGGAAACTTGTGACTGCATAATGAGCACTGATGAGTAAAGCAATGGTTCCCATCTATACTTACTATATTGGGTTTACATTAAAATAGCTTGAACAGATTATATTTCTGTATTTATTCTTCTGTAGCCATTCACAATGCAGACATCCCAGTAAAACCAAGACAAAATTGGATTGAGTCATCCATTTCTCATTTAAGTTCATCAGGCAACAAAGTTGTGGTGGATGCTGAGACAGCAACCTATTCAGAAGGCTGGGATGCACGGAGATGAAATCCAAGAGTGCCTGCAGGTCTTCTGCACTACAGCAGCTGGCAACAGATTGTTTCCATTATGTTTTCTAACTGATCGGGTTATCTGATTCCTCTCACTCTCTCTGAGAACATGTGTTCAGCTGTATCAATTGCTGTCAGAAGTGACACTGTATTGCAAATTGGTATGTATCGAGGCTACCTAGCTTTAACTCTGCATAGGTTTTATCTATACTTATTCTGAAAGTATAACATTCAGAGCAATTAATAAATTCTAGAGTTCAAACACATGCACAGGCCTCAGCAACACTGAGGTCACAGTTTTAAGACTGCTTATTTAGTCCAGTTATCAAGTTCTCAGACCACCTTTATGTTATGCTTCTCTATGTATTTTACTGAGAAGTGATAATTATAAAATTTCAGGTTAACATATGCTTCTGTCTGCTCATACAGAAGTATATTTTCATGCCTACCTCCCTCTGCTTGCTGTTGAAAGTTAGATCTCTTTTTTTAATTATCTGGGGGATTTTGTCCCCTCTGCCATTACTCTTTACCTGTAAAATGGGAACAGAACAATTCCTGTTTCCACCCTTTTGTAAAACTTGAACTCTTTCTGCCTGGCTGAAATGATGTGAATGTACAGAGCTTCACTAGCAAAGCCTCTTCATTTTGAGACCATAATACTACATCTTCAACATTTCTTCAGGAAGCACCACCTCTGTCATTGATTTCAGTAAGCTATCAACTGTATGCTAATTACACTTGTTACAATATTTTGGCAAGGACAGTTAGAAAGTTTATTACTTAGAGGAGACAATCCGTCTGAACAAAAAAATTAGTGAATGTTGCTAAAAGGCATCAAACTATTCTCTTGAATTCAGGCAATACAGAAAAAATTCATACACAACACTAAGCACTACATTGTCTTCAATGTATTTTGCCTGCTTTTTAATCAATATATTATGAAGACATGAGTTGTAGAATAAGAGTCAATTCTACTATAAAGAACACTATTATTTCTAATGAGTTTTTTAATCAAGATATATTTTATATGATTTCTGAGGAAAGTAATAAATGTAAGCACAGGGTCAAACAACATATCCTTGCTTTTCATCCTGAAATGTTTATGAAGCGATTGTTTCAGACCCTGAAAAGACTTGCCTAACTTGTCATCCTGACCACAGGACTGTAAAATAACATTTAGATAACATATATTTAAAATATACCACAAATAAACTGAAGTACCTGCCAGGATGTATTGCAAACACAAATAGTTTTGAACCAAAGGGTTAAAAGTTGCTGATAGAGCTTTAGAATTGCAGAAGCAACATGGATAAGTTCCAAGATGTTAGATCTGTGTTTGTTCTCTTAGGAAAATATTTTGTGAGTTTGTATTATACTGGCACTGTGTTCTGCTTAATTATCTCCAAGGACCAAGAGTTCTCTTTAACAGAGACTGTCTATTTATAAGACAACAATGCTTTTCCTTTGCAATGAAGTGACCTGACAGCAGACCAAAAGGCCTGTACCAGATCTGTGTGCAGACCAGCTAGAAGGAGGCAGCTGGCAGAAGCTGGATCCAGGATGCCTCAGAGCTGTCAGCTGTACTACTACTTGCATATTCCCTTGCAAGCGGAATAAGAATTGGCAGACACCTTGTGAGAGTGCACAAGGCTATAGTCTACCTCCTCTCTATTTTAGTACTGTTCAAGCTGAAGGAAGGAAAACAAGAAGAAACAAAATTTCCACTGCAATCTACAGAGTATATTTAAGTTCACTCTTACTGCACAAACAGTGAAAGTAAAGGAGCTGGCTGCTATATGATTTTACAAAGGCAGATCTCCGCCAAGAAACTGAGAATAAGAACAACGATGAAAAACTCTTAATTCTGCACTCAGTTAAGTAGACAATACCATACTGACACAGATGCTAAAAGAAGCTATAAATTTTAAAACACTGGCAAGACCTCTTTGGTCTTCTAAATTCCTTCCAGTGTAACATCTAGAAATACAAGCAAGTATAAAGAACCAGATTCTGTGTTCTCCTGACACTGACTGCTTGCAATTACCTTTAACTCCAGCAAAATATTACTGTTATCACTACTTGTCAATGGAATGTAGCAATATGAGAATAAAATATTATTTTAAATCCTCTATAGTTTTATAATATTCTTTAAAGTTCATTATAGCACAGTTCATATAGCTAATCAAATAATGGCAATGAGCTCTACTTATCAAATGGTATAAAAAGATCATAAAAGAAGACAATACTCTAACCTTTGCTATAGTATACATCAAAGAAAAACTGATTCATTCCAAGCATAATATTCTGTGAATATTGTTCCCACCAGTTCCATAATACCTGTACAGACTGTTCCCTTGAAGACTCTGGGCATTCCTGTAGAATCACAGAATCATCAAGATTGGAAAAGATCATCAAGTCCAACCATCCACCCTACAACACCTAACCATCAAACCATCTTATGAAACACGATGTCTACCCCTTTTTTTAACATCTCCAGGGATGGTGTCTCTACCACCTCCCCAGGCAGCCTGTTCCAAGGCCTCTTTCTGTGAATAAATTTTTTGTAATATCCAGCTTGAACCTCCCCTGGTGCAGCTTGACTCCATCTCCTCTTGTCCTACTGCTGGTCACCAGGGAGAAGCAGCCAACACAACCCTCACTACAACTTCCTATGGCTCATTCCAGACAAAGGAAGAAGAAAGTATCTTTCTCCCTCTTAAACACTCAGTATTTTGCAAGTTTTGTATTTTTCTCTTTCTCTGGGTGCCCTGCACCAGTGAAGGGAATTAGGCTAAATAGAATCAGCAAATTCTCTAGTCATACTTCTAGCAACTGTACTGTTGCATGATATATGGCTCCTCTGTAGCATTACAAGCAGAGGAAGGGACAAAGCAAGAGTGAGCAGGGAGACCACGTTCTGGCCCTTAGTATTTAAAAGATAAGTCTGAAATATTGGCTTCATTGGATTCAATTGCCCAGTTTTCAGTGGAGAGCCTGAATACACCTGAGACTGTAATTGCTTGCTGGATAGTTAATTGTCTATTAATACTGCAGGTGTGGAAATGGATGGAAAAGCAGGTGCAACTTGGCATGAACAACAGCACTAATGTTGATAAAAATACTTGTAAACAAGAAAAAATTAAAGATGACAAAACACTTTCACACAATGTCAACAAAAACATGTAAACAACTGGTTTCTAATGTGACATTCAGCCCCTTTAGAATGGTCTAGAGATTAGAACATTTTGTAAGCTGCTAAAGAAAAGTGTGTGGTCCTGGCAGAAACAGAAACCACTTGGTACAAATATTCTGCAAGATTTTTTTAGCTACAGTATTTTAAAAACAAAGGAAAACAGTAGAGGAAATAGTTTCTTCCCCTTTCTGATGCTTGTAAGTGCATAACACAATCTGAACAATTCAGGCCAAGAGTTTAATTCCCTCTCTGATGCTTGTAAAGAGACATACAAAATCCGAACTGTAAAACCAAAAGTTGGGTTGGTCCCAGTAAAACTGACCATGGCAATATATCATTTTTCCAGCTCTTCAAAATATGCCATTCCTGCAGAGACCTTGAAGTATTTTGTTTTGAAAAATGGAAGTGAAAGAATATGCAACTTCACTTTTTATAAGAAATTTTACATTTCTGGGATGGATTCATTATGACTAAGCCCAAAGGATTCAAATTAAAGTATTTTTTTTAAAAGGTTTTCCCCAAGGTCAGAAAAACTGGATTATTTTGACCCTCTAACAAAAAACCTTTCAGGAACTTATTTTAGGAACGTACTTATTCTCTGATGTAAGTTAAAGCAGCTTCAAAGCTACTCTAAATTCCACTTTGTCTGCAAAAGCCAGGGAACTTATGTCTGCCAGAGGCTGCTGCAATATAGTATACTCTGAGGATGACAAATAGAGCAGACAGCCAACCTGCTGCCTTTTTTCTGCATAGGGACTTATCTTACACCAGTAGGCAACCTTAGATGCCCAATTAGAATAACTTTTAGAATCTTGTTTTTAATACAATTAATATATGTCATTCAGAAGTCCTGTACAACTGAATCTGTTTTTGAAAAACATAATGATAAAAGGCCATAAAATTTGTGTTTTCTTATACTGATCTGAAGAACACAGGTTGTTTAAAAGATGACAGATCACTGTGAAAAGGAATCACTTCATCCCAGTCTCAGCTGCCCTAACTTCATTAAAACACTGCCTAGCATTTGTGGCTATGTTCAATGGTCCATAGTTCATTTCAGACTCATAAAGAGACACTGCCAGAAGAAAGGTTTCAAAAACATTCCTGGGCGGAAAAGTACCTGCACAGCGATTGCCACAAATATTTGGCTACACAGGTTTGAACTGCTTCCACAATATTTCATAGCAGCACCAGAAATTAAGATTTATCTTGATAATCCTTTGTAAAGGATTAGATAACCTTTTGTAGAGACTGCAGTCTGCGCTTCCAGGTTATCCCAGTTCCACAAATATAAAAGTAGTGACTGAGTAAATGAATAGAGTACAACTTCTAGGAATTCTACCTGACTGAATTCCCACAGTAGGGATTAGCTATCTAAGTTATTAAGAACTTTCTCAGTTTCTGATAGGACCCAATATAGCCCTGAGGAAGCTGGCAGGGGTAGGCCTCTGAAAGGCGTGAATTGTGAGCAGTATCAGACCTGTCACTTGGGATTGTTCGTTCTTAATTCATGTGAGAAATATCCTTTTTCACAAACAGTCTAATTAACTCCTCCACCACATCTACTAGAAAAGTTAGCATTGAAGCATTTTTAATCTTGCTGTATGGGAAAAAATATCTTACTTCATAAAACAGTGCCAAGTTTTATTATTTCTACTGAAAAATGTTTTCAAAATGAAGTATTCTAATTGTCGCAACAGCACTTGCTGTAAGATATGCACAAGTGGTGCTTGCCACATTTAATACACATAATCCTAAATTAAAATGCAAAATTCCAAACAAAAGGGGCAGGCTGAATCCTGAGACTAGTCTATCCCAACAACAAGAGAAGTCAAGACACTAGCTTGTAAACATTCATCTTAGACCAGCTTCTGATTTATTTACTCAAGTTGAGCAGTATCTTATTCCTCAAATGATTGTGTTGAAATGGAGTATTTCTGCAGATCAACCCAAGTCTGATGTATTTTATCACATTATATATCCCCCATGTATTTGTTACTGCATCTTTGTTATATATTGTTGCTAATAACAGATGAAAAATACTTTTGGCCACACTTTTTTGCCATTAAAATAAATACAATTTATGAAACCCTTAGGTTCTGGCATCATATTTTGACAAGAAGCCTAACTCTTGAGAAAAGGCTCTGTTGCAGCTGCTACGACTGGATGTGACTGTCCATATTTATTTCCTGCCGGCCAATTAAATCCCTCAAAGTTGTCAAAGGACAAAAGTTATTGCCATTGTTTTGACAATTTGCTGAATTTATAAGGACTAGATGTCACATGGCTCTTGCTGCTTATTTTCAAATTACACTCAGTGGCAAAACAGAGACTGCTGTCCATCTTTACCACAGATTTTCCATTAGGAAAGAAGGGAGCACACATATTAGTTGCCTTTGCTTTCAGAACAACGGCATGAGCTAAATTCAGTGGACTGCTGGTACATAGTGTGAATTATCATAGGTTGTGCTAGTCAGGAAAGTAGAATTACCATCACATTCTCACTTCCCCCCGCTCCCCAGGATGACATTTTCTCCTACATGCTGTTTTGACTTTTATTTCTCCACTTTTTTCTCCTGGTGATTATCTCCTGATATTTTTTACTTCCTTTTGCAATAACAATGAAGAAATAATGTAGTAGCCTTGGTGAAGATAACGCAGACTGGCAAAGAAAGCAAGATGCTCAACCACTACATAACTTGTTCATTTTTATCTACATTGGTCTATTACTTTGTGTTGTGTACAGCTTCCCATGATGCAAACTAAGGGAGAAAGCATGCACATAATTACTTTTAATTGATCATATATACATGACTTGTCTCTAAAACAGTAAATTAGGAAAGCTTTAAAAAAGGTCACCTTGTTAATGTAGTAACAGAATATGACAGGACCAGTTGCCACTTCTTATGAACAGAGAGAGGAACCACAGGTATTGAAATTCACAGCTCTTGGATGAAGGTCTCACCTAGCAAACAGTTATACATATTTCTACAACTAGCACAGTCTCACAACTCACCACATTTTAACAAAAGCCTCTAAGGACTAGATCTGAGGAAAAGAACAGAAATCACAAGAGAATCTTCAAAAGACCTTATTTTTAAAATTGTCTGCAAGAACTGTGATGGGAATTCCTGTCTGGTGATATTTTCTTTTTCATATGTAACCATTAAGTGTCCACGAAAACACAAATTTAGTTTAGAAAATTTGGCCCAAGTTGTGGGTAAGCAGAAGCTAAAAATCTTGAACTGCTAAGATCTCAGAAACAAAAACTTGGGGAATTTAGTTCATTTTGGCTAGTCTTCAAAAATAAGAACAGCTTAAGCTGTTGAACATTTTATATTGAACACTGTCCACTGCAGTCTTAACATTTTCAGGGAGATAATTTAGAGAGATTATTCAAGGTATTATACTAATGCATTGTTGAGACAGAAATTTTAATCCGCACAGTTCAGGGAACTTCCTAACGACAGGCAGGTTCCCATAGCAACTGCCATCACATATGCATTACTGCCTTTCCTTACAAGATTACGGAACATTTTGGCTGTCTAAAACTCTACTGGGACATTGCTTTGGTTACGTTTGTAACTATGATCTACAGTGGGCTACTATACTCTGAACTTTTAAGGTTATTTTTGTACTCTGACTTACATTTTATCTTGAAAATTAGTAAACATGATTCTCATTAATAACAGGAAAAATGAAGACTAAAACAGTAGAATGATGGCAGTTCAAATCTCACTGAGACACAAAACACAAAGTATCACATAAAGTTGATGCTACCTGATGATGGACAGAACATTTTAATACCTATTTTTTCAAGATTTCCCATTCTGGAAATGTTAAGTCCTTCAGAATCAACCAAGACAAGGACAAAAAGTATATTTCTGTTGGTAAAGGAAATTCTTAAGAACAGACTGAACCCAACAGTAGGGAAAATATTTTACATCAAGTCCTCCAAAAAAAATGCACTCCAAATAGTACAGATTACCATAGAAACCTTAACAGTTGCTAATATTGAAACACTGTTCAACAGAAAAAAACAATCGAGATTAATATATTAGGATACATCTAATATCCCAACAGCATTTAAGCAATTTTAGCATAATTATGCTAGAGTTTATATTCCATCTTACTGAGTTTAAAAACAACAAGAAGAAAACAACCCACAAAAAAACCAAATTCAGCACACTGAAACATATCAGGCATAAGGGCTTTAAAAATAAAGGAAGATATATGGCTTCTGGTGAAGCAAGGAGACACATCAGAAATCTGAATGTCTTCAACAAATTTGGTCTACTGACTGTGAGCATGGTCATTGGTGCTCAAATACTGTCAAGAGACTATACCAGAAGAAAAACTGATTGTTTTTTATTATCATTCAGATACTCATGTGGAAAGAGACCAAGTATTTGGGACAACAGCAAGCTACTAGAACTTTGACCATTACTTCTAGGAGCTGAAATCTTTCACATAGAGGAACTGAAGGGCTGGGCGCTCCTAGTGTGTGTGGAACAAATAATATCTACTCCCTTGTCAGAGAGGCAGAGACTATTCATCTCCAAATCCACAGACAATGCATACAATGAAAGATATGCTAGGAACCATGTCATACAATGACCCACCTTAAAATAAAACAAACTCTAAACAAGGCACAAATAATATAGTACAACTACCAGATTATTGAATGACCATAATTCTTTACCAAAAAGCTTAAAATCAAAATTAAATTTTAGCTGACCTATATACTTCAGATGCCATATCTGTAAACTAAAAAAACGACACTGAATTCTCTTACGAGAGCATTGTGCGTGTGAGCTCACCAGTGTTTACAGCTTTCAGGGAAGCTGCCTCAGACCACTGAGCAATTCAGGTCCTGCAGACCGCTCTGTGTGCCAGCACAACTCTCACATCTACTGCACTGCAGCTCAGACAACCTTGCTTTTCTGTATTAGCACTCAGATAACATCCTCAGGGATGAAGTCTTTGCCCTGCAGAGGTCTTTTGGAAACCTCAGCTAACCTCCATTGTGATATAACACTCCCAAAACAAAGTAGGATACAGCTTCAGATGTTTTTTGTGGGGAGCTTGTTTTTTTCCTTGGTTGGTTTGGGTTTATTTTTCAATAGTATGAAAAACATATTTGAGGTCTAATCAGTTCTCTATTGTTTTAAGGAAAAGAGTGAAAAAATACCAGTCTATCATTAAGCCATATGTAATAGTTTGCTGTCTTGTACTTTCCCAATTATTTGCTGATCACAGAAACATCTACTCTCCCTTTCTCAGTTCCTCTCTTTGTCCATATGCCAAATGCTGGCATGCAGGCTGCCCAAAGGGAATAGTATATCATCTCCAGGAAGTTGTTAACATAAGGCTGAGCATCTACCATGCCATTACTATGACAGCTTGCTCTAAAACAAAAGAGACAAGCAGAAGGAGGGGAAAGTGCACAGCTCTAGTTTCTACCACATATGTCTACTGTTCATTCCTAAATATTAAGCTTACTATGATCCAGAATGCAGACAATGGACAAAGCACAGTACTTAAGCAATTTAGTTTGCCATAGCTGGTTTTGCTCATTGTTATCACTGACAATAAGCAAAAATTTTCTGCACAGGTTTCTGAATTATTAACTTCAGTCAAAATACATTTCACAGAAAGGTCGAGCATGACAATACTCTCTCTGCTCATTCCCACCTCTGAACTGTGGGATTATTTGGATTCAACTTGCAGAGATTCCCTGTATTGCAATAAACAGTAAACTACAGCAAGAATCCATTCATCTTATGTTGCCTGAAGTGGTCAGTCTGGGTCAAACAATTAGAAAACTTCACCATGTCATTTATATGTGTTATTTCTCCTTAATTCTTCTGCTTCACTATATTCCCACCTCACAGAATTACCATGGAAATATTTGAAATCACATTACTTTCATAAATCTTTTAAATAAAATATTAATGAATTATTATTTCCACTAGTTTCTTGAGTATTTCCCCAGAGTGTCAGCTGCAGCCCTGAAGCTTAAGAACTCTTCCCAGTCATGTTGCCAGTTCCAGTAACAGTTATTCTCTGCTCCTTTCTCAACACTACAGCAATCTCATTAGTCTCTGCCCTCTTTTTTTAATAGGCCCCAAAGAGATGTTAATTTTTTTAAATTTCCTTTCTACCTCTTGCATAACCAAATTGGAGAACCCATGTCTTTCATTCTGTGATGAAGGCACTATACAGAGAGGTAATACATAAAAAGAATGCATGTATGGATTTCTAACAAGTGCCAGTATGACTGAACATTATGCTTCTGAAAATTGCCATTTGCTTTGTCATTAGCTCTGGATGTACTAATTTGGGCACTAGTATTATATAAGAGAAAGATCTCATACTTTCAATCATAACTTCAATTTATTAATAGGAAAGACAGGTTTTGCAATATAATTTTAATTTTTTTAATGATAAAGATAAATGTACTACAGTTTTTATTAGTGTCTAATTAAGAAAATTCACTAGATAAGCTATTTCTAAGGTGTTCTTACCACATTAAATACTTCATTAAAACAAACAAACAAACAAACAAACCTACTTCACCAAAAGTTTTGTGCTACAGAATCTAACAACCAGAACATCTTCACAACCCTGGTCTTCCTGCAGAATAGAGCCAACATTCCCAAACTGGAGGATGACCTGTTGCCATCCAACCCTCAAGTCTAGAGGCACTATATAATCATAAAATTAATGTCAAGACACCTATTTTACTTGAGTAGATTTCACAAGGCACAAAATATTATGCACCCTGACTATTACTTGCTTGTCTTATTGCCATTCATCTTCATGCTGCTTGCACAGACAGAAGAAGAGGTATACCAACATGGTTTTCTGAAGTTTCTGGAAGCTTTTTAGAGGATTTGATTCCTTGACACCCATTACTTAGTAATCACCTACCTCTGACCTGACATAAATAAAATGAGCTGAAAAAGCTTATAACACATTTGTGGTTTTTTTGGCAGAAATGTGACTGAGAATGCCCACAATATAAACCCATATATGAAGGCACTGGATAGGGATATGCTGAGTACTGGTGCCCCTGATACGAAGGAAAGAAACCAAATACTTGATTAGTACATGGTTCAGCAGAGTTTATTCACTTTTTAACTTTGTTTGAGTTGTTTCTATATGAAATACTGCATGCAAGTAAAACCATGTACTTCTTGCCCTTGTTTTGACCTTGTAATTACCTTGCACTACTCAGAAGACTATTTGCACTCTAACAGAAATTGATTTGAAACACTGATGGACTCTTTCTACTTGACTGCCTACAAAAAGAGTAATACTGTAATTTTGATATTAGCTTATTGAAAATAACTTTTGCACTCAAAATTAAGTGCTATGTTTTGTGAAAACCAACACTAAAAAATTAGAGAAATTATGCATACATTTGTTTCTTCTTGCCTTGGAGATTATAAATACCCTGAGGCAGCTCATTTGTACAGTGTTTGCTGTCAAGAAGCAATTAAGTGCAAATGGGAGCAAATTGACCTCAGCAATTTGTTTATCCAGGAAGACAACTGCTGAAAAAAAGGAGTGTTTTAATAATTAGCCAGTTGCATTAGATAAGGAACAAACTTGCTATGACCTAGCATTATAATAAGGAGACTTCCTCTGAGGGATTATAGAGGATTGGTAATTATTTTTCTTGAGGATCAAGGAATTTACTTTGCCTTATCTGAGGATGATGGAAACTACTAACAGTCCAAAATATCACTCCCTGTCTGTTTTTTTCCCCCAAAACCCTCAGGCAGTACAAACTCCAGGCTTTTTATGTCAATGTTCAGAAACTATCTGGTATATCTACCAGTCTCTATCTTCTCCAAAAGCAAAGCTTCATAAACCAGAATTTTTTTCATTATTATATATTATGTATCTGGAGAAATTAAAATTTGCATTATCTGGCATGTCTTGCCTTGATACTTCCTTCTGTATTATCTCTTAGGAATTCTTAAGTTCAAATAAAACTTTAGTAATACATAACAAGTAATATAACCAAATAGAAAGTGATGAATTCTAATACATTGTGCAGCTCAATTTTCCACTACCCACTGGTACTTACAAGGAACAGGAAAAAAAAAGTATTTCTTCATTAAAATACCTTCATACAAAGTGTGTAATCCAAAACCTACTGCAGCAAATAGAAAGCTTACTGATGCCATCACTGGTTTTCAAATCAGATTCCATCTTGCAGAACAACTTGAATTCCTCTCATGGACATCTCTGTAGCTTTTTCATGTTCAGTGAGTTCAACTGAAATTGGTTCTACAAGATATTGTTCTAGAACTCTGGCTACCATGACAAATTTTCTATGCATTACTACAGGACAAATGTTCTGAATAAAATAATTTTACTTAACCCTATAAATCCATATAGGGCATATGGTTATTTCTGAGTAACCGGACAAAGCAGAGAATTAACACCAGCTCTAGTTGGAGTCTATTCTTTAGTCTCCAGACTTCAGGCCACTGAATTTCTGTCCAGTTTCATATTTTTGCATGGTTATACAAAATAAATAGACCTAAAAATACACTGTAAGGCATTAGACCGAAATTACTGCTATGAAAAATTGGGATGTTCCTTAAATCAGTGTTTCCTCAGCTGCTCCATCTCCCCATCAGTCCAAGGGTTCTCCAGTTCTAAAAGCCCCACAAAATTCAGCTGAAAATCACAGAGGCAAAAGAGCAGCAAAAATTTCTGTTTCCAAGCATGAAAAAGCTCCCATGAAGCAAGTTTCATATCTTATTGGAACCTACAAATGCTAGTTCATTATACTTTCTTTTAATACATAATTACAGTGTTCCTCATTATTACTGTTGTTGCATCTTCAGAATGGACACATTTACCAACACTGTTTTTTGTGTCTTGACAAATGCTAGAGAAACATGAGGTACCTCTGAGCAGTCTGCCTGTTTTGCCAACGCTGAAGTTGTCTGTTTGGAGGCAATAACTTAAGCAATTTTGTTTATAGAAAATAAGCCAAAGAAATAACATAAATCTGCCAGTTTTGGGAAGTAGTTGCATAATTCATACTAATCAAAATCTGGTATTACACAGTAGAAGCTGTAGTTAACAGTTAGCTGCTAAACCACAATATCTACAATTTTATTTTTGCGGTCCGTCCTACAGCACACAGACAACAAGGCTTTATAAGATTTATGATTAAACTAATTACAGCAATTTTGGTTTTAAACTGCCTCTGGTTTATATGTGGCATGATACATTAATCTCATTGTTTTCTCCATTACCAGTCTTTTGAAATATATCTTACAGAAAGCAGTTTAACCTTTTTCTGCTGATAAGCCAGTGTCACACTTAAAACAAACAGATCTCTTTATCTAAAGCTAACCAAAAAACAATGGCCTAACCTGAAGTCTATAATAAGCTTCCTACAGAGCCTGGAACTTTCACCAACTACACACATGCTCTTTCTGCAACCTTTCTGTGAGTAAACTGGAAAAAGGGCAGGAGCAACATTGACAATGTATTATAAATAAAGTAATGCAATGTATTTTTGAAAGCTGATTTTGAATGTGCCATGAAATAATTTGTACTAGAATCCTGCTTTTACGAAACAAACTTCCATTCCATAAATGTTATGGTATCAAATGTATTAGGAAGTCTGAGAACATTGAATCCCCATTTCTCTGCAAATAGGGAATTGTTTTGACATTAAAAATACAAATAAACTAACTTGTTCATGAGTAATTTGTAAGCTGAAATGAGAACAAATAACAAAATGCATTGTGTTCACCAGAAAACATCTGTTTCTAGTTTTAAACATATATTTCATGACCACCAAAAAAATCATAGAATCATGGAATGTGTGGGGTTGGAGGGGACCTTTAAAGGTCATCCAGTCCAGCCCCCATTTCAGTGCACAGGGACCTTTTTAACAAAATCAGATTGCTCAGAGCCTCATCAAGCCTGACATTGAGTCTTTCCAGCAATGGGGCCTCCACCACCTCTCTGAGCATCCTGTTCCAGTGCTTCACCACTCTCATTGTAAAGAACTTCTTCCTAATATCCAGTATAAATCTCTCCTGCTCTAGTTTAAGACCATTGGCCTTTGTCCTGTCACTACACACCCTACAGTCCCTCCCCAGCTTTCCTGTAGGCCCCACATAAAAATAAAAAATATAGGAAAAACAATAAAATTTTAACATCAACCTAAATGTAATGTCCTCTTTCTGGAAAAAAAAAAGTGAGACAAAGTGTTTCTATTCAACATACATTATAAAAATAAACCAAAAGGCACCAAACTAAGTTTAAAAAGACACCTATGTTCCAGAGATTCTAGAATTTACAACTTAACATGTTCAGAGATTCATTCTGCAGATGTGTACATACAATTTTTCACTTCGCTAGGACCAACTAAACCATGTCTTTGTACTTAAGAAAACACAGAACTAACTTTAAATAAATACAACAGGTGTGTGAAGGAACTTTTTTCTCTTACGTTTGTATAATTTATAAGTCCTTGGATTTCTAGAGAACTAATTAAAACATAACTCTAGGTAAATAAATGAAAGGATGTGACATTATACCATGACATTAAATAATAAAGCTCATAAGCAAACATTTTCCAGAAAATACGGACATGCTTTAATTTAAATTTTGAATTTGAGTTTTTAAAACACATTTTACTATAAATTAGTTTTATCTAATACTGGAGCATTACACCTCAATAACACTGAAAAACTACTGAACTTCATACAGAGGCTTTCTGTATGACATCTGGTGATATCAAACACCTACAAAGTGGAATTAGTTGTGTATTAATAACAAATACTTTAGAATTAAAACCTAAGCAAAAGAGGTCAAGATGGAAAAAATATTTAAATATGTCAACAATATCAAAATTAAACATTTTTGCAACATCTATTTCTGACTGTGACTAGTTCCATTTTAATGAAACCGCAATTTCAGAAGATTCTGTTTAAGCTGAGCCAGCTCAGAAAGCAAACTTCAGAATTAAATATCTTTGAGAACTCCCCACTACCTCCTGTCAGACACTATGTCTAAGGAAGCTCAGTCCCAGTACCCATGCCGTGGCCACAAAGGAACTTTGGAACTGAATTCCAGGAATATCTGCCATCCAAATGCATTGTTGCATTCAAACAGTATACTGATGAGTTTAGAGAAGTAGAGTCATACTAAAAGTCAGAGGTTATAGAGAGTCACTTGCAAGTAACCAGTAGTACTGGTTTCACACAACTTCCATTGACACTGACTTTCCAAACAAAAATACTGTTACATATTAAATTAGATATTTAGAGAATCTAAATAATTTCTGCTTAATATTTATTGGAAACTGGTAAGACATCAATACAGGGGCACTTGCGATCATTAAAAGAATTCCTGTGTAACAGCCCATTAAAAAAAAAAAAAAAGGATTTGCTAGGGCAACATGAATCAACTGCAATACTGTGAAAGATGTCAGTGGTATTTAGCAGCAAGAAAGAAGAAAACCCTACTAATTCTACCATATTTTGAAGCTAAGGTAAGATACTTACACAACTGAAAAAATCTGTTTACACGTGAGCTCAAGAATAAAAATTAAAATAACTGTGAAACAAGACAGTGAAATGCAGAACAGATGAAAGGTACGAGAGGGATGCAGAAAATAAATGTGAACATTGTAGAAAGCTGCAGATAATGACAAAGCCTCATAACAGCCACTGGGAAGAAAAAAGTTCTTTGGTGTGATGAAAAATCATAAAAGACAATTTTACGCCAAAAAAAAAAAATCACACACCACATACTAAGAGTGCTAACTGAAGTAATCAGTGTAAATCCACATAGGTGTGCAAGAAATTACAATGAATCAGACATCCCCTGCCCTACCAGAAAATGCTGAATGTGCCATTTCATTCCTGTTGAGTGATGTATCCCTTACAAACAGAAAGGGCTGGTTTTCCTTCTGTTTATAATCACTACCACTGCAGTTCTCAAGAGTTAGACAAACCACACATGACTATGAACATTAGATAGACGGATATAGATAAATACAAGGTGACAGCATGACTCTATGTCCAGAATGTTGTATTGTCTCCCTGAAGAGAGCTTAATCACAGGATTTTTTTAAATATAGAAAAAAATAAACTATAAAGAAAATAATTGTGTAGTTTTTAATAATGTCCTTATTTCTTCACTGCCATTCATCACAGAACCCTGTAAATATAGAGATAAAGGAAGTAATAAAATCATACAAAACTGTTGAAGAAATAAGGACATTATTAAATATAACACAATGAATTTTCACTACTATTCTTTCTTTCTTCATGTTTAAAGGGTTCTGTAATAAATGGCAGTAAAGAAGAAGGGCCTTTAAATACACAGATTGAAGCAGCATTGAGAAGGACAGCTAAGCTTGCTGTACAATCTTAAATATTAACCACTGTAGTTTCCCATCTAGCAGAACAGTCAAAATCAGCCACTTGATCCTGAATGTGACTGTACACAATCATTATATTTTCAAAGTTTGGTGATGTCATATTCACCTAACATTTCCTGTAGGATACTAGACAGATTCCATCTCTGATGCTCAGGGCATTCAGAGCCAATTAACTTGACTTCTCAGAACAAGTGAGTCATGCTCTCCTACTTCTGCTTTGCAACAGTGTCTGGATAATATATCACACATCTCAAATTGCTGTTCTTACTGTAATTTACCATAGTCCACCATGTGTATACATGTTTATTCCTAATGCTTGCATAAGGTTATCACCTTTTTCCTTTCAGCATACTTTACTGTGCTTAGCATACTAATCCATACCATCTCTGGTTCATACTATGGACAGTATGGACAAAAGCCATCTTCTACTGCTCATTTGTTTTCAGACACCTTCATTATTTTTGTCTAGACTAATTAATAAAAAGTGGAATAATTTGTTTGTAAATAAATGAATAGATTTAAAATAAAATAATTGCAATTAATACTATTTGTAAAATATTATCCCCCAATCTACAGTGGTAATCGGTTACCTACACCGGTCCACTCTAACTAACCTTGCAGATCTTTAACATCATGTCCTCACTGACTACAAATAAATTGTTCATACTTACAAATTAGGATTGCAGCTCAAAAAGGAGTATTAACACTTCTGAAATGAAATTTTCGTGGGGTAAAGAGAAGGGAACTAGCATAGACCCATTTAGGGTGTTCATCCTTACAGCATTGGAAGGCAGATCTAGATTATTAGATACCTAATTTTACATTCTTTAAGTGAGACAAACCCATTGTAAAACCTGCATATATAAGTAGTAACTTCCATTAGTGGCCACTAAATAATTGTTTTGTTACAACATGTTATTACACCTTCTTATTAAATTACCTAAAATAGTTCTCTTTTCAGGCATTGGTTTCTCCAAAGATAGCCACATGAAATTCAGTTACAGACTTAATATTGACTCAATTGGGAGCAGAGTTAGACCTGTACAAGACGGATATTATTTTCATTGTGTAATACTTCTCTACAAAATACACCAGAGAAAGGAATGGAGTCTTCCCTTTCACACAATGAAAATACATGGTTTTAATTCCCATTTGAAGTATATCCAGTACTGTGGCACTGCAGACTTGTCCAAGCAGCTGTGAGGGGAAAAAACTTGGTCAAAGATATGAGCAAAAGCACTGCAATTTGATAAGTAGTTAACATTCCATTTAGCATGTGAAACTGCACGTCATTTGGTCCAACCCTAATACACAGATTATTTCTTTTATGGGCAGTGCTAAAAAAAGCCAGCAGAAACACACAAATTTTAAGCTAATGCAAGTAAAAGAATAAGACCTAACATCTGGAACACGCAATGACCCATATGTCTATGCTTAAGAGCCCACTTTACTATCCTGTGACTCTCCCTTAAGTCCCCTTTCATGATGTTCAACCTTGCAAGCAGGGGAACCTCTTTAGTTGGGGAACTTGATGGTTAACTAATAAATAATAAAATAGAATAATATCCTGGAGCAAAACTTCTGAGCCTTCAAAACTCTCCTTTTTTTTTACCTGCACTAATGTCCTTCATCTGCTTCCCCCCTGTACCTTCCTAAAAAAAGAATAAATGTCAGTAAAAGGAGCAATAGCTGTTCACTGTTACAGGCACATTCAGTGGCCCATTGCACAGGCAGTGCTCCCCAGCACTGATTTCAGTACCCCTAAGGAAACTTCATCACCATCTTCTAATTTGGCATAAGGCAGCAGCAAGAAATGGTGAATTACAACTACCACAGCCTTGAGACTACAGAATTTTGCTTTTTCTTTATTTTCACATAAGCAAGTCATTATTTAAGCAACCTCATTCATTATCATGTATTTGCACATTATGCCCTGCCCCCAAAAAATATTCCTACATAGGACCAAACAAAGCATTAAATTCTGTCTCCTGCTACGTTTTATCTAATAGCCAGGGAGGATTCTGCCCCTACTACTCTGACTACAATGTTGTTTCAGGACCTCATTTCACTGATTGTTAGAAACATTCATGCAGTTTCCTGTATAAGCATATTAACAAATACATTATTTATACCCATTTGTTCTGCAAGAAAGTCCTGATGTTGTTTTGACTGTGGTTCCCCCTGCTGCAAGAGTATAATTAATTCAGTAAGTGATGGGATTTTGCTTCCTGTTTGCTGAGCAGTTTCTCAGTTAAGCACTGGGAATTCTCTAAGGATCTGCAGGACTCCCATGTTTACTGCTTATTGTGTTTGCAGCTCTGTGAAAAGTCCAGATTTCATCAGCAAAAAGCAATTTACGCTCTATGTCAATCCTGGGAATTACATGACAAATGCAGTATCTAGGCCAGCCTAAGGTTTTTCTGCATGACACCTATTTGACACAAGAATCACATATTTTCTTAAAGTATTATCTGCAGCTAATAAATTTCTGCCACAATCACAAAATAATACTGTGTTAACTGGGTTTTTCGCAATTTTTCTGTGATTTTGCTCATCATCTGTATCAGCCCTTTGTATCAGAGCACTGTTAGGCAACTTCATTGACATAGAGTTCAGTTCATTAAAGTCAAATTTCATAATAACAGATAGCAAGTAGGAATTTTTTATAGCCAGTAATGTTATTTTTTTTTCCTTATTAAATCATGACTGATATTTTCAGCATCATCAGGGGACAGCAGCATTTCCAAAATAGGAATAATTAAGAATCAGAATAAAGCAGAGAAAACCATAATAAAGTCCCATTACTGCTTTCTACATGAATATATAACCTAGCAACAAAAGTAAAATATTATGATACATCTGGAGTCTTTATCCAAGAAAAATTCTCACTGAAATCAACACAAGACTCTTCAGCACAGCATGTGCATAATTTTACATTTTCAAGCAGCAAAATAGAAGCCTTGAAAATTTGATTATGCCATACTGAAGCCTATGCTTGAAAAAATTCTCTAAATACATAATTGCATGAATATTATGCTACTGATATTCACATGTCCAGTATTTCAGATTAAAAAAACATCCACAATCATGGCCTCCTCCCTTTAAGTTCCTCCCAATGTCATTGTGACCATTAGGATTTCTAGGGTAGCCTTTCACCACTATTCCTGAAGCGAGTGGAGCCTCAGCAATGTAACAAAAAAGGAAACATCTTCATTTCAAAAAAGCCCTAATTTTATTGTAAAAGGACAGGAATCAGTATTTTTACATTCTGAGAAAGACCATACATGCTGATTTTATCATTTAATCTTGTTTTATCTTTAACAATCTTTGGTGATATAAAACTTTCATGTATTGTTTTTAATATTTGCAGCACATAAGCAACTCTAGCAAATTTTGCTCTTTTCATTAAAGGCCCAACTCATCCAAAAACAAATGCAATCAATGGACAAGTTTCTTAGTTGTTTTTTTTTGTATTAGCTGGTAATTTCATTGTTTCTACATAAACATATAACCATTCATGTAAGAAATTTTACAAATAATTTAGAACAAAATTCTGACATTAATAAAACAACTCAGATTTATATAGGTAATCACAGGTTATAAGTTTTTGTAAGCCAAATGTATAGGAAATATTGGAATACGTAACAGACAAATCTACTAAGTCTTCCATATGCCCCATCTTACCACCCATCTGATCAAAACTATTCCCCAGGTGACTCAGAGATGGGTTTGAAATATAAGCAACTTTGTTCATTTGCTCTGTTATTCATTGCTCCTGATCCTGAATTTATTCATAGAAATATTGACCCTAAAAATTTTCACAGGTGGTATCTGGGAAGATCTGAGGTTCACACAAAAATGTGTTCTGTGCATGTGTTATCAACATCCCTCCATTTATTCACCTGATTTTTAAAACCTCCCTGCTGAAAAATGAAACCAAACCAATAATGTGAGATTTATGTGACTAGTCACACACAACGAACAGCTCCCAAACAACTTAATCATGGAAACATATTGGCTGAGCTGTTTGGCAAATGCCTGTAAATTACAAATAGATCCCTAGAAATCAATAGCCATTTTCAAACAAAAATATTTAAATTAAATTGATATAGTAACTATTCTGAGCAAATCAACTGTTTCTAACAGTAATAATACAAATCAACAAAGGATGCAAATTCTATGCAAAAATCTGACCTCACTCAATTTCTGAATCCAGAATCACACTCACACATCTGTTTAAATCAAATGGAAGGTTTACTGCACCAGCTCCTCGCTTCATTAGGAATAACAACACATAAGAGTGAAAAAATCTGTAAAGCATGACTATGACTCTCCTAAAAGAAATAATCTGCAGTAGAGAAACTGCACAGGGGAATAAGGGTGGAAGCTCCACAAAAAAAAAAAAGAGGCCTTCTTTTCAAAATGCTATCTTAGTCATCTTCCATTTTTTAATTAGGGCTGATACTCTCTGGTTTGTAATCTTCTCAATATCTTTACAAATAGAATCAGTATATTAAACATTTATTTCAGCGACCATGTACATAGTGCACAAGCTACAAGCATAAAACCTTAAAGATACACATTTTGTAGATCCAGCCCAGTTGTACTGCACGCATGGCACTTTACTGTATTCTGCAGAGCCATGGCCACATAATACAATTGTCCCACTTGTTCAGGAATAATTTAGCAGAGACTTTTTACACTTCTACTTTCAGGAACCTCAGTATGAATAACAGACTGGTTGGCTAGAAGAACAACTACCATTCTTGATTGCTCCCAGCTGTTTTGTCACTAGGAAAGACCCTAGATCTTTTTTTCGGTGCAGAAAAACTAGTGAAACCAATATGACCAATCTACATTCAGTTTGATTAGAGTAAAAAAAATAAAAAGTGCACTGCTTCCTTTGATATCACCTATTCTACTGTAAAAGAAGTTATTTACTTTCTTACTGCTGCTTTCAAGTGTCATCTTTTCTTCACGTAACTTTTTTCAGAATCTTTTTCATTTGGTACAATAAATTATTCAGATGCTTTATTAGCAACATCCACAAACCGCACATACAGTGCAATACACTTTAAAATAAAATTAAATAAACTCCAGCTATCCCATATTTTCTGTTATCACATGGGAACAGACTGCAACAGCATTGCACAGGCAGCTGAGTAGGTTAGAGCAGGACTAGATGATACATCTGCATCTGTAACTGTCTTAACAATTACACACTCACAGCAACACCTTAAAGAAAGTAGTTAGGAAACTTATTTTACTCCAATTATTATTTTTTTTTTTAAGACTTATGAGAAGTCCTTTCCACCTGCCTTTCTGCTTGAACATGAGATTTATTTTTTTTTCTTCATCTCTTTCAAGCCAGTATCTTCAGTAACTCACCCACCACGCATAAAAGGAAAGAAGACCTTGATTTTACTCTGCCCTGTCCAGGGGAGATAACCAAAGCAGAAGGACTATACCCATCATATGATCCAACACTGCAATGTGCTCATCCTACACAGCTCAAAGTTAATATCCTTTGCTTCCCAATTTTCTGTTTTAAAACTGCTTACACTTGAGTAATTCCATAATAACGTATTTTTACAGATGTCACAAGCACATGCGGTTTTCAATAGAAGCTAGAATGTGAGCACAGGCAGCAAGAACTCTTATTCCCTAATGCCATTTTCTGAGTGCCAGACACAGCATCTACTGTCCAAAAAAATTCAGTTTTATTTTAAAAAGTGTATTCAGCTATCCTACTTTCTAAGAAGGGAATCTTGCATCTAACAAGTCGTACAAAAACCTGACGTCATTTTCTTCCACTGTTTTAGCAGGTAGCTACTGCAGTAAAAACACACACACACAAAAAAAAACCAACCCACACGCCAATCATTGTTCTGAAAAACAAACATTGCGATGCTCAGGAACTTTATCTGGACATTGTTACAAAGCAGAAGTAATCAAAGAGCTATGATAAAGATATTAAAAAGAAGTGGTCCCAATACTGAGCACCCTGAGGAACTCCATTTGTGACCAGCCACCAGCTGGATTTAACTCCATTCTCCACCACTCTCTGGGCCAGGCAGTCCAGCCAGTGCTTCACCCAGCAGAGCACACACCTATCCAAGCCACAAGCAGCCAGTTTTTTTATCAGAATGCTGTGGAGACAGTGTCAAAGGCCTTACATAAATCCAGGTAGACAACATTCACAGCCTTTCCCTCATTGACCAGACAGGCCAACTTGTCAAAGAAAGAGATTAGGTTCATCAAGCAGGACCTTCCTTTCATAAACCCATGATGACTGGACCCAGTTACCTGGTTGTTCTGTATATGGTGTGTAATGGCACTCAAGATTATCTCTGCTCCATGACCTGACAGGTCTGTAGTTCCCTGGATCCTCCTTTTGGCCTTTCTTGTGGATGGGTACCACATTTGCTACCATCCAGTTCACTGAGACCTCTCCAGTTAGCCAGGACTGCTGGTGAATGATGGAAAGAGGCTTGGCGAGCACATCTGCCAATTCCTTCAGCACTCTTGGGTGCAACCCAACTAGCCTCAATCATTAAGGGAAGTCCCATGGGACAGGGTGCTAGAAGGTAAAGGGGCTCAAGATAGCTGGTCAACATTCGAGGACCACTTCTTGCAAGCACAGGATCAGTGTGTCCCAATGGGTAGAAAATCTAGTAAGGGAGCTAGGAGACCAGCGTGGTTAAAAAAGGAACTGCTGGGCAAACTCAAGTGGAAAAGGAAAATCTATAGATCATGGAAGGAGGGGCTGGTCACTTGGAAAGAATACAGGACTGTTGTCAGAGAATGTAGGGAGGCAACTAGGAAAGCTAAGGCCTCCTTGGAACTTAACCTTGCAAGTCGGGTTAAGGATAATAGAAAGGGCTTTTTCAAATACATAGCCGACAAAACTAATACCAGAAGCAATATAGGCCCACTGCTGAATGAGGCGGGTGCCCTGGTGACAGAGGATATAAAGAAGGCAGAGGTGCTGAATGCCTTCTTTGCCTCTATCTTTACTCCTGCAGGCTTTCCCCATGAGGTCCAGTTTCAAATAGCCCCAGAAGAAGTCAAGATAGAAGAGGAGTTTGCTAAGGTAGATGAGGATGGGGTTAGGGAATCAGTTGAGTAATCTGGACATCCATAAATCGATGGGTCCGGACAAAATGCATCCAAGGGTGCTGAGGGAGCTGGCGGAGGTCATTGCTAGTCCACTCTCCATCATCTTCGGTAAGTCATGGGTAACTGGAGAGGTGCCTGAGGACTGGAGGATAGCAAATGTCACTCCAGTCTACAAGAAGGGCAAGAAGGAGGACCCGGGTAACTATAGACCGGTCAGCCTCACCTCCGTCCCTGGAAAGGTGATGGAACACCTTGTCCTTGGCACTATCTCTAGGCATATCAAGGACATGGGAGTCATCAAGAGCAGTCAACATGGTTTTACCAAGGGTAAGTCATGTTTGACCAACCTTATAACCTTCTATGAGGAAATTACTAGGTGGATAGATGATGGTAGAGCAGTAGATGTGGTGTATCTTGATTTCAGTAAAGCATTTGACACCGTCTCCCACAGTATCCTTGTAGATCCTTGATCAAGTATGGGTTTGGTGATCAGGCAGTGAGGTGGATCAAGAACTGGTTGAAAGGAAGGAGTCAGAGAGTTGTAGTCAATGGGGCAGAATCTAGTTGGAGGCCTGTGACTAGTGGAGTCCCTCAGGGGTCAGTACTGGGACCGGTGTTGTTCAATATCTTCATCAACGACCTGGATGAGGGTACAGAATGTACCCTCAGCAAGTTTGCTGATGACACCAAGCTGGGAGGAGTGGCTGACACACCAGAAGGCTGTGCTGCCATTCAGAGAGACCTAGACAGGCTGGAGACTTGGGCGGGGAAAAACCTGATGAAGTTCAACAAGGGCAAGTGTAGAGTTTTGCATTTGGGGAAGAAAAACGCCATGTACCAGTACAGGTTGGGGGCTGACCTGCTGGAGAGCAGTGTAGGTGAAAGGGACCTGGGGGTCCTAGTAGACAGGAGGATGACCATGAGCCAGCAGGGTGCCCTTGTGGCTAAGAAGGCCAATGGCATCCTGGGGTGCATTAGAAAGGGGGTGGTTAGTAGGTCAAGAGAGGTTCTCCTCCCCCTCTATTCTGCATTGGTGAGGCCACATCTGAAGTATTGTGTCCAGTTCTGGGCCTCTCAGTTCAAGAAGGACAGGGAACTGCTGGAAAGAGTCCAGCGCAGAGTCACAAAGATGATTAAGGGAGTGGAACATCTCCCTTATGAGGAAAGGCTGAGGGAGCGGGGTCTCTTTAGTTTGGAGAAGAGGAGACTGAGGGGTGACCTCATCAATGTTTACAAATACGTAAAGGGTGAGTGTCAAGAAGACGGAGTTAAGCTTTTTTCAGTGATGACCAGTGATAGGACAAGGAGTAATGGATACAAATTGGAGCATAGGAGGTTTAAGGTGAATATCAGAAATTTTTTTTTTACTGTGAGAGTGACAGAGCACTGGAACAGGCTGCCCAGAGAGGTTGTGGAGTCTCCTTCTCTGGAGACATTCAAAACCCGCCTGGACGCCTTCCTGTGTGATGTACTCTAGGTGACCCTGCTCTGGCAGGGGGCTTGGACTAGATGATCTTTCGAGGTCCCTTCCAACTCCTAGGATTCTATGCTTAGGTGGTGTAGCAGGTCACTGACCATTTCCTCTTGGATTACAAAAGTCTTATTCTGGCTCACCTCCCTGTTTTCTGGCTCAGGTAACTGGGTGTCTAAGGAACAACCAGTTCAACTGCTAAAGACTGAGGCAAAGGTGGCAGATCATGGCCTGCCTCATATAGTAAAATACCTTATTCTTTTCTGTTTCCCATATGACTACAGTGTTTCGATATAGGTATGCATTACATTTGTATACCTAACAGTTTTCTAATAGCACCACTACTAATGTAAACACTATTTTTCTGGCAGGGTAATAATTTCTTATGGGTTCACCATTCTCTTCATGAAGTTACTCGCCAATACATGTGCTTAGCATCAGCATCACTAGGACTGCTCTAGCTCAGACTGATGAGACTGCAGAGCCTGAAAATGAAATCAGGTATATTGTTTCCTTTACAGTTTATTTTAATTCAATTACTTCTAATTTTGAAACTATTTTAAAATAATCACCTTGTGTGGTAGAAAATACACTTTCAGAGATGTAGATTACTCAAAAAAAGGTAAATACATAAGAGAAACAGGGAAAATGTCATTAACTTCTCATCTGCAGTCACTTCTACCTGATATAAGCAGAGCTTTATGTGAAACAAAACTGGTTGCTGAAGTCAGACAATATAGAACTTGTGAAGAACATCATAGTCTTTCTTAATGAAAATTTTAAAGAAAGGATGTGGTGTCCTTAACACTGCAAATGAATACAGTAGAGAATTAAAATATATCTAGTTTTCATACCCACCAAAGATTTTTCTAAGCAACCCACACCAACAAGCAAAGCAGTTCTCCTTTTATGTCATCTGTGGTTTAACTACAGGATGCATGACTTCAAGATCCCTGCCAAATTCATCTGGCTTCTACAGACCTTTCAATCATATTAAATTTACATTATAAAGCAGCCTTTGTGCAACATTCTAGGGTGCTGAACAAATTCACTTTAAAAATAAATGAAATTGAATATTAATAAGTCAAGCCAAACAAATAATTCTGGTTTATAGTTAGAAATGCACAGTACTTCTACAGTTCTCATACAAATAGGGATTGAACCTCACAACTAAAAAAAAAATCACACTAAGCAAAGTATGCAGACATAGGCAAAATAAATGTCAAAGCCAAAGAGGTATCCTGGTGAAAAAATTATTTTGGCTGCAGCTTGAGTAGAATAAACACAAGCTCTAAACACACAATGAGTCAGTGTCTATCTGGCAGCTTGCCAGTACAGTTGAAAACCTTAATCCAAGATTTTTAACAAGAGATGCCTAACATAAAAGCTAAATTTATTCATCTGGGCTACAGGCTCATACTGACTTAACCATGTTTGAGTGATCACTAGACACCATGCTATCATGTAATTAAGGTAATTCAAGAGAAACCCAAGATGGAAATATAGATTTACTGACCTCAGGGCTCTGTTAGTCTGGAACTATAACTGTACGTGTAAGGATTTACATCCACTCCACACAAATGCAAATATCTGCTTCGCTGCTATGACCCCAACTTATTCATATGCAGAGATCTTAAATGCCTTCACAGCTGAAAAATACACACATGCATACATACCCAGACAAAAAGTTCTCTATTTGGAAAGACTGTGAAATATTAAGACTTTATACCATTAGTTATCTCTAGAAACATGAGCTGTTACAATGTATAGTGGATGAGTCTTGATTAAGAAATTTCATTATTCAAATTAAAGAGAGTAAAGACACATGTAACCAACCATATCTGCAATGTAGTACTTGTGCATGCATAATGATCACTTACAGAGCTTGAGTTTAAAATCTGTAGCTACAGTCCAACAAGATATTTAATCAGTTGCTTAACATTATGTAGGTGAGTGAATCTGTCAACTTCGAAGATGCTATTCAGGTCTAAAAGGATATAATCTTACACCATTTTAGATGGCTCTATTACTCTAAGAGATAACAAGAAGAATTGAGGTCAACTGTTTAAGATCACCTAATGAATTTAATCATACAAAGCATTTATAATCCGCTCTACTTACAAGCCACCTCCTTGAGATGGCTTATGATTTGAAACAATTTATAGAGTTGATTTTTCTTTTTTTATTATTTCTCTGTGCAGGTTTTTTCCTTTATTATTGTTACTATATCAGCTAAGCAATGCTATCATCAGATACCTCACCACTACTGAGTCAAAATCTCTGAACTGTCAGTAGGAAAATTACAGACCTACATTGCTATTCAAAAATCAATATGCTTTGAAAGTCCAGCATTAGCATCTAAAAACTGGCAACAAAAAGACAAACTTTTTCTGTACTTTTTGTTAACTTATTTATAAGTTTGCTGCCTGAGCAGTGCTTTGGATGTTAAGAAACCCCAGTGTTGCTGAACACAATTTAAGGGAACTTTGCTTCTCAGCTTGCTGCAGAGTATAACTTTGTGCTCATCAAGTCTTACAGCAAAATAAACTCAGAGTTCATGCAAGTGCCCTGAGGAACTTCAGAGACAGAGAGTGTACATCATGTACACTGGCATCTTGTTTTTTTCCCCTCACTCTTTTCTTCCTGTTTTTCCCATCATGATTGACAATATACACTAACTTCACAGGATTACTGCAGTCAGGGGAAAATGTACAAAAATGCATCCCACTGGTGAGAACAAAGTCAGAAATGGCTGTGCAGTCTCTGGGGACCAGGACATCGACACAGCAGGGAACACTGCAGAATCTAATAAAATACCCTGGCTGTGCTCCCTTTGGCCATTTCCTACTAGTTAAATATTACTGAAAATATTTTTAAAAAAAAGCAATGCAAGCAATGTGCATATCTCTGTGCACAATCACAATGCCAAGAAATGTTGATGCCATACAATTTATTGTATGCATTTTTAACTGAAATTTTTGTTCCTTCCACTATTGTAATTCATACAACTCATCCGACAGGAAGAGATGCAGACAGCCCATTCTATGGGGTAACATCTGAAAAGACAGGTACACTCAGGGATTCCTACTAGAAACTGGGGGGGGGGGAAGAGGGAATAGTCCCACTCAACCAAAGAGGTTACAGATTACCCCTCTATAAATATGTCTTCTGTTCTCTCTTCCAGGACAGGAGGAGGGAAACCAGTCTCTTATGTAAGGATTTCCCTAATTTATAGTAAAGCAAGATATATAGATTTTACTGCTTTTTATGCATAACATGTTCATAGAATTTTGTTCTCAGGTTAATATTCGTAATGACCCAAGTCACTTTTACCACCTTTACAAATATCCTGTGACATGGTTTATGTACTTGGCTGTTACGGGAAGTCTAGCATCAATAGAAATCACTGAAATCACAAAAGAACACAGACAAATCACCACATCTTTGGCAAGAGCCATTAGGAAAGAAGACACTTCCAATAGATCAGTATATAAAGAGCATGTTGGACTGTACCGTGCTATTTGGGTTAATAAGGCTTGCACATGAATTGCAACACAAGCATGAGGTTGTTTCATTTCTTTCACCTAAGTTTAATTAACAATTTAAGACATGAGAGGCCTAGAGAGCCACAAGCAACCTCACCAAGGGTATATGAATTTCCTTGTACATAAAACTTAGGCTTGTGATGGCTGGCTTCAGGGAAATTCATTACTACAAGAAAAGATGCTGAGAAAAATGAACAAACAAGATTTTACAACAGGAATAATTTAGGATAAACACTGTGAATAGTAAAAGAACTCCTAAGATATTCCATAATGTATGATACTGTAGAAACCAAAACAAAAACAACATCTGTGCTTGGTGATGCTGGTATTGGAGGCCTTGGAGAGGTATTTACAGTCCCAAATGTACTAAGCAGTGATTTGAATCTATTTGTACACACACACACATCGTTACTGAAGTCCCAGTTTTTGTGCACTGAACGTGTGCTGTAGTTACAACTTTTATTTCCAGCTATTACTTGAAGAATTAAGACTCATTCATTTAATATTCATTTAAAGTTACAAAATTATTGCCAGCAAGAGCATTAGCCAAGTTATTCCGCTGACTGCTTTTGGCATGGGTCTTCTGCAGCCTGCATCAGATCCGTTAAAATGAAGAGGCTCTAATTCACAAAGCATTGCTCTATTGAAGCAAAGGAGTATTTAGCTTTAATTTTTATACTGTATTTCTAGGTTATTTCTGTGGCATCTAGCACAGTTAGAATTATAGGATTAGATCACAAACTTCTGGGTCTCTGTGAATATAGTGGAGCAGCAGAAAGATTTCCAGAACATACCTAATACTTACCCTTTTCACTTAACTCTGAAAATTATGGGCTGCCTGCTAATCTCAGCTAAACTAATGACAGAAACAGAGCACACATCTACCTAGAATCCTAATCTGTCTTCACCTCATTCTTTTAGAAGAGAAGAAATTCTGCATCTGAGCCTCTGAAAATGAAGTATGACCTCTGCATTCTCTAAACAGTTTAGTCAGATAAAGGACAGCTTCTGTCAGCCTCAATTTGTGTGAAATCACTGACTCAACAAAACTTTCTGCTTTTTTTTTACCAATAGGACTTTAAGATCTTCAGAAAAATCTTACTTGGTCCACAGTCCTGAATAAGGCATGTTTAGTGTGTACATGGGCAGATTTAATTAATAGCTCATGACTATCAGATACTAGAGGAAGTGACAATGTTAGGACATGAAGAACTATTAAGCCATCAGCTGTACTTCATGGCATTTTCTGTTTTCACTTTCTTTTCTATTCTCAACCATCTCAAATATTCATGCAGTTTTTTGTGGCTTTCACTTGAATATAGATGCTTCATTCATTGAAGTTTGGTTCTACCTACTGAGATGATGAAAGTAATTTATGAAATAAATGCTAGATCAAAAACCCTAAGATTTAGAAAAACCAAGTTTCAGCCTCTTCTCATTATGCCCAAAAAGCCAGTTTGCTGATTTGAAAGGCAGTCAATGTGAGCCCATACTTCATTTTCATCATGCTACAGCTTCACTGACTACATTCACTATATTCACTACAAAAGTGAAGAGGCATATCTTCTATTCTAAGAGAACAAAGAATTTTAATTACCTAATTGCTATTTGAAGGCTTTGAACTGAGAGAGAACACAGTTAACCTGGTTTCAGTAGGCTCTTCCCAGATACTTTGTCCCTTGGCATGCATTTGTCTCAAATATACACAAGTCAGAAATAAGTTTATCCAGTTTGTGCTGTTCTGGCCGCTGTCTTTTGAGGTGTGACCTCTTGTAGTGACCCTAACCAGAAGCCCATTGTACATGAAAGATTTAGATGCTCACCTCACAAGCTTAGTGTGCACAAGCTTGTGCTGTGCCATGCTGCATATACAGCTTGGCTGCCAGGATGCCCCTGCAGTGCATAGCCCTTGGCAGCAGGATAAGCTTAGCCAGCTAAACATAGAGGAGCCTGCAAGCAGCTCCCATTCAGCGCTAGTGATTACACTGCCCAAATGCCTTGCATTTATCCAAAACTGCAGCAACAAGTTCACCAGAACATCATTGTTGTTTGAACTCTAGAAATAATGAATGGAATTGTTCTCTTTTCAGCCATTTTTAAAATTGATATTTCAATCAACTTAGGCAAACTTAGAAATAATAATTTAGAACTTAATAACTCAAATTTTTATTTGGGGCATCTAGATGAAGTATCTTGTCAGCTAATAGTAAGATACGAGTTTTCTCTGTGTGAAAGCACAGCATATTCTATGTGTAGATCAGTGACTAGATGAGCTATGGAGCCTGAAGAGAACCTTCTCCAATCTACTTCTATTTAGAGATAGTCTTCAGATTTTGTACTTTAGGTAAGTGGAGCAGAGCCCAGCTGTCTCTGAGTCTGCAGAGGCCCTTCTCATTCACACTCAGCATACAACATCAAGCCAGTTTCTGTTCTGCATTCTGTTCAGTAGTGGCTGGCTAACACAGGAGCATTGCCTTTTCAATGACCTTTCTGCCCAATAATGCAATTTTAAATGAGGAATTTTATATAAGAGCTTCTTTGGAGGAAACATTAGTCATACAGCACCACTACAAATTCCTTCTGGATGTATTTCCACAAAAATGATAAAGCCCTCTTGAAGCTTTGAATTTTATTCCAGTGTAATATTCAACTGCTTAAGATAGCACTGCATAATTCAAAAGTAAAAGTGAATGTGCCGTAGAAAGGAAATTGTATAATAGAGGCTTAATGTATGAGAAGTCAGCATTATCTGGATCTTTCTAATAATAATTTCAGTTGTTAAAGCACTAGGGACTCCATAAGTATAGACTCTAGATTCTGATTCAATTACATTATGCATTAAGAAGTGGTGGTTTACAGCATCCATTAAAATTGTTATTACCCTTGTGCCATACTCAATTGACCAAACGAAAAAAGCTGTCTCCTAAGGGAGGTGAAAACAAAAAAGCATATTCAGTGAAATGCATTAATAAATACTCCCTGAGAAGTTTCAGTTCATTCCTTCCAGATATGAGTATTTCTACAAAACGCAAAGTAAACATCACACCTCATTACCACTTTATATTGTTCAGATCCCACGTATATAGGTGTAACATTGATTAATGGATATAAATTATAACATTCTGTGACTCAGAATAAGTGACTCTAAAAGTTTAGAAGGACTAATAACAACAGGAAAAAACTTGAATAAAACAAATTTAGCAGGAAGCTAATCCAAGCCTCATCCATGATATCCAGCATCTCATTTTTCTGTTTAGCTTGAGCCTCAAAATCATAAAAATAAAATACTGCCATTCTTAGCACTGCAGTTGATGGCAATAGCCATGAGAAGATGTTTAACTCTGGTCAGACTGCTGAGATACTATTTGCTGTTAAGACAGCAGTTTCAACAATTTAACTGTCACTTTAAGTCTGATCTACAATACAGCACTCTTCTATTTTGAAAAACACAAGAAAAATCTGTTCCCAGACTCTGTATATAATTTTCCAGGTGTCTGTAATCTTTAACTACCAGCAACTGCTGTCTTGAACCACTCTACTTAGTAGTCAGTGTTACCAATCTCCAAATTAGATTGTAAACACTGAGTCATTCAGCCACAAGGTTATTTTTTTTAAGCGGAGTAGGTCATGATTGTTCATATAACTATACTTCTTGCTAAATCAAAACATTTATCAAATAATTGCATTATTCTGGTTTTCAGACTTGACTCAACAGGAATGAGCAGGAAACTTATCCTCAGTCTTCCAAGAATATGATACAAAATACTTCTCATTCAAAGATGAAACAAAATGTTTTGGGGGGTTTTTTGTACGTTACTAACAAAGCAAAGCATGTGTTTTAGGGATGAACTGAAATATTTAATCCAGTCATTTAAAAAATCTTGGAAATCATGTTATTGAACAGGGGAGAATCAAATTAAATTATGTTAAAGAATAACCTTTTATTTGAAAACTGAATGAAGCAATAAAATATTAAATTACTGACAAAAAATAAATCTCACCAAAATAGTACCTTTCTGTGCAGTTTTCTTTTTGGGTAATATTACAGCCAAAAAAATCCCACTATTCTATAAACAGAGTAAAATTACTCGCAACTCATACTCATAATGCCCTTTTGTGGCAGCTGCATATACCTCAATTCCTTCACATTCCTATCCCCTAGAACTAAAACTTACCACCAGAGACGTTATTGTCCATGAAATATGACAAATACTATACAGGAGATAAACATGATCTGAAACCAATTATTGTCAACCAAATACAGCAAAAACACTTTCTATGTCTCTTACTGCTTCTCTCCCCCATTGTCTGTTCCACACACACCACACCCTTTCCACAGCACTACAACAAGCCTACTAGGTTCTGACCATCTGTTTCCCTGCTGTAGTGAATCCCTTTTAGACATGTTATACAGCATATGAGACTTCCAGATTGCTCAGAAAAGAAAATGTGTGGCTGATAAAGGCTGCCTGCTTGACAGTACTGAACACTATTTACAAACTGTAGCTTCTCTTAATCAACACACTTGTCCCTGATTCCAAGACATGATCATGATTCATTTCAAGTCTGCAACAAAACTCCTGTGCAGATAGATTGCACTAAATTTAAGTGCAGGCCCCACTCCTACAAAAACCTCCACTCAAGTGGGGCCCTCTGCCCTTGCCAGATATCCATCCACAATCAACAGAGCTCTATGCAGGTTTTTGGAGTAACTGGTACAATGTTTACACCAAAAAAAGGGCATCAGTGAATAATACCTCTGTATCAATAGCTAATCTGAATCCCATACATACACATCTTGTTCTGTGCAGCTTATGCCAAGGCAAGTACCTAGCACATCATGTGGAGAGAGAGGGTAAACACAAATTTAAAGTCAGTGATGCCACGTTGCTTTGCATTAAGGCTCTTGATTCTTACCTGTGTGTGACCTCTGCAAAATCCGGCAAGGCACTCTTATCTGATGATAGAAAATATTTAAAAATATATCACACGTGGACTCTCTGGGCCATTTTGTTTTCTAGTTTTGAGTGGTTTCTGAAGTTTGTTGGGGTTTTTTCCCCATAGAAATGCACTAGACACCAATGATTTGTATTTCAACAAATCATTGTAAGAGCACCACCACCATTTTCCCACAAATTTCCCAAGGCAATTTGTGTGACATTCAACAGCAGATGCCAACTCCCTATTCTTTTATGTCATTAGTTTATTGCTAGAATAAAAAAAGTCCAGAATCAAATTAGAGGCAAAATAAAACTTGAAACAGGAAAGCTGAAAATTACAAACTAAGCATCTATTTATATCATCCCTTCAGACACTAAGAACTTAAAGTAATATTAACCTTCACATGCCTGAAGATGACACAGACCCATTTGTTCAAGAAGCCAGTAATGCAGCATCTGGAGCAAAGCCTAGGAATTTAGTAAGGGACATTAACTCACTGTTAAGTGACCTAGTGCCTCAACTGAGTAAGCAGCAGGACTGGCTGCCCTTGGGGTTTTTTCTACCTACATGATTTACCAGTTTTCCAATACTATGGCCTGTGTCATGCAAAATGGAGTAGAAAATCACAGTGCTTCCCATTGGCTTTGAAATCCACTACTCCCACAGTGGTGTGGTATCCTACGGCATGAATCAAATGCAACACACCAAAGTTGCAATGGGAACCATCGCTGTGTAGAACTGAAACACATGAGCATGCAACAGTTAATCTGACACTGCAAAAAGTGCTCTTGCTCAGTTTGTCTTAGACATTAAAAGGAACACTTGTAAGTAGAGCATCTATGTGTAAAGTGAAGTCAATAGCAAAATTAAAGTTCATTTCTGATAAAAACACAAAAGAACTTGAAGTTCACATTGACTGCAATACCAGATACATCTTTGGGCATATAGGCTTGTCTCATGTAAAGTGGCTGAAGTAAAATGGAATCATGAGAATATTGAGTATATAAATTTGCAATTGCCAGTAACATTTAGGTATTTTTATTAGACAGAGCTACAGCTTCAACATTACATCATACAAGAAAGGAATCTGTTTCTCCAGTAACTGGCCTTTTTCGTAGTAAAGCCCAGCTGTGTGAGTGGATGGACAGTATTTTCTGATCTGGTAGATAACATTTTTTAGTTCTTTCAAATCCACTTGGGTTTCATGTAAATATAAAAAGACATGGGAGAAGTTCCCAGTCATAAATTTCTTGTCCTGAAGACAAGCCCTTACAATCTAAGGGCCAAACTGCACAACTTGGCTTCAACTACATGTCTTCAGTCGGCACAAAATGGAGAGGGTATTTAGTCTGGTATCCCACCTTTGCAAGCTGGCAGTTAAATTGGGATGTGACCTTATTATCACATTTCCATCGTCATATTCTTACCAGAACTTATCTTTGTTAGAAATGACTTTGCTCAGTAATGCAATGCAAACAACTGAAGTGTTTGATCTCAGGAAAAGTTTCATGCTTGTGTTTCTTTCCTGCAGACAAGAACATTTTCACTTTTCTAGGTGACAAAGTAGCTTCTTCTCACCCCATCCCTTGTTATTATGCACACCCACAAAATGCAACTAATTTATGTCAAACTTCTCACCACCAAATTCTTCCTGATCATTTTCTGTCAAGCTAAAACATTCTATGATCAATGGGCAGATTAACACATTTTCAAGTCTAAAAGTTTTGAAGGCTAGGCAGTTAAATTTTGCACCTCACATGACAAACACAATCAAGAAATACCAGATTCCTCCAATGCAGTGCTCAAATTAATTGCTCTGCTGCATCTGAGAAGAAGCAAATACAGAACTAAAATTTCAGCTAAGTTAAACTTTATTTTTGACGCTAGAAAATACTTTCTATCTGTTCTGCAGCATCTCAGCTGAGCTGTTGCAAGAGAGCTCCCAAAACCACAAAGAACACCTCTAATATTTTCACTTCTTACCACTATAAGCTACCCTAAGAATTATAAAGCCTCTCCACTGTAAATGACTATTTCGAATAGAATTGAGCCCAAGCTGACCCACACTGAAGCTAAACCATGAGGAAGGACTGACTCAGAGAACAGGGGAAGGAAGGAGAATTTTGGGGGAAGGGAATCATTCTTTTCCTCCTCCTATTTTTGTTACCATTTTTAATTGCACTGTCCACAAAGAAATCCCACCTCTGTTTTATGTCTTGTGTCTTTTTTTAATTCACAATATATCATGGAAAAAAATTAGGCCATATGAATACCAGGCACAAGCAAGCTGTGTCACTTCCGACACTACTTGTGCTGCACAATACACTGAATACATGCATTAGTAGCTCTGGAATACAAGCTCTTTTGCAGCTTATCACTTAATTGGCAATTATAAACCCATAATTAACTACAGCAAAAAGCCTCTGGCAAAAAGCAGCTGGACAATTCAAACGTGAGATACAGAATTACTTCTAAAATGAGTCAACAGACAATCTACAATACATAGACAAAATCCACTAGAGAGTTTGTATCATCAGTTACTGTGCCCACTCAAGCTTCTAGCCACATCACTTCTAAAGTGATAGAAAACAGTTGCAGAGTGGCCAGTCTGATACTGGATGGGGCTGATAGTCATTCCTAAAAAAAAAAAAAAATGGACAAGGCTGAAAAATCCTTACCTTGTTGCTGTAACACCCTGATATAATCTCCTAGTTGAAGATTACTGATAGAAGTGGCAGTACAATAAATGAGCTCATGAAAGTGTTACCTAGAGTAAGGTGTCAGCAAGCCAAAAAAGCCAAGCCCAACTAGCTTGTGTCCTGCTGCACTTGACTAAATTCTTCACATCACACTGCAATGCTAATTACAGGAACACATGCACCTGCAACAAACCTATTCTTTTTAGGAGTGCCAGCCTTAGTAGCAGGAGTCTCTCTGAGGCACTGCTGAATTTGCTGTTTAGTTTGTGACTGACAGAAAAATCTAACAAAATCCACCTCATCTACCTTTTCTGATGTTCAACACTTCCTCACCACTTCACCTTCTAAACCCACCACTACTTTGCCTCTCTAGCTAGAAGGCAGCATAGTGGATCTTCCCACATGCTAAAGATTTCTTCACACAGCATAACTGAATCCAATCAGCCTTGAATCAGACCATTCAAAAAGCATTTAATATGAGATTGCTTCAGTAATGAAATTTTTAGGTCTTCATTTTACAATATTTGCAATTGTACAAACTAAACAGCAAATTCAGCAGTGCCTCAGAGAGACTCCTGCTACTAAGGCTTCCTCCAGAAAGACACCAACACATATCAATTCCAGTCTTCTTAACAGATAAATTAAGTAAACCACACAGCTCCTTCTCTGAAGAGTACTTTGTGTTATTTGTGACCTCAGGTGTTTCAGTTCTTCATTTTTAAACCAAGGATTATACACAAACAACTCAAAGCATAATATATACAATTGTGTAAACAACAGGAAATTGGTACAAAGATTTTGCTTACAGTTTTAAAAAATGTTCCTACTTTGCATTCATAACATTAAGCAAGAAAGGACAAAGCTCCTTTCAGCAAAAGGAACAGCTCAGCACAGCAATAAATATGATGAGTCTTATAAAATGTATTATTTTTATGTTTTCTCAATTAAACAAATATAATACTTTTCATTTTGGTAACAAATATGTGGTCAAATATGATTCATTACTGTATGAAGCTTTGCTTCAGACATTTTCTAGGAAAGGAAGTAAGGAGAGGACACATGGTGGTACCAGAGCTCTGCCTTCTCCCTTCACTGACATAAGTCAGTTTGCCTTTAAAGGACAGACCCACGCAGGAAGCAAATCAGCTCTCCAGCAGTATGAGCTGGGAACCCATATCCTCAAATTTTTACCTCATTGCTTGATGCATAAGTAATTTGACACTGGACTGAAATGTAAGTATTTCTTAAATTAGTAGCCCTCCTAAAGGGTCTAGGGTCATACCTGTCCTCTCACTGTATTTCTCAAACACTAGAAAAAGTGGAAGAATCTCCAAGCACACCCTGGTGGCTTAGGGCTCTTATCATTAGTATAAACCGTCTAAAACTCTTCAAAAATTAAAGCATCTTTGTCTCCCTCATCTGGACATGGTGGCTGCTTACATGGGTACAGTTAGAGGCTGCAGCACCTCCAGCAGCTCTTTGGCTTCCTCCTTGAGCAGTGTCTAAAATTACTCATGTAATTTATATCCACTTGCAAACAGTCTTAAGACTAAATACACCAAAATGTGTAGTTTCTGTTACCATGGCCAAAAAATATTTTGTCTAATATTGTTTACAATCTCCTACGTCTTTCAAATACTAACTAATGAAGCTGCTAAAATAAGATTTCTTATTCTAATAAATACATTGTATCATGCCCAAAATGTAGGGGTTATATGACTAGGAAATTACTGATCTATACTACTGGAATTTAGTGTCAATTTTTATTCATAATTTTCTTTTCAGATGCCTTAACTTCCTATGATGAACTTCTAAATATTGTGCACAATTCTGCCTGCTCAGTTTTGTCTTGCTAGCACATGGATGCATGAAATTAAGTGAAAGACACAACAGGGGTTTCCAGAAACCTCAACATAATTAATAAGCAATGACACAAAAATGTCCTAATGTTTCCAATGACTGACTAGTAAGGGTCAGGAACACTGAGCTGAAATTAGAATGATAGAAGCAAGATGGACATTTTTGTAAAAAAAAAGTAAAAAATTTCATTTCATTAATTTAAACACTTTTAAACAGTGCTAGGCACCCATTTAGAAACTACCTGTATAGCCACTATATTAAAAAAATCCAAATAATTGCTTTTTTTAATTTGAAAACGTAAGCTTTGAATCCATCTAAAATATTCTTAAAACCCTGTGGAATAGAAATCTTTAAGATGTGTTGATTCTGTTTTCTTTTAGAATGTAAAATCTGTCAAAAAGAATACCTGCTTCCTACCCAGCTATACCATTTTCCCTGGATTTGGTCCTTCTCACAGCATTCAGCACCTTGCAGTCTCCTCACATGCCACCCTCTGATCAGCTAGGTCAAAAAAAATAGTGTACTCTTCCACTTTCTCAAAAAAAAAAACCTACCATCTGTATAATCTTGCCAGCTCCCAAAAGGCAAGAGAGTTGTGTGGGACTGCCACTAAATTCCAGGGGGAAATTGCAGCTTACTGCAGTGGGAACAACTCGTGTACAACTGAAGAAATCAGGTATTTCTGTAGAGGACAGCATACCTAGCAATAAAATACAGGGGGTTGGTTTTGGTTTTTTTAATCCATAGAAAGTTGGTGATAAAGCCTGCCATCTCCCCAACAGCATCCCAAGATTTGAACCCCTTAAAAATTCCAAACACAGATTGCCTTGGTGTGTTTGAAGTTCACAAATTGCTGTCTCTGTCTCTGCAATACAGTCCAAATTCTGTTCCGTGTTGGATTAGCACACACACAGTGATGCATTCATTCACCAGTGCCCTGCCAGAATTGCACAGGTATAGCAAAGAAGAGCTTGGCTCTGTCTGAATAGGTTTCTTCATTGCCCTTTTTTACAGTATTCCAGTTTATTAAGAGAATATTCAGTTCTGCTTCACCATGATGACCTTAGTGGCATAAATCATCTCTTATAATTTAGTTTCCCTTTACATTCAGACTGGCTACTGTATTCAAAGACTGAAACTCACTTGATTTTTTCACTTGTGAAGATGCAGAGTGCATCTTTCAATCCCTCGCTCCAGAGGATGCATTACTGACAGCAGGAGAGGTCGCTGAAGCAGCCACCTCTCTGGCAAGAGAAAAAGCAGCATCTGGAGTTAACTGAACTAAGGCACTACCATTTTTTCATCCTATAATATGAAACCAGATCATATCAGCTCACAGCACCAACAATCTCATTTTGTGTCCTGAATGCTCTGCAAAGTAATGACATGGTCTTCAAAATTGGATAATTTAGCAGGTCCATTTGAGAACTTAGGTACTTACCATTTAAGCCTGCTAACTAAGCAAGGGCTAGACCACAGGAAGCCTCAAGGACAGAAAAAAACATGTGAGCTTCATCCAAATGATGCCTCCCATTTGCTGTCTCTGGGAATTATCCTCAGCTGGAGTCAAGCAAGTTATAAATACCAAGCACAACTGGAAGAAGAGGCTCACACTGAGGACGACTCAGCTTTCTTTTTCCTCCTAGAGGAATGGAAATCATCGAAATGCTTGAAAATAGGGAGAGCACTTCAGGAAGCACCATACATGCCTGCTCTGTTCCCATGCTCCTTTTCTTAGGTACCAGGTATGGCCACTGTCAGGGACACAAGAACACACTTGAGGAAGCCTTGGTCTGACCCAGTACAGGCACATTCATATCCCTATCTCTCACAAGAGTGCTTTGAGCAACCAAAAGGTGATGTACTCCCAGATCTTGAATGTCTTCAAATTCATGTATTGGCAGTTTTTACTATTTGGTCAGGGGGAAGATCTAGGAAAAGGTAGGTATAACAGGGGAATTTTATTATCTAGCTGTTGAGGGAGCAGTCTGGAATGGAGAAGAGACCTGGATTACAGTTCCCATATCAGTGACTACTTAAAACTACAGTGAGAGAAACCATCCACCCTGAGCATTAACTGAGAGTTTATTTGTGACATGATGTCTTGGATATCCAGTGTCACAGTATCCAGCTAGGACTAGGTAAGGAGGAGTGTACAAAAATTAAGTAACCATTTTGTTGTGCATTTTTTCTGCTTAATGCAGAAAATGCACCTCAAATGCAGGGATTCTGCTGGTCAGCTGCAGAAAAAGGAAGGGTAACCACTGCTCCCAGTGTATAATTGGAGTTTTAAGAGGAGTTGAAAAGAGGATTTTCTTTTTCTCCAAGACACTGGCAATCAATCATGGCAGGGAAGATGTGCCTATATAAAGGCTGTAAGAACTATTAGTACATTAAATTCTCTGATACCTGCCCATGCCTGGTTACAGGCTTATAACCAAATGCTTGATTTACATTTGGAAGCAGCAGGATTGCCATTCTGTAAGATCATAACCATCTCCTTAGAGTGACAATAAATACACTATATTATTTAATGCTCTGGACAATAATTATGTATTTCCCAATAATAAATTAACCTGATTAAAACAAAGGCACTGCTAAGTAGTAAGTTAAGCTGTTTGCTTTGGCATTTCTTATATTTTATGTGTATTTCCTTTCATTATAAGTAACAGACCCAAAGCACAGTATCTTAAATCATACTAACACTCCATAACTTTTCTGTTTAAGTATGAAAAAATTAGAACTTGTTCAATCTGAAAGGTTTTGTTCAAATAAAACCAGAAGTTTTGTTTCATTTTAAAAATTATTTGCACTTTTTGTCACTTTTGCATAGAGGAAAAAAATCATTAAGACTTGAATAATGAAAAAGCTTCTAGCATGCCCAAGTGAAAGGGCTTACTTTAATTGCCCTCTTCTTTTTCCAGCCAAAAGATTTTTTTACTTCTATTTAATTCACAAAGATTGCCTCAAATCACACCTCAAATCTTATTTCTCTAGGTGAAGGACTACACTTTTAACTATAAAAACCTTGTCTCATATAATATTTAGTTGTTCTTTTCATCACAAGATGCAGAACTTTTCCACCAACCACAAGATCAGAAGCTACAACAAATCACTTCAAGAGCACATATTTCAGATTGTGATGTATTTGATATTTTATAACCAAAGAAAAACAAAGAAAACCAACCAAACAAAAATCACCACACCACAGAGGAATAAGGGTTTTTGGTAAGTAAAGAAAATCTTATTACCCCACTCACTTCAGAAAGCTTTAGACTGTGCTCATGGAATTCAGTCACACCATACCATGCCTTCAAAGAAGCTCCAGCCATGGTTGCCACCTTCTGTTTATCTATGATTTCCTGGACACCACTTTCCTCCCAACAGCATTGTTATACTGCAGACTTTCCTTCACCATGTGACATACAGCAGATGCTAAACTTGTGTTATCCACATCTTATCTGCCATTTGCCCCCTAAATTTGATTGGAGAAAAGGAAGCATGTTCCTTTATCTTTTAGGCCTCAACTTGAACTCCTGAAGCTACCCATGCTTCTTCCAGTACAAGTATGGTTCAAATATGCTCGAACTCTAACCAGGTATAGGCTCATTTTACAGCATGAGCCAACTAGCACATTCGCAACAGACACACTGATGAGAATTTTACATTGACAGGAATTTTAAGAAAGCTCCAGACAAAAGGGACAGAAATCCCACCAACTGCAATATAGCAAGAGGGGCCTCCTCAGCTCTCTGCATCTGTAAGGCAGTTTGTCCCACCTTGCAGCCTCTTTCAACTTAAGACACAAGGAGTTTGTGCAGATACTTAAAAACTACTGATGTTGCAGGAAACCTCAAAACACAAAAGTCCTCTTCACTTCAGTGGAAGACCAGATGACACAGGTAAAGAAAGGCAGAAAGAAAAAATTTTCCTCTACATTCACAGACTTGGATTTTTATATTTGAGCTGGTAGGTAAATGAATAACAAACTCTGTTAGTAAACCTGAGTTTTCAGATTCTATTTTGCATATTTCAGACTGTATTTACTACCTCTCTTCAGAGTAAGGTAAACTATACAAGGGGAGAATAGGATGCATTTAGGTCTTGATTTACCACCCAAGTCATATAATTAAACAAAGGTTCAAAGTTTACCTCAGTGCACACAGGTTTCACAAGCATGTAGCTTTGTTTTTTTGCCCAGCACTTTCCTCACACCTATGGAAAAGGAAGCTCTGCTCCCTTTCTGCCCAGTAACCTTCTCCTTTGTATGTTTTCACCACCTGAGTAGTTAAAAAAAATGTAGTGTAATGACTAGCACCTCAGCAGCAACTTGCAAGAGGCACTGAAACAAATTAAGTGTAGCAGTGCTCTCTGGTTGACAGCTGTAATGAATTAAATTGCCTATCCCACTTCAATTCATTACGCCCTCCACAAAAAAAAGACCTAGATTTAAATGAGCTATTCAAAAACACATTCTGCATTTCTATTAATCTAAGAGAGTGAATTGTTTTCTATGCTGTAAAGCTAACAGCCCTTGTCTGCACAGCACTGCATCACAGCACAGAGCTATAGCACCTGCCCAGTGAGAAGGTACAAAGAGACAATGTAGAGATCAAGATGATGTCACCTTCTAAGGCTGACTTCGAAGCTATCAGTCTGTGAAAAATGTGTTTCATTTGTTTAGATGCCTCCATGCACCTGCCACATCTATGTCATTTAGTTTCTAAATTAATACAGTATCCTTTGAGTTTCAGCAATGGAAATTATCCCTCACTTTCAAAGCATTCGAATTTCAGACTGTTGCTCACTGCCACCTGCTGGAGTTTGGGGAATTTTATACTGTAAAAAAAGAAATAACAGTGGGCATTGCAGTGGGCTTTTTGCATGCTTTTATTTACCAGATCCACTAACATTGTCTTGCAACTGTTCCAAAAGTAGAACTATTTTCAGGCATATTTTACCATTCACTTTTATGTAAAAGCTTTGACCTCACTTGCCAAAAGAATATCATTACCTGCAGGAGCTGGATGAAGGTAACAGAAGGAAAACATGGTAATTTTAACCATACTTCAGTTGTGACCAGGTGATCATAAATATAAAGGAACAGGCAGAAACTACAAAATATAATTTAACATAAGATCCATTTTCTGAGATAAGTGGCAAAACTTAACTTTTAATTGTGTATTTAGGTAATTTTAGGAGAGCTGCTTTTTATTATTGTGTCTAGGTCTAGCTTAGACTGCAGTATGTCACAAGCTCAGTCCCTGAACTTAAACAGATTTACAGAAGTAATTAATGTAGCAACTGCAAAGAGAAAGATAGCTAGAAATGAAGTGATCAACACAAAACAGGACTTTGTTTGCCTGGTATCACAGAAATACTCCCAAAAGTAAGAAAGTGAATTAGACAAGGAAAAGACAGTCCACATGTTAGAAGCAGTACAGCTACCCAAGCATAGAATTCTGTCTAAGCTATTTAACCCTCTTGCCAACTCTGGTATCCAAAAAACACTTCTAGCAGATCCCAGAAGTCATTAGACTCCAGGTACTTAGAACTGTATCACAGCCTTCTTTGGAGATTCAAGGAACTGTTTCAGCTTCTCAGTCTGCTCCCTTGCTGAACAAAAGATTATTTGGAGGTACTTGTTAAGGTCTTCCAGTACCAAGAGCATTTTGGGGTTTTTTTAAGGTATTTAAAGTAACATTCTTACTGTGCATAAGAAGGGATTGTTTCAGAAGTCAATTACAAGTAGATACTGAACACTAAAGTTATTGCAGCAGTGAAATGCAAGCCTTTTGCATTACATGCTTAATCATATGTATGGTTCAGCACATGGATGTTTTCAACATTGTGGGTGCCCACAATAGCCTGATTGAGATGGATCCTTCAGGAAGAAGATCTGAATCCAAAAATTCTGCCAAAGTCTTACCAGCTTATGAACGCAGCCTAGGCCTCAATACTTCAAAAAGATTTTGCATTGTGCATGTATCTATACTTGATTTTACAGCCTTATCACATGCAGGATACAGCTGAGCTGAGCAAGTGAAAGGGCCTTTACTGTCTGGCAGCGTGTCAAAACCTCAGCCAGTCATGCATGTCAAATCAGCATGATGCACAGCTATTTTAGCAGGTAGTCCAGGAATACAGTGAGCATTTAGAACCCAGCCCAAAAATATTTGTTTCCAGAGCTAAGTTTATGCATATTAAACTGTTGAAGGTCATGCCTTACACTTTTCCCTTTGACTTTTCATTCTTCTCTATCTCATTACACAATATAACAGTTACCTCACTTCTCTGCAAGCTGCCAAAGCCAACAGCAGCAAGGGTACAAAACTTGGTGTTCACCCATAGCTGTTTTGTTTCATTTCCTCAAATACCCTGACCAGTGTTCACCATTACAGAGTGCTCATTGAAACATGAGGGAGTTCAGGAGTTTCTACTAATAATTCAACAGCACTTAGCTCCTGTCCTCTTTTCCTGCTCTCTGTGAAGAAAAAAGCATTTATCCTTACTATATAACAGAGAAACTGAAGTACCATAAGGTTAAGCATTTTGCTGCTGTTATAGAGCAGAGCAGGACAACAGCTTTCTAAATACCAGCCATTCCCTCTGTGTGCTGGTTTGGGCTGTGGTAGAGCTAATTTTCTTCATAGTGGCTACCATGAGAGTATGTTTGGGATTTGTGTGAAGAATAATACTGATAATACACTGATGGTTTTGTTGTTGCCAAGCAATGCTTACATTAAGCCAAGAACTTTCAGTTTCTCATACTGCCCCTTTCCTCCTAGCTTGGAAGAGGAGGAGAAGCTGGGAGAAGACATCCAGGACAGATGACTCAAAACTGTCCAAAAGCATATTCCACACCACAGGAAATCATGTATGTAAACTAGGGGAATTGGCCAGAAGGGTGATTGTTGCTTGGAGAGTGGCTGGACTTTGCTCAGCAGGTGGTGAGAAATTGCATTGTGCATCACTTGTCCAATCTGGAGGAGAGTGAGCAAGCTGTTGTGTGGTGCTTAGTTACCAGGAGGAATTAAACCACCACACACTGCAGCACACAGTTTCCAACAAAGATAATACTTCCTTAGAATAATTCACATCTTGCAGCATTCTTCAGGAGCCATGACTGAATACATATTGTTCTACCTTTTGCTGGACAGACCAGGAGATACCCACAACATACATCTATTTCTTAGAGATAACTGCCATTCCACTGCAAGGCAACAGACACGTTACAAAGTCTGCTTTTACTCCAGCATACAGTAAAAGGAGATACCATGAAGTCATGGATTGCCAAAACTGCGACCTCGTGATCTCAAAAATGTTATCTAGAACCTAAGAATCAAAGTGGAAATGGAAAGCTGGAATTGTCTGCTGCCAGTCCTTCTAAATTGTTAGCACATAAGTACAGCAAAGTGACTGCAACAGAACTGAAATGAGAGATTATAAATAATGAATAAAAAGTTAACACACAGATTTTTAAGGTAACCATGTGTTGCTGTGACAGTGCCCATAGATCAGTGGAGAGCAGTCTTGTTGTGCCCAGAACTGTACAAAAATAAAGTGACAGCTACAGGCCTGATGAGCTTCTGGGCTAAATAAAAAGCTTACAAGGTTAAAGAGATTCTTTCCATCTACTCCAATAAGTTTTCAGCTGGGCTCTAAGGCATCTGTGATGAGACAGCCACAAGAGTCTCCCTGAGCACACACTGTGGTAGCTTTCTGTGCTTCCACCCTTAAAGATGAAGACAGAACAGAGCTAACTCAGCATTTTAAAGCTTATTTGTAAAGGTATTCAGATACTTGAAGAGACATAACTGTGCCCGGATCCAAGTCTGGAAAAGGTACTTGAGTGCACAAGCCCCACTGAAAGAAAACAGTTCCATAGAATTTCCAGTACCCAAATGCCCTTAAAAAGTAGTATCTCAGTTAAAAAAACAATTTCCCTGAGAACACAGTATTTAACAAAGCTGTCAAAATTGCACAATAAAAGCTGCTTGAGAATGGCAAAGGGTACAGTTCTCACAATAACTCACTTTCCTTTTGAATGAGAATTAACACATATAATCACACTACAGCTCTTCCCACTGACATGTAGAAGATCCTATGCCAAGGTTAGTGACTTTTTTCCACATACCATTGAGCCCAGTTAAAGATCTAACTTTCATCGCAGTGAATGTCTTAAAAGCACTAACTAATCATGACAGATTCCCCCCAATATTTTTCAGTGAAAGCAGGAATGCTTGGTGGCCTAATAAACCAAAGGACTACATACACAGCACTGAAGACTTTCACTATGAGGATTTCAAACTGTAGGAGACCAAGTTGGCACATCGATTTTTGTTGAACTTACTTTTGACCCCCCATGCTTGTTACCCTGTTCAATTAATAACATTGCTTTCAGAAGAGGACTTGGGTGTGGGATTTTTTTCCCCTCGAAATAAGAACAACTTGCAATTTATTCCATTTTTAAGAACAAATCAGGAATTCTGTGGGTCACACAAATATAATCCAGCACATCCAGGATCTGGATTCTGCACCCTTGATGTGTGAACATACTGCTTTGAATGACAGTTACATGTTTGTCTTTAGCACAGAATACAACCCTCACTCTTTAATCATTAGAGTTTATGCCTTCTGAAGGAATTGTGGCATTACAATCAGTTTGAATAACATCAAGCATAAAGATCTAATGAGTGATGTTTTCCACCACAGAACAATCCTTATAGAAGATATTATGTTTATGTATGAATATAACATGAGATTCACAAAGTCATTGCATACACCACATGACTATTATAAATGTGTATGAGTAGAAGGTTAACTAGAACTGGGAGCAGATATTTAAATCTATGAAGCTTGACAGCTTCTTCCACATATTAAACTGCCTGTCTTCACATTACACACTTCTCCCACCCTTGGAACAACATCCCATTTCCTTTAAGCAGCACTGCTGCCAGGGGGTGTAGCTGGGAAAACTGATGGAAGAGTATCTCCCAGCAGAGATCCTCACTTTTATTCTCCCAGTTATTTTACTTATTTATTTTGCATATTAGAAGCCCAGTTCTCTGAAGATCCACTTCACTACTCTCCTCAATAATATCTCAGAACCAAAAATCCCTTGCAGACTGCAGCTTTTTCTCCTGTCATGTCCCCAGCCCTGTATCCTGACAGTCCGCTGTGCCTGTAATTCCTCCACAGTATCCCCAGCTGCACCAGAGCAACTGAGTGTTTTGTAGGTACTGACTGGAATACAAATATCATGTCCCATTACCTCTGTAAGCACATTATAAGATGCACCCACACAGAATAAAGGTGACTAGAATATTTAATGAAACCCTAAAAAAAAATTCCTTTAAAAGTATTACCTGGTTTCTATGTTATTTTATGGGCTAGAGGCTGGCACAGACCCTAGAATGCTCTTTAAGTTTTTACTATTCTAAAACAAAAACTAAAACCTTTCAGTAATCACAGCACAGTAGCAATCTGCTTCAGCTGTTACTCTCACTAAAATATAATGTCATGTCAGATACTGACATATCCAATTGTGTGCAAAACTGTGAATACATCTAAAACCCTGACAGTGTGTTCAGTGGGTATTTATTTTTCCAAGGGCAAATCTAAATGCATAAAGGTAAGGAAAGAAAGAATATAAGAAACTCTCCCACACAGGGTAAAAGTGTGTGCAAATGAGTGTTTAAAGAGGCTTACTGTTTTTTTTTTCATTCTTACAGTGGTTAGACTTGTAAGAACCAGTCACTCGTTCATTATTGCTTGCTGTTTGTGAGTATATGCAGTCTTGCCAAAAAGAAGAGATTATGCAGTGACTGAAAGCATACATTTAATAAACACCACTGAAAGCTTACATTTGAGGAAATGTTCAAGTTTTTAATCTATTGCTCTATTTCAACTACAAAGTCTGACTACTTTTACCTGCAGGTCGTAATAGTCCTGATCCTGCAACTTTTACTTACACCAGTAAACCCTTTATCCTGGGAAACGTCCCCTTCGGACTTAGTGTTGAAGACTTTATTCAAATAAAACTCTCATTGAGTTGACCTGCATACATGATTTTTCTCATAGGAAAAGAGCATTCTTTAGCATTAGAATTATAACATACGGTTCAGTATGGGATGGGACTGAAAACATACGCTCAGACTCCTTTGCTTTACCTACCTTATGCTCTATGCCCTAAACAACTGAAGCATTTTGCTTTCATTATAGCTACTCATATTAAACCTGAGCTTCAAGGCTCCAGCTGAAATCACAGCTAATAAAATAGGTTGTGTATATGAGAAGGTTTCAATAAACAAAGAAAGTGAGGAAGGAAATATTATGCACATTTTACAGTTAAGAAGCTGAAGCTTAGAACAATTATGACTCCCCAGGTGTAGTGTAGTACTCATCACTTACACCAGGTTCCATAAGCCTTAAATCAAGGCTTTAAAAGCAAAGAAATCTTTAGTGTCTCATGTTTTCCTTCATTTAAAATAAATTTGATTATTCACTTGGAATTAGATTAGGCAAAAAGATTTACTGCTTAGTGAAGTGAAAGGATAACTCTAATACTCAAATTAAAACAGTGCAGGAAAATTCCCATCTCTGTATTCCCACAGAGCTGAAAAATGCTCTTCTGCTTCTGTCAGTGTACACTGATTAAGAACATTAGAATGGCCTATGTGGATCAGAACTGAAATTCATTTAGTCATATCCCTTCCGCAAAAGTAGCAAACAACACATATCCAGAAAAAGTATTTTAAAAAAAAAGTAAATGTGCAGTGTTACTTCTCCTGAATACTCTCTCAACAACCAAGAATGTACTGTTCTGGGACTTCAAGGCTGAGTATCTTGCAATAGGTGGCTTTAACTGTGTTGAGGGGCTACACTGATGATGTGACATGGCAATATAGGACTGTAAACTCCTGTGACTTTAAAAATACATCAGTCCAACTCTGAGGCAGTAGCAGAGTATTTCCTTTTTTGCCTTGCATAGCTTTTTACATGTTTACTGTACATATTCATATAGAAATCCAAAACCTAAAGGTCCTATTAGTACTGAAAGACATTACCATCAAGTTGTGTAGCTGTTTTGGAAAGCATATGTTTATGTACTATTAAAGATGTGTAACAAATATTTAGTATCAGGAATAGACAATATTCTAGCTGTAAATACAAATGAAAATTAATGTTGTGAGTACTCTACTAGCTCAGCAGAGATGCAAGGTATGGCTAGTGCTTATAGGGAAATTGAAGTTCAAGACAACAAGGAATGGAAAAAAGGTGTAATGGTAAGAGAAAGGAGGAGGTGTGACAAGACAAGAGGTTGAAACCTCCAAGAATGAGTCATGGAATTTTGGCATTACAACACGCAATAAGTAGTAATTAAGCATAATTTTTGGCCATGATAACTGAATAATCATTACACTATATTCTTTAATCCCATTATATATTGACTAGATTGCCTATTAATTCAGAAACAAACTTTGCATGACAAATAAGATATGGCTCCACAGTTTAGAAAGAAACTCTAAACAGCTGCAGATAAGCATTGCAAATTACATTATGATGTTAGAAGCACACTCCAATCCTATCTTAATAACCACTAGAATTGAGAGACTAATGGTTAATCTCGTAGGTCATTCCATAAAGCTCTACTTCAAACCACCAAAGAGATAAGCAAGACAAATATTTTTTCTGAGGAAACAGAATGTTAAATGTGTATTTGAATTCTGCTTTGAATTGTTAATAACGTTTTTGCAGCATAAGTAGCACAGTAAATTATAATTCTCCAAAACAACTCTTTATGTTTTTCTAAATCTCCCCAAACAGCCATTTGCCATGATACCCATCTAAAGCCTGAATAACACACAGGCAGCTGTTGTGCTCTGATCCTCCCAATGCTGACCACTCTCTTCTCATTGTTCCATTTTCCCACATCTGCTGTACCCACCTGCTGCCTGTTTATACACAGATTATAAAATCTTTGGGACAGGGATCACATCTTTGTTCTATATTTGTACAACATCTGCCACCTAGTAACTGACTATAAACTGAATTACTTCTCACTGAAGAAAAAAGACAGTGTCTAAAGAGAAGAGATTTGTTTCCTACTTTTTCTTTCATGATCAGACACATTCTATAAAAATATTTTTCAAGTACATATGTTATTTAGTTCATTTTCCCAGCCATCATGAGACAGCTGAGAAGGCCATTGTTCCAAAAGTTAAGAAATAAGACCCCTCAAATTACTGTAATTATTTTGCATTGCAACTCTTAGAATTCAAAAAAGCTTGTAATGAAAAACAGCATGAACTAGAGTACAGTTTTAATATGAAAATGTTTTTTGCAGCAAAGTGAGATGAATATTGGCTGGAGTTTCAAAATCCATTGTGCATCACAAATCACACAAGAAAAAAAAAAAAATAAAAGCACTCCTGACAATAAAACAAGCTTGATGTGAAAGCCCACAGTCTCTGGGGATCTTAGCTAAGGAAGTATGTCAGGAGAAAGAGATGGTTTCTTCAGGGAGAAGAGACCATCCCTTTTTGGTTTAGCATGCCCTGGTATAGCAACAACACATTTTTCAGTATTGTTTGGATCATCTAACAGACACCACTAAATCAGATCTACCAAGTCCAGTCTTCATCATAAAGACCCATAAGGATGCCTTTGAAGAGACTTATAAACACCCATAAGGATGCCTTTGAAGAGACTTATAAAGACCCATAAGGATGCCTTTGAAGAGACTTACTCATAGAGTTATTTGGGTTGGAAGGGACTTTAAAGATCATCTAGTTCCAACCCCCCAGCATGGACATGGACACCTCCCACTAGGCCAGGTTGCTCAAAGCCCCATCCCACCTGGCCTTGAATACTTCCAGGGAGGGAACACCCACAACCTCCCTGGGCAACCTGATCCAGTGTCTCACCAGCCTCACACTAAATAATTTCTTTCTAATGTGTAACCCTAAATCTCCCCTCTTCCAGTTTAAAACCATTACCCCTTGTCCTGTTGCCATGGATGAATCTCAACAGAAGATCCTTCAGAAGGTACCAAATGGACTGAGTTTCCATTGAAAGTTTCTAAGCAGTCATAGTTTCATCACAGGCTGGGAATATTGTCATGCTGTATTCCCCAGACTGCATCTTACCTGCCTTGTGTTAAGGTATATCTATATTTTAAAAAAAAATTGTAACGAGTGACTCTGCAGCTAGACATTTATCTATAGCAAAGAGCAAAGCTGAAGTGATTTCATACCAGACAGACACAATACCATGGGGGATACATTTTCCAGGTCATTTTGGCATCAACACACATTTCCTCACCTGTAAGTTTGGTAGCTAAAGCCCTAGCTGTGATGGATCCCAGCACTTTACATCACACAACTTTGCAATGACCCTAAAAAATACTTTCCATCACTCCAAAGTTTCAGTGGCAAGAAATATTTCCAACATATAACCAAAGGCCTGGCAACAGGTCGAATAATATAGCACTGGGTTTAAAATGCTGCAGTTACCAGTCTGTCACACTGCAGAGCAGGTCATGCATAGCAAAGAGTTGCTTTATTAGCTTGATGGAATATGCAGCATGTATAAAATGACAGAATGCAGCTACAGAGTAAAAGCCAAGGCTGATGCAGAAATGCACCATCATGGACCTGATAATGTGTGCCATTTGCAATAATACTAGAGATTCATTCTAACCAGTGCATGCTAGTTAAGAGTAAGAACTTCAGAGATGAAAGCTAGGAAGCCATCCAGGCTCAAATTCTATTTTTGTCTTCTTTCTTGGGATGAAATGAAACTAGGAGGAAATTAATACATTTTTTTCAAGCTGCAAAGCCTTAGTAGAGACAATATAAATAAGGATTAACTTTTCTGAGAATTTTTTTCACATTAGTAAGCATACGAGTGATTTGCTCTCCACCCCACTCCCTAGGCTCCCTTGTCCTTTTCCAAAACAGACTGAAGAACTCCTGACATCACCAGCCAAGTAGCAGGCCTTTTATTACTCAAAAAGCATAAACAAGTTATTAAGAAAGTGAAAGGAATGCAGCCTATTTAGAGAAATAATAGAGAATTACTAGAAGCAAAGGGCCTCCTTTACTAACAAGAAATGAGCAACTGCAATTCATAGCTGTTAGGCTACTTAGTGCAAACCAGATACCTTATTAAAATGCACTGTATACTATGACAAGCATTTATGAGGTGATCTGCCGCTGTATAGAGTCCTGGGAATCACTATGTCTTCTTGGCACTTTGCTATAAATATCTATTACTTGTGTTACAAAAACTGCAGAGAGGATTGTAAATGGTAGATGCTGGGAGGTTATTGTCACAATTCCCTCTGGTTTGGGACAAGATAAATAAAGTACTCATATAGCTGCACAAGTAACACAAAAAAAAAAGGTATTACCAAGCCATTCTATTACTTGACTGTATATGTAAAAATGTCCCCCAGCTGGCAGATTTCAGTCAAGAGATAAGATCAATATCCATGTGGATCAAGGTAAAGATGCGGAATAGTACTTTAAAGACATTTTGATAATGTCAATAGGCATTCATTTTAACTCAAAAAAACTTCAGTCACTCAGGCATTCTTAGAAAGAAAGCATGTTATAGAACAAACTAGCTTTATGCTTGAAGAGATTTAAATGCAATGAGTCACACCTCCTGGCTTTTAAATAGTGTTATTTACCAGATCATCACAAAGTGATTAACTAGTGGAAAAATATTTTGTTTTACACTCGCAAATATTGAGCCTCAAACTGAAATAATGCATTATTACCTTTTTTGTTACATTGCAAGCACACAACAGAACTCAGAATGAGACCCAGTTTTCCCATGCCCATATCCAAAGCCCTTACAATATCCCTGCTCTTTAAGCAAGTGTTATTAACAGGAATATTCCCTTCTAGATGTTAAATATTAAAAGCTTCTAGTTTCATGTCAGAAATGGAAATACTCAGACATAGAAGTACAGCATTCTGAGTTCATCTTTAGACTACAGTTGCCATAAAGGATTTCTAAATGTCTGTTGAAAGGCTGAAAATCAATGTATTCCTTCCAAAGATATGTACTTCAAAATTATTATAAAATTGCTATTTTATGTCAGTATGTACTTGCTCAACAAATTATGCATTCATATTCCATTGCAAACACAATACATTCTCTCCCCTCAAAAAATCCTGTCCTTTTCATTCACAGTTTGTCCTCCTGCACTTCCCTTCAAGACATTCATATCAGAACTGTGAGGAATAGCCTTGTTTATCCAGTGGCAGCATCAGCATAAATCCCTTCCATCTTACCACATATTCCACTTCAGTCCTGCCTCATTTATGAAGGTACAACTGTTCAGGAGAGTGTATATGGCTCACCATACAAGAAGACAGCTCTTCAGGAAAAAAGGCTTTTTTTTTTTTTAAACATCATTTAGTTACTAACTCAATCCACTAAATACTTTCTTGAAAAATTGCAATGGTGTAACTGGTAAGGGAAGGAAATGGAAAAAGAGGACTGTAATTGTTCTGGCTGGCATACAGTTAATTGTCCTCAAAGTAGCTGGTATAGTGCTCTGTTTTGGATTTAAACCAAAACAGTGTTGTATAAATTCTAATCTTTAAAGAATTCTACAAAATTCCAGAACATCTGATGCTGGGAATCACTGTTTTTTAATGCTTTTTCTCAAATAATTGACATGCCAGCAAAAAAGGAGTAATCTACAAGATCATGGCCTCAACATGAATTCATTTGCAAGTAGGGAGCAGTACCCTTGCCTCTTCAACATTTGAATTCCCAGGTTTTATAGAGTGATTCAAAGCAAGAATCCAGGTTTGAGATTATACTATGTCTTGTCCATAGAAGATTCACATCTAAGTAGCTGTAAGTCCTTTGGTACCAGATGTGTTCTTACTGAATTTGCATCACCCTTGTGATCTTCAACCTATTGCTCTCAAGGATGCTTTGCTGCAGTTCTCATCAGTAAAAAATATCAGAGAACTCCCAGCTTAGTCTTGTTTCCATGTCCTTCCAAGCACAACATCTTAGTTTTTCTAAAGGAAAAAAAGGTGTAAAGTAATTTTAATGCAGAGTTGGGTCTGTTTCCTTTTTTGAAAGCAGGTTTTATTACTTTTTTTTTACTTTTCTTGTCACCCACTTATCCCAAAGGCTCGTATTTAGACAAGTATAAGATAAACAGTTTAAAGATCTCTACTCCCTAAACCTGCAGCAAGAGGTACACTCTGAACTGGAAAACACTTCACTAATAATGTTGCTATGGCAAAGCTTAATACAAGCTTAGAGACAGGGCATGCAGCCAAGAAGAAAATGGGAAGGGCTGACACATGACATTTCCTCATTCTCTTTTAATACAATTTGCTTTCTACACCTCTTCTCTAGAGCACAAGAAATGTTTCAGCTTCATTTATTTCGACAGAAGATTTATTTTTTTCCCTTTTTTGCTCTAAGACAGCAGTCAAAACTATTGTGACTTAGGCTTTTTTTTTTCCTTTGTTTCCCTATGAATTACCTATGTGTTCATAATAAATAATTCCTACAAAGATTGTTATAACATGTGCTGTTGATCACCTTTAAAAAAAAAACTAGATAGGAAATTTGGAACACAAGCCTAGCAACTTCCTTTCAACTGCAGTTTAACTTGATAGCCAACAAGGATTACATTTTCTGAAAAAAATATAGCAGTTTATTGTATAAAGCAAATCTTTTTTTTCATCTTCTCAAAGGAGCTTACAAAGTCATCACTTACTGTGTCACTGCTCATGTCCCCTCATCTTCAGACAATGGTGGACAAGTATGGTATAGTACAATTCTAACAGAGCACAAGCGCACTGCAACAAGCATGTCACATCCTGGAAACTGTCCTAGCTACAGAAATTAAGTGTAATTGCTACTATTTACTCAAGAAATTAGATGCTGAACAGACAGTTTATCTGCACATCTATATGAACATGCCTCTGAAGGCATGAGGTGCAATACTATTCAAAATGACAAAAGTAAAATAATACTAAGGAGGAACTGAGTAAAATAGGTATCACAGGGTCCAGGGACAACCAGCCCCTTTCCAGGTGCCAGCGATATCGACTCTAAAACCTAAATCATGACAAGGAGATGGACACTAAGTTCTTCATACTGTACTCTCACAGGAAGATATATCACTGACACTTTTTGAATTGGCTTGTTGAAGTATCAACTTAAAATACAAGATAGCACAACCCCTGCGTGACCACTAGTGCAACATCAGTTTTTAGCAAATGAAGCTCTGACCTTCTTCAGTTTGCCTGATACCCACAGGAGGACCTCAGGATGCCTGAGTACAACATAAGTTCAGGCATTGTGTAGATGGGAAGACCAGGGTGATTTATGGAAATCTCTTCTTAAGCAGGAGACTACAGCCTCCAAGACATTAGACCCAGCAGATTGTGCATTTGGTCAAGGCCATCACTCTAAAGCTGAATTCTGGCAGGCACAAGGACTACATGGCCACTGCCAACACAGTTAAAAAGCAGCCCTGGTTTACAGGTAGGGACAAAGGTTGTATTGCCCCACTGCTGCAACACTTGATACAGTCCTACTGTGCTGTCTGCTCTGTGTGCTACAGCTGAAACCAGGTTCCTCTTCTACCTCCTAGCCCCAGAGCATTTCAGCAGAGCTCTAGCAGTCACTTGAGCACAGCCTGCAGAATTTTACACGTCCTCTGTGCCTAAGTCCTGCAGACATTATGCCACAATTCAAGCAATCTTACATCTCTCAGATATAAATGATGCTCAAGGTTAAACACATCTAAAGTCAAAGCCTCAGCCTGCTAGAATGGAGTGCAAACTGAACTTAGTGCCTGGCAATTATAACCTGATGATGTATCTTTATTATTCCAAAACAAATTATTCCAGAAATTCCATTATTTCAAAGATACTAATGTTTCAATTTTTTCAGATTCCAAAATTATATTTAAAATGTCTTTCACAGCAATGGAATTTTGTCTTCCCAGTGAATTTAAAAAATAGATTACAAAAGGAATAACTTCATGGCAAGAAAGTAAGGTTTCAGAAGTTCCACTGTGTTCTGTTCCCTCCCAGAAACTGGTTGCAAGCCTAGATTTCAAAACTCTTCCATAAAGAGCATTTTATTGGACACATATCTTACCAGAATTTGTAGCAAATAAGTAGACTCTTTGAGAAGTGTCCTAAGACTCCAAAATACTTTAAAGTCATACCCTGAACAAAATAAGATCAAGAGGAAGAAAAGAGATCACTAGGCTAATGCACTGAAAATAAACTTCTAAAGCAGATGTAAGGTGGACAATCTTTTGAAATAATGAGAGCTACCAATGGCAAAATTAATTTAGGAGGTGCTTACTCATTAACTTCAGCTTAGACACAAGAACAAAATCACTATCTTTTGTTACAAGAAAAGCCATTTTCCCCATCACATGAAAGTAACAAACCACTCATCGGCAAAAGCACCTGTAAGTGAGGAGTAAATGACACACAGGAAGGCATTTCTGACCACATCAGCAGCCATTCAAGATTTAATAATATTTTTAAAGGAACAATAACAGTGCTCTGCTGAAATGACTGAACATGAACTGATTTGAAAAAAAGCACCATATAATCGGATGGCTTTATGAACATAATGAAAACACCACATAGCAGCACAGAAGGGTTTACAATTGCTGCTATCCATTTAGCCATCTGCCCAGCAAAAAGTCAATGTAATTAAACAGTTTAAGACAGATGTGATGGAAAAGTGGGGACTGGACTTAAAATAAGAGGAATTAAATCAAGAAAATAAATACTTTTATTTCAGATATAGTACCATGTATTTCTTCCTGAAAGACAGCTATATTTCCAGACTAAAATACTGTATCAAAGGTTATGACCCTTAAACATGTTCCAGCCATATTAAAAACACCAAGGATGTCAAGCTTTAAGACCTAGTTCTGGGACATTAGACCATATTAAGAAGTTTACAGTTGCACACACAAAATCACACATGATCAGTCACCAAAACATATTCAACAAGCAAATTCAAAAAGTCAGCTCTTCCACTCTTTCAGCTCCTTTTCTAGGCTGCCAACTTGAAAACTTCACTTGTATTTTTAACACGTAATTACGTTGCATAGAATTAGGAAAGCCCAAAGAAGGTCAGCACAAGAAATCCTGAAAAAATAAGCAGCATTTAAAGGATACGTTTCTAACAAACTGGATTAGGAATGGCTAGAGGCCAAGGAAAGGTAACTGGGTAAAAACTCACACAGCTGAAACTGCAAGCAAATTTCAGAAGTTTCCAAACTGGCAGTGGAAAGAGGTGCTCAGACTCCTGGTGTAAATTCCTCTACTTTTGCTATCTGCAGTAAATTCCTGCTCCCAAATATCTGACAGGCATTCTGCCTTGTACAGATCATAAGTAAGGTGCATTTATAGGAAACCTGCACCTGGCCATCAAGCACAGCACACCACAAGGGCAGTAGCACTTCAGTACTGCTACTGGTTTGAAAACGCCAACACTACCACTGTGCATATGCTGGAAGCATCCAAACTGTTAGGGCTTCATACATCTAGAAACTCTAAGCAAACCACGCCACCTTTAAAATCTATCAAGGTAGAGAAAGCACTCACATCCAGGAAAACCCAGTCTAAGTTAAATGAAAATGCATGTATTAGATTATTTTTCCAGATTAGCAGTCATCAAAGGGATGTTTCCCAAGATCTGTTAAGCTTAAATCGCACTCTATTAAAACACTATGGAAGCATACAACTTGCAGCCACAATGTTCAGCACAGGCACTATTCTCAGATTTGCACTGTTGGGCATGGCAAGAGTCTATCCCCTCAGGGACAAAGTGGCATCACCAAATCGGCAAGCTGCTCATGAAATGGCGGAGAAGGCTCAAAAGTAAAGAATGCTTCCTTTTTGTCTTTTGGAAGGATTGCACCTGCCACAAATAATCCAGGAGGGCAGCAGCTTCAGAGAGAATAATTCTGAAGCTTCTGATAAGCATGTGAGTGAGGAAGGTCGAGTCAAAGGAAAACATTCAGATTGCTGAGTGTTTCAAGAACTAATATCCAGGAGGGATTTTCTTAGAAAAAAATATTAAAGCTACTGAAAAGCTCAGGTTGCCTAAATTTAATCCTTGCTTGGTAGGAATCTATACAGCTTCACTGAACTCAGCACAAGTACACTGATTTTTCTCTGGATGAAGATGTAAATGCAAGTTTAACATATGCAGGCAAGTAATGTGAAATCTCATAGGAGTTAGGCACACAGACTTCTACAGAAATTCATCTACAAACCCCTAGAGATGAAAAATTTCTAAGAATCTCTGCATACAATTTTTCATCTATCCTCAGACAGAAACAGTTTTCTCAAATGGCCTATTGTAATGTTACAAGAGAAAAAAAAAGCTATAAAGGCCTGCCTCATAAAAAGGTTTTAGCAACCCTATGAGGCAAGTAGAAATAACCTACATTCCACAGGACTGGATCCATACACTCTACTTTGCTACCTACACAAGAAAAATGAGAAGTCAAAATGCAGGTAGGTGACTAAATGCAGCCTTCGCACCTAAGTGTGCAGTTGGTTTTTAGATTTAATAAACAATGAAAAATTATAATTTTATGATGATGGATCCTATCCTTCCTCCTATTTCCAAAATGCTCTCTGAAGTGTAAGTCAAATGCTAGAGCATCATAATACTAGCAATTGTACAACCAACAGCTGTACAGCTCAGCTTTACTCCATTATTAATGCAGAAAGGCTTAACAGTTCTGTGAAAATATGCACTTTCACACCAGTGGAAAGTAATGAAAATACATACTTCACCCAAATAGAACTGAATCAGACTGCAACAACAGGTTTTGTTCCTAAACAACTTTTTTAAATAACGTAAATTGTAGTTTAGGGACTGCTTGTGTCAATTATTTATCTGAATACCTGTTACTAACAGATGGTCTATGACAAAATTTTCTAAGGTATTGGAAAAGCAGGGAAAAAAAATGTGAACAATTTTCATTAAGCAATGGGAGAATCTTATTCTCATACTACTTGTCACTGTTTAAAATATTATCACCATAGGAAATATATTTAACCCTATCTAGTTTATCATCCTAATGTCTACCAACTACTGCTATTTATTTATAGGACCCCGTTCAAACACACTCAAGCTAGCAGTCCTACCACCAACTAAGCAGCTTTACTGACTTCAGACATTGAAAACAGGATTCAGTTGTCTAAATGCAAGGATGTAGTGTCATTTTGGACAACCCCACTCAGTGCAGCATGCCCTGGAACTCAGGGCAGAGTCTCTGGTAGATGCAACCTATCACTATTTTTCTACTTTTTGGTACAAAGTTCCAAGTAAATGAAAGGACTCTGAACCATACAGAAAGCTTCCATTATCAGATGTGTAATAATCACTTTTATAAATTCATTTCAGATTTCACAGAAAAGATCTACTCCTGTCAGATTTAACCTGCCTTACCTGAGACTTTGCTCTAAGCAGTGGTGATAACTGAACTATAGCCAACACTGAAGCACAGGTACAAGCTTGAGGATTCTATAGATTAAATCTTATCAAGAAATATATGGGTCCCCATATTCTGTAACTGTTAATATCTGCCAGCTGTCATAATCAAGGAAACTGTGACTTACCTAGTTAAAGCTCCACAGCAAAAGGATGATTGTCTGCTAAAGCATTTTTAACTTCAGAGAGCATGTCTGTAATTGACAAAATAGATATCCATTTCAAAGTTAATCCTTAAGTTATAATTTTCTCACTTACTGGATATGTGTGATTTAACATACAGTAATTTTCTCATTAAGATTTAAATATACAGTACTCAAACAAGTAATTGCTGTGTTTAAATCATAATTGAGCATTTCTTTCATGGTGCTCCTGCATGTGATACCCTGAGCATATAATGGCTTGCTTTTAAAAGCTAACATACTGTAGGTATCAACCAGTTTTCAAATTACTTCACCCATCCAGCTGTTACAGGAAACAGTTACCTGGGCAGAAATGGAAACCCAGGCAAGGAATAAGCCATTAAGCCAGTCAGCTTTTCTACAACTTCCTTAACTGCAAACCAAGCAATCCCACTGCAGATATCCCATCTAAGCCTTTCAAAGCCTTTATATTCAAGGTAAAGGTTTGTTCTCTCAGGTTCTGATTTATCAGATGATTCTACAGCCATCACAATTGCCCCACAAATGTACACATTCTGAGTCAAAGACCTGGTCCCTGCCAAGTGCCCTTGCAGCCTTTCCCAGGTGAGTTGGGAACACCTATATGTGTACATATGCATACACTCCCTCAGCTGAAGGAAGAGACTGTGATCAGCTTCCTCCCCTGACCCCAAAATTGCACTTCTCAGAAAGTCCTGTAATAGTGTAGCTTTCAAGGTAAAGTAGCAGAAAAGAAATATCCAGAAATATCTTAAAATATTAGTGTATTTTTAATTTTCATTTGGTAGAATAAAGCATGACAAGGCACGTGCTGGATCATGCCACTTGTGAAAAGAGGAACACTCCCTGAATTGTACAAAGCTTTCAAGCATGCAAGAGTATTTCTAGTATAATGTGAACCAACTCTGACATGTGACATAAAATGAAGATGATACTAGGAATACCATTTCTGTTCCTCTTATTCCATAATTTCAGAGGAAATGATACCACATATATCCAGCCACAGTTTCAAACTGTGACTACAAAAAATATTCCTGGGGTCTTCCCAAACCCTTTAAATAAACCTTTAATACATTTCATCAAAATGCTTGGTAGCATGGGGAGGTTGGGGTGAGGGAGGACAGGACGATACACAACCACACCACTGTGAAATACAGAAATTTAAAATACTGAGGCATTGAAAACTAGTAACCACATTTAGAAGTCCAATCCTACACTACTTAGCTGTTCAATTAATGAAAAAACAATCAAGTCAGGCGCTCTGAGTTCCTGCACAAATATCAGTCTGAAAGTTACTTGTTAAAAGATCTATTCAGTAGAGACCACTGTTTTACAGGAGACTTTACAGAAGCTGGGACTGGTTAGCAAGTGGTACATTAACTAAAAATGTTTTCTTCATTAATATTCATCAATATAATTAATAGAGAATAGAGCTATTATCTAAGAACCCCCTATGAAACACCTTTTTCCCCTTGTTCACAGTAAAATGAGATACTGTATTTCATTGCTGTTATCCACAGGCAGTCATTGCTACTGCACTGAATAGATCACACAGACTTCCACATTTAAAGAAAGGTATTAGTGGACAAACTATTGAGAGACATCTTGACAACAGTAACCAAGAATACAGCCACACTCATTGGCCTTCCATTTGCTTCCCATTTCTTTCTGGCCTATTTAGTACTTGCGAAAACACCCTAAAACTTTCAATAAGAGTTCCCACATTGTTCAAGAGTTTGGCATACTATTCTATATAATTCTGTTTTATCCAGATATTTTTGTCCTTTAATCAAAAGGTATGGCTCTACAGTGAAATAAAAGCTTATCCCTGGGGTCACAAAAACAAGCTACCTGGAAAATGTGTTTGCAGGTTATTGGGAAATGTCAACAAAAATGCTGAATGAGTCTTGTGACCAGCATACAATGGGTGCTGGAAATAAGAATGTTTTTGTTGTTGGGGGGCAGGCTTTTGAAGGGTTTTCCACAAAATTATTTTAATGACAAAATTCTCTGCTGCTGAAAATTAACAGCTAAGAAATCAATAGCCACAGCACCAAAGCAGCACAAATCCTCTGGCTTATGGTATTACTATGGCTTTGGAAACAGCCACCCCACAGCTAGAAGCAGCCATCCACTGACTCTGCAATAAGCAAATGGATAAGCTGTTCTTACTGGTTCTTGTCTGAACTTACAGCAAGGAGAACTCTCTAGGACAGACTTGTTTCTTTACAATTTTCCACAGAAGTCAGTCTATTACATGAAGATTGTATAGATATAAGGGTTCTACAGAAGAGGTTTTGGGGTTTTTTTAATATTTCACAAGCGATGTCTCTCTACAAAATGCTTGCTTCTCCTTGCGTGAACGATCCAAATAAGCGTAATATCCTCTGAGAAAGAGGAAGACAGAAGACATCTCCTTTACAACATATACAAGCATCAACACATCCCTCTTGAGACTACTTCAATGACAACAGCACACATCAAAGCCACATCAAAAAATACAAAATACATCTCTCCTATGAATTGTGTAGCACAAATTCTGCATGCTGCACCCAACCGTAGAAACGCATAGAAACAAGGGTGACTTTCAAACATCACAGCTGACTTAGCTGTGATTCAAAGAGCTTACTGAGGTCAAAGGTGGGGAAGAGAGTTTGCATAAATCTCAGCATAATTCCACTACATTATGCGTGAACACAATTCTTCAGACAGATATCTGCCACAATATTGTCTCACAGACTCCTCTCACAGTGTCCTAAATTCTCTGCTTATAAAATTACCACAGACTATCACCTATGATGGTTTAAACCCACATCTGCCACCGTATAGTACTCCACATCCTACTACAACTAACGTCAGTGGGTATGTACCTCTAGGCTGGCTGCTGCTCCATACTCATGTTGACACAGGCAGGAGAACTCCGTTTGTAATTGCTTGTACCCAGAGTCATCATCACAGCACTGCAGCACACATGTTCATTGGAGTCAGGCTGAAACACAGCCCTCCATACCCTGTGGGATTAAAAATAGAAGGCTTTCAGAAAAGTATTACCACAAGAACATGTACCAAACTACTGCTCACTAGTACTTGCTACTGGTCGCTGAAAGGTCTTGCAGATCGAAGAACCAAAGGACACTTGCAAGACAGCCAAGAACAAATCATGACAGGCTTCTTGCAGCAATGAAGCTACATGTCAATGTTACAGTCAGAATCCTCCCCCAGCTGAGAGGCACGGTATATAGGTCCCTGAGGACACAGAGACTCCCACATTGATGGAAGGTGGGGAGGAAGATCTCAACTGCTTGTCTGGTTCTCAGATGAACACAAGAGCCAGAGGCAGTCTAAACTCAAGGAAACATTTTGTCATGTGCATTTTGTTGAGGTAAGTTCCACTGCACATTGGGCAAGGAAAAAGGGAGAGGAGCACTTCATAACATTGTGCCCTACCATGGGATGAAGCATGGGCTATAGCACTTAATTCCAGCATTTTAACAAATGTATTTCATAGCTTTTTAACAGGTATTTCAGATTGCACAACATATTAACAGGCAGGAGAGATTCTTTTGCAAGAACACGATACAGCAGTGATTTGCATTCACATGAGAATTTCCAAAAGCAGAGAGGTATCAGCATGTCAGGGTCTGTATAGCAGAACTGTATTTTATCATATTTGTCAAAAATATAAAATGGAATTTTAAGAAATTGTGTTTTATAATGGTGGTAACATTAGAAGGCAGAACTGCCCTGACACTGGCTCTAGACTAGACAGCTATGCTTTTCTGTACCTCAGGGGAACTAGTCTGGCATATTATTTCATTCTGTATCTTTTTGTGCTCTTTTTTGACATCTAAACAGACATCCTTCCAGCTTCCTTTGGGGGGAGGGGGGCGAACACAACCACAACAAACAAGTAATAAATCCTTCAAAATACATACACTATTTTCAACCCTCTTAATGCAAACTACTGAGTCCTTCCCACCTTTGTTGTTCCACTTAACAAGCCCCCCACAAGCCCTGCTACCCATCTCAATGCCAGACTCCCCTGAAAAGCCACATGTGAGCATATGCATGCACACCATGGGGTACACAGGGAGTAAATTTTATTTCAAATACAACCTGCAAAAGAGGAGATATTAAAAACCAAAATATCCAGTTTCAACACTAGGAAAAGTCCTTAGGGATGGTAGCTCAATTACAAGTTATTTTTATTCTTATTTTTCAGTTCTTTTGTGGACCCTGTATGCAATGTTTTGCCTTCCAGAAGAGGGATCCGCAAAGTAAGGATAGAGGGGGAGGGAAGAAACAAGACTGAAGATGGCCCCAAACCTGAGAGCCAGACAGCTCAGCAAGGGAGAGTCCTTGGACCTGCCAAGGCAGCAGTGACTCAGCATGAGCCCATCACAGCAATCAGCCTGACTGCTCAACAGCTCACTGCACAGCCAGGACTCAGTGGAAAGGAACAGAAACAAAGAGCCCAGGAACAAAAAGACCACTTGGCTTGAGACCATGCTTCAGGCAGAGGGATTCTGGTTCTCCAAGAGCAGCATCCTGCAGCCCCCTGACACTGGAAGCAGCCAGGCCCCAGTGAGTTTCTGCCTCCTGCAAGCCTCAGCCCCTGGCACTGCTCAGGGCAGCTCTGGTGCCTCAAGCTACGTTCTGGTGCTTCCTGCCACAGCCATCCTACATTCTCTGCAGAGAACCAGCTAAAGCCAGTTACATAGCAGCAACTTCAGGAACAAAGGTAAATGCATCTTTTTCCCAAGCACCAGCATATTCCTGAACTGTTTAACTAAATGTGAACCCCTGTACTATTCATTTCCAACTTCCATAATTTTGACTGTTGACGATTGGACTCAAACTTTTGCACTTTTATCCCAAAGCTTTCACAAAATTTGTAATAATTCTGTTCAATAAAACTAAGGAACAAATACTAATAACTTTAGTGCATTTGTGTAGATGCGTATACCTGCATCTACAGAGTGGATGGGTGCATATCTGTGCTTGTGAAAAGCTACAAATGTTTGATACAAGTTCCACAAAAATAAACTTCCCAAAATGGGGCCGGAGTTATCAAACATGAAAAAAACCCACAGAAATACATTAAGAAATATTGACAGATCACTTTGTAATATCATCCCTGACATTTCATTAGCTATCCCAGATGTTCTATGGAAACATGAAAGAGAAAATGTAAATAGAATTTTAATATTAATTTAAGTAAAACAACACTAAACGAGTAAGTTGTTTTTACTGAAATATGTCGATGAAGTTCATTTAAAATGTCCGTTAAGAACTCACCAGTTTACCTCCCCATTATCTTTGCAACTTTAGCAATATTTTATTACAATATAAATATTAAAATTTGAAGTCAGAAGTTTAATAAACTAACACACAAGCTTTTCATGCAGAACAAGTTGCAGAAACTAGATCTCATGCCAAACGTAAAAATATAATTTGCACAAGTAATAAAAACATTTAGGGTGTTATAGGAATACTCAAAAAAATATTCTTCCCCAATACTTTAATGAAACATTTCTGATATTTTAATAACTTCATAAAGTATTAAAAAAAAATTAACAGTAATAAAAATCAGCTCCTGTGCTTGTAGCAAGTGTGCTTGGCCACTATGGTTTTGACAAACCTGTTTCAGCACCTGCTTACAGGGCCCCACCCTCCCCAGACCTCCATTACCTAATTCTTGTCACAGGCCAAAACCATCCTTCCCCAAGCCCCCAACACACACAATTATTTTGCAGCAGCTCAGATACTCGTGTGTTTTCTTTCTACGATCAAAATCGGCAACAAGCCATTCAGACAAGTGATGGACTACATGGTCAGTCTCCCAGAATAACAGGGCCACAATCGACGCTCTCACCCACGGTGGCCAGGGCAACAAACCCACAACCCAGACTGTGCTAGACCTGCCCCATCATGAGCCTTCCTTGACAAAAAAAACAGGCCTTTGATGAAGATATTTCCCTCCTGAGGGGTGAGTTCCCCAACATCTTGTACCAAGTACCTGTGCCCAGGCACTGGCAGGGGGGCTGCAGGGGCGGCCTCTGTGAGGAGAGGCCGGGGCTGCCCCGTGCCGGGCACAGCCGGTTCCAGAGGGTTCCACCAGCCCCACAGTGAAAAATGGTGGTGCCTCTGTGGAAAACATGTAAGAAAGGGCAAAACACTGCCTGGTAGTGAGGCAAAAAGTGTGAGAAAAAGCCCTGTGACCACCAAGGTCAGAGAAAGAAGGAAGGAGAAGGCAGTTCAGGCACCCGAGCAGGTTTACCTCAGCAGCCCATGGAGGACCCCACACTGGAGATGCCCTGAAGGAAACTGCCCAGACAGGAGCAGAAACATGAGGAGGAATGAGCAGCAAAAAGGAGCTGTTATGTACTGACTGTCCATCCCACACTCACCGCTCAGGGTGTTGCTTTAATTTCCTGTATTTCTCACCATCCAAATCTACTTTAATTGGCAATAAATATTCCTCAAATTGAAACCGGTTTTCTCATTATGGTAATTGGTAAATGATTTGGTCTTTATCTCAGCCTACAAGCTTTTTCACCCTACCTTCTCACCTTGTCCTGTTGAGGAGGGGAGTGAGAGAGCAGCTGAGTGGGATTTTGTTGCAGTACAAGGTCAACACACCACATATCTCTAGCAAACTGTCTTGATGATCCTACATTCTGTGACCACTACTGGTTTGCAGTAGCTCTGCCAAGCCAAACATTTGCTGAAAAATCCTCCAATGCTATTTGATGCTTTTTTATGAATTCAGATAAAACACCGTGATGAGGACAGCTGGGTAACAGTTTCTCCCCCACCTCAACCACCTGTGGTTGTGCTGGTGCAACTGCCAGGGCTGCTGCAGAAATTGTTTTGTAGTGCTTGCAAAGAGATTGCTTTGCAAAGCCACAGCCACCACTCTCAGTGGAATTTCAAGGACCCTTCCACAAACCTCCCTATCTGCCTGTATTTGTCTCAGCCAGTCTTGCATCCCATCATTTCAGTCACACTGAAAGCATGAAAAAAGAAAAAAAAAAGAAAAAAAAAAAGACCTAGTGCTCAGGGGATAACAAAGGAGGAATCACAGAAATTTCGGATTTCCAGCATAAACAAATGCAACAGCTTTCAGGTGGCTTCTATCATGTGTAGGGGGAATAATATAACCCACAAAGATTGGGAGAAGGATAAGACACCATGGGATGCCAATTAACAATACCAAGAACTTAATACAGGAAGCCCTACTAACTGAAAAGCAATATTGACTGTAGCAGGGCTGAGGTTTCTTTGTTTGCTTCTGGCCACTTGTATTGTTATCTGTCTGTGCAAGCCACAAGAATTCAGTATGAAACAAACTGCTAAGTTCCAGAAGCTTTGGAAGCCCAAACTTCTCTTGCCTTATGCATGCACAACACAGAGCTGCTCTCAGGGTGCCTAGCCAAATTTGCTGTATCAGGGTCAGTTCTGGGTGAAATGACTTACCAAAATAGAACATTACCTAAGCCAGCAGGATTTATAAGAAAGAAGGATTTATAAAAAATTTAAAATTGAATTTAAAAAATGTATCTGTAGCTCTAACTTCAAATGTATCTATAATCACATTGTCAGAAATGGACCTCAAGAAATAATCAACTATACACACATCATTCCTGAAAAAAACCCTGTATAATCCAGACTAAAAACACCTTCAGTAAAGACATGTTCATGAGTGATAAATTTCCTCTCTGCTTGGACATAAATGGTCCTCTGGACAGAAGTCAGAGCCAAATTAAGAAATTCTAAGACAAGACACATTGAACACATGTAAATACTCATTGTACAAATAAAACTATTATAGAGCAATAACTCAAAAACCCACACAGAGGGAATTATCCTGACACAAAGATGCTTTACTAGTCAGTTCAACTAAGCCTTGAACCCAAATAATACTTGCATTTGTTCCTGTGGTATTAATATTCTGCACACTGACCCTTTCTTAAACTTGAATCTCTCCTTGAAAATACTAGTAAATCTTATTCAACCCAGTTATCTCCACCTCAGCCATGGGCAAAGATAGCTTGCCTGCTTCACTTGATGTCATTCTCATTTATCTTTGCATTCCCATCAGCCCTCAGAGAGGCTCATGGGGCAGCCCCTGGCAAATTGCTCAACTTTCCTTTTCGCTGTGCCAACATTTTAAAGGTTCCCTTTGATGTTAGCTACAAGTCTAGGACAGCTAAACCTCACCAGACAGGCAGAAGCTACAAAAATAAATCAGAAGTATTTTCATTGCTTCATTGTCCTCAAGGACCCTTGGCATTTTCTAAAGGGTATCTTCTCATAGCCACTTTTTCAGCTCTAATTAGTTTTTAGTTCCAGCCCCATTCAGAAGAACCCTGAATTCTGGCAGGAAGTCACATGGGTAAAGAGAAGGACACCTGTAAAAATAACACTAAATATTTACACAGACAAAAGTATGATTATTTAGCCACAAATAGCATTATCTTTCCTGACTAGATTAACATCTTTCAACAAATTTATAGTAAACAAAAATAAAGCCCTGCACCCAAATACCTTCCAATTTTATAGCCAAACCATACTTCCATTGTGGATGCTTTACTTAGGCAAAGTTATCTAAAATTTAGTTATCACTACAGTTATAAAGTCATACAGTGGAATTTTTTTTCTTACACTTCTCTAGGTATTAAAACCAAGGAGACTAGATTGATAAAGGCATATTTCAGCCTCTAGTGATTTATGTTTGGATATGTGAGGGGTTTAAGCTATACAGAGTCATAGTTACAATTATTCTGAAAATCAAATTAGATACTAGTTGTAGGAGAATCTAGAAGAAACCTTTTGCTTCCACACAAGAAATGAAATACCGTAGATAAAATACAGCTACCAAACTGACATAAGCTTTAAAACAATTGGATTTATAAAACTATTTAACTGGTAAAAAGTTTACAGTTTTAAAACTCAGGCAAAGCGTAAGATTTTCTTTATCATGAATATCCTGCAGCTGTCTTTTGCTATTTATGCATGCTAAATGTTTCTTTGTGCTCCTGAATTAAAAAGAAATTAAGAACTATTTTCCTGAGGTCTGAAATGGTTATATATGCATAAGAACTAGTTAAGTAGTAGGAGATACTAGTTCTACAGTCAGAAAGCTGTGAGCCCAAGTTAGCTAGAGAGGGGAGCTGGGAATTGCAGCAGGGGCCATCCCACAGTACCTGGCAAGGAGAGCAGGGCAGCTCCAGAACTAGCATCCGGCTTTAGCTATGACCCTTATCCATCAGGTAAATTTATGGTGATGAAGCAGGTCTGAGGCCAAGCTTGGTGGTCAATTTACTGGTCAGGATCAGACACAGTCTAGAGATTGCCATGCAGACCCACAGTGCAGGCACAATTCCACCACCAAGCTAGGAAACCTATGCACAAGCCAGGGTCCACATCAGCAGAATCCACAGACAGAGACCAACACTCCTATAGTGTTGCCCAAAAAGAGCCTTATGTCCCAGGGCTGAGCTTAAATAGTGTTCCTGGCCCATGGGTGGGGCTGGAAGACCCCAGGTGAGGCTGGTCAGAGCTATTAGCACCTATCAGTGCTTCAGGGCACCTGACAGGAGGTATTTTGAAATTAATGGGTTGCTGCTGTGTTGAAACTCGCTGTCTGAAGTAGCACATAATTCACCCTGAAGAACTACAGCCAGTGAGGAATAAATCTTAATCTGGTATCAGTGCTCCAGTTCATCATAATATAATTAAAGGAAATCAGAAAATTAATCTTTGGTAAAAATGGGGCAAATGAAGTTGCTTATATCTCTCAGCCTGCCTAAACACTTTCTTCATGACAAGTAGCTCTGTTAGTATTTAGGATTCTCCCCCCCTCCCCAGTATTCGTGTAGAAAGACTTTTGCTCAAAGGACAGCACAGCTCTCAGTAAAAAGAATTTACTCTTTCTAATAAGACAGGTGTCCACTGAACTCGTTCTACACCACTATTCAATGTGCTGTAGAAATTAGACAGGTGATTCTCTTATCTACAAGACAATCAGAATGAAGCTGAGATTGTGCTCACATATAAATGGAAAACAGGAAAAAAAACCACAAGTCATCTCAACCCAAGGAGAATCAATCTCTTCCTGAATCAAGTAGGTCTCTGCAAAGACAATTGCTTTACAGCAACCAGAAAACCAGTTAAATTCAGCTAAACTTCCTACTGGCAGATATCTCTAATAAACACACCTCTCACATATGTTCAGAGGGCTCACATTGTTTCTCCAATTCCGTGCTTTTCCGCTTTTCCTTGCAGGTGTTGTGCTTGGCTGTCAGCAGAGTTCATTTCAGCTGGTTCAAATGAAAACAACCAAACACAAATGTAACATGGCCACTATTCAATACATGATGATACCTGCCCGGTTTCTAGCAAAGTGTACATTTGTAACAGTGAAGTAAGCTATCTCACTGAGACCAGAGAATAAAGGTTACCTTCTTATTAAGTCTTGTGTGTTTTCTGAACTCTGCTGTTGGAGTAATTTGCAGAGACCGTACATGGTGAGCTACCTCAGAGAAGAGGAAAGGAGGAATAATAATTTCACAAGCTAGCCCAAAACTCTCCTGCCACAAAAAGCCTATCCTTAATCCCTTGCATAATTTGATGTTACTTGAGCACAATATAACCTAGCCTTTCAAATACCTTTTAAAATTAATTTTCTTCCATTTCCTACTTTTTCATGTCCACAGGAGACAAATGTTCTGAACATTAGGAGGCAGCAGTCTAACCTATACAAGTATTAGCACCACTCAGCTTTTTTAATCTGTAGAGTCTGGAGCAATTAACTCAGAGTAACAGTTTATTTCACAGTGTTTTGGAAATTATAGCGTAGAGACAGTTTCACAGCTCATCAGTTTTAGAACATTTTATAAACAAGTGCTTATAATTTAAGATCAATTATGATATAACTCATGTATGATTTTCTAATTAAGTCAAATGATGAAATAATAATTTAAAAGATATTTTTAATTCCCAGTTCAGAAACCAGTAGTAAATCTAAAAACTCTAACAAGTTACCAGCAGTTCTCTCTTCACTGCTTTTGGCTTATTACCGAAGGCAGATTTTTATTTAGCTGCAAAATACTGTTGTGTCTCAGAGTGATGTGTCACAAATGATTGGTTTAAATCAGTTTCTTTTCTGCAAAATTACAGGGTTTGGTGAACATATTTTTAAATTCTGTATAGCCCATTTTAAGAGACAATATTTACGACAGCAGACTTCTGACTGAAACTAACATTTATTTCTTTCTTTAATCTCACACATATTATTGGCCAGTTGTATTTTAGCCTGACCATACTTATATCTTGACTAAGCAGGAAGAAACCAAGTTGTCTGCATGCAAAATACAGTGCAACATTATCCCAGCTTTAATGCAGTTGGAGACCAGATCTAACAAATTATTCGATAATATTCTGAGTAGTGGTAAACAGAAGCCATTACTTCCCTGTTTGCCTATGATTGTATTTTAAAATTAAAATTGGATAATTACTATAAGACTCGTTTGTCAATGTCAGAATTAAGTGATAAGTCAAGAGTAAAACCATGCTAGGACTATTTTTTTTCTTGACAGTTTATGCTCAAAACAACTGCATACTCAAATTCTCACTTCTGGAGTTTATTAATATCTTCTAGTGGCAGGGAACAGGGCTTGTTTACCTGGACACAGGGCCCACAAAGGCTACATCTGTATCTTTTAGAGCATTCCCTGCAAAGTGGTGATCCCATTTAGCACCCACACTTGAGATGTTGAGCCTCTGCTACAAATGGATTCCTTAACAACGCAGACCTGTCATATGGCTTAAACCACCACATCTGTTGCAGGGATTAAAATCACCCTGCAGCAGCAGTTACACAGTATTTGTTTGTGAAATGCTGAGTAATATCAAGAGGAAACATCTGAGATGTTGAAAAATGGAATGGCAGTGCTTGGGAGGCAGTGAGGTTTGACATGCTTGGTACATGCTGCCCAGCCTTAAATTACTAGCTCATACAAGCTTCAGAAAGGAGTTGTGCCTATATCCCCTTTCGGTTCCAAAGGACTGTTCTATTGGAACACTTAACTTGCCTATTAAGAGTGTTGTCAGAGCTCTTTGCATGACCTTCTATAATGCCAAGTATAAGAAAACGATAGATTTAAAGCAAACAGAAGAAGGCTAAAAAGTAACTGTTAGATTACATAAGTTTAAAAAATAAAAAAAAAAAGAAAGAAAACCAAAACAACACACCATATTTAGTTTGCCCTTTAGGCTTTTGTCTCGAGACTAATATAACAGAGTTGGTGAAGAAGAGTTGCAAGGAAAGATGAGCTAATAGGCATAGTACTACAAGAATTATGAACAATGAAATCCCACATGGAATTTACCTGGTCTCAAGTTTTCCTACAAATCCCAATTGTGGATGATTTCCCTGGGATATTATCTAGGGTTCACAAACTTTTAAAGAGACTGGAGGGTCCATTCCAATGGACTGTTACTTCAGTCCCATGGAACAAACAGGTTATATCTCTTCATCTTTTAAAAAGATGCCCTTATGAGCTGGACAGTCCTTCTGTTATTTGCCTCTTTGCTACTGCCAGTGTCCTAAAAAGTGAGAGTTGGCAACACAGAAGAGAATAACAGCTTTGGTTGATTTGTCTTCATCACTTTTTCCCATTTGTAGAAAGGGTTGTTATGCTAGTGTATAAGAATAACTGATTATATTTTCAACAAAATGGAATCTCATGAATAGAGACGCTTAAAATTCAATTACAGTTAAATTTTAGCCTGTGTCCAGAACCCCTAAAGTTTACATCAATGCTAAAATATACCTTTAAAATCACTTGATGGAGAAACCCTGCCATGTGTCTCATCAAAATGTAAAGCCAAGGGAAGAAGAAAGAAGACTTTGCTCCACAGCTCCACACAGTAAAAGAGCACCTAAAACTATAAACAGGTCTTTTGTTCTTTATATAGGCAGTGCAAATCCCAAATGATTCTGTTTCCTAAGAATAACCCAGATTGACACTGTGATGTGGTCAGAAAGAGACCAACTCATTCAACCAAAAGAGAAAGCAGTGGTTCACAAAATCACTGCAGTGTTCACTTTGTTGAGTATTCTTCACCCATACTTCTAAACCATCAGTTTATCTGTACCACTGTGCACTTTACAGGCCTTTAACAATGAACACAAGGCCCCCCACCACCTATTCTTTCTGTTGATGTAATTCTGTCTCAAAAGACTCATACAAACAGGAAAACAAAGACTTTGTTATGAAGACAACCTTACCATCTGTGTGGTACAGCTGAAGAGCTTTATATCTAACGATAGGATCTGCTAAGCTGTGATGAGCTCTGAGTGTAGGAAATCCCCAGGTTGCAAAATCTACTTGCCACATACTACAAAAGAATTAGGGGAAGCTGACATGTTTCACTTGCAAAATAACACTCATGCAATAATAAGGCACAATGGAAGAAGTTTCAGAATTCATCCAATAATTTTGTTGCAGAGCTTGGGAGTAGTTTTCTAAGAGTAAAAATCCTGGAGATAGGAATGAGACATGAGACAGTGACTGAGACCCCTACCATAAGGAAGTAACAGTGCTTTTCCTGGATGAGTGCTGTGGGGAACAGAACCTGATGGTGTTTCTAACCTGCCTGTAGATGAGGGCTGACCTTCACGTGGGGCTAATGTCAAGGAGGTAATGGCTACTTCTCCTTATCAAAATGTGCTTTTAGTCTGGGTCATGTTTAGCCAAACTCTAGAAGGAGGCAAGTCACACCACCTCCTGTAGTAGTAAGGGTTCAGGAGAAGACCTTGAGGGGACAGCCTTATATTTCAAGCAGTTTTTGTCTCAAATTTATTTATGAACACAGGACTAATTATACATTGGGGTATATACTGAGGATGTATGGCTCAATGACTCTCCACCAGGCTTACAGTGCAGCTAAGGCTTGCTTTAATCTATGTCAAATCACAGCAGGCTCCAAGGAACCATGTACCATTCAAGCACAGACAGACTGAATAACTGAGCTACAGATTCTTCATGCCCTTCCTTGTCTCTGATCATGGGTTGAGTTGCAAACTCCAAAGGTGTTCTCAGAATATGGCAGTGACTTTAACAGACTGGCTGAAATCCTAACCTGTCAGTTCAGATCTGAATGGGTCATTATTCATTTATTAAGTAATGAAGAGTATGTCAAAAGTGTTAGTAGGTGCTGAAGCAGGCATCTCCATATCATGCTGTTCCTTACTGACACCATCTGTGGCAAACAGCATCTGCAACAAGATCCATTAGCCAAGCCTCAGGCAGGCACTGCTGGGTAGCAGTGATTGCCCTGTCCCCACAGACACTGGCTTGCTGAATATTTAAGTGTCATGCACTGCTCACTAGCAGGAAGTATTTTTTAAAAGAAAGTTGAATTACTTTTATATAAAACTAATAACTCGCATTTTCTCTCATTGCTAGTAATTTTTATTAGGAATAATCTGCCAACTCTTACTGTTTGCATAATTAAAGAATCACGCTGTTCTTCCTGTGGTTTTTCTTGCTTATGATTTTCCATTGTAATCCATTAAGTGTTACAGTATTAGCAGGGATTTAACACACAAGATTTAATCAGTAGTTCTTCTCATACATCAGGATTTGTGCACAGAGAATTGTACAAATATATAGTACGTATGAAATAGTGTTTTTAGTGAATTACCTAACCTTTTCCTCTCAAGTCTGCACCTCCGAATTACAACTTCCCTTGTCTAGATATAAAATATGGGCAAGAGCAAACTCTGCCACAGCATTTGCAAATTTCCTCAAGAGGCTCACAGAAATGGTCTGTCTGCTTGTACAAACCATGACTGCAAATGTGTTCACATTATCTACATATTTTGTATTCATGAGCCTTAGAGTTCTAGCTTGCAGCCAGGAAAATTGCTCTGATTTTTTTAAGTCTGAACAGAAGACAAAAAAAATAATATGCTTATTACCACACACAGTTCCCTAAAGTCCTGCTACATTTCCCCTGACAATTCCTTTTCCATCAGTCCTCCTGTCCTGGAATATCTCCCTGAAGTTTGCTGACATGGCAGCAGAGGACATCTTCTGGTTGACATATTTTAAAGCTAATTCCACTAATAAACATTTCTTCTCCTGTACCTAAGAGCAACTGGACTTCCCAGGTCAGAAAGAAAAAAACTAAATGAATAAATGGTCTTCATCTTCAACACATCATTGTTTTGTGACACAATGGGTAGATTTATCTAACTAACTTTAAAGTCCAAATATTGAGCCCAGCTCTCATTTCATAGTCATCAGACTATTGGAGCTGACAAAATGCTTTGTTATTGACAAACAACAGATTCCTTCTTATACTACAGGAGGCTTCTCTCCTCTCATTTCCAGGTAGTTCAGCTTGGGCTGGGCAAAGGTTTTTCAAATATAAAGACTACTACAGGGGCCTGTAACATTATTTTACTTCCTAGAAACCTGCATAGCCAGTTTCATCTAGGAGAAGATTATGCTTCTTTGGTTAAGAATACTGAAATCCTCATCCTTCTCCTTCATTTTGTGTCTTTATTTCATATTCTAGCTCTAAGTATCTGACCTGAATTTCAGTAGGATGACTCTGAGGCTCCCTGAAGAACAAGGGGGTGTTTCAACCCTGACCCATCACTACTTCTGGAATACTAATTTTTTTTTGCCACGTGTATTCCAGTTCACTTGTAATTACAGCCACCATTACGAGGTGCAAAATTCTGGACACAATGCAGAGTACAGTTAAACTTACACTCTGCTGGAATTTTATCAGCTTTTTCTCCATGAAAAGACTTCAATAGCATTATGCTATTGGTTCATTTTGTTCCTCCATGACTTATATTGGTAAAGTAATCATGTTTTAATAAAAGAGAGTGCTTGTTTAAAAGACAACAAAGGGAAGCTGTTTATTTCGTTTACCATTTGGAAGGGCTTCAATAAATACAGTACACCAAGTGTTTAAGAAAAATCTATTTTTAAAAGAGGCCTTATTTCCACAAAATATGGAATTACATTTACAGGTGTATGTCCACAGCACACTGTATGAAAAACTGGTGAAGGACAATAGTCTGTTCAGCATCACCTTCAATACAATTTTTCCCTTTGAAGCCTAAAATCTCTATAGATGATGAAGAAGAAATTATTGTCTCCTGCTGATAACTGTTAGTATTTTGGCCCAGTCAGGCAGCACAAAAGCTGTGACAACAGGTGGATGAGAAGTGTGTTTCTCCTGGTTGCAGAATTAAAAATGAAGGTAAGTGTAGTTCATTGACCGCTTCCATGGCCACCAGAGAAGGCAAGCTGCAAAGCCGCCTGTCTTTTCTCTTCAAAACAGTTACAAGGAGCCTAGCATCTAGAAAGAGTCCACAAAGGGCTACCCCTCTGGCAGCTCCATGGACTAGATTTAGAGGAGGCACCTGAAGGGCAGCAGGCCCACACTATCAGCACACAGCAGCACGGCTGCCTGTCCCCTTGCCAGCTGGTGCAAAGGACAGCCAGGAATTCCCCACAAGCTGCTGTCACAGCTTTGGTATTCAGGGCAGACATAGCCAGAGAACATGCTGAGAAACAGGCTCAAAAGATAGCCAAAAATGCTAAGTTTTGAAAGATGAGAGAGAAAGAAATAGTGACGATCAAGGGTAGCAGAAAAGGCATTGGAAGGATAAGACAACCTGGAACCTGACCATTAAAAAAACAATTGTTAAAAACAATGAAGAACAAATTTGATGAAGCAAAACTGCAAAAGAAATGCTCAGTGGAGATTCAGGAAGAACAGAGGAACGGGCTATAAAAAGCATTTCCAGAAACATGAAAGCAAAAGCATAGGAAGACATTAAAAAAATGAGGAAATGTGTTCCTAGTCTGAAGTAGTTTATTTTTGAATAATATATAAGCCTGTGGAATGCTGACAGAAAAGAAATAATCAAATACATTTTTTCTTTAAGAAAAACTTTCTGTACTACAGCTTCCTTGCAACTCCATGGGAAGCATTTGAATAAGACAAACCAACGCACACAAATCACATCTCAGCAGAGCAAATGAGCTCCCAGTTCCTTACGCACGGGGCAGATTGCTGTCTGTACCTGAGGTACTTAACCTGCAGCTCACTCGGGCACCTCGGTGCTGCGCTGCAGTTGCTGCGTCACTACAGCATTGCCATCATCGACGCCTGAGAAATATGGCCCTTTACAGGTACCTGCACAGGTTCAAATCCAGAAGTCTCACCATCTTCCCACTAATCTGCTGTACAGGCTACTGTACTTCATAGGCCTGATTTGGGGGGGATGAAAAAGCTATTTGTTGCCATAGAAACAGTAGGACTTGCGCTACTGTGCAGGCTGATCCGTGAGGTTATTATTGTTTTGGCCTTTTTCCAGGCATCCAGATTGAGAAACACTAAAAAGCTTTTTAAAAAGCGTCTGAAATTTTGCCACACAATCAGATCTACTATTTCCACAAACATTTTCAAATATTTACCAATTGTTGTGGATCCATTTGAAAAGCTGTGGGTATGGGAAACACTGTTGAAAAAAAAAAAGTATTCTTGACCCCAAAAAACAAACAAGCAATGGACACCTTGTGAGGCTATAGAAAATGTCCAAAAGCCCATTTAGCAGTTTTGAAGAGGCAATTAAAACAGCCAGTTCTCTTCAGTTCCCACCACTTAGCCAAGACTATTTTAAAAGCTTATAATTGTTGTGGTAACTAAGGTTAATAACACAAAATCAGATATCCCCAGGGCTTAACAGCTGCCAAAGAACACCACCAGCTGAGATGAAGGTAAGGCAGTTATGATTTTTCCTTTAATGGATGTTTTTTATAGCTGGAGAACAATAATGTCATTAAATCATGAAACAGAATGTGTAGTAGTGACCAAACCTCCTAACATTCCAGGTAAACAGCTGTGTACTACTAATAGTTCCAAAGAAAGACAGGTTTGCACCCAAGTTACGATTCATAACCCACAGAAATATAGGGCAATTGGAAAAATTTTAGATAATCTCATTTATTTTGGTAAAAAGAAGTTTTCTTTTACCAGAACATTTTTTTCCTAAAATATCTTCATCCTCCACTTGCAGAGCAGTGTATCTTGGTTATGACAGAATGGAAAGTAAATTCTGAAGGTTTTATTAGTTCATAGAAAAGGTGGATTTTTCAACTATTTGATTTGGCAAAAGAGTGAATATGACTAGGATATATTATGCAAAAGTTTAGCTGCATGCTGGGCACAGGTGGGAGGAAAAAAGCAGTTTAGATTATAAAGGTGACCTCTTAATCCATCTGCATTGAAACTTCCCGTTCTTATCACAACAGTCTAATTTTCTCTCCATCTGTGCCAAATAGTTGAAAACCCTCTCCCATTTAGCATAGAAATTGTTGCTCCCTTGCTGGAAGCCAGACAAAATGATCCAAACAGCCTTATATGTCCTGTGTGAAGAAAAAAAAATATCTCTGTTGCTTGCAAATAGCCTGTCTCTGTGTGGGAAACTGTTCTTTTCTTCCCCACTCTGTCACACAGGCTTGACATTATCTGACATCTATGGGTTAAAGTCCAACTGTTCTATTGCCCCATAAAAATATTCTGGTTCTCTTATTGAAAGAACCTGCTTCCATTACAAAATACATCTTACTCTTCTTCCGTCTCCACAGAAACAGTCAGGATGCCTCAGGAATTGTAAAGATGCAATTATTCAACTTTCAGCTCTCTCAGGCCATGAAACTGGGTGGACATGACACTAAACTGAGCCATGAGGAAAGTAAAGCAAAACTGCTGGAGAAGCAGTTCAGGTGGGAGTGCTTTACTCATGTTTAATGTCTAATTTCTCCTTGGACAGCAGTCTAGGGCTGCAGCCAGCCAAACAGCCTCCTCCTACACCAGATCCAGCATGGATGGATCCTCTATCCCAGCTTTCTTCTGTGGGTTTAGACCCTTCATATTCAAGTTAACTGCCAGGTTCATGAGCAATCTAATGCAATGCAGGAGGGCAGAAGCTATTGGGAAAAGAATAGTACATGATAGACAAAATTGTCAGTAAAGGGCTAGTAATTTACACTGTAATTGTTTTTGTATTATGTGTATAATTACATGAAATAGAACAGCAGGGTAAAAAAAAAAGAGCTGCCATTTTCTAGATCCTCCTTACTTCATTGACTATTCAGACTGATGCCACTTGTTAGAACTCAACAAAAGAGGGGAAACTATGAAGCCCATGGTGATACAATTTCTGACCTAACCTAAGAGTACCAAATACAGTGACTTTTGTCCTACACTTCCCTTCAATAGCAATCCTGTGTGACCACCAGCTAAGGATAATCCAGCCAAAACCCTTTTCCTTTCCCACCATATGCTGAATAAGTACTTTTGAAAGGCAAAGAAAAAGAGAGTTTGATTAGATATGCCACATTTATCCAAGAGAGAAGTCATGATTTTACAAGCCCATGAGTTAAAGCTATATACTTGATCAGCAAAATAATTCACTTACTGTCAAAGTCTCTGATTTTCCTAGTAGAGTAGCATTGGATGATCTGATGGATCTGAAGTTATTCACTGACTTAGACCATAGTTCTTCACTGGACTGTACCTAGACAAAGATGTCTGTCACTGGAATTTGTAGACATTTTGATGATATAAATAGTGACATCATTATGCAGACAAACATGCCATAGTCCAGCTGGTTTTGAAATTATGCCTTATTTAACAATATTATAACAACAGCTAATAACTGACATGACCTGCATTTACTTGGCAGAAAGTCACAGAATTATTTTAATGAGATAAAATATGGTTTGATCTAGAGTCCCTGGACACCACTTGAAGATATGGAATACAGTGAAAATACAACTGCATTGCATCTAGATATTCAAAGATCCATAAGTCTAGTATCTTTCTTCTTTTTGTAATATACTTTTCTTTGTTAAAATCTAACAGGAAATGCAGATCTATTTCAAATACACAAAATAATCATATAGGCATTCTTATACTGACTGAGGCCCAAAAAATGATAGGACCTGTCCAGGTTGGGATGTATGACACAAACTACAATGATATAGTAGTCTAAAAAAACCTACAAAAATCATAGTACTCATATTGTATGCATTTGTGCCACACCTGAGGAGGAAAAAACAGCAAATTCATCCAGATTAAAACTTCTTTGGAGTATTTTCTCAAAGCTAAAAGCAAATTCTTGAAGGCTGCATGTTCTTATCATTAGATGACAGGAAAATTAAGGTAGTCTGTACTACAAAAGACAAGGAGTCAGACTGAGACATAAGCAGCAGGTGTCACTGGGCTGAAGTGAACCTCAGAAATTTCCCTGCATGACATTTGCAGGCTTGTGAAATTTTTGTAGCTACAAATTTTTTCTCCTGTCACATCCTGAATAGGGCTTGTTCTTGGCTGGGAAATTAGTTTTCTACAGGAAGCAAATTAATTTCATTGCATGAGTAACATCCACTCTCCCAGAAGCCACAGATTCTATGTTGGAAGACCCCAAGGGCCTGTTACATGGTCAGCCTGGTGAGATACTTAAGATAGGTGTTCTGATTTGAGCCAGGATAGAACCAGATTTCGTTCTAGTAATTTTACTTTCCAGTTAAGTCTCTTCTAAGTAACTGCATGGGCTGAAGTTAACAGCATATTTTCCAGTCAATGTCTCCTAGGGCTGGTAACACTCAATGTTTACAGTTACTGCTGGAAACAGTAGGCACAACCAAGCCCACTGCTTTGTTCTGCTAAACATCTTATGCTATGAAAACTAATGGGAGCAAAGGAGTCACACCTGCAACCCTCCTATGAGGAGAAGTGGACCAGACAGGGGACCAAAACTGACCAAAGTATTCCATCCCATACACATCATACTCGGTATAAACCCCATGTCCTTCTTACGTTGGGGGCTCCAGAATTGGACACAGTACTCCATGTGGGGTCTCACAAGAGGCAAGTAAAGGGGGAGAATCACCTCCTTTGACCTGCTGACTGTGCTTCTTTTGGTGCAGAAATCCAGAGACTACTCAGATTTTGCTTCAGGAAAGGAGCAATGGGTGTCCAAGGGAGAAGCATATGCTGTGCCTGGGTCACGCGATGATTGCTGCAGTACCAGCTGAAAGAAATCTGGCAAGAAACTTGTGGACAACCAGAATCTGCAGCTATGGAAAAATAAATTATAGACCTTGCACAACAGAAAACACTGACAGCAGATGTAATTCCCTTCCCTTATGTATCATTTATATAATGCTAGAAAATTACAGTACTAACCAAAGAGGGGAAAACTGGAAGGAAAACAGCTGATGTCATGGCTTAATATATCAAGAGAGTGAGGTTTAAAAAAGGGTGATGCTAAAGAATCAACTAAAATGCTGATGTTGCAAATTTTGTCTCTTGTTTGACTTTATTTTTATCTGAAAAGCTTGTTTTGATTTTATTTCTTTTTACAGATTCATAATTTATTGCTGCAATGCATAAAAAAACTACTCATGTTTTTACAGTGGAACTTTCCTTTATAAATGCTACGGAGATTGGAAAAGGTGTATTAATCTGCCCTCTGCTGGAAACACACAGCAAAAACACAGCACTGTCTTACCTGCAGAGCGTGAACATGGGTACCCCTCCACATACAGAAGACCAACTTCATAATTGATTCAGCAGTTACATGTGGGTTGGATTTTTTTAAGGTAAAAACTCAAAATAAACTTTATCTTATTTGTCCAGTACTGACTTCACTCAGTGTGGGAGTCCAATCTAATCCTGGTAAAACTGGAGTAAATAAGACATATCTGTGTGGAAATCAAGGGAACTATACTGTTACAAAACTGTTTGAATGAAAGCTGAATTAAAGCTGAAAGCTTGACACACACACATTACAGGACCATGAGGAAAGACTGACAGATCAAGCAAAGATCAGAAGAAAAGAAAGGGCTCAACAAAAGCACATTCAGAAAGGAATTGACCAAAACTAGGCGTAGACAGGCCCATGCTATACCAACTACCCCTAGGACACAGAGGAAGTAAAAAACCTGCCAAAAACACTGAACATGTCCAGCCCCATTTCTGCACTTACCATTCTCCTTAAGTTCTTCCTTCCCATACCCAACATTATGAGAAAAAAAATTTCCTTACACATTTATTTCTATTTTCTTGACTTCCATCAGTTGTTTTAGCATTTTATTTTTGAAGAAAGACTCATACAGGGATTCAAGCATCTGAGTAAAATCTACATTAACTTATCAATAGCTTATTAGTTATGGCAGTCACAAGACGGATTATCTTGCAGTAGTACCACTTATTTTTAACTTAGGTCTACCTGTTATGCCATCATCCCAACCCGGAATTCTAGCTAATGTCTAGGAAAAAGAATGGTTAGTTAAAACTGACTGAAACAATCCACTAATTATCATGCAGACTGTATTATAAAAATCATATTGCTTCATTTGACTGCTCTGCATTTAGCTCAGCTCCTCCTATAAACTGATTCAGACCAGCCAAACCTCAAAGATCCCAGATGTTTTTCCAAATGCAGCCTTTAGGATTATAACGCATACATGTAGGATTGCTCTTTGTGCCTCACTGTATATGCACTAGTCTATATGTGGTAGCAGATCTTCAGCAGAGTGTGAATATTGTCATAACTAAAAATGCAAAAATACTGCACTGGCCATCATCATGAAGCACTTCTGTGCATGGCTTGGCTTCACCTAGGGAAGGACTTCACACTGTGTGAGGTTTTTTTAACTGATGGAAAACTACGTCATATTCAAAACTAACACGATTGTCCCATATTTATTTATTTATTTTACTTTACATGATGCTTTGATCCTGATAGTCATATATCTATAAAAGAGTTCTTTTTTGAAATTGCTTTCCACAAAGAAACATCTCTCACAGACATCCCATGGAGACCTCTGACTGAATTGCATCCTGTGGGCTTCACTTTCATAACAAAACTTACACTAGAGAAGCATAGGATGGTAAAGCCATTTAAATAAAACATCAGCCTGTCCTCTTCTACCTTTCATGCTGCTATTGTAAATTAATTTTTAATCAGTTCCAACCCCAGACATTCTTCCTTTAAACATATGCTTTTCCTGTACTGTAAAAAGCATTTCTAAAATTTAAATGCAGTGTCCAAACTGCTCCTTAGAAGCCCTCTAATTCACATTTATGTCTGGTATCAGCTTCAACTAGAATGGTCTTCGTTTTTACAAGCTTCTAGATGTGTATTCGAGCTGTGCTTTGGATTACAACCCATTTCTGCCTTTTGGACTTGCTGAAAGGGATTCTGCATTAAACAGGAGGCTTTCAAAGCTGCAAAGAACAATTAGGAATCCATATGCCACATCTATTTTAGAAAGTACCTGCTAACATTTTCTTTTAAAACACACAAATATTTTAAAAACCTACCGAGCTACATTGCTAAAAAGTTTGGTCCTGTTCTGTATGACTGAAGCTTTCTGTTACAGGATGAGGTTTGTGATTCCTAACACATAAATGAAAAATAACAAAATAGACACCCAACACTGCATAGTAATTTTCTTATTATTATAAACTCTCTTGTTGTTTCTCATTTGGAAAACTTCAAGCATTCTGCCTTTGTTTACCACAGGGCTGTCCATGGGATTGAAGGGTTTTGTTTGGGTTTTTTGTTGGTTTGTTGTTTGGGGTTTTGTTTGTGTGGGTTTTTTTGTTTGTTTGTTTGTCTGTTTGTTTTGGAAAGGGGAAAAAATTAGAATAAAAAAGAAAAAATCAACCAAATAAACTCAAAGTCACCTGATGCCCATCACTGCAGATTTATCACTTTCACTGGGAAGTTCTACCACATCTACCTTTGAAGTGTGTCCAGCTGAGATATATACTTCTGTTATATACTTTGTCACCACCAAAATCTGACTAAATCCTCCCAGAATCTTAACCAGTTTTGTTTCAGTAAAAAGGTAATGGGCTTTGAGAGCTGAATTGTGTGGGGAGCCTCTCCTGCTGAGCACTCCATTGAGCACATTCCAGCACTTCATACCAGACAATGAAACCATAAACACACCAGTTTACAGACAAGGCTGCAACACCTGCGATGGGACTTCTCAGGAGTCACTTGTCAAAGTCAAGGCTCCCCTGTAGTGCACGGGTTACTCTGGGCTTTCTGACTTCTTTAGTGTTTGGCTTTACAACTTGAGCATTACATAAAGGTAGCCTTCATTATGCAATTGCACAATACATGATAGCAGTATAAGATGCATGAAAACACAGAGCATTTGCAAAAGCTTTCCATATTATCACTAAGTTCACTAGTAGGTCAACTTCCAATGTAAAGCTTTAAAACCTTGCCATAAAAATGAACACTAATAAGACTAAACATTTTGGGTTAACAACTCTTTCAGAGCAACAAAACCCTCTACTGAATCTTTTGCTACTGCAGTCTGTCCACTACACAAATTAGCAGCACACATTGCACATTTGTCTTTGCATGTTAAAGCTAAAGACACGCAGAAGGAAAACTGCACACAAGTGACACACCCTGCAGCAGAGCTCCTTGCCTTTGGGGAGTTTTTCTTCCCCTTTTTAGTCTATAACAGCATAAATGTATTAAACATCAGGACGCAATGCAAACCCTGTCTTTTTGTCTGCAGCCAGGCAGGATATGACTGATGAGAAAGGTTCAACAGAAGTTTTGGGGTCTAGTGGGGACTTATTCCACTAAGACAATGCTATGAAATACTTGGTAAGACTGTTTATTGTAGCAGCACATTTCTAAGATATAGCCAAGGATGTCTGGGCCAATCAAATTATATAAATAAATCACAAAGAAATCCAACCTATGACTTAACCATTTTGGACCAAAGTGAGCACATGAGGCTCACAAACTGATTGTGTCCAGGAGGAGAAGGAAGGAAAATTTTATTTTCAGTAAGAGTGACTGAGGCAGAAGTCATACCCTTTCAATTCACAATCAGCTGATGAAAAATGATGGCACAGCATACAACCAAGCATCATTAATCCCAGCCAGTTACTTATCTCCGATGTATGCCCTGTATTTTAGCTGTTATTGCTGTTCTAAAAGGAAAATTGTATAAAACACTGAGGGAGATGGATATTTTGTAATGGCTTATACAGCTTCAGTTGACACAAGCCCCATGCAGAATACTTCCAGAGACATAACAACTTACAGACGAAATGTAGATGTTAGGAATGGATGATACCTGCTAAACCATCTGTTCTATTTTATTGTCAAGGCAAAACTGTCCCCACTGCATATTTATATGACTTTTAAGTTAGTTTTAAGTACTGTAGTAGAGCTTCCACTATTCCCCTGAGAAATCTGGGCTCCCTAGAGAACACTTTTCACTGCCAAGGTATTTTCCTCAGTGTTCAGCTTAAACTTCCCCTTCTAATTTCATCCTATGACTTTCATCATCCTCTATTTGTGCATGTGCAAATTTCCATGTTTCGGCATACAGGGAAGAGAGGCCGCACACATCAAGGACTAATAAAGAGTGCATACACAGAAGGTCTCAGAAAAGATAGCATCTACTCTCCTAGAGAATGCCAGGAGAGTGAAGTCTTATGTTTCTCAGATATTGCCTATAATTACTGCAGTGATACCCAAAATGCCTAGTAAAAGGAGACAGAAAACAGTTTCAGGACACCAGTTTTTCTTTCATCCATATGAAAGCAGCAGGAGCAATTTGTTTCTAGGCCAGAGCTCTGCAGAGTCACAGTAGGCAACTTAACTCCAGTTATCCTCTCTTTGGGGAGAATGGAGACAGAGAGGCTGAGAGACAGAGGAGAGCTCCTTCCCAGTCCTGAGCCAACTTTGACTTAGCGCAGGCTAACACTGACCCAGTGTCACACTTTCCACCTGCTGCTCAGACAGGTTCAGAATCACACAGCAAGCTTCTATGTAGTTAAATCTCATTGAATTTGTATATCTAAGTAACATTTAAAAGCAACTTGTTCATAGTTGATCACTTTTCTACATAGCTTAAGGTTGAGTTTTTTGTGGGGTGTTATTTACAGTAGATGAAGCTGACAAAATTAATTTCAGACAATTTTACTACAAATTGCTCCTTTCACTATTTCCGTTTCCAATGGGAGCATTACTTGTTTTCAAGGAAGAGAGTGGTCCACAGCAATACTGAGAAATATAATTAGCAGAGGCATAAATCTGACCTGTATATTTTTTACAATTTACTATTCTTACAGTACCTGCCTCTAAGTACCATATACAGAGTGTCCATAAAAGTCCTAGGAATCTTGTCTCCAGCAAGATTGCATAAGAGTCATTGGCATATTCTGGCTAATCGAAAAATAAATTTGCAGCGACAGTCCCACAGCACATTCATAAAAACTATTGCCTCAACTTTTCTATTGCCTTTACAGACAAAAACCTGACAACAGCACCCTCTTTCTGCCCACATCTCCTTCTTTTTCTAACTAGTTCAGAATAGTCAGAATAACAGAAACATTAAAAACCGTGAGTCCAAGAACAGAAGTCTGAAAGCTTCCCTATCAACAATGACATTTTGTTACTTAACTATTCCACATCATTTCACCGTTTACATTCGATTTTGTATCACACTTTATTTACCAAAATACCACACAGGACCAAGCAATGGCGCTACGTAATTCCTTGCCCGTAGCATTAATGGTACTCGGTTACAGGAATCAGGAGAGGGCAAAGTGTAAAATCCTGGTGTCCCACGCTGATGCCGAGTCCCCGCGGACGAGGGCGGGCATTCCGCGCCGCGCAGCAGCCGCCAGGTGGCCACCGCGCCCCGCAGGCAGCGTCCCCAGGCTGAGCTGCCGCGGCTTTGTGACAGGGCTGCAAGCTTTTTAAGAGACAAAGGGATCACGGCAGTCTCTCTCATACAGAGCTGGAAGCTAGCAAGGTGTAGGGAAGTATCCTGAAATACTGGTGCTCCCGTCCGGCTCTGTAGGGTCGTTCTGCTGCCCAACTGGAAGTCAGGCTCATCCCCATCACAGCTGTCATGGGCAGAGTTTGAGGCACTATGAGCAAAGTACTTAAGGTCTGTAAGTGATATGAACTTAAAAGTGAGCTAATTAATCCACTAATCGCTTGTTACCTGATTACACATTACCTAATCACAGGTGCAATAATTAACTGCTCTTTTTGTCTTGGTGTCTAAATTGGCCAATTGGTATCTGGACTAAACAGTGCACTAGACAGAACTCAGGAGGTGTGGTAGGATAAACCTGGGAAATAACAGCAGTGGGACAAGGACCAGTGACAATTGTTTCAGGCTCACAGGAAAATGAACTTTTGGGGTAGGACCGTTTCCCCCTCTCCAAAATGGCAAGGCACTTCCCTGCTATTTTCCTCTCAAATCAAAGCTGCAAGCACCCTTTCCTGACAGCTTTCTTTGCCACCCCAAGCAAGCATTTCTTAATGGAAAATGAGAAGCAGAACAGACTTGAAGGGTGAGAGAAGGGTGAGTACAGGCAGATAGTGAAGGGCGGAGGAACAGGAAGATCCTGAAGCACTGGGGTTTCCCAGGGCTCTAACTACTGGTGGATCCTGAAGGAGCCCTCTTCCTAACATGATTGCCGCGAGGACACCTAGATGTCAGGGAGGTGAAGATGAGGGTAGCTGAAACGATTGCCTTGGGCAGGCACAGAGCACACATCGATAGGAACACACATTCCATTGCCCTCAGCAGTCAGAGAGGAATGTGATTTTAAATTAGATTTTGAGGCACAAAACAACGAAGACAGGAAAAGCTCCTGTTTGCTAAGTTGCCATAAGCTGAGCTGATTGAACAAATTCTCTGCAGTCTTCACAGGTGACAGGCTGCAAACAAAGTACCAAACAAGAGATTTAGTTTGTTTATTTATTTATTTATACTAACACAGAATCACTAGAAAGTACCAAGAAGGACCAGATAACACTTGAAGATCTGTACACAAATCCAAATGCAGTCAGGAACATTCATTTTGCTTTTATTAGAAAACTGTCTCCCAGTAAGTGACCAGTATTTCTCACACACCTGATGTGACACTTATAACAGCTTTAGATAAAGGGGTGAAAAAACCTTGCCACATTTGGAATAATCCTGTACACCCCCATCACTATTGTTTGTTAAAAGGGGTCATACTCACTAATTTTTAAAGCGAGGTCTAACACTGGTAACACACCGTCTTCACACAGACATTGTTAACTTGGTGTGCACAATGCTATCTGTTCAAAGCTTTAAGACCTTTTAGTTTATTCTTAACATGTTTATATGCATGCTTACATACAAATATTACCCAATTAGAGAGAAAAAAATTAAATCACTGGGAAAAAAGCCTCTTTGAGGAATAAGTACATTAACTGGGATTGGTTAGTCTAAAGACTAAGAGGTAGCAGCCTGCCAGATTTTAAATACATATACAATTTCCATATATCCAAATGGAATACTAATGTCTGTAGGCAGAGTAGATGGAATAAGAAGTGATGGAGATCAATTGCAAAAAGATAATTTTAGGGATTTTAGTGGTAAAGACAGCAAAGTGCTAGGATGGATGGCCTGAAGAACTTTTAAGTATTCATTCACAAAGATCTTTACAAACAAATTAAAAATGTTTCTAGGATGACCTTAAATGCTCATTCTGATTGAAGGTACAACAATATATTAGATTACTTTTTGTATATTTATGCAATACTGCAAATTTCATAAAATACAAGTTTGTAGACCATGTTGACTGATCCTTAATGGAACACACAGCAGGGTTTCTCCTGTGTCCAGGAATGATAAAACTCCATGGGAACACTCATTTCTCATGGACTTCAGAAACTTCTCTTTCCACACCTGGCAGAATTCAGGAAGGCAGTGTCAGGTTCCAAAGAAAAAATGAAAGAAAAATGTTACCCAAGTTCCAGGAATCACCTATATGAATGAGCAAAAACTCAACTATCTCAGAGTGGTTAATTTTCCTCAAAAGATGCTAGCACCTTCTTGGACATTAGAGAAAACTAAAATGCATTTCTCTGTGTACTCCCATCATTCACTTGATGAGTAAAGACTTGAGACAGAAAAATTCCATCTGGCACTGAAAGAGAATGCAGATGCCCTTGACCCACAGGAAAACCTCCAACTTCACCTCCTAAACTTCTGTTGGGTTAAGCATTTAATCTCCTAAAAGGTGTGAGTTGTGAGCACCTAGACTTTTTTTTTTAAAAGTACATGCAAGGTGTATCATAGCACAGATCACCCAGACCTTATTAGAAACCACAGATTCATATGTAAAATGCAACAATTTGCTCATTAAGAAATAAAATAAAATAAAAATCCTGTAACCTTGAAGAGAAGTGCACTCCAATTGCACGAATAACATGTGAAGTGTACCTCATAGCCTGTCTGATCAAGGAAATCTCTCTCTTCTGATCTCCCGTAACTTTCAGCTCATCAGCAGCCTCCCTGGTCCCCAGTACCCCTAGTTCTTCTGGTTATGATTTTTTGCAAGTTCACTGAGTTAGCAGAGACTAGGTTAGCACAAGACTTAATTATTCGGTATTCGTACTTCCAGGGAAAGCAGCACACCATTTGCAGTGCATGTTCTCTCCCGTTAACTGAGGCATTATTTCACAAAATACCCCTATGACTGTGACATGAATTCCATTTCATAGAGTGGAATAAACATGCACTCAGCTGCCATTCACTCGTTTTGCACTGCTCTGGATTCTCAAGAAGGTTGAATGTCTCAAAACAGTTCATTTTCTGCTGGTGTAGACTTTCTGGGTTTGCTCAGATAAACATTCAACCGTGCCTGGCAGGGTGGGGCTGAAGTTTGGGTTTTTCTAAACATCTCATACTGTCATTCTGAAACTTAGAGGCGTGATCAGCTTTGCAGGATTTCCCTTTCATGCTGGAAGCAATGACTGAGACAGCATGCAAGGAGCAGCACAGGAAAAATTAAGTGCAACAATCATTTATTTTTCATCACAGTTCCAACACCACTCCCACACAAACTGATGCTAAATCTTTCATTGACTGCAAGAGTTCAAGGTCTGACCCACAGCCGGCACCAACACATTAGGCTGTGACCTGTGAGAGCGTCAGATGTGGGTCCGCGATTAAGTGTGCTGAACTGTTAACAACTTCGATAGAGTTTCTACCACCTTTTCCCAGGAAGGAATTTGATCTGAGCACAGGATCTGCATGACATAAGTATTGTCCCTGCACAACTCTTGCGGTCTCCTTACTGCTTTACGATTCTTTTATTCATAGTTCCATTACTAATTAACTGTTGTATAATAACAAAGACTAAACAAACGTGCCGTTTAGATATCAACCAGCAGGACCCTGTGACAGACCACTGAACAAGGAGTAATGGGCAATGATGCCTGACCTGCTTAAAAAACCAAAACAAATCAACAAAACACTTCAGAAAAGCAAGACAAAAAGGAGGAATTTTCATCCAGAGAGGACAAGTAAACAGTGTAATTTCAGCTTCCCCATCACTTTACATATAAAAGCTCTCTTTTGAAATACAGACAGCAACCACAAACGGAACTGTAGTAATGTCTCTGCAATCAAAACAGTTCTCAGTACATCTGCATGCCTGGGGGCAGATAAATTAGAGTACCTAGGGCTGACAAGATGCAAGACAGATCAAGTCCAGACACCAGCTAGCCATGCTAGCATTGCTGAAACAAGTAAGCCACACACAAAAAAAAAAAAAAAAAAAAAAAAAAAAAAAAAAAAAAAGTACATTAGCTAAGTGTGCCTTGTAGTTACACAGCTATACAGCTTTTGGCCTCAGATGACCAGGTCAAAACACTGAGGAGATGTATCTGCACTTGACACACCTTCCATGTGAAAGGTAAATTTAAAGCAAACACAAACCTCCAGAAACATGTAGCTACAAATGGAAACAAGCAGGGCAGCCTGTTCTTCTGGTCTTCTTTCCTTTTCATCTTGCTTATTCTTCCAAGCTTCACCACTGTGAACTCTAATAAATTCACAGGCTACTGTGGCAGCGTTTCAAAGATTGCTAGGATCAAGGCAGACCTCAGTCCAAGTTTTTTTCCTACGTCGCTCTCCAAGTCACGCTCATTTAACTCAAATGCAAACGCACACACAGCCATTCGGAACGAGGAGTCAAAAACAACTGACAGTGTTTACATTCTCTTCTCATGTATCATCAGCTACAGAAACTACCGTACATCAACCACAACTTGTCAAACAGGCCAGACATTTATTTGGAATGAACACAGCAGTAACATAAAAACTGCACGAGTGTGACTGAAGCCCAGAGTATAATTCTGACAACACGAGAAATCTCTTCATGAACTCTTTATTATGTTCGTGCCCATCTCTATTAGAGCAAAACTTCATTCTAATTGCAGGGCTTGTCCGAGTCCTCCACTACCTCCACCTTTGTTTAAAATTCCAAGTCCAACAGCAAGGCTAATAGCAGAGCATGAACAACCTTTAGGGGATGACAGTTTAAACAGAGCATTTCCAAGCCAGAATGCCACGTGCCTAAGAGGGTCAGAGCCACAGACCAAAACCCACTCAGCAACCAGCTGCTCTGAGATAGAACAGAGCAGAAACCTAATCCATGTTTGTTTCTGTCTTCACATAAGGAGTTTGTATCCTTTCCACTTCTACAGTACAACAAATTGTAGGGATTACAAAGTTGCCTGCATCTGCAGCTTTTGCAAGCTTTTTAAATTCAATGCAAATTATGTATCAGGCATAAAATGTCATAGGCATCATTCATTATGTCATCAAAACACTGAACATGTTAAAGCCATCATTGTACTACCTCAAAAACCCAGGCAGACACAGACCTGCTTGATGTACCCACACAATGCTCACAGATGACGAGTTTTTTTCAGTTCTCTGACTCTGAATAGGAGGTCTCTTGCATGCAATTATATCAGTGAAAAACCTACTTCTGATTTGTGGGAACTCCTCCACTTTCAGTTTCATCAAATTATTGCCAGATTATGATCACAATGAGGAAACACAGTTAAGGCATTGCAGCTGATTGATGGACAGGGGGGGAGAACTCATGCTGGTGGTTAGGCTGCCATGATATTGTGGTTAATATTGTTTCTTTTCTGACTCATTGTATTATAACAATTACATTCATTTAGAAGGGAAGGAGAAGTTTTATTAGGTTGATTTCCTGTAACAGAAGGAGTAGAGGCCACACACACAAGGCTAAGTCTGCAAGTGACACATACCAAAATACCTTTAAACACAGCTAAAAATGTTTTGCTATTTGTTCCACTTTGCTCTGAAGTGTGGTTGAGAGCTGTATTAACCTCATTCTGTGTAGGAACACAGTCAAACGTGATGAAAAGAATCATCTTAGGAATACTTATGGTTTCTCCAGTGTACCTGAACCTATTTGTTTGTTTTCAGTCCCTTCTATCTGTGCAAATAAATGCTCTGATGAAATTTACCAGTCCCAAGGAAACATCTTCAGTAAGATGTATCAAAATGCTGTTTATTTTATCAACAAAAGTGTCTGCACAAAAGCACACAAGATCAAAAGAAGCCAGTGTGAAGGCTGCTTGTAAGAAAGCTGGATCCTCTGCCTGAATAAGTGTGAACTCGTGTAGGAACTCCCAAGATGTCAAGCTAGGGTGGCATCAACCTGTTCTGTGCTTTGTGTCTTTACTAAATGTTGCCAAAAGGCTACCCACAGGTAGATAATAGACAACACTGAAGGACTACAGTAAAGGCAAGACTGAAAAAGCATTTGCTTTTGCACTTCTTTTCTGTAGATTTTGTAATTAAAGTGCAGCTACCAACACTTTGTTAGCTTGGGCTTGAATGCCACGTAACACCATATATTCTCACGGCACTTCAGCAGGGGAAGTATCTTGCAGCCACACATACTTCCACACGCACACGACTACTGCAAGCCTGCACTGCTCCCACACGAAAACCACACCCCCTGATAGCACGAGGGGGGAAATCAAGCGAGATCCGAGGTCCTCATTCCTCTTGAGCACAGCACCCAAGGGACGCTGCCCCACCTCACCAAGCTTCCCCTTGCCAGGCTTCAGCCCCACCTGCTCTCCCTCCTCACCACCTCAGGGTGAAGGTTTCTCCACGGACTGTCGGCACCTCAGACAGAGGCTTTCACAGCTCCACTCGCCCTCCCTGCTGAGCTAAACCCACAGCACAGCAGGTTTGGGGGTTCTCTCTAGCAGGCCCTCAGCCAGCCAGCCACAGAGTCAGTGCTGCTTCAGTTACGTATAAATAGAAACAGCTATTTCAACAAAAATCCTGCCATAAACGGTTCAAAACCTGCGATGCACTTATCCTAAAACAAAACAAAACAAAACACTCAGCCTTTTAACTGCTTTCACGTTGCCCCAAGAGCTCAGCCAGGATTTCTTGTTCGCGCTGAGGAGCTGCAGGTGGAGCGGGCGGTGTCCGTGGGCGGGCGGGCCCCGAGGGAGCTGCCTCCGGGCCTCGGCTGCTCCCGAGGACACGCCTGTCCCCTCCAGCCTCACAGGCTCTGTCTGCTTGGAGGTGGGTGGCTTGCTGCTCCTGGTGCAATCATCAGCAACAAATACAAATGTTTAAGTACTTCCCAACAAAAATACCGCCTGTGAAGGCCTGGCCTGCTTTACAGCTGCTGCGCCTAAATTCTCACCTTTAAGTTTCAGGCTTAACACCTGTTAATGGAGAGCTCGTCTGAGGCGTTTCACGCGTTCGGAGGCGCGGCCTCAGCCCCTCCGGGGCTGCGAGCGCGGGGCGCGCAGAGCTGGGGCGGGGGCAGAGCTGGGGGGGGGGGGGCTAGAGCTGGGGGGCGGGGGCGCAGAGCTGGGGGGGGCAGAGCTGGCGGCCGCTGCAGGACCCTCAACACTTCCCTCCCCGTTACAGCACACGCTTTTTATTCATGTTCTAGTTACCAAAAGTGTTTTTCAGGAGGTTTTGTGTGTTTTTGTTTGTTTGTTGTTTGTTTTTGTTTTTGTTTTCTTGGGGGGTGGGGTTGGTTTTGTCGTGGGCTTTGTTTGTGTGGAATTTTGCTGTTGTTGTTGGTCTGGGGTTTTTGTTGTTCCTCCCCACCTGCCCTGCCCGCTGGGCTCGGCGCTCCCTCCCCGTCTTGCGGGGCCCGCCGTGCGGGACCCGCCCCGCTCGGCCCCGGCCGCGCATCCAGACAGGCAAGAGGGAAGCGGAGGGGAAGGGAAACGCGGCGCAGGAAGAGCCGGGTCGGCCGGCGGGAAAACCCAGGGTCGCGCAGGAACAGCACACGGGAAGGGGCCAGAGCTGCTCAGTGGCCTCGAAAAGGGCCGGGGGAGGAAAGGAGGGTGGGTTTCGGCTCGGAACAAGCAGCTGGGAGCCAGCTGTGGTGCTGTGTGACCTCGGGTGCTGTCGGAAAAATTTCGTGTTCAAATACAGGAGTCTTGCTTCTTCAAAGAAATAAAAAAACACCCCACGCCCCCTATTACATTCTAGAATACTAAGGTTCTTTGAGCCTTCAACAATCAACATTTAGGTAAATCCTACTCTGGAATACTTAACATGTTTCAACCGGTTCAGGTTTCTATAAGCAGAATCTGCTTTTTGCCTGGAGCTTTAAAAAGTTTGCTTTCTGTATCATCCAGCACGCTTTCATAGCGTAGCTGCTAGGCAGAGTATTGTGTTTCCCTATTCTCGTCTCTCTGGTGGGAAAAGGCTTTGCTCACTGAGCCTTTTATGTTGGTTCATCCTATTAAAGCGCCTTGCTTTGTTGTCCTCTGAACCCTTTTTACTGCCTCTGCATTTTTCAACAAGTTTAGTGAAAGGCAAAACTTCACCCTCTATCATGAAAGAGTCCTGACTAGAGCCACTTCCACTGATGAACCTTTTCAAGTTAAAAGATTCTGTATTCCTTCACGATTTCCTCAATTGTGCAGTCAAGCTCCTCTCCCTCACACCTCTGTTACTTATGAGAAAAATAAAATACAACCACTTTCACATGGGAAATGGAGAAAGCCTCTGAGATGAAAGTTAAAGATTTCCTCCAAACAACATTTGCAATACCATGTATAAAAACATTAAGAGAGATTATAAACTGCAAAATTAATTTAATTTCTAAGACCAGAGGAAACAAAAAAAGTTAACACTTCTTGGAACAGAGGCTGTTTTGAAGTAACATCTCCATGCCCATGTAAAGGAATTGTTAAAAAGTGCATTGATCAAATAATCCTGATTTGAGAGAGAAACTACACACCAGCTAAAAGCAAATTCTTATCTTGCATCTAAGCCAGCAGTGGAAGTGGGAGTTGTGATGGAAATAAAAAACATCCAAAAGTGTTTGGGAAATGGCTCACGTGTTTGTTGTGCAGCAGGCATCTGTATGGTCACCAGATTAGAAGAAATCGTTAGACCATAGTTGTGTCTTCCCTGAAAGCAAGAAAGATAATAATGCAGACTTTGGTGAGTTGTTTTTCAGTAATAGCACTGCTTCAGAATGTGTTTTTCAGCCAAAATCTTGCTGCTTCTTCCAACCATAAGGACTGAGTTCACATATTACTAGAACTATATTTTTTCCCCCACCTTACAGTAACTGTGATACAGCGTTTTCGAGCTCATCAAAGCACAAGGAAATATTGCAAGTAGCTGGGCAATTAATGACTTGGCAGATGATCCCCCATATTAAAAATGCTACAGATGTCAGCTCTTTGAATAGTACCACAAAATTTAAAATGTTCACTTATAAACATCCTTGTGTATGTATTATGTATATATCCGTGGGAAGATGAGAATTCATGAGACCTTGCCCAGAGTTTCTCAGGAAATAATTGAAGACCTAAGGATAGAGTTCACAAGTGAAAATCCTCAGCTGTGTGTCTGCATTACCAGAGAGGATTCCTTCTCATTTCAAATGGAAAATATCAGACTAGTCCAAGCCCCCCACCAATCCTGAATTGTCCCTGAAACCTGTTCTCCCTTACACTCTCAATCACAATTTTGTGCCAAATCAAATTTTCACATCATAAAAACTGCTACTGCACTTTCTCTGTAACTGTATAAATTCTATTTCTATTGCTTATAGCAATTCACATCCCCACCTTCACATTATACAACTGTAGGTGCTCAATATGGGCAAGGATTTGTTTGAGAGAGTATTCCAGCAATTTATACCAGTGTCCTGCTAAATCAAGAAGTCTTGGCTGACACCAAGCATATCTATGCTTAAGAAAGTGAAGCTACCTTTAGCAGACAGCTCAGATCATCAACAGAAAGAGTCAGCTATGATTCAAACTGCAGAATTTCCCAGGTAGTGATACTGTTTCATTGATGATTTCATGCAGCCTAGCAGATAATTTGAAGCCAGTATTTATTCAGCGATTTCCCTTTGGCCTATGTTTTCCAAATGTTCATTAGTTATAAAAAATGATGCAGTCAGTATTTTGAGCCTGCTTTTAGCTGAGAAGAGTGATTCCAAATAAACACTGCAAATGCTACGTACACATGTTAATATTTAATGTGGCTTTGGTCCCATGCATTTCTGGTGAGCCGTTTTGATGTCTATAGTTATTGTACCATGTATTTAGAAATGGATCTTCTCCAAGCAATCATTCACATAAGCTCAAAATAAATATTTGCCTTTGTATCAGGATGCCATTATGTTACTACTAAACCAGGCTTGGTGGAAGGTTCACAGAGGGTTGACTGAGCTTTGTCAACTCTGCTTTATTAGGACTTTTCCATGCCGGGAGAATTCCTGGGTGTGGCTGATGTGATTTCCTGCCTTTTTGTCCCATGAAGGTAGCACTGAGAGTCCAAGTGCAAGGAAATGGTTCCTGCTTCACTCCCGTTTAAGATTTTTCAGTAGGGTAAGAGATGTGTCCAAGCCAAGATTTGCTTGGCGTGTTTTGTTTGGAAACTGCTGTTTTGACACAGCATCTCTCAGAATTTGTGGATGAGCAGGGAAGACACAAGGAATGTGTCACCCTTTTCCTTCAGGGGAGAGGGTCCTTGACATTGTAATTCTTTTCTGTGGATCACATAAATCTACACTATGTTCTCACCTTATCCAAAAAAACGAATAAAAAAAAAATCCTTATGTATATGAGATGTTTGAGTTTCAGATCTCTCTAGACATTTCTTATTTCAGCAGAGAACTTGTACTGGAACATGTTCTTAGATCTAGCTCCTGCATGCACAGTAAGTTTGTTTACTGTTAATTATCCAGAAAATACTGTGCTTAGAGTCATAACTGAAGGGAGGTTTCTTGACCCACTGTGATACTTGCAGGCTATGTAGAAAGAAATAAGGTTCTATCAGAATAAATTAGATGTGAGAGACCAAACTCTCTCCCTGTAAATGCAAAAGTGAGATTAAAAAAGTTTGTGAAATTATAATATAGGAATTGAATTTAGATTATTTTGTTTGTTTGTTTGTTTCTTAAATCCTTGAAGGTTCAGTTGTAGTTGGAGTGATTTTGTTTTCCAAGAAAAACAGTATGGGGAATTATTGAAATACAACAACTGTTTTCCTGGGGAATTTTAGAGCCCCGTAAATGACAAAGCTTGTCCTTGGGGAATTTCCAGCATTTAGAGCTGAGCAGGTTACATAGCTCTGGTCTATATATCTACATTTTTGGATGCTTTGTCAATCTTTTTACAACAAACCTTTTTACAACATCTGATAATGCCTCAACCCATACAAAACTCAATCAGTATTGAGATCTTCCAGGCAAAATTAAGAATTAGGAAATGTTACAGTTGGGCAATTCCTGTATTTCTCAGTTAACAGAGTAAGAGAAGGATGGATAACAGTATTTTTATGCGTTTATGTCCCCTAGTTTTGTTCTTGGCTGCCTGCATTGTACAGCAAGCCCAAGGTTCCTTTCTCCCAAACTGCCTGCAGTGCTTTTTGGCTGCAGCCCCTCCATTGCCCCATACGCCCTGCTATACCTGGTTTTCACACAGGCACACCTTGTTAGGGGAGCAACAGACATTTTATGTTCATTTTCTGTCCATGTTCTATTCCTTACACTGAAAGAACAGCTAGGGAAACACTATAAATCAAAGGGCCAGGTTACTCTGGAGAATTTGGGCTATTTTCTTTCACATAGACATTCAGTATAATGCACCTTTTCAGTTTGTGGTTCATTTTCTCTGGCCATTTGTCACATGGCCAACAACAGGACAAAGCTGCACACCCCTTCTGTGCATACAGAAGGCAGTTCGGGGCCTGGGAAGGGTTCTTGCTACATTGCACACTTCAAATCCATGCACAACACATCTGGCCTAACCTGCTGGGGTACAGTAATGGATGTACATGGCCAAGATGCTGCAGTTTCCCCCATAGGAAGTGAAGACTTTTTTTTTTTTTTTTTTTTTGTCCCCAGCAGGAACCCTTACTTGTATTATTGTTATTATTTTATTACAGTTATTGTTCCCTGTCTTGATGCACAGACATGGCCTGTCTATGGAGGAAACAGATTTCAGTCTTCTTGATCAAGAGCAGAGGAAGTGCTTCCCATGGCCCAGTGCCATGCTCTGATGTTTTCATTTCTTCTATTGCATGAATGACGTAGGGCTTTGCGCTCCCTACCCAAAAGGGGCTCCCATGACACAGCCACCTCCAACTGGGGGAAATGGTCATTTTCTGCAAAGGCTTGCAGTAGAATTATTGAGATAGATAAACGGGAGATATGAAAACAAAGGCAAAGGAAAGGGAAGTGACTCACCTGAGGGCTATCAGCTACGAATACACAAAGGCCAGTGGTAGTCATGAGGGGCCAGTGACATAGCCATGCTGTGACATAGCTCATCCCATGTCACAGGATCCTAGAGTCTTGCAAGACAAGCAACCTTAATGGCCATAAGGCTTCAAAAGAAGGGCCCTCGTCTTTCAGATAAAAACACCCCTACAAACTCAGACATCTCTGTACAATGCCTTTATGCCTCACTGGTAGCATTTTGAGGGGTAAACTTGGATTTTCATTATTTATATACTTTTGGTGCTCTGCACAGAAATGACTTTATCCCTTGGACAAAACATTTATTTCCCTCATGACCCTCAGCACCCAGCATAAACCATCTCTGCCCAAATTAAGGCCTGAGCCAAGAGAGACTTTATCTTGAGCACAGATACAGATTTGACATTTTTTCCAGCTATGCTCAGGTCACTAATTAAAAGCCTAGGAAGTGAGCACACATGAAATCATTCCTTCCGTACAGGCAGACAGATGGAGAGAAATTCCAGCCAGTTTCCACTCTTTTGTCTTGGGGGCATTTTTGGAATTTCCTTCAGGAAGTGAGGTTATGACCCAGACCCTTCCTCAGTGAGCAGGCTCTCGTTTCCCACAGTAAACTTTGCACGGCGATGACATACAGTAAAAGAAGTGAGGTTTATCTTCACACTCCAACTGCATCCTGAATGAGCTCCATGGAACTTAAAAGTAATGCTGAGAAGGAATGGCAGCATGAGAGGAAATGGAAGTCAAGCCTTTGGAAGAAGCAACACAGTTCCTGTTCAAATACACTGCCATGGGTTGATGGACCCAATGGAGCTGCAGCAGTGAAAGAGCTGAGGCCACCATTCTGTGCTCCATAACCTTCCTTGATGTTTGCAATAAGCTAGAAATAAAACTTAAAAATTATATTAGTAATATAAAGCTAATTATTTAACTTACTATACTCTAGGCAGTCACGGTAAAACGGACAGGCGTCTGTTTTTACTTTGGTTTGTACTTCATGAGCTGCTGGGAGAAGGATTGCTACTATAGAGATTCTTTTAATGGCATTTCATCAATACAGCATGTGCCAATGAAAAAATATATTCAAGTTTTCATTTTGTATTTTACACGATCCTGTAAGTTGCATTATGCAGCTCATGTCCCCACAGAATTGGCTTAATGCTCGCATGTACTAAAATAAAGGAATTCTTTCACTGACTTGTGTCAACAAGAAATCAAACCTGGCATGAAGCCCCCACAACAGTACAAAAGTAATAGTAATCTGATAACAGAATCTTTAAAAAAATCAGTTTATTAATGTTTAGAAGTCAATAAAGCTATGTGCAAATTGAACAATAAAAGTCAGAAACATTTTAAATACTATTTTTTAAACCAGAAAAAATCCCAACAGTTTAATTGCACTGGAAATTTTACTACAAAGGCAATTTTTTTTTACAAAATACCACTTCTAGGAATTGCCAGTAACTGTACATCAGTCAATTGCTCTCAGCTATCCCAAATATACCTTTTTTGTTATAGTAATACTCTAGGCACATGAAGACTCCTGCATCTTATTAACTTATTTACATCAGACACATTCAACCCCATTAGCACAAGTTAGAAAAACAGAGAAGTAAAAATGATATTGTGAAACAAATACATTCAATTTAATGACAGGTACTTCTTTCAGGAACTGATAAAATACAGACATCTTTGCTGAAATTATAAACATTAATTAAATGTGCCAAAACGTATTGCATCTTGTTATGGAAGTGCATTTATCTATAGTAATTTCACCTCAACTTTCCTTAGATTTTTCTGAAAATCAAGGTACTCTTTTCAGATTTTCCAACTGATCTTTACATTTGTAAAGACTATGAACCTGGCACTGAAATGCCCCTTCAGTTTTTAACTTTTCTTAAGCAAAAATCCTGTTGTTGTCAATAGTATCTTATACTATTAGTTTTACTTTCAGTCATTTTAAAGATAAATGACCTTTAGTTCTACTTTGCATCTGCCATGATAATACAGTTATTTAATACTATAGAATAACAAGGCAATCAACATATGGGGCAAAATGCTGCTCTGAGCTATTCCAAAAAATCTGATGCAGTCAATGGAATTGTACAGGTGAAAGTAACTGCAGAGTCTGCCTTGTGGTCTTCAAATGTAGAATGGACCAACAGCAAAAATTCACAGCTATGATCTTTGTAAATAAAACCCCAACAGCTTTGGACTCTGCAAATAAAACCTGACTTAACTAAAAACTCCAGAAAGTGATACCAAATTATGGTTGTACGTGGTCTAAGTTATATTTGTGTGATATGTGCTAAACAAACACTTCTGACCAACTATACCAGAGCCACCACTAAACTCAGTACAGAAGGATCTTTGTGTCAGTGGTTTGCTGCAAGAAGAAATAGCTTCACATTCTTCTCACAGGGGGAAAAAAAAAAAAAAGATTCATTCTCCCTCTCCCTCCTCCCCCCGTCTCTTTCTCTCACACACACCAGGCATCATTTCACCAAGGCATCAGTCTTTCAGAGTTACTAAGGAGATTTCAGGATATGAATGAGCCTGACAATCCTGAGCTGCCTCAGTGCAAAGACAAAACATGCTCCAGGGAAAAAGATTTTCAAGCCAGAACAGTCTGTCCCATTTCTTGAACTCCAGCCTCGCAAGTGCACTGTTTGCCTCATTAGAACTAATGCTACTTGCTCACTTAGCCCAACACTGCTGCTGTGAGCAGAAGGCACCTCAGCTCCCCAATTTCAGAGGAAGGCTCTGAAATACACCCCCAAGGTTACTCCTAAGAAGATGAGGTAACATTGCCTGAAGACATGATGGTTTCAGGATGGTCGCCTTCCTCCTTCTGTGGGTGGGAGGAGTTGTCAGATTTACTCCGGCTGAACTCCATCCCTCCAATGATCGGCCTCTTGAATTTGGTCCCAGAATCTGCCGGGGGACATTTGCAGCAGCACAGAATCTTGATGAAAGCCCTCCGCATCTCTTTGTTTGTCAAGGTGTAGATTATAGGGTTCGTGGCTGAATTGAGCACGGCCAGTACTAAGAAATACTCTGCTTTATAGAGGATTGGGCAGGTCTTCACTCTACACCCCACATCCAGTAAAAGCAGGATGAACAAGGGAGCCCAACAGGCGATGAAGGCACTCAGGACTATGATCACTGTCTTGAGCAAGGCTAGGGACTTTTCTGAGCTCCTAGTAGCTTTGGTAATGTTTTTCCGAAATGTCAGCCTGCGACTCCTAGTCCTTACCATGGAATAGATCCTGCAATACAGGACAACAATAGATAGCAAAAGGCCTGTGAAAACAGTGGTGCAAAAGAGAATATAGTGCTTGTGGTAGAGAGGCAGCACAGTGGAGCAGCTGGTCAAGAGGCTGATGCAGTTCCAACCCATGATTGGGAGTCCCCCAAGTATCACAGAGATAACCCAGCAAGCACTGATCAGCAAGAAGGAGCGGAAGCTGTTGCTGCCATTGTGGAGTTTCATCTTCAACATAGTGATGTATCTCTCAATGGCAATGGCCAACAAGCTGAACACAGAAGCTGATAAGGCAACAAACATGCTGCCTTCTCTTACAAACCACTGGGAGGGGGTGAGGCTATAGGTTTTGTGTCCAGATAGCAGGAGGTTGGCAGTGTAAGCCACACCAGCCAGCAAGTCTGAAAGAGCCAAGTTCCCAATGAAATAGTACATTGGTCTGTGAAACTTCTTGGTTTTCCAGATGGTGAGCAAGACAAAAATGTTCTCTAAGATTATAAAGCAGCAAATGATGATAAAAACCACCGACGTCACTTTTATTCCACTGTCCGCATTCTCATTTAGCTTTCCCGTGTAATTATAATGCTCTTTGATGACATAGTTGACATCAGTGTTGGCAAGGTTGCTGACGACCTTCAGTGGGGCAGTGGTGCTGGAGCTCATGGTGCCTGGCTGGGCGCCCCTTCCCCAGCGGCCGCCGGACAGTGACGCTGAGCCCAAACCAAGTGGCAGCTCTGCAGCTCCTTGGCCACGCAGCCTCCCAGCACTGCTGCACCGCCTCAGAAACCGCAGCCCTGAGAGCAAGAGGCACAAAGCCCAGCGTTAAAAGAAGGAAGGCAAACAATGTAACAAATGATAAACGGTGTAAGATCGTCTGCTAGTTTAATTGTACACGAGAGTCACAAAAGCAATCACATAGGAATCAGTTTCATTCGGCTGATAAAGCACACCTAAAAGATGGATAGGTCAATTAAATTGGTAAAGCTAGTAAGACAAAAAAAATAAAGTTCTGTTATGCAGAGCTGAACAGGTAAACTGTAGTTGGCAAGGGCTGCATTACTGGACTTCCTCAAGCGTGAAAGATCTCAAAGCTCCCCAGCAGTAAGTTCTAGTGTTTTTTTTTTCTCCAGTAGGAAACACACCTCATGATACAACAGCAGAGATTTAGAAAGGGAAAGGGCTTGATTTGATTTAACTGCAAACACATGGAAGCCTGCACAGAAAATACTTGACATGAGACTTATATTCTTCTCCACAAACAGTCTGAGTATGCTTTGGAAGGGGGGAGTTACGCAATTTACTGATGCCATCTCCAACAGTGGTCAATTCACTGATGTATATATAAGCAAGAGATCATCTTAAAGCTGTAAACAGGAAAGGGGTGCCCTTGCTAAATAAAAGCAAGAGCTTGCCTTACAAAACCCGGAGCAGTAAAAAGTTCAGAAAATCCAGAGAAAAAAAATGTAAATAAGCTAGTTAGCAAGCCCATCCCGTGAGTCTGAAACAAAGAATGGCAAAAAAGTACCTTGCATTTGAATAATTAGCATTGCAAGCTTTTGAAACGGGCATGATTAAGGAACACATATAATGGAAACTCCCTTTACATACACACATTTTCTAGTGGACATTTAAAGAGAATTAAAGACGTGAAATCACTCAAGGAAAGAACAGGCACAATTGTTAAACTACAGTCTAAGCGGGGCAAAGCAGGAGGTGCGAGGCCAGTGGCCACGGCTCTCAGCTCTGCTCCCGGGCTCAAACCCGCACCGCTCCTGTCCCGCACCTCGCACTGCTCCCGCACCGCTCCTGTCCCGCACCTCGCACTGCTCCCGCACCGCTCCTGCTCCGCTTCGGTCTTTAGCGCGCACTGCCCCTGGCCCGCACCGCTCCCCGGCTCCGTCCCGCACCGTCTCTGCCAAAGCAGCACCCAGCCGGGCACGGCGGGTCCCGGACAGCCCGCTCGCCTCTTTTGTTTAGAGGGCTCCGGGGGCCGAGGCAAGAGCCGCGCCGCTGGAACTTCGCGGCGGCCCCAGGCTTCGCGGGGGCGGCTCCGCGGTTGGGTGCGCGGGGTGCGGTGCGCGGCCGCGGCACCCGACCCTTACCTCGCTCAAGCGCGGCGCGAAGCCCACATCGGCCCTGCGCATCTTGCGTGCCTGCGGAGCAACTCCGGCGGCCAGGCCGGGAACGCGGTGGTTTTACTGTTTCTGCAGCTGGGGCTCTCCACCCCGTTTCCGATTATTCCCTCCTAACTCCTCCCTGCCTGCGGCCGCGGGGCGGCTCCTGTGCGGACCTGCCCGCCCAGCCCGGCAGCTCGCAGCGCCCCGCCGGCGGCCGGGGCATCGTGCCTGCCCCGGCCCGTCCCTCCGCGGCCCTGCCCGCAGCCCGCGGGGAGCAGAGGCGGGCGCTGATGTGCCGGGGGTTTTATAGACCCACCGGCCTGGGGAAGAAAGAGGGGCCGAAGCGGAAAGGCCGGGAAGTGGCCGTGCCCGGGGAGGGGAGGCGGGCAGAGGGACGCCCCGGCCGGGCTCCAGCCGCCCCTGACCTGGACGCCACCGCCTCCTCCTTTTTTTCCCGCGGGAAAGAGGCGGCTCGCCTCGGGAAGGAGGTGGCGGGGCGCGGGCGGCTTCCAGAACGGCCCCTGCTCCTCGAGGGGTGCTGGTGGGCATCCTCCTGCACCCTCTCTTTTCCCTCTGAGTAGCCAAGACCGGGGTAAGTGCAAAGGGATCATCCCGTGTGCCACCTCAGTCTCGCTCTTGGGGACATTATACGCAATGTAAGGGAAGTACCTGAAATACTCTTCCTTCTTCCCACTTGACCAAGATGAGGCCGTGCAGCGGTGTGTTTTCGTCCTGGCAGGCCCAGTGGCTGCGGGAGCAAATCGTGCAGGGTGTCACCCACACTTGTGGCGTGGGGAGCTGCCCAGCGGCTCCTGCAGAGCATGCGCCAGCCCATGGGGCAAGGCTGTGCGGGCAGCACAGGGGCGGCAGGAGCCAGTGCTGGCCCATAGGGCACTGGCTTCATGCTGCGGCCAAACATCACCATGAGCTGTTGGTGTTCCCACGCCCAAAGCACATCTTTTAACCTTCAGAGGTTGCTGTAAGATACCTACATGTTTGAAAATATCAAGAGAAGTTTTAAACTAATTTTAAAAAAACAAAACTGGTAATGACAACTAACAGTGGTAACAGTGCTTTCACACAGAGACTAAAAAGTGAATTTAGGCTTCATAAACACTTCTCTCTTCAAACTTATAAAATAAAAAAACCTCAGTGTACATGAAATGCTAACTCTGGTGGTAACCTACTGTTGCACTTACTGCAGAAACTTTTCTCCTTCCTTCCTTGCTCTGTTCTCTTTAACTGCATTTCAAATTGAAATGCAAAAGAATGTTACAATAGACCAGAGCTCAATATATAAGGTCTTTTAGTTCCTAGCATCACACCACCCAATTAGCAGTAGCTGTTGTTACAGGGGAGCAGCTTTCCTCTGGAAGATGGAAAGAGTAACTCTACCCTCAGGAAGAGTCCCTCACTCTTATTTATGCTAATTGTCATGCTTCAATTGCTCCACGCCTCTCCCAGAATGACTCAGATGAATTACACTGGCAAACAGACATTTACTCTTCCACCACAAAGCTAGAAACTTGAAAAGATGTTTAGCCTCCTGAGAGGCTGGAGGAAAATACAGCCGTTAAATTACAACTGTCAGAAAAGGCATGTAAGATAAATCATGCTTGAGGTTGACATATGCATCCCCTGCAACTGCCTGACATACCCTAGATATTTCAAGCTTTCCCCCTTTTTTAGCTGATTTATAGAAAATGCTGAAGGAAGGTGCATTCATGAGGCATTTTCCTCTAGGAAATAATTCTCACATAATTTTAAGCAAGAGGAACATATTAAAGGAACATGCTTTAATTAAAGGACAGAATGACTCAGGGTTTCAGTAGTCAGATGTACAGGCTTTCATGTTTAGGTTATTGGTTAACCAACTAAGACGGCTCCAACTCAGAGATATGACATCCAACAGATCACTTGTCAGAGTGAAATACCTGGGCAACTTCAGTTCCACTCCAAGCAGCTGGGTATTTGTATCACAAAAAGCATCATTAAAATTAGATTACCACATGCATTTATAGTCCTCTTGACATGTCAGCAGAGAGGAAACTGAAACACAGCTTCATTCTTCTCAGGCAAATGAAGCCAGATCAGCTGCATTTGCACTGAAAGCTGTCTAAAACCTCAGAGATGATAGGTTAAGGTGGTTGAGCTGCACAGGTTGTTGCCTGCTTACATGGGCTGAAACGCAAACTCAGGTAAATTCAGGTTGGTCCAGCCACCTGTATAAAAAAAATGCTGCTAGGTTTTTAGTTTGTTGATTTACACCAGTGTTTTATACTCCATTCTCACCAACAAGAACTCTTTTCTCAGTACCTCCCCAATCACCTGGTCCAGTGTTAAGGAAGCTTGTACTTCTATGAAATACACTACAGAATCCCTGAGAATATACAGCTCCTTTGAGAAGTTGACTGTGGAATTTTCTACAACCATGGCAAGGAGAAAGGGCAATGTTATGCACCATTTTAAAAATAAGCAGAAGGCAGGCCTCAGTCTAATGGGAGGGCTGCACATCATGACACCAGACTGATATGCAAGAGCGGCTTGACCTGGGTAAAGTGGTTACAAAAAAGTTTCTGCAACATGTCCACAAGCATATAGAGGCAGACACTTTTGTTCACAGGGATGCTGGTTTTAGATACTTCAGTTTTTAGGATGAGCAGAAACTCATGTTTTAGGGCATGGCAACATAAAACCAAAGGCTTGACTGCCTGTGACAACCAAAGTTCTTGTGGAATTTCTTATCAAAACTTAGTGTGGTGGAGATTTCAGAAACCTGGCTACTCACAGGACAACTACCTTGCAGGAGAATGCTTTGATCTTGTCAGAAAAGATGTTGCAAGCTAGGGTACTCCCAAGGCCTGCATACTGATAGATCAGCGTCCTCTGACCCCACCAGAAGACCATTCTGAGTGCTGGCACTGCTGGACAACTCATGATCGCATCAGAGGAATGTCTGAACATTATTTATCTTGACAAGATACAGAAAATCCCTGCAAGACAGATTAGCAAAGGATCTTTCTTCAGCACTTCTGCACCTTCAAAAATCTTTATTATATAAGCAAAAAGTATGTTTATTCATTCTGACACAGACCACAAACCAGAGCCATTCCTCCCTCATGTGCTAGGTCAAGGCAGGGGATCCTTGGGACAGTACCAACAAAACAGATTTGACCACCAAGAAAGCACCAAGACTGGCCTGCAGAATCCCCTGAAATTCTCCTTACTATAAGAAATGTAACAAACCCTGTAAAAAGGCAGACTGAAATTTCTGCTGCAATCCTGAAACAAATACTCTATATTTTGATTTTTTTTTTCAAGATTTACATGCATTGTAGCATGCTCTTATCTGTGTGTCTTTAACTAATACTATGCAAAATATGTAGGGGAAAAAAAACAAAACCCCTTCTTTGTTCAAATGGGTCAAAATGACACCTTAAATGAAGTACATGCAGGCAGAGGAACCTTAATTATAATATTGTGAGATAACTCAATAGATATTATAGAATATACTATGAAGTTCCAAGAAAGCAGAGAAAATGCTGAAAGTAAACAATTTTGTATCTCTAAGAAAGCAACAAAGAAAAGGTAAACTAAATTATTTTATTAATTTGTTAACATAACAGTAAACACAAGCCATTGATATGGATTTTTGATTATTGATTGATATTGAATAGGTATTCTCTGAGTACCCAAGATAACAATTTAGACTTGTTGCTCAGTTTACAATGAATTAATATTTCAGTTCCATCACTTTTGTAGTATAGAACAATCCGGTTTTATATTACCATTCTGTAGTGGATAGGTTAGATGAATCAATTTTCTTTTGCTGTTCATAGTGTTAAAAAAATCCCGTATTTTCTTCTCTCAGATTAAAAACAAAAACCTGGTCTGGAGGAAAAAAAAAAGTTATGAGAACATTCCAAAGACTAAAGCACAAATACTTGCTTGGCACCAGCATTCTATAATTTAGGTGGTCTATTTTAATTAGTATTAATTAATATTAAAAGGCCGTTTTTGTTTTTACAGGCTATTGTAAAAAGTTCGTTGTTATTTTTTGTGAGACTTCGTACTTTATTTTTAGATCAGTAAGCTGAACATAACATTAGGAAAAGCTTAAGTCCAAGTAGAAAGTGAGATGCAGTAGTTTTACTGGATATCATTGCACCCAAAACCATAGCACACTTCAATATATCTAATCATGACAGATGTATTTTTAATACATATTAAAATACAGCAAAAGTTTTTGAGTAATAATGCAGCATTATAAAACTCAGTCAACTAACTACGACTTTGTGTTTTCTGCTAAGGTAAACATTAATGGGCATGATAACTGAACTTAACATGCTACTGTAACAAAACATTAGTCTTAAATTGAAAATCTGCAATTATTTGGCAGATTACAGTCGTTGTTTATCTGTAACACAGGAGGGAAGCAGTAAAATAACCCTTTAGTAAAAACTAAGACAAACCCACCTCTGACAGTTTTTCAGATTAATGAAAGGTATTTATATCTGGTTTATAAGACATTCATGATAATCACATAAAAATCACACAAGCCATGTGACAAAAAATAGCTGGTTGCTGTTTCATTAATATAAAGAGTCCATTAAATATCTATTTTTCAACATCAGGAAAGTAAATTTATACCACAGTACATGTATGACCTTGACAGCTATGCTTGAGATTAACCTTCCACCACCTTCACACTGCACCCAAAGTAAGTGATTTACTGTAAATCCATCTTGGCAACATTACACTAATGGTTATTCAATAGGATAAATACAGGTCAAAATGAACCATTAGGAAATGATTCCTAGAGTTCACAGAAAAATTAAAAACAAACCAGAAAGAAACAACCCAACAATCTCTGCTTTCCTTGTTACCAGGAAACTGTGAAAATAATTGTATGCAACACTCCCTCCAAATTTCACAGCCAAGTTATGAACCTAGCATTAGCTCATTATATACACACACAAATAGTAAAGCTGCAACATTTATATATCATAAATATAACATAGGTTCACTACAAGGCAGTGCAAATACTTTGCAAATTTTCTTTCAAAAGTGCAGGTATCTTAATGGAGGTTGCAAAAAAAAAAAAAAAAAAAAAATTAAGTACAGAAAAAGACTCCTGGCACAGCAACATGAAACATTGCCAGAAGGCTGGCTTATCTGTTTTTACCCAATGTCCTGATGAGCTTCAAAGCTTTGGAATGGGTGTGGCAATGTGGAAAGAGTTAACTGCTTGGATTCAATTATTGTCGGCAAGAGCTACTCCACCTTTGTCCCCATTTTCAAAAACATGAAGTTAATGTAAGCTTTCCTGTCAGCAGTTCAGCACTGCGAGTTTAAAAAGAGTATCAGCTGGTGTTAACCACAGTGTGCAAAGAGGGGTGAATATTATGTAGTCTGTTTGGCTTAGTGGGTTTGTGAACTTAGTAGTATTATAGTTTCTTTATTACACAGGCTAGTCAGAAAATTAATGTCTTGAAAGTTATGTTGGGAGACAGGTGCAGTAGAAACACAGAAATAGGCAAGAAAAATGGAGAGGGAGCCAGTGTCAGACAGGAAGATACTTGGCTGCACAGAAAACGGCCTCACCCCTTCCACTGATTTTGAATATGTTTTTTCTTTTCCTTACTTGTTTCAATAGAGTTCCCTTCCATTAGGAGTCACAGTGCTCTCGCAAAAGCAGCTTATTGCACTTAAGTAGATAACACTGATAAACTGTATCTTATTTTAAATAATGGTTTATCTCAACTAGAAAAGAATGCCCCAATCAGTCACCACCATAAATGTTCTACATAATACAGAAGAAAAAGGGCCTTTAATTTTCAGGTGAATTCCCTCTTCCTATTGGCAAGATGGTGGGTTACACTGATAAAATGGATACATTGCTGAAACTGTCATTGTAGAAAGGTGAAAAATTTTTCTCTCTAGAGAAAGCATGTCTTAGAGAAATATGGACAAAAGGAGGAATTTTAGCCCTGCAGAAGGATATGCATGTCATTCCAAGAATTCACTTGAGGGATGAATTCTGAGTTTAAAAAAATAGTAAAATTGCCTTATTTCTTTATACTATAATCAAAGTTGCCAGTACTTTAGAAACGTTCATTTAGATGAGGTGATGCAGATTCACCCTTCAGCAACCTTTGCTTAGAAAGAAAACTGTCTACCACATCTGTCATGTCAATTTAGTTGTAGAGAGAAGCACAAAATACGAATCCACCGAGTCTGTCTTTCTGTCTGCAACCTGATCAAAAGTAAAGAGGATTTGCTCAATGATTCCAAATTAACTAAACTGGTATAGAACTTGTGAATGCCATAGTCAAAGGAAGAGGCTCTAGTTATATATTCAAAGCACAGAGGAGATAACAGGGTTCCAGTCTCTTGGGGCAATTACAGCTTCTGACAGAAAACAATGGCTATTAGTGATGGCACAATGTGTAAAACTGCACATCACACCTGGAAGAAAGACAGCATGGGTCAGTTGAGTCCTGGCACTCAAAAAGCTTATATTGCCTCAAATTACACTTGGTACATAGTTAAAGTGAAACTCTTCCATAGTTGCTAAAGCTACTATGTGGTAGCAACAGAATTGGTAGGAAAGATTACCAAAAACGCCTGGAAAAAAATCCTGAACCAAGAATAATAAAGTCTGAAAGTAGATAGGAAAGCAATTATCAGATTAAAACTGTAACTTGCCACAACTGCTCCTTAAGAAGAATGCTTTTTTAGTAATACTATTTCTATCTGGTTATTGCTTTTGTTACTCTTCAACTACTTAGATACCACAATCTAGATCAGAAAACGGTGGCTTGACTTCCTAGCAGAAGCAGATGCAGACACAAAACCACTGTAAAATCTCTTTGACAGAGGGAACAATGACATATGTCAATGAATTAGGAAGCTGTCCTCACTGTAGCCTAAAGTCATCTATGTGGGGGATTAGTGAGAAAATCTGGTTTAGTTCTGTTTAGTTCAGAACAGGGAGGTAATCAGTCAGAAATAAATGCAGAAAAAACCAGGGCTGTTATGACCAACATGGGACTTCCAGCCACGTAGCTAGTCCTAACTAATATTGTTCTGGTAATACTGCCAGTACACATAAAGATTTGGTTCATTTTATATGAATAATTTGTGTTGGAAATAGTATATTGATGTGATGTCTGTCTTTAGAGAGCACTAGAGGTAAACTCCAACTTCTGTTTTGTAGTTTCCAAGAAAGTCTTTACTGCTAAAAAGCCAGAGAATCATAGAATCATAGAATCCTAGGGGTTGGAAGGGACCTCGAAAGATCATCTAGTCCAAGCCCCCTGCCAGAGCAGGGTCACCTAGAGTACATCACACAGGAAGGCGTCCAGGCGGGTCTTGAATGTCTCCAGCGAAGAAGACTCCACAACCTCTCTGGGCAGCCTGCTCCAGTGCTCTGTCACTCTCACAGTAAAAAATTTTTTTCTGATATTCACCTTAAACCTCCTGTGCTCCAATTTGTATCCATTACTCCTTGTCCTATCACTGGTCATCACTGAAAAAAGCTTAACTCCATCTTCTTGACACTCACCCTTTACGTATTTGTAAACATTGATGAGGTCACCCCTCAGTCTCCTTTTCTCCAAACTAAAGAGACCCAGCTCCCTCAGCCTTTCCTCATAAGGGAGATGTTCCATTCTCGTCTCATCCTCATTTTCTGAGTTCAGATACACTGTGATGCAAGGAGTCCCTCAGCAGCACAGTAACAGGTGTTTCTTATTACTTTTTGGAACTACTGAACCCGTCATCACAACAGTTGACCCAGGTGTCCGTGCCAAAGTAGGGGGCTGGATCTAGACGAAGTTTAAGGTCCCTTCCAACCCAAACCATTCTGATTCTGAGCCAAAAGTGGCATTCCCAAATGCTGACACACCCCAAATTGCAAGCCACACTTGAAACTCTAGAAAATAACCTTACTTTGGACATTGTGTATCTATCTTGGAACAGTACATAATATAGGTATTAGCACATTTCATATAGTATCTTTTATTTTGAAATAATAAATACTTTAATGATTCCAGAGGCAAATCTAGACAATTATTCATGGAAAAAACAGCCAATTATTTTGAGGAGCTGTTACCAAAAAGGTAAGTTTGTATTTTAGCCAAGTTGCACAGAAGTTCTACTTTGAGGACAAACAATGCAGACTAGGATATATGATTGCTGTAAGTCACTTCTTGATAAAAAACTAAGGGCCTTTGTTTCACAATATTACTAAAGCAGAACAGCACTGGGAAAACTGCTGCAGGAAGTCCACACACAATGTAAATCATAGTCTGAATTTTTCCATACCTCTCTAGACACAGGAACTCCTAAAATATCAAACCAATGTGACTAGAAGTTGAATACTCAGCTGATAAAAGACTCTGCACATGTATTTCTCCAAACAGACCTGTAAGCTACATGTACCTATATCTATATTTACATCTATCTCTGTATATACATACATACTTTACAAGAAAATCTAAGGAACAGTATACTCTCTTAATGAGATTTTCTGGACAAATCCAAAATGAAAGCTAAACTAATTATAATGAAAAGCCACACAAAACTCACCAGAATTTCCAGTAAGAGTAAAAGATCAGTAATAACAATGATGCCTCTTCGGCTCTTAGAGCTTGCTGCTCAACTCTTAGCCATGCAGATAGCTTATTTGTACATGGGCTTCTCTGGAAAGATTTCTACTTCGTTATACCTACAGGCTAATAAATAATATGCTTAGAACTCTTTGGGTCAATCCATTATTATGCAATATATATTTATGGAGATTTGCAGTACAGTATAAATACTGTAAAAATAATAGTATTAGCATGTGTTTTTTTCACCCAGTTTTTTCTTATTCATTCATTATATCCCCCTAACAAAGTATGTGAAAAATGACTTTGTACTTAACATTTGTTTGTACACTAGCAGGTAGCATTTTTTCTTAGGTTTTTAAAGAAAGGATATCTCCTCACATTCTTTGATTAAGTGGGCTGATGCGGGGTCAATGGCATAAACAGGAGGCTTTGCATGGGCTTCAGAGAACTATGGATTAGGATTTGAGACAAACGTGCAAGATCTCTCTACAAAAGTGATACCCTAAAGAGTAGCTTTTGTCTGTTATCAATGTTAAGGATTTCAAACCAGTTACCGTTAATAGCAGACATTAATCTTACAATTATGTTCTTATTGTAACATTCCCTGAATTTAAATTACATGGTGTGACTCACTGATCACTGACAAAGGAAGAAGTTCAAACCTTTATTCACACAATAAGGCTCGGGTCCCAGGACACATGTCTCCCATCATGCATTCCATTCAGAATTTCAACATCGTCTTCAGCTATTGTAAAATCAAACACCTATAGGAATGCATATACAGTTAACATAATGAAGAGAATCAGGAGTGTTTCTGTTATTTAAACTAACAAAGATTAATTTATTTGTGAGGCAGAGTCTTTCTGTATTTTTCCTTCTGGAAATTCTTCTTATATTTTGTCATAGACAAACATTCCATTAAGCTTACAGGTTCCACTGGGTCTTTTGCTCTTTTTGTGACTATTTTTACTTGTAGACCCTGTTAAGATGGTTTTGTAGCACTCTGACCTCAGGCAAGGGTCCAAGACAATGGTAGTATCAAAACTGTTTTTGACAGCACTCTATGTGGTCACTGCCACAAGTATATGAATACTCTGACTGCAATCCCTCTCGAAACATGAGCACATTTAATTTATATCCTAATGTTCAGTTTAAAAAGTTACAGTTCTTTTCCTCAGAAATTTAGGCAAAGAAACATTAGAAGGTATAAGGACATTCACAAAGCTAGCAAACCAAGGGCTATATCTATCTTTTCTCTGTGTACTAAGGCAAAACAGTCATGGATCAGCTAATACAGAAACAGATACAGAGCTATAGTGCCTCAGTACTCGAACTTGAAAGCAACCACTTGTCTTCATGCATAGGTTCTTACAGGCACTGACTTCTCCTCTTGTGAGACCTGCAACATGAATGATCGTGTCAGTGCTTTCTTAACAGGTGTCTCACTCAGACATTAGCACTTCAGAACTGAAGCTGCTTGAAGTTGGCCTGTTGTCTTTGTCAGAACTCCTCCATACTCAACAAAAAGAACCTGTGGAGCCTGAACTGCTGCCAAATGAGCTCTTCTCATCCTGCATTATCCAGCAATTGCTGTCTGCTAGAATGACCCTTGTAGTCAAATCTTGGTGCTCAAGGTTTTTAAATCTAAACCAGAGACCAGCCACAGAACAAGAAATACTATATAATACATGATATACTGAGGACTTAATGAGGTCCATGCTTTCACCAACTTGACTGAAGCATCAGGGACTCAGGTCAACACACAGGCATGGGGGAAAGAAAAAAAAAAAGGGGGGAGATGTGATAAACAACATCTGATAACTGTGCCAGTTCTCCCCTCCTCCTTCTCTCCATCTTAAGTGTTTTAAGTTTTGCTGCAATGCATTCCCTTAGCTGTGCAAAATAAATTGGTGGAGCCATAGAGTAAATGCTGTAAAAAACAGAATTAATCTGGATTTAAAAATATTACTGGGGGAAATAAAATAAAGGAAGGATTTTTAACTTGGTTTTGTTCTCTGATCTGGTTCACAATACAGTACCACAAGCAGCTGTGCTTGTACCACAGAAGGCACTGTGGTGTCAGAAGAAATAGTCAAGGCAGGAGCTATATAAACAGGCATAGCCACCAGGAGAAATTATATGTATGTTGATTTATACCTACACACACACACAGAGTGATTTTACTAGCAGACAGAAGTTTCCTATCTTCTTGTGAAGTTTCTTCCTGATTTGCCAAACAGTTCATAACCCTATGATATTTTTGGAAGTAACAATAAGGTTGTTGTGGTTTCCCTTCTCCTCCCCCAAAGAAAGCACACTTTCAGATTAGAGAAATGGAGAGAAAAAGGAGGTAATAAATTCAAAGCATTTGGTGGGGGTGGGGGAAAGGTGAGGGGAAGCATGCCAGTCCTCATTCATTCCCCACTTCCCTCTGTCTGTCATCTTAATGCTGGGACCTCCTCTGCAAACTGAGTAGATGAAAGAAGGTAGGGGAAGAGTCAGCTAGTGCGATTTCCTTAGAAGGTCTCTAGCTGGAATATCCCCAAGAGTTTTACAGCTTTCATACAGTGTTATGCATAGTATACAAACTCCTTCCATTTGGGCTATATGCCTGTCAGGAAAAGGACCTAACTATAACCACAATAGGATGTTCTACAACCAGCCAAGTAATAAACAAGATTATTAATAATAAAAATCAACTATGAAAAGTTTTTTATGGGTATATTTTTCATACACAGCAATTAACTCTCCAGTTGATTTCTGACATTTATGAATTACTATCTTCTACTATATTATAGTAATTTCATGGTACTATGATTTGCTAATTTTACCTGAGTTGCCCCAATATAAAACTGGTATAGGAGAATGGGCAGGCAAACTCAAGTATTAAAACCAGTAATTCCAGTAATTTGGATATTAGTCAGAATTGAGTGCTTAGTCAAATCTTACCTTGCAGTTTTCCTGTATCCTTTCTGGTTTTGTAGATTTTGGGATAGTGACAATTCCATTCTGAAAAACATAATGCTACTCATCATTAAAATGTACATAGTTTAAAAGAAAATAAACTCTCCTCAAAACATTTCAAGGCATTCCTCAGCTCTTCCGAGGTTCTAATTTCATTTTTCAGAGGACACTGACATTTCTATATTCTATTTTTAGTTGCTGTTATATACACTCCATTAAATTACAAAATAGATTATGTGGTTTATGTCAACTTAATACACTATTTCACTGTTTAGTACTTCATGTTGAGTGATAGAAATGGAATGATGCCCCACACTGCTTGTAACATTTAGTTTGCATATTTAAAATACCGCTGTGCTTTGTGTACTACGTGCTAGGTTTCCAGTACAGCACATTAGTTCATGGGATATCAATCTATTGAAGGCAAAAATACTTTCTGTATAAATTCTGGTTTGGTGCAAAAAACCCCAAACTATTTGCACCTTCTTCCTGAGAGAGGAGACACGTTTTTATTACCACCCTCCATTACCTGTATACTCCAGCGTATGCAAATCTGTGCTGGAGTTCTGCCATATTTCATTGCCAGCTGAATGATGCTAGGATGAGCGAGAGCTTCACCTTTGGCTAAAGGACAATAGCCTTCAAAAACAATATCTCTGCTCCTACAATAATCCACCAGCTCCTGAGGTCTTTGGAAAGGGTGGTATTCAACCTTGACAAATAGAAATAAACTTAGTAAAAAACTTGAGAGTATATTTAGCAGAAAGCATTATTAATAAATGAATTTTTTTTTCTCTTGTTTTAAAAATACAACCCAAGTGAAATCACTGCTTCTGGGAGATAGATGCAAGATGCAAGTTGCCAGTTTTAAAAGACAAGTGAAGGATATTAATCCACAGCATTTTGCCATTAATTGGCACAACAGTTCACTATGTGTTTTATGCTTCCCTCAGAAGTAAGGTGCATGGAGAAGCTGTTTGTTATACCTGCAGTTGGACTTCCACTCTTGTTCTGCTTTGCAAGTGCATAGTGGAAGTCAGCATCAGGGAACATCTACTGCCGATTTGAGACTTCCCAGATCTACTTCCTTTCCTGTTTCCTCACTAATGATCTTTGAATTGCACAGGCATGGGGGGAGGGGGCTAGGCAGGAACTGGGTTTGCAAGAGACCAACCAGAACTATTTGCTTAGGATGAGGGCCTGACCTTGAAAGCAAAGCCTGTTGCCACAGTTTGTACATGGAAAATCCTTTATTCTGTGTGTGGCGTCACCAACAGCTTATGCAGGGAAGCAATCACACTGTGGAACAAAGTGTGAAGGAGACCCTTTGTAGGAAGAAAGATCACAAATTGCCAAGAACCACTTAAAAGAGGAAAAGTAACAAGCTACAAACACAGAGCTGTTGGAAGCAAAAGGAAAGAGAAGTTATCAGCAAGTAAGGCCAGGTATTCTGGCATGTAACAAAAGCCAAAACAAAACCTCCATAATATTACTATGTTATTTGAATAAGAATTTCTCAGCTTCTACATTGCAAGAAGCATACCTTCCTCTGCATTCAGATGAAAAAAATAGTGTTTTCTTGTATCAAATACATAATCATGTGATGTATTTTTGTGACTGGTTGTCACCATTGTTCCAGTGATCTAACTCTTGCGCATTTTGAAGAAAAATACTCTTCTGAACAATTACCTCAACACATGGAATCTGGAAAATTTCTTCTGCCACAGAGGACAAATGAACATTTCCTGTTTCTCATCTTTAGTACATGTTGTCTTTTGAGACAACAATAGTTGGAAACAATGGGCTGGCAGATGTTCAATATGCGCTAATAAAAAAACTGTGCCCCTCGAAGGCTGGGCTGAGTCAGCCTAAAGCTGCTGTGATCTAAATTACTAGGTGGACTCGGGAACAAGGTTCAAGCAGCAGACTTGAACCATGTCTTCAACCTTTGATGTTTCTTGACCTTTGAGTAGCCTTTGTATTTCATGTTTATATGTGTAAGACCAGTGTTTAGGTCATACAGTTATTCATTTGTTTGCACCTGAGCTGACTAGAAAATGTTCTCATTGTTTTTACACAAAACTAGGAGGGAAAAATGAAAGAGCAAGCAGGGTGTATTACTTGATTATTACAATAGTAATACGCCATTTCAGTAGATATTCTTTACACTATGTGTAACAGATAACATAGCCTAGAAAATATTAAATAAAGAATTATGTATTTAGGATCAAATGCTGAAATATCTGCTGTACCCTCAGGGCATCAGTTGAATTATTCACCATTTGTTACTGATGTAACTGCAAGCAGAATTTACCTGCTGGTCTAGTAAGACTTCTAAGCAGCACAGTTTGAGATTACACCAGAAATACTTAAAGCAAGAACAACATGCTGATATGTCACCTGCCTGCTTCACAAGCACAATACACAGTAACAACTACTTCCCACCAGGGAAGATTATACTCTACCTTTCACTGAACCAAGAGATGCCCAAGTTTTGTGAACTGAATCTTGGCACATGCAGCTGTGTGTCGGTAGCAGCAAATACTTTTCTTGTTGAATATATTGCTAAAATAATCAATAGCATGAAATAAGATAAGGACTTTTGGATTTATTTTTCCTGTGAGAACTTTCTAGAAGGTTCTAGCAGCATCTAAATGCAAAGGACTAATATCCTGAGCTAGAAGAGGCATACAGTGAGTGGCCAGCCTGTGCTTCCCCTCAAAATAATAATTCCTACTTCCTGACTTGCCCCACCCTTGCTATTTTAGTCAACAAACTTTTCTCAGGCAAAGGCTGTCTGTCATATGGTAGTAGAGGAAGATCTTGATCTTTTCTGGCACTCTACCCTGAGTGATTTGTGTGAAAAATTGGCATTTGTTTAAAAGAGAGTTTGCAGTTCACATTACAGAACTCTTCACAGCTGCTACTTGGTCAGTCACAAGGCAACTCTCCAGTAAGCGCTGATTTTTACAAGTCATAGCGCGATAGGGAAAAGCTGAGCATAATAACTCTCCTGACACACAGACCTAGAAAGTCATACGTCAGATGATGGTACACAGAGCCTTATTCTTTCCACTCTGCTATAGGTTCTCTTCACCTGGAAAAGTTTTCCTGCATCTGGATTTAGGTTCTCAATGGGAATGCAGTGTCTTACCCTTATTTCTCTTGATCAAACTGAATTTTAAGCCTAGAAATATTTTCTTTATAGAAGAACAGTTCAGGCAAGTTTATATAAAAAGAGATTGTTTCCTAATGCCTCAAAAGACTCAAATACGTATCTGCCTTGTACAGATGTACACAATAAATCTCAGTATTAATGGCAATAACATTAATAAATCTCTCTGAGGTCATTAAACAGTAATTTGCGCTTCTATAAAAGCAGAAGACATACTGATGAACATTACTACACAGAATTCAGAGAGGAACAGTTTACATTTTTTTTTAATGTATTGCTTTATTAAATGAAACATATGTATTAACTTAAATTTCATGAAATGTAATATTTTTTCCCTAATGACTGACAGGCCTAAGAGCCTTCAAAGAGATATCAAAGGCTTTCTTGAGAATAAATCCAAACTTACTACTGCCATGTCAAGTACAAACACTGGAATAAAAACCTGTAACAACTTCTTCATGATGCTAGAAAAAAATATTTAGCATAATTTTATATAGCATGTGATGGTTATTTTTAATAGTAGATTGTAATTTTTGAATGGTGCTTGCTTACTACTAAATACCTTAACATTATTATATTCTTGAAAAGACAAGCCTTTCCTACTTTTTAAAAGCCATGATGATACTATTTTTTCCAGGAACAAAGAGGCAGTACTTATAACTTGGTCTGTAAAACAGAAGCATTGCTTACTACCTGGTTTGCAACGACTATAGAAGTCTAATAAAGAACCTCCTTTGTCCTGCTTTCTACTTCCTCCTCTTCACAATAAAAATAACTTTCAATTTTAACATCATGAGAACTGCTGGAATTGTAAGAACATCCTAAATTCTTTATGTAAATTTAACACAGCTAACAAGGAAGTGATTTTCCTCCACTTGTTTCTTAAATACTTAGACTTGTATAGAATGATTGTTTGCAAATGTTTTGTATTTAGAAATAAGTTAATTGAAAGAGTAAGCTATTTTAGGTTTAAATATAGCAGAAATATTTTGTATTATAAACTTTGGACAGTGAACTAAGAATTCAGTATAGCACTTCCATTCCCAATTTAAATTTAGGAATTCCTTAGTTATTTGATAATGTGTAATTAATCTCACCATCATGCTTGGCAAATAACAAGCTAACACTAGGCAAGAAACAGAATAAATACTCTTTTAAAGATTACTTGAACTATTGTTTATATAATTCTAAAAACTACGTGTTTATGTAACTCTAAAAAGTGTAAATAATTTTTATAGCAAAGCTGTTCAAAGTGGAGCACTTTGCAGTGCCATGGCTATCTCGGTTTTTTTGTTTTTCATTTGGAACAATATTGTGCATCTCCCTAAAGAAATGACTACCTGCACACAGCAGGGGTACCCACCCACTAGCGTCACTGCTGCCTCACCTTTTTGTCTCCTCTTTTTCAATTTCAGAAAAAGAGGTTCTATCAAACAGTATCAAGAAATAACTTTTCTCCATTAATGCTACTGACACAATAGGACTGGTAACATTTTAAAATTGTAGGTAAGAGGAAATTTCAAAACAAATCCAAAATTACTTTTTTTTTCTCCTTGCAGTGACTTAGTAGGACATTGAAAGGCTATTTTCATTTAACAGACAGTTAACAATTTATGCCAAAATCAAGTAAGTCTTAGAAGATGTGTATTTCTGAGAAGACGAAGCAACTGAACCTTGGCAAGCTCACCAATTCTCAAACAGTCGTCAACCTACCCATCTCAATATATTTTTCAATGGCCTATTTTGAGTAACTGAATTAAAATTATTTCATATGGTTTTAGGTTAATTGAACAGTATTCATAATTGTCCTTTAGTAACCTTTAGTCTAGCAGCCAGCAAAAATCTAATAGTCACATTTGGAGCAACCTTTTTATGGCTGTTTACAGCATTAAACCACAAACAGCTGCCAGAAATCCCCACCACCTGTACAAAGGGGAAAAGCATGTGGCTGCACTTCATCCATTCCAGTTCCCAGTTCTATGTCAGCATACATACACTTTCACTGGCAGAAGGTGATAGGAATGGGAGCATGAACTTCCAGCACAACTGTGAGCAGAAAACTGCAACAAAAATTTCAGTGTCCTGGAAGTCTACTGGTATGTAGGTGGTCATTTTTTATCTGCCTAGGGTGGCAAAAAAAAATTGCCAGGGCTCTCACAGCACCTTCCTAAATAAGTAGTTCACTGAAAATCATGTGATCTTGAAATATGAATATGAAATAAGGGGGCAGCAAGGGAAACAGCACCCTTGCATGAATATGTAATCACCTGAAGCTTTCAGTGTTGCTTAGAGGAATTAGAAATACTATTTGAACACAGGCTCTCTCCAAAGCCTTGTTCACTCTGGAGATTCTGAATCTTCAGTGCTCCTTGAATTTTACGTCTAAACTGTTTTATCATCCAAAACCAGCACACAGACCATTTGTTTGTGCCTTAAAACCAGTAGCCTAGGAGAAACTGTGGTAAAGAGAGGAGGAAGGGCTTCCCCCTGTCATTTCAGGTCATCTTCTTGAATGGTTTTCACTATGTGTATAGAAAGGAAAGGGAAGAAACTGTTTGACTAAGGCCACTTTGGGTGCAGTCTTTCAGGCATAGGGGTGGGGAGGCAATAATTACATTCCCCACCCCCAAACAACAAAAAACACAATAAAACAAAAGCCAAAACCCAAACACAGATACTTTAAATATATTTATCTGCTCACCTGATTAACATGTGGAGTAATCACACAGTCTTCCTTTAGTTGCTCAAGATGACTGATAAGAAAGTTGCTTACACCAATTGATCTACATAAACCTAATGAAAAACAGAACAATAAAAAGTTTTGGGATAATCCTAACTATTTAGGAGGATAACCTGAAAAATACCACTGTCAAGAGACAAAACGACTGTATGCATCATTTCTGTATAGCAAAATACTGTCAAGAAACACAGAAAAACAGCACTGAAATCTAGTTTGACAGTATTATCTATAGTGTGGTTCAGTCACAGTCAACTAGGAAATCATTTTATAATCTAAACACACTGGAAACTCCCCAGTGTATAAAAACTCCAGGCTAAATTCTGGGAAAAGCTAACGTAGTATAAGCAAAGAACAATTGGACTCCACCAGAATGAAAAGAAGGAAATGGTGTTCTGAGCAGCTTGCCAAAACTAAAGAAAAGTAGAACATTTGCAGAAGACTAATAAGGTGTGAGCAACACAACACAAGGACATGCAGTCCAAACGAACTATATAACACTGCTTATCTTCCTATTAGATCATCACAAAATGTTACGTAAAACTCAGTATAAAAAGTTTAATTAAGTGAGCAGTACTAACAGGAACAAAGAAGCTTAAAAATATAGCTAGATTTCTGAGCTCCTGTTGACATGCAAATAAAATTAAATGGCACATAGGTGATATGAAGGTTATTTTTTTAAGTAAGTGTTTAGCATGTGTGCATGTGTATAAATTAAGTGCTGACAGTCCTGAAATCTTCCTTCAAATGAAGAAAATAAGGTCTTCCTTTGAACCTCAGATATGATAAAGCACAACTCCCAGAACTGGCCTACCACCACACCTCAACCCTGACTCATCTTTGATAGTTTGGGCCTTAATTTGTGCTAAACACAGGTCATGGGGAAACCAGCGCTGGTCGGGCTAGTAGTGGCCTCCTCAGCCTGTGCGTTCTGTGGACTACAAATCAGACTAATTTCTTCAGTATGTGAACTTTGTCCCGATTGACCTGATCTGCATTGCAATATGGAGATGGAAAGTCTGTCTCAAGGTGTGTGAACACAGAAGTCCAATCGCTGTTGTTAATACAGTACTTGTGCTGACCAATTTAATGTATACGCACTTTCTTATCTACATGCACACATACATACATCTATAGCAAAAAACAAAGGAATTATGTCAAAAAGTATACAATTTTTTTTTTTTCAGAAAAAAATAAACTCATTGTGCAATTGAAGCAATTTGATGCCAAGGGAATGATTTCTGGGACTGAAATTGCTCTCATTCCACAGTTAGAACTGCTACTTCCTTGAGGTCAGCAGGGAACCATGTGGGGCTGCCTTGATTTGAGTCCGTAACACAGACACATAAAAAGCACTTTTTAAATGCAACTGAGAGATGTGAATACATTAAAAAGAAGAATTTCACCTGAAATGAAAGCTAAACAAAAATGTTGCAGAAAAATTTACTAGCCAAGTACTTACTCCTGAAATGCATGGTTTATATATATAAAAAATAACTCACTAGACTATAAATTGGAATATAAAAATGTAAGCTTTAAGCTTACACAGTATCTTGAATTTGCAGGTTAGATTTACCTCAACAGAACAAAGAAATTAGTTTTTTCTAGTCTTCAATGAAATTCTGTAAATGAAGTCACAGTTTATTGTTAATTATTATACACAGATTGTTAAAAAAATAAATACCAGTTCTGCATCAGAAAAGCCACAAAATATTTAAATATAGGTAATTTGACTGCGCTGTTGCTTTCACGTATTTCAGCAGCAAAAGCAGATCAGATGCATGGCAGCAAAACCTGCACACATACTATCACTTTTTAATGTGGTTTCTTTTGTAGAATACAAAAGGGAGAAAAAAGTACATTAACATCTAAAATACTAGACAGCTTTCCCATACAGAAATTTAATTGTTCAAAATGTATAATATAATTAGGTCACAACCTGCACTATAGCAATTTGCATAATTTGTATGTAATCTGCCAGAAGGAGCAAAACCCGAGCTTTTGACTTTTACTGACAAACAGCTCAGGAGTGTCGACACTAATAAATCATTATGCCAAAGAAGTCAGAAAAACACTTGCAGTTTTAACACAATGGTCAACTAAAATATTACACTCTATTGTTGAAAGCTAGGGAGTTACAAAAAACATGCTGTTATTGCCCTTGAAGAGTCTTTTATTTCAGGCTGAAATAAAACAAAACTAAATAACAGACATGAAAGATGAAAGGGCTTATTAAACTTGTCCAGTTCCAGAGAAAGCTTTAATTTTTTCCCCCTACAGTATATTTTTAAGATGTTTTGCCTCTAGCAGACTTCTCATAGGAGACTTTGAAGTCTGTTCCATAGTCCTTTTGCATTAAATTGTAAGTTTTTTGTTAGATTTCTCATCAATAAATTTAAAATAAGTTATGTCTTGTGTTAAAAGCCATCTGAGTTGAGAACTACTAAAATCAATACTATGGCATTCTTCTGTTTAGAGTGATGTTGCAAAAAGCAAGCTAAATTCAAAACTGCCAAGAAAGTAAACATTTTCCCAGACAACAGAGAAACAGTAATTAGAATTTCAACGTGGAACCAGAATTTTCTTACTACTTTAAAAAAAAAAAAAAATTTCACTTTCATCAAATCCACATACTTAGTTTTGGTAAGTTACAATCCTTTGTTTCAACTTCATTGCTTTGTTTTTAGTTATAGTCTAGTACATGAAAGTTAAGAGCGTTTAGACTTTTGTATCAAATTACAATATAAAATACAATAAATATGAGAAGAATAGTACAGCCTGGCTGTATTAAAAATCTTATTGCAAGGCATGGTGGAAACATGAATTTGAAAGACTGTAATTTCCTGCAAAACAGTGAGTCTAAATTTCAAGGAATGACCAATAGATTTGCTTTAGAACATGGCTTCCATCTGCTTGATAGAAGATTAACACAGTTGCTCTGCATTGTTAAAATCTGGGAAAGATTGCAGGAGATTATACAGAACTATTTCCACAATTACATGTGCTGGATTATTCCCTAAGAATGAAGAATTAGAAAATGATGGACAAGAAAATGAAGGTCTCGTTAGGTCCTGGGTCTTATCCAACTGACCAACACTTGTGGCTACGTGTATCAATGATCACATCAGCAGTAGAAACAAAAACACCCCACGCCATAATGAGATACTTGTGGAGAGGCACATTCCTGGTATTTCCTCTCTCATGGAGCTCCAGAGGTAGGCTCCCCAGAGCTTGTGGCACAGGTCTCAAAACCACCAGAATGCTCTTTAAAAGGGGAGGGGGAGGAAAGCATTAATTTTCACTTTTGTACATGTTTGGTATGCTTAAAAATCCGATTTCAGACAACTTGGACACAATTAATGTTTAGCTGTTGTGACAGGAGGTCAGTCTATACTTCTATTTAACTTAACCAGTTTAACTAGTCCTGAAGTTCAGATCTTCAGAGGCAGAAGTTTGCAATGTGGGAGGCTGCAATCCCTCTAGAAAGTACACTTTTAAAATACACGTGTATATTGCCTTATTTACAGAAATTTGACTCAGGCAGAGAAAGCATCCTCCTTATCTGCTTAAGGAAATGAGTGGTTTGGCCTCTATGAAGCAGATTTTGAGAAAGTGCCAGGTACAATAAACAGTTTGCAATTCCCCATTAGCTCCCAATGCTTACTGAGGCTTTGTCCTACTCCTTGCAACTCTGACTTCACAGGCTTGAAAGAAAACTTGGCAACGATGCTTCTTTTATGCGTGCTAAAAATTGACTGACCACAATGGTGGAACAGAAATTTTCATCCAGCTTTGAAAAACTATCATGTTTCAGTAGAAAACATACTGGCAAAATAATGGTTGATTATGATGGGAAAAAAATTAGTATCTTTTCTATTCCACACAAAAAAATCTTGGCCTCCACCACATCAGTAATTTCACCACACTCCCAACTGTTGTGAAGCAAATACATCATGCTAATGGACTGGTTTACAAAATAGGTGCATATTAAGCTTAAGGCATTTTTTTTATTACAACCTAAGGAATGATTGGGTATTTTTTCTTTTACTTAGTACAGTGCCAAATTATACAAAGTTTGATGGGCACTGTTAGTCTTGGAACAAAAAAGCATAAATATACTGTCTTGGCACCACAACATTGTTCTAGCACAACAGTGAGCCTTATCTTTCTCTAGCATTACTATGAACTTTTCTCAAACTTCTAAATACCCTCTGGAATACTAAATGTGCAAAGTTCAGATCAAAAAGTTATTTTAAATTACAAAACTGGACACTGGGCTTAGGGAGCCCATTTTCCTCCCCCTCCCTGCTGTTCTACATGAGTCAGAGCAAGGGAGAATTCCCACGTCCAGTGAACAGTGCCCATTCTGTTAGATCTTCAATTCAGGCCACAGAATAAAAACACAAATGGATCCACTTTTCACAAGAGGTCAACTGTAGTAACTGTATCTTTATTAAAGGAGGTTACACAGGTTGGAAAGGTCCACATTCTCTCTGATACACATGCTAAGACCTTCTCTGTGTGTAAGTGGTATTACTCAGAAACCATACAAGATTTGACTTCAGCACAGCTTGCTCAATCAAAGCTGTAGGCAGAGTATGCCCACATGCAGACTGCAAGCCAAAGCACTGATAAAGCAGATGAGTACTAGACAGAACCAATAAGGAATTAAGTTCTAAATTTATTATCTAACATTTTTTCCCATTTCACAGACTAAAAAACAGATACCAAAGGCTGTGTCCTAACACACACAGGAAGACTATGACAAAACTGAAAACTCAAAAAGGATGCTTCATCTCCAAAAGTTTTTATTTTTATCCTATTTATTCCCATAGAATAAGTGCTTATCTGCTTCAAAATTATTTTCATACTGCTACATTTCCATGATCATCACTCCTGCTATACATCACCTGTGAACTGTGAGGTCTACAGAAGAGGAGGCAAGAGTATAAGTCAAATTGACAATTTCTGTGACTGTGAAGTTATTATAAACATTCAGTTTACACAACTGTTAAGTGGCTAATTTGCATAATGCAGCAATAGTAGCTTAATAGTAGCTTCTTTGACCCTGGCTGCTCATCTCACTACTTCAGTGCAATATTATCTTAGTTATGTTGACATATTTTTTTTTCTTGAGTTGACATTACAAACCAGATCAGATTAAAAAAAAAAAAAAATCCACCAAAAGGCTGTTCAGTTATTTCTAAAACCAAAGCAATTCTCCTGTACTCTTACAGATTTTCCCTTCTCTTACACCAGATTAAAGTACGTAGAATCATACTGTGAAGAGAATGCAGGTTTAAAAAAAAAAGCTGAAAATACATTTTTGTATCTAGAAAATTCTGCAGCTGCTCAGTCAGTTGGGCAATCAAAACTGCAAAAGCAACACTGGTACTTTATCAATCCCATTATACCTTAAGTCAATATTGCCACCACATGCTGTGCTCTGAAAATGTGATTAAAATTATCAGCAACTCAGCTAAGTGTTTAAAGGCTGTTAGAATATGTACCCCTTAAAACTAGCACTTTGAAAGTATTATGGATAGCACATTGGTAGACTCTAAAGTTTGTCCCCGCTTTAACTATGATGGCACATTTTCCTGAACTGGGATACTTTTTGGACTTCTGCATCAGAGGAAATGACTGATAGTTGAATCACCATCCCCAGAGGCGTTTTAAAAACATGCAGATATGGTGCTTAGGAATATGGTTTAGCATTGGACTCAGTAGAGTTAGGTTAATGGTTGGACTGGATGATCTTAAAAGCTCTTTTCCAACCAGAACAATTCTGTGTCTCTGAGATTCCCAACTGGTATGAATAACAGCAACCTGACTGATGTCAATAAAGCAAGACTGATTTACAATAGCGAAGAATCTAGGGCTTAAACTCAGAATATGCAAAACAGATAAGTTATGCCTTTTTCCCAAATCCTGTATATTATTTATTGAGATAAAAAGATATTTCAGACAAAGATTTTCCTTTGAAATGCATTTCAATATCGCCTTCTTCCCAAGAGTTCTTGTGATGGCACTGGGACCTACAGGCACTTCTGTTTAGGTACATAAATCTGTGCACTTGCTTTAAGTAAACCAAGCAAAAAGATTTATCTAATTTTTTTATAAAAAGGATTCCCTTGCTAGTAGAAAAAGCACAAAACATACACCGCAATAAATCATGAATCAAATCATGCAAGCTTAGCTTTGTTCCCACTTTTACATCTGAACCAAAATTAGTTATTCTATGAAAATTTCTTACTTTTAAGTTAATATACTGCATATTATGAAGACTTCTTTATGATCTTTCACATAAAATACAGAACTTTTTTTTGTTGCATAGGTCTTTAATTGCTGTCTTATCTGATGAACAGGGTGTGGTGCAACCAACATCCTCACTAACTGCAACCACTTTGAACCCATGAAAACACATCTCTGAACTGTGTTTCTGAAAATAACAAGCCCATGAGACATCTTCATCTGTACAGACAGAATACTACAGACAACGTGAAAGAGATGCATTGCTAGGAAGATTAGTTACTTGCTTCTGCTTATTCCAACTTCAGTGCAACTTTTGCACACATTAACATATGATTTCTACCAATATAACCACACAAAGGCAAACATTTTGTGGAGCTGTAACACAAATGTTATGAATTGTCAGCTGTTCATCATTTGACAATATATGCATAGATTTGAAGTAGTTTTTCAGTAAAATAAAAGCAGAATATGTCTCCTAGAAATGTATGCCTCCTACATGAAAACTGTATTTGGTTTACTGAACTCTCACTCATACTTAAAGAACTGATAGCAGAGGAAGAAACTACAATGATTGAACTAACTGGTCTATAAAGATGAAAAGGACAAGAATATTGTTAAGGGTCTTCTCTCACCTGGAATTAGGCAAAACATAACTGTTTTGAAAGAACAGTGACATGGCTTCAATTGCTAGGATATAAAATTTTTGTTACTTTTTCAGACTCTCTTCAAAACATACATGAAGACTATCAAACTAAGATACTAATGGAATAATTGTCTTTATTTTTAAGAGTATTTTTACATGTTTAACAAAATAATATGTTAACCCATTAAGGAATTTCTGACGCAAGTATGAGTATTTCATCTAAGCATAAGCTGGACTTCTTTCACTAAAAGGATAAGCAAAAAATTTTACTCCTAGTAAAATGGCACCGAGTCCCAGTGGGATCTGAACCCAGAACAACCACCACGTTACTCTCTTGCTGACTTCAGGCAAAAGCTGGCTGGAAGCCCTCATTCTTCCCAGCATTTTTAGATGGAGGGACAAGTAATCATGTGCATGTGTGTATGAAAAGCTTGCCAAGATGATGGGCTAGCCACAATGCCAACATCAAGATCATTAAAGACACTGCATATGGAAAGGGTCATTTTACATGGAACAGTCCAAATACCAGTGAGCATATATAATGACTATTCATGATGTCAAGCAGCTTGCCACACTGCTTTCATCTGCCAGGAGACAAATGCCTACACAAGAATGTTGCAGCTGTCAAGGGAATATTTGACTCAACATATGTATCTTGGAATGGGCTCTGTGGGCATTCCGGCCTCTCTCCTGAGGTATTGGAGAGCATAATTCCACAAAATGACAATGTATGAAACCACAAAAATTCAAACCATAGCTTTGATATTACAAGAATCCTAGTTAATGTCAGCTGTTACAACAGAAAGAACCAGATATTATACAAAAATGTCTCAATGACCAAAATTAAGATTATTTTTTTTCCCTCCCTTTTCCCTCAGCACTGTTTATCCCACAACTCTTTAAAGGAAAACATGTATGTAGGCTGTTGAACAAAGACACAACTAGAATTCTCTGCCTCTTATCACTGCAGTAAACATAGAGACTTCTTTACTCTGCAATCTTATGACTGACGCACATACAGCAATGGAATCTTGCAGCTTCTGTGAAACTGCTCCTGTCAAACTGAAGATAACAAAAAATAGAAACAAATGCCACATTCTCAGGCATATCAGCATTTAAAGAAACTAATTCTTGAGACAGTAAGATTATCCTCAGCTAGTAGAAATCAATTTAACAATACAATCTTTCTTGTTATGAATAAAGACCTACCAGCTTGGTCTACCAGAAGTCACCCAGCACTTATAAATGGGCATTTTTAGTGCAGGTAGTGCCTTTATCCTATACTGTCAGGTACACATTACAATTCTAAAAAACACTAAAGAAAATACTACTTATCCTTCCCCATTCATTTGTTCTTAATTATTAACATAAAGAAACTGCAATGACTGATCAGTAGAATTTGTTGCAGTTCCTCAGGAGCTTTTCCATTAGAACATCTTCCCATCACTTGGACTGACAACCAAGACCAGGTGCAGAATTCTGCAGGATTTATCCAGGAGAAAATAAAAGATAAGCATGTTTAGCCAAAGACTGTGTAGCTCAAGGGCAAACCACAAAGACACAGGATCACATTCCAGACACAACCCATAGGGATTAGAGTACCTGAAATGAGTAAAACTTTTAGGGTGTGAGATTTTAACATAGATAATAAATGTACTATGTCATACTGTTACAGTAAAGGACAACAGTGGTTTCAGAATCCGTATGAGTGATTTTGGATATGCTCTCATTATCTATCATGGTCTCCTACACAAAAAAATCTCAAGAAAAATGCCCAGGATTCTGGGAAATTATTTTTAACCTGAAGTGAGATCTTGAGATACGCCCTCAGTTTCACAAGGCAGTTGAACAGTAGATTCAAGCACAAGGGTGAGAGTGTGAAAAAATATGAAACCTTCTTGCAAGTACATTCCAGAGACTTCAGCCTTGGGCAGTAACCAGATTCTGTTTAATTTCCAAACATGTAAACCACATTGGATCCAAGGAGTGCAGCTCAAAACTTCAGCATGGCAAGTAATCAACTAGAGAGGGTACCCAGATCTCTAACAAATACTATGCAGGTTCTCCCTTTAAATTGTTACAAATCATTATCAGGACAAGAGATTCTTTTGAAAATGTTAACCTCAAATTCCTTTTGATGAAATATAAAAACAGTGCAGTGGTGAGCCACAGTGGGGATTTTTTAGTGATAGCAAGGGAGCCCTCTCATCAGCTGAATCTATTTTCTATTTATGAGAATGTTCTGAATGAGAATATGTTAAAGCTCAACACCAAATCCTCATTTAGAGTATATATTTAGGAAGCACTAGTAAGCAGTCAAAGACTAAGAAATAGTAAACTTAAGGATGCCTACACATTGCAATGAATGCACATTACACACCAATTCCATTGACACATGCTGCATTCAAAAAAACAATGAATCTGCTATTTCTTCTACAGCCAGTGGTACTTAAGAGATTTCTAAAATTGTATTCATTAATTCGTTTAGCTTTTTATGCAAGTTTTTGGCTCCCTAGAAAATTTACTTTAATAGCCTATCACAGATCTTTAAAAAAAAAAATACTTGTGAGTAGTGTCTTTTAAATTAGTGCATGCTGACCTGGACAGGGGCACAGACCCACATACTGTGGTCTCTCCTCAGTTAGCTGGGTGAGAAGATACTTAAGATCAGAAGTTGTGCAAGTTGTGCTGCTGCAGCCCTGTGTCTCAGCACCCATGTGCTGGATTTCAGGTGAAACTGGTTCAATCTATCTTTGTGGACATGACCTAAAATAAAATTTCTTTCAAAGCTATGAAGTTTGGATTTTCTCTTGTGTCAACTTGCAACCATTGTGACCAACCTAAAACTTAAAACAATCTTTAAAAAGTTTGCATTGAAGACTTTTACAGTCTTGGGTACTAACAGTTTATTTACCATCCTCTTAGAGCATTGACAACAATAATAAAAATTACTATTAATATTTTACATTATTTTAAAACGTCGCTTGCCCAGGTAAGTGGAATTTTGCAGAATAAATATTAACCTGGATTTAAACTGAAGTTGAAAGAATGAGATTTTCAAACATCTGCACTCAAATAACCTGGGAATACAGAGAAGTGATTGAAGAAAATCTTATTAACTTCAGCCAGATTAAAGACTTAGGTCAATATTGAAATCTTTTAATCATCTCATAAGTGTCTTGCAGATAGACATGCATTATCAGTCCCAAAACAGAAGACATTTTTTTTCCACAGAGAAAAGTGTTATTGTCACTGCACTTTCAGAAACTCTTCAGTGTGGACACAGCTGATGGCTAAACCCACTACCAAGTTGAGTAATCTCACAACTTCCTTCATGAATTGACTGCAGAAGCATATTATTTGTTTACACAGACAATCTTTAATGTGAAACTTTTAGTTTCTACCTTTTTTTTTCTGCAGAATAAACATTTCCAACAAAAAAAAAGTAACAGGATCGCGAACAGCAACCAATGACTACCTATACCAAAGTCAAGTTCAAAGAAGACAAAGAACTTAGCTGTTCAGTATAAAATCTACAATTCTTCCCCCAAACAAATCCTATATTCAATTAATACCAAGGCTAATACGTTGCTTACATAACAGAGAGCAAGTCACAAAGATATGCAGCAAGTGTTTAATCTTCAGTGGAAAGTCTAGTGGTTAACCATACAAACAAATTATTTAACATTTTCCTCAGAAATAATTGCTTTTTCTTCTCCAGAGCAGTTAACATTCATGTTTCATTTCAGTAACACATGGTTATGGTCAGGACACCCAGAGTCCCTCTCCCTTAATGGAAAAATGTGGAGGTCAGTGTTCTAAGGCACTTGGTTCAACCAGACTAATAAAATTTCCTTCCTCTATAGATCGCCTAACTGAGGTAATTTAGACAACCAGAGCTGGAAAACTTAAGCTCAGCTACATCAATCATGAGTCTACAGAATGCTTAAATTCAGAAAGAGTGAGGGCAGCAACACGGAAATTGAGAAAACTGTTGAAGAAACGCAATTGCAAGAAAAATAAATATAACATGGAATGTCTGTAAAGAGGTAACATGCATAGGAACAAAAAATAAAAGTAATTTTTCCTCTGCCTATGAGACCAGCGGTGGTGTTTCCAGTGTTTTACTGAAAGACCACCAAACAGTTCAAAGTCTCTCCCATTAGGAAGACACAGATAGAAAGAAAGTTGTGTAAGACAGGAAAGATCAATAGGCACAAATGACACACACTAACTTAAACACTCATAACAAAAAAAAATTCTTAATGGAAAGATTAAGTACCTTGTATAATAATTCATCTTCAGACTTAAAAATTATTGATGCTTTGAAATATTAGGTTGGCATAGCATTTCTTTGAAAACTGAATGTTGTCATTCCTTACATGGCAGAAACCACTTTTTGTAACTTCCTATGCTTAATAAAAAAAAACAAGAACAGAAGAGGTATCAAAGATACTTTACCTTTGTTTCCAGAGGCAGACCAAAAGTAACTATAGGGTTGAAGTCTAAGGCAACAGGTTTATTTATTGCTCTAATAAAACTGGTAGTGCCACACAGCCTGCCATTGCCTTTGTACAACTCTCCTACAATCACTATTTCAGTAACTCTGGGTTAGCAGACAAACTACTTAAGCAAAGAAGTCTTCTCTGAAGCTGTAAACAGAGTGGTTCACCTTTCCCAAGAACTGCATGACCAGATGTTCTCTTACAACACCATTTTCAATAATACTGCATAAATATTTTGGAGCAAAATCCTCCTCTTAAATCTGCACAATAAATTTTGATTAGGGCAATCTACTCTTCCTATTGCTATGAATATAAATTGAACTTTGCAGTGCACCAAAAATCAAACTTACAGTTATCAAAACTTGCGAGAATAGCTCCCTTCTTTGAATTTTTTTTTCCCCATAGTACCAGAGAATCTGCTGTTGAATATTTGAATATTTGTTCCTTATCTAGTCATTTTGTTTCACTAACCTCTTCCAAAACACAATTGGATCTATAAAGTACCACAATACAGGATGCATCATACAATTAGAAAAAAATATCTAAAGGAAGTAAATATCAGCATGATTTATACTTAAAACAGAGAAGGCTTCTACAAAAATGTTCTATAGTGGCATATACATTTCAGTGTAATTCTGCAGATTTCCTTAAGTACACACACCACCATTAACCTCATGGGCAAAATCTGGCAATTACCAAAATCCTAACGCTGCAGTTTCCAAAGAGATTCACATAACTTACACATCCAAATATGAGCATCCACTTCAAATTAAGTTCTATGAATTTCCCAAATCCCAAAATACACTATAATTCCTTCTGGAAAGATTTTTTTATTATATCACCTTTCTCATACAGCTCCTCCATTGCTCTCCAGGTTTCAGCTCGGACCTCTCGATTGCTTTTACCTGGAACACGTGCACCAGGCCAGTGTATTAAATAAAGATCTAAAAAAGAAACAGAACAAGACTACTCATTAAAGCGTAAAAAAAACCAACAACAAATAAAATTAAACCAAACCATGTGAAATAGCATTTTCTCTCTACAATGGCCCCTAACACTTTATCATCAGATAAATCAATGGGAAATTAATGGTCACATACACGCTTAATAAACTTTCAATCCATAAGCCCCATATAAATCAAAGGATTTTTGGTTACTGGAATGAAGACTGGAGTACTGCTGAAGTGCTACAAGTCTTCAAGTTTATAGACGAGAAATATGGTTGGCAGCTCAATAAATAATTTATACAACCTCAGCAGTGGGACTGGTTTTTTTTCCTTTCTAAATAATACTTCAATTTATGAATTTCTGTTGAAAATTATAGCACATTTTTAATGCAGTTTTTTTGCTATAAATTTGTGGCAGCATTTATGATTTTTTAAAAAGCATTTTTAATATATTAAGGGACAAGATTACGCTTAGCTACATTTTATGAAATGTTAGCCCAATTTCAAACATAATTATGATTTACTGCTGATTAAACTATCCAAGCAGCTACTGAAACTGGCTGTCTCAGTAAAGCATTTTTTTTGGTGTTGTTTCCATGCAAGAAAAGACTACCCTTCTACAGAAAAAGGAAGCACTTACAACATAAAACTGAGAAAATGTACATGTATTAGACTCAGAGTTCAAAATCAGATTACCTACCTTTAAAAAAATAATAGAATCTATAACTCCTTTATAAGTCTGTAGTAATTGCCAGACATTCTGAGGGACACACTTACGAGATACCTTGAAAACAATTACATTTCTATTTAAATTTTAACTGTAGATTAAACAGGTAACTATAGGCATCCCAATCAAAGAGGTGTTGGTCTTTGCCACATTAGACTGACACAAAACAGGAAAAGGAAATATATGCATGACTGAGATGTGCCTCATTGTCTTGTGCTTTACAATATTCTCAGGTTTTAGCAGTACAAATATAGAGTTAAGAACTAGAAAAAGAGATTTGTTTCCAATTAGCAGAGTTTTTTGTTCTCTGAATGCATCACAGGATTCATTTACAGCACCTCTTTCTAAAAACACAGACCCTCTGCCATATTATTATTTATTTAATTTACATTTGTGGACTGCACTAATTATTACTGTATCACTGGGCTGGTGCTTTAGCCTTCCACCTCTATAAATACAAATTCAACCTTGACTTAAGAGGAAAAGGTAACATGAAATGCACTATAATACACCAGCTCCCTTTTGGGTACAACAACATCACAAGAATGTTAAAGAGAGTTTTTTGCTTACACTAAGAATCTAATAATATCAGTACAGAAATTTGTACAGTAAGATACATTACAGATGTATTGAGGAAAAAAAATTCTTTTGGGTATACCACAAAAATAATGAACTAATTTTGCACTTTCTGATATCAATAACCCATTAGACTTTTACATACAACTGCTCAGACAAGCAAACATCACTCACATAGGAGTTGCAGCACCTGGATTTTTGTCACATTCCAAGATAAAGTTGCTCATTGTTTGGCTTTATATGCATAAAATCCACTTGCAATTTGGAAAAGAGTAAAAAAAACCACAAAACCTACATGCAGTGTTGTTCATCACTGATTTGCACTGAATTATTTCATCTCCAATTGCTCTGAAAAAATAAGTTGTATTTATTAAGAACAAATACCAGTATATGCTATTGGAGTAAATACCAATTTCTGTGACATTTAAGTGAAAACTAATATTGAGATATTGATTAAAGTATTTGGTAAGGTTATGTTCAAAACTCAGGACTACTCTAATTCTGTTTCAAATAAAGTCTGTTTTAAAATTTCCACTGACTTTTATTAAATGTAATCCCAAGGATTAGCATTAGGAATTGCTAATATCAAGTGTTCATTTTGATCCAAAAATTACATATGCCATTGGCAGACTTACTGCCATGTTTTAATGTAAACTTCTTGCTTGGATAAAGCAAATGTCACATATAAGTAGGTGTAAGTTTACCTCACATAAAAATGAAGAATTACACGTTTTTAATTGCTGTTATGTTCTCCAAATCAGACTAAAAAGAACTGCCTAACCATGCAGAAACATGTCTTATAGCAGCAATAAAAATAATTAACCTCAGCAGAATTTTACCAGAAGCTAAATTTCCCAAAGCCTGAATATTCAATTAGACATCACAGTTAGCAAATATTCACAGAAATAACTACAAGGAGGTGATCCAGGACAGCCAGCATGGCTTTAGCAGGGGCAAATCCTGCGTGACCAACCTAGTTGCTTTGTACAATGAAGTGATTACATCAGTCGACCAGGGAAAAGCAGTGGATGTCATCTCTCTGGACTTCTGCAAGGCCTTTGACATGGTCCCCCACAACATCCTTCTCATTAAATTGGAGAGATATGGGTTTGATTGGTGGACTGTTCAGTGGATAAGGAACTGGCTAGATGGTCACCTCCAGAGGGTAGTGGTCAATGGCTCTAAGTCCAGATGGAATATAGTGACAAGTGGTGTCCCTCAGGGGTCAGTGCTGGGCCCAGTGTTGTTTAATTAATGATATTGACGGTGGCATTGAGAGCACCCTCAGCAAGTTGGCTGGTGACACCAAGCTGGGTGGTGCGGTTGATATGCCAGAGAGATGGGATACCATGCAGAGGGACGTGAACAAGCTAGAGAAGTGGGCCCAGGTGAACCTCATGAGGTTCAACAAGGCCAAGTGCAAGGTCCTGAACCTGGGCCAAGGTAACCCAAGATATGAATACAGGCTGTGGGAGGTCATGCTTGAGAGAAGCCCTGTGGAAAAGGTCCTGGGGTACCAGTGGATCAAAAGCTGGACATGAGCCACCAATGTGCAGTTGCAGGCCAGAAGGCCAACTCCATCCTGGGATGCATCAAAAGAAGTGTGGCCAGCAGATCAAGAGAGGTGATTCTGCCCCTCTACTCTGCCCTGGTGAGACCTCACCTAGAATACTGTGTCCAGCTCTGGTGCCCCCAGCACAAGAAAGATGTGGACCTGTTGGAATGTGTCCAGAGAAGGGTGACGAAAATGATCTGAGGGCTGGAGCACCTCTCTTATGAGGACAGGCTGAGGGAGTTGGGGTTGTCCAGTCTGAAAAAAAAGAGGCTCTGGGGGGACCTCATAGTGGCCTTCCAGTACCTGAAGGGGGCCTACAGGAAAGCTGGGGTCTTTTTACAGGGACTTGCAATGAGCAGATGAGGAGTAATGGTTTTAAGCTGAAAAAAGAGAGATTTAGGTTAGAGATCAGGCATAAATTCTTCAATGTAAGGGTGGTGAGACCCTGGAACAGGCTGCCCAGAGATGTTGTGGGGGCTCCATCCCTGGAGGTGTTCAAGGGCAGGTTGGATGGGGCCCTGAGCAGCCTGTTCTGGTGGAAGGTATCTCTGCTCATGCAGAGGAGCTGGAACTCAATCTTTAAGGTCCCTTCCAACTAAAAAAATTCTGTGATTCTGTGATACAAAGATGCTTTGTACTTAGGCCAAGAAACTGAAGCACTCCCAGAAGGATGAATGACTTTGTACCAATTTGATAACTGAAAGATCCGTGGCCTTGGATATTTAAAAATTGCAGTACCTCACCCTTCCCTGTATTTGTGCTGGAAACCTCTGCAATGGAAACATGATTAGCTGTTGGCCCTGTATTTTAGAAAGGTGATGTTATCAGGTACATGATGTCCATACAATCCTATTATGTTCACTTTAATTTAAGCTTTTTATTGAAACAAAAATTACTTCAGTTATAAAAATATAAACACTTACAGCCAGAAAGCATCTATTGGATCAGAGTGCAGTCCTCCTGACTACAAGAAGTGTTCTCAAAAGATGTGGGGCAAAGGTACCTTATATCAGAGATAAGAAGCAGAAAGATCTTTCTGCCAGTCATTCACAAAGCCACCCCAGTACAGCTAGAAGTGGAAGGAATACCACACACCCACACACCTTGCCATGAGCTACAGCGCTGTCAATCTAAATAAACTAAGCATAGTTAATTTTAAACTGTGATCTGCTTAATTCTTCTGCACCTGTTAGAAAACTTTCCATAGTATCTGTAGGCCAATAAAAGCAGTAAGTGTCTCACAAACCAAGGTCTATGATTTCATCTGCGTTTGTACACACATTCACACCTGCACCCACACACTTTGTTTTTTCTTAAAATGTTTCCCTGCCTGGGGGATTACATGAACACTCTTTTTTTTTTTTTTAAATTCTGGAGGCAAGAAATTAGTTTTCCATTATTTATCAAAATAGCTTAACATTCCATTAATTAAGAAATGTGTAACTTTATCACTGGAGGTTTTTTAAAAGCCAACTACATTTTTATCTGTTGAGAACACTGTGGCTGTGCCTTGTAGTATGGGATAGATTAATCAATACTTTGAGATGTCTTCCAAACATATTAAAAACCCTAAACTTACTCAAAATAAAAAACAACCAATGATTCACACTATCAGGACGCACTTGAGTGGTGAGGGCCTGTGTAAATTCAAAGGTCAAAACAGTGCTGCAGGAAAACTAAAATTAACATGTGAACTGCTTTCACACAGACATTTAAAACAGAGTGGCTTATTACTTCTTAGTGGTTACAGCACCAACAATCAACACAGTTCCTCTTAAGTCAAAAGCCCAGCGACATTTTACAAACTAAAAAGCTACCAGCATATTGCATGGAAATGAAAGTTTGCAATTCTACTCAAATTCCTAAAGCAATATAAAAAAGAAAAGGTCAAAATTCACTATAACAAACATAGTTTTGAAGAACAAGCCCTGGTTCATATAAAATCTAAAAGCAAAAGTGTATTTTTCCAATTTTTAGCAGTTATCTTAACACAATGCTTCTATTTTCCCTGCATTTCTTAATTGTCAGTGCACTTTTTATGTACACAATGTATTTTTCTCTCCTGCCCAGCCTTTTTTTTTTTTTTTTAATTCTATTTGAACAAGGATCTGTGTGAAGTAACCTTCAAAGTGTTCTGAATTCATACACAATCCAAACTGGGTGTATTATCAGCATTCATCTATTATACTGAATATGCTGATAGAACATTTGCCCAGATATTTGCCTGAATGTGACACACCAGAACAGTAAAAAGGAAAATAAAATGGTCTATGAATTCAGTAACCCATAAATCACATTCAAGAAGTTACTGTGGAGGCTTGACCCAAATCCTAAGGAATGTATTCTGCAACTGCCAAACCTGTAAGATTTGCTGCCATTTCATATTGGTCTCCTGTGACTGTTATTTGACAACCACATTTAGAAAACGCAAGAAACAGAATATCTGTTACAGCCACTGCCCACAACTAATACAAATTTCCATCTTCTTATGGAGATATAATGTACTGATTCAAATAAAAATCCTGACCACTGCTCTCCTAATACCATTTGCCCTAAAAGTGTTTATTTGAAAGGTTTCATGACAGAATTTTACTTCAGCAGTTTAACTGTCTCAACAGCTGGCAGTCTATGTACTGCTAATGCACAGATTCATCAATTCCTGCTAGATTATTTTCCCAAGTCTCTAATTCAGTCTGCATGAATGGACTGTGTAGCCCATAAGGATCCCTCAAGGAAACCAACCAAATCCTCCTTAGAACAAAGAGATTAGCTGTGCATTTAGCTGCCAGAGCTCCTACAGCTTTTTCTTTTTGCAGTCTTCTGAATTACTAACTTTTCTTCTTTTTGTGTACCTTTACTTCACACTTCTATCTCACAGGAAAACTGGCAGCTTTAACACATGCTTTTAGCTAAAGAATTTACTTTCCTAAGTAAGCTTGGACACAAATTGCCTTGTTACTACCAGATCTTTTCTTGCCATGGATTTCCTATCCTCTCTATTGTATAGACTGGCCAGCAGAAAAGGGACACAAAATGCAGGTATGAATGAAAACAAAGTGAAGATATCTAAGCTTAGTTCTACAAGCTTATAACCATATTTTCAAACCAATCTTCTGCATTCCAGTTTCTTTTGGAATCACTTGTGATAAACCTCAAAATTTCCAAAAAAGAAAAGCTCTTACTCAAAGCATTATTGAAACACTTGAAAAAGTTTATGGTTCAAGACATTGCTGCTTTTTGCTTAAAAAATCCTTCCAATAGCACCTTCAAGCTGGGTGCTTTCAGATAGAAGTTGTAGGACTCCCTAAAGCATGAGGCTTGCTATGAACTCTGGAAAACACACCAGCTATTGTACCTTCTCTAAGAGTCTACTTCACCAGCACATATAGCACTAAATATAAACCACAACCTTCTCTCTTTCACACAAGTGCAGATCATACTGTGTTTAACAGAAATGGTCTGTGGAGTTGATTCAACAGAGACTGAAACTCAAGCAGCCAAATCCATTACTCCACTTGCCATCCCATCGTTCTTGCAGAGGTCATCATCCTCACTGACTGATTAGTGAATTGCCTGTGAAGTACTTCCTAAGCCATCACAGTTTACCAATCACCAAGTTAAAGCGAGCTGAAGTCAGAATTTATTTAGGTCACAGTCAGACTAAGCAGTGGTTCAGGAAGAGCTTTATAAATTTTTCAGACATGTTCACATCAATGGAAGAAAGGTGAGGAAGGAGAGAAGACAGGTGAGGGTACAGAAACCAAAGGGAAAAAAAATTTGGTATGGAGGCAAATTGCAGAGGCAATTGTAGTACACCTTTATTTATCTTAGTAATACGAGCAAAAGAAGTCTCAGAACTGAATATATCTAAAGAATTAAAGCTCTGTTTATGTCAGTCCAAGGATTCACGCACATGGGGACAGTATTTGTGCATGTCTTGCTCTCAGGTTATATTTTTCCTTATTTCATATATTTCTGCTTAGCAGCAATATGTAAACCGAGTATGTAAACCTCTTTTAATTGGTCTACTACCTACAATAATAAAAGCAAATTACAGTACTAAGAGAAATCACAGAGAATTATTTCCTGGAAATGAATCAAGTTTTCCTCTCATCAACATTCAGCACCAGTGGCATAGCAAGCAGAAGGATACAGAAAGCAAACACAAAACATAACAAGCAAAAAGCAGACAGGAGGAAACATGTTATTTCTTGATTCAGAGGAGAAAGTCAAAGCTTGAAACATTTAGGAAAGTCTCATTGCAGTGAGCTGTATTTGCTGGGACAGACAAAAGGAGATTTTAATTCATTTTTCATTATACCGTACCTGTGCAGGAAGTTAAAGAGATACATTTCCAGAAATAATGGAGCCAATGATGTGCATACAAGTATCTCAGTCTTTAACAGATAAGGGTTTCTATCCCTTCATCTTGCAAAGTACCCAAGCAAAAAGCCAGTATATACAGCACACAGCTGCCATTAATATTATATTATAAAGAGAAGCAAAATGAGGGTTTTCAGGTTACTGACAGATAATGTCTCATAGTTAGGTCAATTATTACCTTATTATCATCATAAACACTAACTCCATCAGTATAATTATTTTAGATTATTACTTTAAATTCCTCTTCCTCTACCTTCACACTCTTTCGTTGTTCCAGCTAGAGAAGACGAAGGAAAAACATTTTAAAAAATATCATGCTTATTTTTATCAACTACCTCCTCTCCTATGACCTGTTGCAAAAAATTTATGTGCATCATTATTGCAGCACTTTGCCTGTCTAATAAGGGAGTAACAGTATCACATCTTTGACTACAAGAAGTTTATGATCAGGGTAAGTTTAAAATTGTGTGTGTAAGTTTAATTCAGTATTGAATTCAGTATCTTGTAGATACTTCTAACATTTTCTCCAAAGTATATTGCATCAGACAGACCAAACCAAAGGCAGTTATTCAGAATTTTTAAAATTTAATAGACCTAAAAAATAAGTTTTAGAAAAGACTCCCATTCCTTGAGATTTAGCAGACCACGGAAGACATAAGGTTAATGTGCAAATAAGGGCAAAATTTGGCTTCTGTGATCTATCTGGCCTCGTGCAGCCCCGTCTTGTGAGAGGCGCCCCTGCTCATAATGAGCAGGGAGGCTGGAACTTAATGATCTTTAAGGTCCCTTGCAACCTTAACCATTCTATGATTCTATGGTATGTACTACACAGTTTTTTTCAGGAATTCATTCATCTTTGCAAATACTCACATGGAAGGTGCAATAAATGAGCTATATGTTAGGATTCATACCAAGATATTCAACACCAAGTCTTTCACATGACTCCAAACAGGCTTTTTTGGTGTTTTCATAGCCATAATCACTATGCCAGAGTTTGGTAGTTATCCAGAGGTCTTCTCGCTTCACACCGCTCTCTTTGATGGCTTTTTGGAGGAGAGATTCACAGCCGTATCGTTTTGCTGTGTCAATATGACGAATGCCACATTTTTGTAATGCATAGACCACAGCATTATGGGAATAGCCACCTCGATGGGAAGTACCTAAACAAATGAAACCAGAGGGAATTGTTAGCAGGGAATTAGGACGGACATTTTTTATTTTTTTTTAATATATATAATGTCACAGAACCTTCTCATTCAATTTTCATTTCCTAATAGTAAATAAATGGGAACTGACAAATCTCTTAGCTGGAAAAATACAGAAAGTGTTAGAATGTTGACACTGATCAGAAATAACTCCACTAAAGTCAAGTATCAACAGCATTTAACTGTAAAGAAGTAATTTCAGAAGTCAGGCTGAAGACCATCAAAGAGAAAACACATACTTTATGGAAAAATAGTATATGGCACAATTTTCATACAGGAGCACAACATTTACAGGTGAAAATATTAAAATTAAGAAATAAAAGGCAATTTAATTTGCAGAAAGCACATCCCAAAAACTTCTCTCTGTTGAACTCCTGGTAGCTTTGAATTATTATTGCATTGTACAACCTCAGACTGGGCCATACCACAGGTGCAGTTCACATAATGGCAGATCAACAGTAACCAAAACAATAGAATCCTACACAAGTGTTACAGAATGGACAGAGTTTCAGTAACAAAGTAACACTCATTGTGAAGGTATTCACTGGACATGTATTTTGCATGTCAAGGAGACGGAAAGAGGAGGAGACTCAGCAGGAAAAGCAGCCAGCAGGACTGTCAGATAAAGAACTGGCTGAGAGCAAGGAGGATGATGTTTCTACTTACCCTTTCCTGTTAGCTATTTTTCCTGCCATGAGCCCCTCACCCATTCACCCTCACTCACACACTTCCCACAAACAGTATTTTCTACAGTTTGTTGGAGGAAATGCCCAGTCAGTCCCAGTCAGCTCCCAGAGCCACTTTCTAAGATGATGACTAGTATGCTATAAACAGTAGTTGTCATGCAAGTGGCTACGTCACTAAATTCAGAAGGGCCCTATGTCACGTGACAGTTGACAGCAACAGTCTTCAGCCACTGCTGAATCAAAATAAAGGACTCCACATCAAAGGATAATATAAAGTGAAAATTGTATCTGCCATTAACTTCCTATTTTCCTCCAGTCGTGGTATTTATTTCTACATTAATTTAAAAAATGTATATGGCTACCCAGACTGTCAGAAAAAGTAAACAAATGCTACCACAGTTGCCTTAAATTTGTCCTTACAACCTCCCATACCTGGAGAGAGAACGCCCACAGGAGTCTGCCTGACCTTCTCCTACATCATAACAATGCAAGCGAGAACAAAAACTTACAAACTCCTACACTTGAGTGTAAAGCAAGACGGGTTCTCTTAAATGCTTATACCTGTGTTCCTTCCCAATCTCAGAAAAAAAGCATACTAAAAAAATAATACCTCTGTAATCTTGCTCAACACTTCAAGTCATTTAAAACAAGATATAGTACAGTCCAAAATCACCCTTGTATATCTGAGGATTGTGACATTCTGCTGATCACACTGGGACAATCCCCACCTCACGTTCATGACCTACAAAGTGTGAAATATTGAATTACTGATTTATATTAACAGATTTTAGAGTAATGAAATTCTAATACTATATTCCTACAGTTTTGACATATCTATAATAAGTATCTTATTTTTCAAATGTAAACAAAGTTTTAATGTTTTAAAAGACAAAACTTTAAAATTTCTTTCTCCATAGCCACTAATTATGATTACTAACTGGCTTAATTTCTGAGCCATCTAGAAATAATGTCCCTATAACCTGTTTTACATGAAAGTAAGTCAAGCTAGACCAACTCACATTTTCAAAATAGCTATATCAAAATCTCCATGAATGTTTTAAGAATTTTAGATGAATGCAATGCTTCTACATTGCAACTATGGGCAAAGAAAATAAATATATGCAATTATTACATTATTCAGATCCTAAAGGATTTTAATGAAATAATTACGTAACTAGCATAGAAAAATTACTATATTTTTTCATAACAAGCTCTTCACTTTTAATAAGCTGGTCACGGTGCCAAATAAATGAGGTTGTAACTATTGTGTCTGTTTCTGGCTGAATGGACATTTCTAAGCAAAGAATGAATGGAGTTCATTTAGAGGTCTTGCAAATGGACTTCATTTAGAGGTCTTGCAGCAAATGGACTCAGACTCTTTTCATGCATAATGGATTTCAGTAAGAACATTTAGGACAAACAACTTTTTTTTTATTTATTTAACCCTTTTAAGTTAAAGAAAAAGAGTGAGAAAGAAGGAAAATTCAGAATAATTTTATTATTGTTCACTGTTCAGTGATGGCATGCACACTTGTTTCACAGGAAATAAAGAGACCAAGATAAGTCTGGACAGAATTATCTCAATTTCCATGCCTAAAAATTAACTACAACAGCCCTGATGCACTACATATTTTTTTTTTTTAAAGTTTTATTATTTAATATTACACTTTGCAAGCCAGCTTAATAACAAACAAGTTTCTATGTTAATTATGCTATTAACATAACAGCTTCTAGACTTTAGAAATCAGTTTTCTGATGTTTATTCAAGTGATTAAATATGTTACAATTAATAGATGCAGAAAGGTGACAAAAGAAAGTGGAGTGACTTAAATTTGTATTTTTTTAACATTTTAAATCTGGACTTAACATTATTTGAACAAATTAACATTCTTACATGTTTGGGATTACCCTTTATTCACAGAGATGTAATTTACACTGTACCTATATTTTTAAAGACAAAAATCAAACCTCACATTTAAGACTAACACGAAAATAGGACCCATTCCATCCTCTTACTGTTTCTAAAAATATTGAATTAATATATCTATATTCTATAATTCTCTGATAGAAATAGGAATTCCCTTTAACAACTTAAGTAAAATATAGAGCCTGGGAAAGCTCCCTATTTTTTAGTCAGTGTTTTGACTTGTTTAGATAGCAGAATAGCACTTTTATCTCACTAACTGAACTAACCCACATTTGACAGAGCTGAAGATGTCTGAGATAATTACATTCCTCCAGATTTTGCAAAAATTGGTGGTTGGGACAAGGACTGCATTAGAACTATGGATAGGTCGAAGGACACAAATCCATTGAAAACTAGGCTTAATTAGTTACATTGTTCTTTTGGTCGTGACTACTCATAACTTTCTTGATATCCTGAAGAACACTGATACCAAACTGGGATGAGAAACATGCTTTGGCAACCCATTAAAAGTTTCAAAGATTGTTAGGAAAGCAGAACCCTGTTCACAATGCAGTTGATACAGGGAAAAACAAACAAACAAAAAAACCACAAACAAAATAAATCCCAAACCAGCAACTGCCCCCAAAATCTCCAAAAAGACAAAGTCAGCAACACCCCTCCAGTTCCTACCACCCCACACCAAAATGTAAAACTACCAACAAACCAAAATGCTACACATGCACACAGACTTTTATACACTGATTCAGTTGACTCAGCCTCATTAAACTTTCTGTTCTTCACAGCATCTGTAGAACTACACATAGAGATCCTAAGTACCAACAGCTTTTCAACAGAACCACGACCTACTTCTCTTCCTGCTTTCTCCCTCCCTTTGCGGAGGAGTGAGTCTTCATGTGCTTTTTGAAATGTGAAAGTATTATTTATCTGAATATAAAAAAATGTTCAGTGATATTAATAACTTTGCTACTTTGAAATCAATGGAATCACTTACATTAGAACAGTGCCTGTTCATGAAACTGCAGCCAGGATATTTAGAGATCACATCACCAATTAATTATCTTCTGACAGCAGTACTCACTAAATGAAAACAGTTGACAAACAAAATGCTTACAAAGATGCCCAGTCCTTTGCTGATTTTTTAATTTCCAAGTTCCAACCGCTTGAGAAAAGAACTCTCAAAAGCAGAATGTCAAACGTCTGTTTTAACATACTGATTATGTAGATGGTACTGTACACCACAGTAGGTTTGAAATACCTTGTTGTATTAGTTTTGTTTCTGTAATTTCAACATTACACATACAAAATCAATTCTATGAATATATTCCACTTCCGTACTGAAGTTTTTGGTATCAATATGGTTTGATTTCACTGATTACCCTGTGAGCAAATTTGATGACAAAGCATAAAGTGTAGCCTACATATGCAGCAAATAAACACAACACATTTCAAGGTTTATCCATTCAGAAAACCACATGCCTCTTCTATGGAACAGCTCAAGGGCAGGCAATCCTTACTATACTTGCTTATTGTCTTAGCTCCTCCTTCACCATTCATATGATCCTCTGACAAGCTGATTTGGCTTTTTAAATGGCCAAACACGTGTATAGCTTCAGTATTATTAACAAACCTGAACAACTCCCCAGAGGGGAAAAACCACTACATTTCATACAAAAGTCCCCTCTTTAGCATCAACGGTTAAATAATTAGACATATAAAGGGCTTTTAAAAATTGAAAAAAAAGTCACAGTTGTGTTCAAGCCAACCACCGAATGATCAGAAAGACCTTCTCCAGGAACTTGTCTCCTGGAATCTTTCTTTCCATTATATTCCCCACCACCATACCTAGAGCTGCTCTCAGAGGACCAGATAACATGACACTAACTTTCTCTAACCACAGCACTAGAACACAAGGGTTCTTAATGCTGTATTTTGGCATCGTTTTTACTCAACAAGGTCAGATACTCTGAAAATCACATTTAGCATCATGTGACAAAGTACTCATAGCATACTCTTTTCTTTTGTAGAGTGCAGGGCTTTCCTGTGAAACCAAGTCAAGTTTGTTATGAAGCTACTATACAGTTTTCATAAGGTGACTACAGAGTATTTCCAGTTATGGGATCCAAATTTAATCACAATCACTTTTACAAAATAACTTGCATATTTTACTCAGTGTCCAAGAATGGTATCTAATATATATATATAATGGAGCAGCTGCCCTCACAGGAATGGAACCTATAGAGATGATGGATTTCTATAAACTGGTAGGACAGTGTCAATACTGATACAAGCCAGGGTGCCATTGGCCTTCCTGGCCACACTGAAGGCTCATGTTCAGTTGGCTCTTGACCAACACCCTAAGGTCCTTTTCTGCTGGGCAGTTTTCCAGCTGCTCCCCCAAAGCCCGTAGCATTGCCTGAGGTTGTTCTGACCAAAATGCAGGACCTGGCACTTGGCCTTGTTGAACCGCATACAATTGGCCTTGGCCCATAGATCCAGCCTGTCCAGGTCCCTCTGCAGAGCCTTCCTATCTTCAGGCAGATCAACACTCCCTCCCAACTTAAGTGTCGTCTACAAACTGACTGAGGGTGCATTTGATCCCCTTGTCCAGATCACTGATAAAGATATTAGAGAGAACTGTCTCCAATACTCAGCCCTGAGGAACCCCACTTGTGCACCAACTGGATTTAATTCCATTTACTGCAACTGTGTGGGCCTGGTCATCCAGTGAGATTTTTACCAAGCAAAGCATGTGCTTGTCCAAACCATGAGCAGGCAGTTTCTCCAGAAGAATGCTATGGAAAAGCATGTCAAAGCATTTACTGAAGGCTAGGTAGACATATCTGCAGCCTTTCCCTCATCCACTAAGCGAATCACCTTTTAATCAAAGGAGATCAGGTTCACCGAGCAGGACCTGCCTTTCATGAACCCATGCTGACTGAGCCTGATAACCTGCTTGTCTTGTACATGCTGAACAATGGCACGCAAGATAATCTGCTCCATAACCTTGCCTGGCACTGAGATTAGGTGGACAGGTCTGTAGTTCCCTGGATACTCCTTCCAGCCCTTCTTGTAGAAGACAACTGCTAACCTCCTGTCAACTGGGACCTCCCTACTTAGCCAAGACTGCTGATAAATGATTGACAGGGGCTTGGTAAATACTTCTACCAGCTCCCTCAGTACCCTGAGGTAGATGTTATCTGGCCCCATAGACCTGTGTGTGTCTAAGTCGTGTAGCAGGTTGCTAACCATTTCCCCTTTGATTACGGGTGTTCCATGTAGCTCCCTGTCTTCCAGATCAGGGGGCTGGGTACCCAAAGAACAACTGGTCTTACTACTAAAGACTGAGACAAAGAAGGCATTAAGTTCCTCAGACTTTTCCTCATAATTTGTCACTATGTTTCCCTCCCCAAGCAATAAAGGAGGGAGATTTTCCCTAGCTCTCCTTTTGTTGCTAATATATTTATAAACATTTTTTATAGGCTTTTATAGCAGTAGTCTGATTGAAGCTGTTAGAGAGGTTGTTTTGTACAACCGTGGTGCAATGTGAGCTACAGCAGTTGAAGTATGGACATTAATTTGATTCTGCAAACCTCAAAGGACAGGAAGGATGACCCTGCCAGCACTGCAGTAAGAAGGTACTTGCATACTTTAATAACATGCTGGTATAAGAAGATTCACCAGTATATTCTCAATAGAGGTCTTTATTGCATTTACACACATTTTATGCCATTAAAGCAGTACTGCATAGATGTGGTATTTTAATGTTCCTAAATAATATCACTATACTAATGAAACATTGTTATTAGATCATGTCTATGTAAAGTCTACAGATTACACCACAAAGTTTCTCTTGCCTTTATAAAAGCTGTCTGGATTATGGATATTATTTTTAATGTAAGTTTTAGTTCAGTAATATTTCTCTCTTTTTTTCTCTGCTAAATATGACCCACTGCTTAGCACAAAGGGGTTGCTCTGTGACATTGTCTCCTGTGTAACTCAGAATAAGCTCAAAGAAGTCAATAACATGAGGAAGAAAAGTAGGCAAGCAGGATTTTAAACTCCGCTCTTCTACTCATGCAACTCTACACAGGCACCAAGGAACAGAACAGAGGAATACAGCCTCGGCACGATGCAGAAGAGTAGGAGAGAGCCATTACATGTTTATTATGCATCCAGGGAAAAGGAAGCCAGAATTACTGGTTTTTTCTCTTCTCAAGAGGAAGGAAGCAATGGCAATGAGCCACTGTTGACAGAAACACTCTATTCCCTCCATCTCAAAGAGGGTCTGACTGTAAAAGCTGTTCAAATCATCTACCGCAAAATGACTGTACATCTCTGCTCACTGGTGTATCATTTATCCAGTCAGAACTGTAGAAAAGAAGGTATAGAAGCAGCTTCTCAGAATGTGTCTCACAACAAGCCCAGGAAGTCTGCAAGTAGCATCTGCCATCAGTGGGATGCTATGGCATAGATTCGCAAACATATTTCTAGCAGCAAAAACACATTATCACCCAAAAAAATGCAAATATATTTTCTGTAGGAGTAAAGAGCTTTCCACTGGAAAGTGTCAGCTATTTAACTTACTCAGCTGTTCTATACAAATATTTTTATCATGCAGAACTCAACTTTATAGGGAAAGTGACCTATACATTTGAAACACAATTAAGAATGTGTAATCCATGTAGAAATTTCATAAGCAGAGCAGGAGCACACATTTATTTAAATGCCTTTACAGTCTGCCAAATCTTGGAGCCTTTTCTTTCACTCCACACTTTCCCACCACCGTGAGAACTATTTCTCATTAACAACCAAATTGGTTTCAGATGCTCTGCTATAAGATGTTACCTTAGAAACCATTTGGTAAAAGACTGTGGCTTCCTTCCATAGAAATCTCAAGCAGTGAAAAGGCAGATTTTCTGGCATAAATCAAATCCAATTTCTAGGGTTCACTAAACCTTTTCTCTTCAGAAAAATGTTTTGTGACTAGACCTTAGCAGTTAATAGTGCACAAAGAATTGCTGGTGTGAACCAGTTTTAAATTATCTTCATTCCATTCCCTTTCTTAACTCAATTGAAATTACTTCCAAAACTTATCAAACCTTGATGGACTTCTAATTTCTAACAAGGATATGTACTATGTACAGTAAATAAATAGATTGACTGAAAATGTTAATGCTGTTTTCTTCCCCTTTAATATATTCACTTAAACTATCCTATTTGATAAAGATTATATTAATAACACTAAACATTTGGATATACTTCACAATAAATGAGACAGACCTGTGTCAATTTTTTCCTGCTTCAAACAACTTCCACAAAAGAGAACAATCAAAAGAAAAAAAAGCCCATATTCTGTACTTAAGTAGGACATTATTATAATCATTCCTGCTCTAGAACTTTGATTTAAAAGTTATGTAAAAAATTTACAATTAAGCATAAACAGCATACAATTAAGTAGAGGGATAGCAATTTTTAAAAGTGTAGTTGATCATGAGACAAATTCAAACACACTTACAATGTTGTCAAGATAATATTATAGAACAAACTGGAGAAAACTGCAATTTATAGGGACTTCTAGCTTACAGAATGAAAATGTACGGATGATAACGCATCATTGTAAGATCCTAAATCAAGATGACATTCAAGCTGATGACTGATTTTTGACATCATAACAGTGCCCTTTATGCCTACCAGACTGCTCACAGAATACATGCAATTGTGAATCATGACAAGAGCCTACTCGTGCAATGTCACATGACACTGCAAGGTGCAAGATCCGCAGTGTCCCACTGCTAACTAATTGCATTCACGAGTTCAAAGGAGAGCAGCAAGTCAGCTATCCTTAGTGAACAATAATATCCTTAGTGAACAGTAAAGAATGTTTCTGACCAAATGTTTAGGGTTTTTTTTCACATTATCTAAGATTTAAAAATTTATTTTCTCAACGTTTCCAAGATAAACAACTTTTATGGTAGCCTCTCCTCACATTGCACATTCCACTTTAAAATAGTATGTATTAGAATGCAAAGCTCTTCCATTCAGGCACCAAGCCTAGGGAACAGAGCTCACAGTTACAGAACTGATGTAAAGCCACAAAGATGGTTTTCCCCTTTCTCTCCCCTCTCCTCCTATAATGAGGATTTTGTATCACTCTCTGTGCTGGAGGTACTTGGCATAAAAAAGTAGAAAAACATGAAAGTTGAGGAATCAGTACCTCCCTCTTCCCCACTTGGAGGCATGAGGAACTACTGCAAATTAGGTTACAGCAGCATGTGACATCACCATTCAGCGCTGCCAAAATTATGCTAGGGAGCTGCGGCAAAGGAAAAAGGTATGGTGACTAAAATCTGCTGCATGAAGGTTGAAAGGTAAAAGTCAGCTTTAGCTTTCTCCTCCCCCCACCAGTTTGGTATAATTTTTCTGTATTACAGAAACATGGTGAAAGACAACATTTATATACACTGAAGCTTGCTTCTCTGTTCATTTCAAAGTGGTTACAGATTCGTTCATCTAGTGGGCAGTTAAGCCTGTAACACTTAAAAGTATTAATGGCAACAGCAAATGTAAAAGCATAGAAATAAATTGCCTCTGCTTATACTGATAAAGGTTTTAATTACTAAACATTGAGAGAAACCTAAATTAGATTTTATTACTTAGACTTAGTAACAGACAATTAATATCCATATCACAACAGCAACACTGTGATAACCAAAAAGAATACAGCATGAGAAAGGAAGCTATCTCACAGTCCATATGTCAAAATATAAATAAGGAAAAATTCCCAGCAAAAATGTAAAAAGCTGACCTTATAAATGTGGAGGTGTACAAAAAGAGCAGAGACAAGGTAGAAATTTTCCCCAGGAAAAGGTATTATTTCTGTACTGTGTACACTCTGATATAAGCAAAAATTGGACCAGCATTTTGCCCTAAATACATTTACTAGTACCCTTTAAAACAACAATTGTACAGCATTCAGTCTTTTTTAAAGACTAGAACACCAGACTGGAAGCAGGTGAAGATAAAAGGAAGCAAGGAAGGTAGGAGCTCAGCAGGTTTAGTCAGGTTAGGAGAGGATACTGCTTTGTTCTGCTGTCTTCAACTACACTGCTGCCTGGAATATTGCCACATTTTGTACAGGAGAGAAGTTAAATATCTGGAGGCCCTCAAAGCTCAAGTACAACTTCTCAAGGTCAGACCTACTGAAATGGTGGATGAATTGAAACAGAAAGATTTATAGATGTGCCATTTTGTTCATCACAAGAGGCTATTAAGGAAACTTGGTAACCACGGGTGAGAGGCAAAGTCCTGACAGAGTAAAAAAAATAATATAAATGGTTGAGACATAAAACAAAGGGAAGAAATAAACAGGCGATTCTTATTACAGGATAAGATTAATAGGGGGGAGTGCCATAGGTCTTGGTATCAGGATCACTGCTCCATAAATTTCCTCAAGAACTGAAGCCATGAAGAAACAAGAGCCATGAAGAAAAAAAGGCAGTAGCTGCGGAGAATTACAACAAGTGGAGGCTTGATTCTGCTGCCAATTAATTGAAAAGCAAAATCTCATTTGATTCCAACCACAAAAGGACTAGGTCTTTTATGACCACAACTAAGTTTAAGAATTAATATGAGCAATTCTAGTATTTATAATTAAGGAGGAGATAACTGGATTAGTAATACATAATGGAAGGAAATGTTAAAATCCTTCCACTCAGCATTAAGATCCAAGTTACAGGTAGCATTTTGATGAAAAAAAACACAACACAATGTGATGTAATGAAAGTGGAACAATCAAATTCAATGTTTTTATCCAGAAAAATTCCACTTGTTGTGAAAAGAACTGCAAGCAATAAAAGAAAACTTGTATGGCTGCAATGCAAATGATGCAATGTCTTAAATAATGCAATCAGCAAAGTCAGTAAAAACTTACTTTTAAGATTTCTTTACTTAGATAAAGCTACAGCTGAATATCAGGAATCTTATCTATGGAACACCCTGAAATAACAACAGGAAAGATTTTAATGGTTTCCCATGAGTAGGGAAGAATTCCGTGTATCTGTGTGCATTATTTTACCATGTTAGTAAAGCAACATACTGACAAATGTTGTAAAAATGCAACTTAAGCAAGTTAGTAGTGCTATAAGTTAACAGACATTATATTATCTACTGAGATAGGTTTTTTTATTCCTAGCATAAAGACCTTATTATTTTGTTTAGCAATTGCCTGTCCTGAAGCCCTTTCCCAAACAAGCTTTCACAATTAATTTTACACTTTAATAGGGGGAGATAATGAAAGAACTTTTAAATCTTACCAAGTTGTTACTACTTCTAGCTACCCCAGGTGTTACAACTTTACAAGAAAAGAGCCTATGATTTTTTTCACAGAGGAAATCACATGCTATTTGACCAAACCCCTGAATTTCATTAATACTGACCCTAAAAAAAACCAAAATCCGAAACCCAATACCAAACACAAAGAAACCCGTCTTTTAATGGGAAAATAACTACCATATCAAAGGAATGAAAGTAGTTTCACTAGAGAGAGCCAGAACAAGCCTTATGAGATGTCTGTAATTGGTGTTTTGCAGACCCTTCATAGTAAGGCAATTTAAAAAAAAATAGAATAAGGCATTCAGAGTATTGTATTGGTAAAGTTCATTAACAAATGAAATACTTTTTACCACTAAAAGACTTTATCAAGTTTCACTCATACCCAACAAAGAGCAGTGATGTTCTGATTTTAGCCATTCAGCACATAGCCTTGAAAAAGTTTCCTAGTGTTTCAGTGACAGGGAAGTCAGCTTGCTAGACCTGACTTTCTACTGTACACAGTACAGATACAATACAGTATAAATACGCATATAAGTAAATACAGAATTTTGGATGTACAGAATATGGTGTGTTATTTCAAGTAACCCTTCAGACTGACCATAAATTTTGCATACCATGTAGCCTCCCCTGGTGTACAAATACATCTTTCTCATTAGAGTTTTTAATTGAAATGGGTCCCCCTCATCAAGAACAGCTTGTGCAAGCAGGCACAGAACACCAGAAAGAGAATGGCAACCTAATGAAAGACTACTTAATCTCCTCCCTTTCCATCTCCACTTTTGCATCAAACCTCAACCAACTTACTGAACTCCTCCTACACAAATTTGGAAGACAAAGCAGCTGTGACATGGAAACCTACTAAAAAAAAGAAAAGAAAATCCATTTAAAAAAACACCATCACCACATCTTCTGACAACTGCAGCTTGAACAGAAAGATAAAATATTTTTGACAGAATGCTACCCTAGGCTGCTGTTGCACTCTCTCTCCAATAATATTCTGGCTGAGAAACATGTGACATGTCTCCTACTCCAGCTCTCAGCTGCTACAAAAAGGGTTTCATCACTTGGAAACAACTTGCATACCTATCTGAGCTGCGTTGCAGTTGGCATGACTGGATAGTTGCAACCACCATAACACAGCATATATTTATCTCTCCCTGAAGCTTTTAGAAAGATTATCTAGTAACAGAGGTAACAGACATATCTGTCCTCTCAAAGACAACTTTTCATAGATAGCAATTATGTCTGCATGTCTAGAAGGATAAGAAATAACAAAGAAACAACCAGATCTTGAACACTGCAGAAAATGGCCTTGCAGGAAATGTGTCCTTATTGAAGAAAGCTCTCCTCTACTTTAGAGCTGAGTAAATTTTTTGCACTGCAAACATTAGTTAATGGAGTAAGGCTGTAAAAAAAAATAAGCCATGAATTTGTAAAAGACTAGTTAAGTGGGAACACCTACCATAAACAAAGATCCCATTGTGTTAGGCTGCATATCATGGTGTTTATAGCTTGACCATGAATACAAGAATGGTGAGTCTCGAGCTTACTCCCCCCTCCTTCTTTTCTTAAATCCACAATGTTTTGCAGCATGTATCAAGCATTTCTTAGAACAATCTGACTGGTTCATATCTGTTCCAAGATCCTCAAAAAGCTGTAGAATGTATAAGCAGTATGTGAGGTGTTACTCCAACAAGACAATAGGCCAGTTAAGTCAAAGAACCAAACCCTGCTGTTCATGACATCACTGTAAGTCGAGAAGATCCCTGAAAGCCATACCTGATGAAGTTATTGGGTCAGAAAACTTCAAACTTAATTGTATTGATTTTCTAAATTGCTATCCATTTACCGTGGTTTGAGCTCAGGCTCAACAATCATATATTCTGTATGTCTAATATAATGAAAGGACAGCAAGTAGCATGCTATTTGGTAGAGAGTACAAAGGAGTTTTTCTGCTTTTTTACTTCCCAGTCATCTTATTCTTCCAATCACCTAAGAAATTTACTGCGATTTTCAATAAAAACAGGTGGTTCTGCAGATGGTCTGAAATGCAGTGCAGCATACCCTGAAACAGATCATAAGACAACTGAGTCTATCTCTAAAGACTATGTATCTTCTTTTTAGTTTTGTAAAAAAATTTCAAAGCAAACTAAACTGAATCACAGAAACACAGGATTGTAATTGGTAAAAAGTGTTACAGGTTAAAACAAACAAACCACTCTCCACACCCACCCCCCAAAATAAAATACAACAACAAACAACAAATAAAACAGCAAAAGGAAAAAAAAAAACGTAACTTTTAAAGACATAAGCCTTTTTGCTCATTATATAGGAACTCTGCAAGGGACAGCAGCATCAACTATTCCTAAGGTTAATAACAAATAACAAATTCGTACACTGCACTTACACATACCACATTTTCATGAATGTGTATGCACATTCAAAGGCCAGCTTCTATTGACTTAAGTGGTTTAATATGCTCTAAAATCCACAGCTCCAATTTTGCCTTTCTTTATACTAATGAAAATCCTAAATAATTGCTCTGAAGTCAGTATGCACTTGTAGGACAAAGATGAAAAGAGCAAGAGGGTCACTTTATTTCATAGTTTAGCTTGATACTTTTGTGAATGATTAACTCTAGTGTCACAGACAAAGAATGTAAGTGCCTTTGATTTGTATGTTTATGTAAAATAATGGAAAATCTGGGATACTGAATTGACCCACAATAAAACTGCATCATGAAAGACTGATTGGGAAGGGTATTCATGTTTTAGAATACATTATGAATGAAAGAGGCTTCTGGAAACACTGTTCAGAAGAGACAGAAAGAGATGTTCAAATACTGTGCCAAAAGAATCTGAGGCTTTAATCACGAGACAAATTAACTCTTTACTTTTATAAGAATTACAGAACTATTAATGTCAACTATATACAAAGACAACTATTCAAAACTCCCAGAAAAATGTGGTCAAGCATTCAGTGGTCACTGGTATTGTGTATGATGTATGTTTACCTCTTTGTGGTACACCTTCCAGGCATTCTTTTGCTACTGTTTTGGGAAAGCTAGTGGCCTCTTTATCTGTTACATGTACAGTACAGACAGTGCTGCAGCATCACAGAATTACTGGTATTAATCCTCCCCTGCTCACACCGTCCTATGCTGACTTGGTAGAATTAAATAATTAAGTATGTTGGCTCTTTGGAACCATTAGCAAATCCACCAATTGGATGGAATTCAGAATCATATAAATCCCATATTCCTATGTACCACTAAAAGGAGTATGCTGCTGCAAGCCAAGCTTGAATTTATACCATTTACTATTCAGTAGAAATGAAAATCCTTTCCTCAGACTACTGAGGGAAAGTAAATTCTTTGCCTGCCTTGGTGAAAAAAAAAAGACAGAAAAAAAATCCTTCTTCAAATTTCACACATTTTCCTGCCAGACTTCTCATGGCAGGAGTGTATTCTGCTTAACCCGTAGTCTTGTTCTGCTAGCACTGAATGCAATAGCTTTCCTGAACTATCACTAGCAGTGACTCAGATAACTAACATAGTCTTCTAATTTTTTCCCCATGCTCAAATTTTAGGAAACAAATTCTTTAAGAGTTTAATCAATTCTACTGCAGAACTTATCACCACACAACTGATAGTAAAATTAAATGTAAATTTGAAAAAAAAAAAAAAAGTTAATTTCCCTTTGCATATTTACGTTTTCAAGCAGATTTTTTTTCTCCTAAAAACATTTAAAATGTCATAGACATTTGTATGAGCAGCAACCCAAACCAGGCATTTGTTAAACTTTGATATAACATCACCAGACCTTGGTTTTCAAAAAGAAAAAAGCAACACTAACACCACACCACTCTGATGAACTGACGGGGTTCAACAGCGTTTGGCCTCTTTCCATACACTCGCAGCCCTGCGCTCCCGCAACCACGAGGCGCAAAGGTCTCACAGGCTTTAGCGCGAAGCTGAGGCTCCTACACAGGAACCTGTTGCAAGTGTAACAAGTGCTGTTGACAAAAAAACCCCAACTTCCAGTAAGAGTATTTCAGGCTTGAAAGTCTGCTAGAAAGACGTGTGCTCCCAAGTCTCATTAAAGGAAGACGAAAACACCAAACCAACCAGTAATTTGGGGGAAGCAGGAGGGTAAATCTGTACTCCTCAGGGGAACGCACCTGCTCGCCAGCTTGCCTTGCTGCAGGGCAGCAGGAGGAGACCCAGAGGGTCCCACTCAACAGAACAACGCAGATTTACCCAGTAATAAACAAGCCTTTGGAGGAGCGCAAAGAACGCGTGTCCGCGGCAGGCTCAGGCCCGGCCTCTCCTGAGGCGGGCCCGGGTGCCAGACCGCGACGCGCCGGCCCGGCCTTCAGTGCGGCCCCGCCGCCTCAGCACGTCCCTCAGGGGGAGGCGTCTCCGGCGCCAGTTGCGGGCGGCTCCGCCGCCAGACGCGGCACTTACCGAGCCCCAGCACCGGGATGCTCCTGCCGCTGGCGAGCGGCAGCGCGGGGCAGCCCGCAGCCCCGCCCCGGCCGGCCATGCCTAACGGCGGCGGCCGCGCTCCCCGCCGCGGGGGACTACAGCTCCCGGCAGCCCCTGCGCCGCCGCGCGCCGGAAGCGCGGCGGGAGCGCGCCGGGTGGCGGAGGCGCGGGAGGCAGGTGGGAGACGCGCCGGGGAAGGGGTGAGGAGGGAGGGAAAGGGAAAGGGAGGGAAAGGGGCAGGAAGGGGGAGCGCCTCTGCGCGAAGAGGCGGGTGACAGGAGCGCGGAGACGTGGGGTCTGCGCGGCGGCCGGTGTGGCGGGGCGGCGTGAGGCCCCGGCTGATCCCCGTTTGCCTCCCGTGCCAGGTTTCAGCGGCGACACTGGGTCTGGCGGCTGCCAGGGCCTCGCCAGGCATGCTGTATCTGGTCGGTCTGGGCTTGGGAGATGCCGAGGACATCACGGTGAAGGGGCTGGAGGCGGTGCGGCGGTGCCGCCGGGTGTACCTGGAGGCCTACACGTCCCTGCTGACGGTGGGGAAGGAGGCGCTGGTAGGTCCTGCCGCCGCGGTGGCACCAGGGCCCTCGCCCCTCGGGCACGGCAGCGAGGAGGGCTGGGGCTGGTGGGCCGTCAGCGGGAGAAATGAGTGGTGCATGTTCTCGGGACAAGTGTTCTTTAATACATAACTTTCACACACTGTATTTTATTGGAAAAATCGTTTTACTACCTTCTGAGAAGACTGGAATGAAAATAATATTTGCTTTCTATAAGTAGTGTTTGTATTTTGACAGTAGTTTTCGTCTCAAATTATAACATGACAATCCTGAAAAGATGGGGAACTTGGTCAGCAAAATGTATGAACTGATTTAAAAAAAAAATAAAATAAATGGGCATAACAGAAAAATAGATGTTTTGGAGCCTTGGACCTCAGCATCAGTCTGAGGTGTCACGATGCCTGCTGGGAGTAACAATTCTGATGTCTCAGGTGTCATTGTTTATTTGTGGGCCAGGTTGTCTCACCATGTTGAGTCTTCCAGAACATAGACAGTTCAGTCAAGAGATGGGCTGTTGAACAACAACAAAGCTTTTTGTTAGTAAACACACCTTATGGAAGAAAACAGTAGTAAAAATGTGGCTTCACTGGTCATGGAAAGATAAAGTTTAATCTTACAATACTAAAAAAAGGGACTTACCTCCCATAGAGCAGGGATTTCATGTCCACATAACCTGTGTAGTACTTTACAGAGATGCTATTTGGTCTTGGATACTATATAGCCATAATATACTTGTATGGCTATCCATATATACATACAGCACGTGAGACTTTTAGCTTGTACTCAGCACTTTGTAGTTTCCAGATAGAAGCTAGGCTAGAATACTTGGGGCCATCTCTGGTATATCTGCTGCATTTTGAAATGAAGATCTCCATGTTTTTCTTCTGGTTTTCAATACACTGAGGCAATCTGAATTGAAATTAATCTGTTAAAAAACTTTTTTTGTCGTTAGATTGTTGGAAAATTGCAAAATTGAAATTACTACTTGGATATTTTTACTTTGCAAAATCTGCATTTCCTATTAACAACAACAAAACAGATGGATTTCTAGCTAGCTGAAAATAAAGTGTTGAATAATAGAAAAAACTGAATGTTTTTGGCATGGTTACTTTTCAGGGTTTGTTTAAGTCTTTTGGAAACCTTGAGGTCCCCAAAAATGAGATAATTAGGAAAAATCATCATCAAAGTAAAAGATGCTGTCTTACCTGAAGCTGCCTAAGAGGGAATACAGCAATAAGTCACCAAGTGTTGATAATACAGCCCAGTTTATATACAAATGACAAGGCCAGTTTAGTAGTCTGAAGATAGTCTCTCCTAAGCAACACAAAGTTATGGGAAAGCTCTTGAGATAAAGAACAGATTCTTTCCTGCAGGGGTTTTCTAGAAATTCTCCTGTGCTTATACTTTAAAAATCAGATCTTAAAATTCAAATGACACGACTCGCTGAGGTTATCTTGCTGGCCTAAAATGTATCTTAGAAGCTATTTGATGTTGACCATCTAAATCAGCCCTCAATTTGGTGAACGATCTGTTTGAACCCAGTGACCTTCAAGTGAGTCTACATTTTAGTTTTTGTCAGGAGAGTGTTTTTTATATATCCTGTAATTGTACTTTGATTTACCTTGTGGAGCAGTCTCAAAGCATGCAAATAGGTTCCATTAAAGGAAAACAAATTGAAAGCTGTGCTGGTGGAAGCACACCTAGTATGCTCTATAGCATGCATTTGCTTACTGGACTGGACTAAAGTTAGTCTGGTCTGATGGTAGACCCACCAAAACATACGTAGCATTGCTAGTGAGTTCTCACCACCAACTGTTTTGCTTTATGGATCAGCTACTGTTGCTGCTTCCTAATGTGCATGTAGCATAAGATACCTAGTGAAAACAAGTGGGGTGTCAGAATTTATTGTAGTTTGTTTAGTGTAGATGTTGGCAGTACTCCAGGGTAGCTGCCAACCCTTCTGAATCACAGATACAAGATTTGCTTATACATTTATTAGATCCCCTTTCTATTGAATCTGTATGAATTGCAGTCTGTTTCACAAGGAAAACAATATCCTTATGTTAAAAGAGGTAGAGAAGCTTACCTAAAAATGGTGAGGAAGTCATCTTTGGAAAAGGGAACCACAGTCTGTTTCACAAGGAAAACAATATCCTTACGTTAAAGAGGTAGAGAAACTTCCCTAAAAATGGTGAGGAAGTCGTCTTTGGAAAAGGGAACCAAACACAGTAACTGAGGTCCCATATCTGGTAC